>NW_011494842.1:5967639-5968061 GCF_000754665.1 Bison bison bison | reverse complement strand
TATCGGCCTCCAGGGAGACCTCATGCAAGTTAAGGCCAGAGGAGTCAGACCCCAGAGTCCTGACATGTAACTGGAATCTCGATCCTCGTCACACACTGGCTCTTTCTTGAATTAACAGCCCATGAGCATCCACCCTCCTGAGTGCTGTCTGGGGAAGCAGTCCTCGCTGAGCCCTCGCCAAACGCTAGCTGGGGACGTAACCAGCCCCGTGCCGCATGCCCTGCCTGTGTCCCCGCATGGGGACCCAGCCACACCTCCCTCCTGCCTCCTCCCCAGCCCAGACCCGGCCCCAGACTGGCCTGGGGGAGTGGGGGCTCACTCGGGCATCTGGCCTCTCCTTGATGTAGGGGTATCCTTGCCTTAGCGGGTGTGCCCGTGGGGCTGATTGATGAATAAGCTAGTGGCTGAGAGCGGGCCCTGTG
>NW_011494842.1:5962886-5967388 GCF_000754665.1 Bison bison bison | reverse complement strand
CCCCCACCCCTGACGCCATGCTCTCGCCTCCCCTGACGTTCCTCCTGGGACTGCCGGGTGGCATCCCTGGGTGACCTTGTCAGTGGAGCCCAGCCGACTGACAGAGGATTTGGCGCCTGCCCTGCTGGGTGCAGTCGCCTCAAAGTTTCAAGTTCCCTGGGGGGTGGAGGCTGAGGAAGGTCAGTCGTGGCCCCTGCAGCCCCGGAGGTCATAGCTCGTCAGCCGTTTGGGATCCCAGCGAAGCCCAGGCCTCCAGTGATGCCGAGTCTGGGATGGGATCCAGGATACAAGTTCCCTCCCAGGTGGGGTCAGGGTGGGAGGCAAAGCAGTCAGGCCAGTACAGGCCCAATTCGGGGGCAGTTGCCAGCCGCCCAGCTTCCCAAGACCGTGATAAGCTGCCAGCGACCAGCACCGTCTTTGGGGGCAGCAGCTGATGGACAAGGTGGCCAAATACCAGAGGGCTTGGGCGGCTTGGGGAGAGTCTGGGAGACTTGGGGGGGCAGGCAAGCTAGAGCCACACGCCAGCCTCGAAGGAAGCCCAGGGCCTCCGTGCCCAGGACCTTCCTTTCTGGTTCCCTTTGGGGCTCCCGGGGCCTCTGTGGGGTCCCTCAGGGCCCAAGTCTCTGGGCAAAATCCATTCCCCTGCCCTCTGCAGAGAACCTGATTAGGCCTGCTAATCAGGACGTTCCTGTTGAGCCCAGACTGTCCCCGACTCAACTTGCTTGCACACCCACATCTGGATCACACCTGCTCCCATCAACATGCACGTTCACACACTTGCAGTCACACATACACACAGATACGTGCACACACACACACATGTAAACTCACATATGGCCTGAACACAGCAGAATGAGAACAAGAAGTATCAGCAGAAACAGAAAAGGGAGCAGGAGAATGTGACGGAAAAGGGAAAACCTGAGACAGAAAGAGCTAAGACTAGGGATTCCCTCGTGGTCCAGTGGCTAGGACTCCACCCTCTCACTGCAGGGCCCAGGTTCAATCCCTGGTTGGGGAACTAAGACCCTGCAAGCCCACAGCACAGCAAAGAAAAGAAAAAAAAAAAAAAATGAGTGAGTGAATAAAAAGCTAAGACAGCCCAGGCCCTAACTGACAGGAAGAGAAAGAGGGAGACAGAAAGAGACCGTGGAGAAGCTCACAGGACCACGGGTACTTCCTCCCTGAGCCTCGACGCTCCTGCCTGTAAAATGGGGCTCCTCACGCAGCGGGGGCGTGGTGGAGGAAGCGGTCTGCACACTTGTCCTGGAGGACACTACACCACCAGGGAGGGGGCAGGGAAGGAAGGAGAGGGTGGGATGCCCAGCTGGGGCCCATGCAGTGGAGCGGAGGGGCTTTTTTCTGGAAACTGGGCGAGTTGGCAGGACCCATGGCACTGTGATGTCTACCCCGTGGGAGGGGTGATGACACGTCCTGGAACGCCGAGGGTCATTGTCTCCAGAGCAAGGAAACTGGGTCACGGGGGAGCTGCTAAGGAAAACTATCACAGTGACTAGGCTGAGGACCCCACGTCCCGGGCCAGGGAAAGGAGAGGAAATCCCTGAAGGCTCTTGACTGTACACACCCCCAGCTGTGAGAGCCAGAGCTGGGAGAGGAAGAGGCTGGGAGGGGGAGCCAGAGACCCAGAACGAGCTCACCCCTTCACTCATTCATCAAACATGTACACCAGGAGACTGGCGCTGAGCCACATGCTGGGCACATACTGTCAAACGAAATGAGCCAAGTCACCATTCTCGAGGAAGGAGAACATGCCGGAGCAAATAATCACGCAAGTACGAAAGGTACTGGTTGGTGGCCCACATCAGAGAGCTCAGGGACGGCTTCTTGGTGGAGGTGATGCTTCGCTGGCCTCTGAAGGGTGAAAACTAGGCAGAGGGATGAAAGAAGGGCATCCCAGGCAGAAGGAACAGCTGGTGCCAAGGCCCCATGCAAGGTGTCACTGGACCACAGAGTTGAACTGGGGCCAGGGAGCTGGGCCCCGGGGAGGCATTTGGACTTTTTTTCTTAGGACCGGGAGTCATGGAAGAGTATTAAGCAGGTAAATGACGTGACCCAAATCGTTCTAAATCGTCAGTCTGGGGAGGATGGCTGTTGGGAGGACAGCACGAGGAGCTATAGCACCATCATGTGGGAGACGGCAGGGAGGTGGCCGTGGAAATGGAGCAGAGGGGACCAGCCTGGGACGTGAAATCCACAAGACCTGGAGCTGGATGAACTGCTGGGAGGGCAGCAGGGAAGGGCCGGGAGAGGGGCGTCCTGAAAAGGTCAGGGGAAGCTGTGGGCAGATGGGCGAAGGGGGAGCAAGCCAGGGAGGGACCGGCCCACTCCTTTGACTTGAGGATGGGCCCCAGATGGTTGCAGTGCGCCCATGGTAGCAGTGTTAGTCGTTCAGTTGTGTCCGACTCTTCGCCATCCCAGGGACTGTAGCCCGCCAAGCTCCTCTGTCCATGGGATTCTCCAGGCGAGAATACTGGAGTATTTCCCTTCTTCAGAGGACCTTCACAACCCAGGGATTGAACCCAGGCTTCCTGCACTGCAGGGAGACTTTTTACCATCTGAGCCACAAGGAAGCCCGGAGCATGCTTATGAGCCCAGGCACGTTCTACCTCCAAATGGTGGGCGCTAAGAGCTAGTCTGGAATGTTCGGTGCACAGAAGAGCCAGGTGCTGGTCAGGGCTGATTTCCTGGAGGAGAGACAGGAACCAGGCCCAGCGTCACAGGGTCCCGGATGTGGCTGGGGAAAGAGGCAGGGAGCAGGCATCTTGCAGGCGAGGCCAAGCTTCGGGAAAGTGACCACGGAGAGAACTTGGCAGCAGCCGGAAACAGAAATAGAGCGCCCTCTGATTGCGCAACAGAAAGGCCCACATCATGGGTGCTTTTGCTCACTGCTGTGTCTCAGATCACATCCTAGGTGCTCAGAAACGTTGTTCAATTAATGAGTGAATGAGGAGTCAGTGTGGCATCTTGCTCTTTGCAACAACAGAGCAAAAATAGAAACCACTGGAAGATGAACTAACCCTCTTGAGGCCCTGAGTTCCCCTAGACTCCGCCCCTCGAGGCCATGGTGGGCCCTCCCCTCTGCCCTTCTAGGGGCCTGTGTTGCTGTGAGGTTCCCAAACAGGGATCTGAGCCCAGCCAGGAAGGAAAGGGGAATGAGGGAGGGTGGTGGGGAAGGAAGGTCATGGCCAGGCAATCAGACCCCAGCCTTTTAGCTGGACCTGCTTTCCCTGCTGAAATGGAATTCGCCAGTCTGGGCTGGGAAACAAAGGGCGAGGGTGCCTGGGATCCTCACTCTGCTTTAAACCAGGCCTCAGGGTGCCCCAGGAATCCCTGTCCAGGGAAGGGGAGGACCTGCGGGGGGAAACTGGAAAAGAGTTCATCGGCAGGAAGGGCAGCTGGGCTGGGTTGGTGGGTGGGGGCCCCAGCCCCCTCTTTCTGCCAATAACACATCTGTCCAGCAGCACGTGCTGTGCCAGGCCCCAGAGTGGGTGCGGCAGGCACTGCGTGGACAGGGACCGAGGAAGCCTCTGGGAGGAGGGTCAGGAGACCGGGGTTCTGGCCCTGGCTCCCCTGCTGTGAGTGAGCAGTGAGGGAGACTGGGAGAGGGGCTCCATGGACACAGGGAAACGCAGGAGGGGCGTGGGGAAAGCCAGGCACCTGGTGCTGCAGCAACAGCTCTGCGAGGGGCGGCGGGAGGGGGCTTGTCAGACCAGGAGGCGGGGGAGGGGGCCCTGGGGAACCAGGACATGGGGGACGTGGCCCAGAGTGAGACAGGGACAGGACCCGCCAAGAGAGAAGCTGGCAGAGGGGACTGGGCAGAGCCTCAGGGGACCAAGCGCTCACACACAGAGAAGGCATGGGCGGTCAGTGCGAGTGGGCCGCTCAGCACCCAGAGGCACCACGGCCAGGAGTGCAGGCTGGCCGCGGGGACCTGAAGGGCGGACTTCAGGCCTTCCTGATACCTGGTCCAGCGTCACTCGGACCTGAAGTCTGCCCCTTGCTGAGTCCCTGTCCTTTGCTCACTGTCCCCAGACCTTGTCCAGCCTGCCTCCTCAACATCTAAGGAAACTGCCTGTGGCTTCCACCCCACGCCTGCTCTCCCTGCCGGGCCAGGGCGCACCTGGAGGACAGCAGCTGCGGCTCAGCACCTGCCCATCTGCCTGGTATCCTCAAACCCTCTCCCCAAAGCAGGCCAGAGCGAGCCCTCTGCACACAGTGGAGCCCCGCTCTCTCTGGTAGGAAGCCCTTGGGAACCTCCTGAGAAGCTGAGGACAGAGGGCTGTAAGGCATCCCTGCCCACCCCCACACCTGCCCCTCTGAGCTCTCCCCTCACCACGCTCCCCCACACCAAACCCGATGAGCCGCCTCCTCCTTCAGGTCTCCTTCTGTAGGTCACCTCCTCCAGGATACCTTCCCTGCTTCCCCCACGCCTGGTGACAGCACACACACCGTCCCCCGCCACCAACACACATGCACACACACAC
>NW_011494842.1:5961857-5962514 GCF_000754665.1 Bison bison bison | reverse complement strand
ACCAACACTCACGCACACCACGCCCCCTGAACACACATGCACACCACGCCCCCCCACCAACACTCATGCACACCACGCCCCCTGAACACACACGCACACCACGCCCCATCCTCTCACCACTTACCCTGGAGCTGCCCTGTGACTTGCCGGAGGCCCTGACTGTAACTCCCTGACAACAGGCCCTGTTCCGGCAGGTTCCTGGCTCAGCCTAGCCGAGTATCTGTACCCACGAGGGCCTTGAAAACACCTGACGCACTGACTGTCCTCACGCTGACTGTTGATTGAATGTCTCGCCCAAGACTGTCCTCTGGCAGCCGCTGCTAGGGGCAAACTGGCAGTGACATTGTCGGGACTGGGGTGGAGGCGGGAGACGAGGAGAAGGGAGAACACGACCCCCACGCCAGCCTTACCCCATAAACAGGGAATCAAAAGCTAACCAGGGGCCTGAGGCACTTGGCCCTTGGTGCCCAGGGCCTGACATCCCTCCAGACCCCTCCTCCCTTCCTCCCCTTCCTCCCTCTCCCTCCCAGGCCCTCTGGCCCTGCCCCAGGGCAGCCCGACACCAGCTGACAGCTGCCCACGCCAGCCAGCCCCTGCTGGCCCTCGCCGAGGGTCAGGTGACCCCCCCGCCCCGGGCCTCTGCAGTCCAGCCCTGCG
>NW_011494842.1:5961104-5961757 GCF_000754665.1 Bison bison bison | reverse complement strand
GCGGGCTGACCTGAGTCTGGGCAGCCTGCTCTGCCAGTGCTATTATGGACGCTGACTTCTCCACACTGGGGCACTGGGAAGGGCCTTTGCCCAACACGCCAGCCGGCGGTCACTGACTGGGAAGACCGCTCTCCGCTGGACCCCTGTCTCCCGCACAGCCCCGCGGCCCCGCCCGGGGTGCAGCTCCGGTAAGTGCTGCCATGGGGAATAAGCGTGGGCAGGGAGGGCCCCTATGGTGCCAGGGCCAGGGCGAGGCCTGTTCACGCTGTGGGACTCAGGGGTGGACCCCCCGACTAGAGGGGCCCCAGTGTGTCCGTGTGCGTCTGTGTTGGGGGCATGGGGGCTGTTGGCACAGCTCAGCAGCATAGAAATTCTGTCCCTGGCTCCTCTCCGTTTGCCCTCCCCTCCCCCAGGAGTCACCCCCTCCGGCCCCCTCCTATGTTGTTCTGGAATCTGGGCTCCTGCGTGAAGGTGGCAGGGCTGGGCTTCAGGGACGCTGTGAGGGCAGGTTCAGGGGCTGGAGCCCTTGCTGGGTTTAACCCTTCACGCTGGGCAGCTGTCCCAGGAGCTTTGGGCAGCAAGGGCCCCGGGAACGGCACATCTCGTTCCAGCAGCCGGGAGGGGCCCCGGGACCGGATGACATCAGCACCTTC
>NW_011494842.1:5955046-5961004 GCF_000754665.1 Bison bison bison | reverse complement strand
CACGGCCACGGAGGTGTGTCACCGCCAGGGCACCCCCTGCCCTGGGCAGGGGCAGTCTTTAGGGTCCCCTTTCCCATGGGCTGTCCTGGGGCCACCCCCAGGGAACTTGAGACTTGAACCTGAGCCTGCCACCATCCTCAGGCTCTCTGGGGGCCTTGAAAACATCGAGGGTGGGTCCCTCCCAGGAGATTTGGATCCCACCAGGCAAGAGTCAGGCTTCTACGGTTTTTAAGAGCTGCTGGTTTATTTTTTTAGCCTTTTTACTATGAAAAACTTTAAGCCTACAAGAAAAAAATAGAAGGAATGACACAATGAACATTTGCATATTCTGCGGCTGGATTTACACAGTGTGTCTGAGTTTTGCCGCATTTGCTTCATTGTATTCTCTAAGGCTAAGGTATTTTGAAGTAACCTATGGACGTCACAGCATTTCCCCTCAAAGCACCTCAGTTCAGGTCCTTATGTAACCCCAGTGCTTTACCCCACTGACGATATTATTGGCTCCCCAAGGATGGCTACGTCCAGGCCACGTTCCAATTTCCCCAGTTGTTCCTAAATGGTGTTCAATGCTTTGTTTAGACGAGGATCCAATGGGGCGGGGGGAGGACCCCCGCTTTCAGTCTGGTAGCATCTCAGCCAACCCTCACCCTCCCCACCCCCGTTTCCCACCCCGCCCCCGGCAGTGACCAGCTGAACTGAATGGCCAGCTGCCCCACAGGAGGATGAGAACTGGGCTGGCTCAGCAGCTTATTCCGGAGAGGGAGACTGAGGCCTGGAGGGGAAGGGGTCAGGAGTCTAGGCAGACCCAGGGCTCCGGGCCCCACTGCGCGGCGTCCAGGCACCCTCGCCCCCTCGTACCCCTACAAAGTCAGCTTCTTATCAGGGATCTGAGAAACCCCTCTTCTGCAACGGGGCTGCGGCTCCCAGGGGTCCTCCCAGTGCTCTGCCCCAGGACACCCTGGGGGCAGCAGGCCAGGCTGAGGCCCCCCACCCCCTCGTGGTCGACAGCCTGCTCCTGCGTCCTCCAGCTCCAAGCACAGCGCCTAAGACGTCCTTCCCGTGTGGTTGCTGTCTCGTTCATCAGCAGCCACTGGGGAAGAGGAGTCAACTTTATGAGAATCAAGCACCAGCTTGTTCAGGGAGCAGGTTGGGGAGGCCGGCCCAGATGGCAGATGAAGGGGGCATGGGGTCCGCCCATCCCGGGGGAAGGAGCCAGTGGGGTGTAGATGCTGAAGACGCTTCCACTCTGCTCAGCCACCTCCTCGGCCGGCCCCCGTCTCTGGTTTTGAGGTCCTTCCCCTGTGAGTTGAGCCTGGCTCCCGGATCCTCAGCAGTGCTCCTCACCGGCCCTTCAGCTGCTGTCCCAGCTCTCTGAGGACAGGCCGAGCAAAGTCAGGGCCGTTGGAGAAGGGCCCCTAGTCGCTGGGCCAAGGTGGTGCAGGTCCAAGTGCTTCCTCTCTAGGTGGTTCCGGCCCGTCTGCTGCTGCCCTCTGCTGGGCAAAGCCTCACGCTTCACACTTGCCCAGCTCAGCTCCACGGCCCGAAGGACGGTGACTGCGCGCGCACACACGTAGGCTTGTTCCACCCCTCACTGTTGTGTTTTGACCTTCAAAAACCTATCTCTTGTTAGAGTCCTAAAGATTCCATAGTAACCACCGACAAGACCGTCTATCTCTGGCTCGGCGGGTGGCTGGTCATGTGACTTAGAGAAAGGTGTGGGGAAGGGTGTCAGAGGCTGGAAAATGTGGTCTGGACGTCTAGTGATATCCAGACCCTGGGAGGAGGGTCCAAGGTCCCATCAAGCTTCTCCAGTATCCAAGCTTCCAGGGGCAGCAGTTTCCAGGAGACAAGCCTGCCTGGGAGGGGCGGTAGGCGAGGTGCCCAGCGTGCCCGGGGGATGGCGGGGCCGAGGTCCCAAGGTGCTATCATGAGGTCCAGCTCCATTGGGGTTGGGAAGACAGAAGCCCTCCCTGCCCTACCCCACCGCACCCCACCCCACCCCATCCTCGCTGGCCCCAGCAGCCCTTCCAGGAGCGCTGGGCTCTTGAGTCATCTTTGCCCCATGCGTCTCCCGCCCTGACAGCAAGATCAGAACATCGTCGCTGCTGCTACGGACATTTGTCAGGGGCTGAAGGGCTTCTAAACTAATAATAGCTGTATTAAAATCGCATTAGGTCCTCAAGCTGGAGGAACGTTGGGAGATTTTAAATGTTAAGAGAAAAGGAGACGGGGAAGAATATCTTCCCTCAAAGGATAACATCAGCTCAGAAATAAGTCAGGAAGATGAAGTATTGCTCTGTGACTCTGGAAATCAAGCCTTCCCCGGGAAATAGATGCTCTCCAAAGCCACATCTTTCAGCCACAACTGAGAAGGTGATGTGTGACGTCCCCAGCATTCAGTATTGATCCCACTGGACTGGGACCGTGCGGACCGTGGGGCTCGCCGTCCCACAGCCCTTGAGTCATTTCTAGGATGGATTTAAAAACTTGATTTTTTTTTTCTCCCCAGAAAATAATCTTGTGCCTTCCAAGCCTAGATGGTCTCAGATGATACACAGCACTCTGCCATGTGAGCAATTCCAAAATGCTCCTGCCCATTCCAACCTAAGTGGTTTTAAATGGTTTTCGGGTCCTCTCATCTCTAATAGATTAAAAAATGCTCCCTTGGGCATCACAGAGACATTGAGTGGTACTTGTACCAAACCTCTGGCTCTGAGTGGCCTGAGAAATGTACCTTAGAGCTTCAGAGGCGAGAGGGCAGGCCATAAACCATGCTGCTTCTGAGTCTGCTGCCCGACGCATTATTTTGCAGTCTTCTTTTGCTGCAAGCTGTTTCTTAATTATCTCCTCCCCAGAGCGCACCTCTCCCCCTTCGATCTACTGAGACATACTCCAGAAAGCGTTCATACCTCGGTGTTCTCAGGCAACCCCCTCCTGCCTAGACTGATGGAGGGGTAAGACCTCCTCTGCCTGGACCCCAGCAGTACCCACCTCTGCCTCCCCACTCAGCCCTCCCTCTGGTCCCATCTCCCTGCTTGTTCTTCCCTTCCTCACTGTGCTCCCTGCACACACACACCCTGAAATAGGCCTTCCTCAAGCTCCCCCAGGCCCAGCCTCCATCTCCCCCATCTCATACCCCTGCCCCGGTCCCTCAGCAATATCTCTTCTAACCTTTCTAACTAGGACTCATTTTTCAACCTAATTTGTTCCCTAGGAGTCCCTCTGCGATATTCATTAGACTTTTAGTATCTGTTGATTGAGAAAATAGATGATGATAAAAACTACTAGGAACTTAATAATGCCTTTAAATGAATTTGTATTTTGGTAAACACCGAAGCATTTAGATACATTTGAGAAATGATCGCAAGCTGTGGATATTGCTTTTCTAGTCTGCAGATAATGCTGCTGGTGCTGCTGGTGTGGCTTTGGGTCAGGGCTTGAGTGGCCCACGGAAGGGAGTCTTCCACCCGTGGCACCGTGAATCCATACTGCCCGGCTCCTCGTGGAACCCTGCCCCCAGGGATGGCACCCCCACCGCCCTGCCAAGTGTGAGCTCCCAGTGGGCTCCTGCTGCTGATGTGGGCAGCTGAGGCTCACAGCACAGAGAGGGTCTCAGATAGGAGCCTGGGCCCCACTCAGGTCTCAGGACTCTCAGAGGCACCCAGAGTGCCCCACCCTCTTAGAAGGGGACCCCATGGTAGGGCAGAGTGGCATCAGCTTTGGAAGGAGACAGATTCACTGTGGCTGAATTTCAGCACTGGTGCTCACTCTCTGGACCCTGAGAAAGCTCTTCCACTTGTCTCCATCTGAAAATTATTCTGAGAAACAGAGGGGGACGTTGTAAGGCCAGTGGCCCGCCGTGGATGCCTCACAGGAGTGGCTACAACACAGAGGATGTATTCAAGCCTGGGGCTGCTCCATACTGGGTATCTGGCTGTCAGCTGGTGAGTTAGTCAGGACGGACTAGGTTGTGCTGTGTGACAAAAACACCCCCAAACCTCAGTGCCTAATATAACCTGGATTGCTTTCTCTGTCATGACTGTCACTGAGGAAGTGACTGTGCTTCCCAAATCATCCTGGCCAGGCAAAGAGTATGCGGGGCACTGCTTGCTCTAAATGCTCCTCCCGGAAGTGGCATCCGTCACTCCATTCCACGTGATGTTAGCCAAAGCACATCATGTTTTGGCCGACGTACCTTCAGAGGACAAGGGAAGTGCAGTCATACCACGTTCCTGCAGGGGGAAAAAAAAAAAAACAGAATATTTGTGAACAGTTTTGACAATAACCACAGTCAACCAACTAGTTTCCAGATACAAGGAGCTGACAGCCTCTGATAAGATAGAGTTCGTGACTCATTTAGTCCACGTTGAACCCTTACAAGTTTAGTTTGTGGTTTCACCTGCCATCTTCCCTAAAAAGGGAGAGACAAGTTCTGAACGAGGTGTGCCTTCTGAAATTTTTAATGAACTCCAGTTTAGCCTGTGGGGAGAGGTTGCGTGCGTGTGTGCGTGCTCAGTCTCTTCAGCTGTGTCTGACTCTTTGCGACCCCGTGGACTGTAGCCCGCCAGGCTCCTCTGTCCATGAGATTCTCCAGGCAAGAATCCTGGAGGGGACTGCCATGCCCTCCTCCAGGGGATCTTCCCAACTCAGGTATCAAACTCCTGTCTCCTGCCTTGGCAGGCGGGTTCTTTATCACTGGCGCTACCTGGGAAGCCTCGAGGGAAAGTCAGATACACAACGAAGTCTCCCAGGAAGAGGAACTAACATGTGCTGGCCTGTGGTGACGAGCCCTGAGCCACGATGCCCTCTTCCACCTCAGCTCGATGGGTGGCCTCTGTCCCTGCTCCTGGCTTCACCGCTGCTGTCATCTGTCCCCACCCAGGGAGCCAAATACACCGGCAGGCCCTGCTGTCCGTGACCCTCCTTTCAGACCAGGCTGGCCGTCACTCAGACCCCTGCAGTGAACCAGCTGGTCCAGGGCCTCCTTTGACACCCAGCTCCATGGCTGGGCCCCACTAGAGAAATTCGCCCCTTGAGTCCTCCTGGAGTCATTTCATTCAGGACATGACCCAGCGACGGGGCAGGAGGACACAGGGATCTGGGGCTGTTTGTCCGTTCCTCCCGGGGCGGGGGCTCTAACTCCGCAGGCTGAGGTGCCTCGCCCTCCCTCTCCCCTCCTCCATCTTCCCTCAGCCACTTCCTCCCCAGAGAGCACTCAGGACGGACTCTGAGCCGGAGGTCTGGGCTGTGGTCTGCGAGAGGAGGCCTGGGCTGGGTAGAGGGCCCTGTGTGTCCCCACAAAGCACTAAAGGGAGCCCCTCAGCGTGTCAGAGGGGCTGTGAGGTCCTGCCTCGGCGAGCGCCTCGCCCGCTCTCCTAGCACCCAGGCCGAGCCACAGGAGTCGGTCCTGGGCACCGCCCATGCAGTGACAAAGCCCCAGCACTGAGGATGCCGGGGAAACAGGCTCTCCAAAGGGGGCTGTGAAGCTCCTGCGAAGGCGGTGGCAGTGGCGGTCAACCAAGGCTTGGTTCACCCCAGGGGTCTCAGCTACCTGGTGGGGGGCCTGGAGCAGAGCCAGGCACCAAACACTCCTGCCCAGAACTCCTGGGCCCAGAGGCAATGCTCAGGGCTGAGGCTCTGGCCACTGACTGAAGTGCCTGTCCAGTGGTGAAAGGCAGGTCGGCTGAGAAAGCTCTGTCAGCCTGAATTATTCATTTAGGACTCGGCAGGAGGGATGGGGGAAAGGGAGGCCTTCTCTAGCTCGGTCCCACAGCGACCGATGGGAACTTCAGCCTCCTTGGGAATCCAAGGTCAGCGTCAGCGCTTGGGGGAAGCCACAGAGCGGCTCCTTGAGCAGCAGCAAACCCACTTGCCCGGCTCAGGCAGGAAGCCAGGGGACTAAGCCACTGCCCCTCCATCCCGCGCGCCCGTCTATCCCCACCCCCCTGCGCACCCCTC
>NW_011494842.1:5950996-5954739 GCF_000754665.1 Bison bison bison | reverse complement strand
GAGCCCGAGGACCCTCAATCTTGCCCCAGGCCATACCCTAAGGTGACCCTTAAGCTGAAGGGCCTCAGTTTTCCCCAGCTTCAAGTCCAGCATTTTTAAAAAGCTGCTGCCAAGCCTGGGGGCGGGAGGGTTTGCATTGCTGTGTAGGGGCCATCTTGGAGGAACTTCTGGCTGATCCTGGCTCCCTGAGGAGGTTCGGCCAGGGCCCCTGAGAACGTCTGACTGTGCGGGTGGCAGGTGACGGGATGGGGAGGCTCTGGGAACGGACAGTGCCTCTCAGATCCAGCTGACACCCCCTCAGCTGAAAGCCCCATGCAGGCCAGTACCAAGGCCCAGCTCCAGGGGGCCTCACCTGACCCCTCGTGCTGATTTCTGCAGACACGTGGACCCCAGCCACCACTGGGACACGCACTCACTGTAGCAGGTGGGGGGAGGGCTGGCCAAAGGGTATCAGGATAGGAGAAACCAGGCCTGGGGACAAGAAAACCCAAGTGCCTGTGTCATCACAGCCAGTGACTTGTGAGTGACTTTGGCCAAGTCCCAGCCTCCTTGGGGCTCTATTTCCTGACTCTCGAAGTAGAGAAACAGCAGCCCCCGGCATTTCCGCAGGACGACCCGTGATTGTGCTCTGGGCTAGTGTGCCTGGGTTCAAATCCCTGGTCTCCCCTGAGTAGCTGGGTGCACACAGGCAAGTTACTGAACCTCTCTGTGCCTCATTTTCCTCACCTATAAAAGGCTGATGACACTAATTCCCTCATCAGGCAGCGGTGAGGCTCACATGGGTGAATGTAGGTAAACACCCGGGACATTGCCTGTGTTGTGTTTTTTACCATTTACTGTTCCCATTATTGTTCCCATTTATTGTTACCATCTCCTCCCACACCACACTGCAAGGTAACATCTATGTCCTTAGGGCTCCTCTGGGAGACCGGGTGAGGGGAGAGAAGTGTGAGGGGCCACCCTGGGTGGCTGCACAAGGGTCTGCTGGGGACGCCACCTGGGTTCCCGGGCAGAGCTGGGCTTGAGGAGGTGAGTGTGGGTCTGGCCAGCGCTGACCCCCAGGGAGACTGTGCAGGCCAGGGCCTTGGCTCCTTCCAGGAGTGGCTATAAATGAACTTCACAAGCAGGCTGTCCCTCTGCCTCCCAGCTGCGCCTCTGCCTCCCTGACCTGGGGACAGGTCAGCTGGCAAAGGCTGGCACCCAACTGAGCCCAGTGAGAGAAGAGGCGTCGGGCCGCCTTGGTTTTTCTCTTCCTTCCTCCTTCCTGCCTCGGCAGGAGTTTGCAGGGAGGATTAGGTTTGCCAAGCAACTGCAATGTCTTATCTGATAACCAGACCGAAAGTATCAACCCATCCCTGATTCTCCTCACATTTACATGCCTCCCAACTTCTTCTCTCAGCTCCTGGGGCACATCCCAAGGAGGACTCACCTCGGGTGGTGGTGGGCAGGGGGCTCTCAGAGCAGGGCTGGGAAAAGCCCTCCCCAACAGGCCCCAGTCCTTCCCACCCCAAGGCCTTGCCCAGCACCCCCAGACTCCCTAGTCGCGCTTTAGTCATGCATCCGGCATAGCAATTGCACAGAACAGGCAGAAGACACCCCTGAATTGGTTACTGCTTGGCAGGCCACAGAGCTCCCCTCGGAAGGGAAACGGGGTGGAGGGCCGTGAACGGGCCAGGCTGAGGCTTTCAATGCCTCCTGGCGCTGGAGATCCAAGTGGATGGTGGGACTTCTGTGAGCTGGGGGCCTGGACAAAGTGACAGGCACTGCTGCGTGTGGAGGCAGCCAGCCATGCCCATGGTCTGGACTGAAGGTCAGTTAGAGAGTTGATCATGCCCAGCACTGCACGGCCTGGTTGCATCCTCAGCCGGGAGTCCAGCAGACGAGAGTATTAATAACTCCATGGTGACGGCACCACCGCAGGACTGTCCTCTCGAACATGACGAATGTGGCCACAAGAGCCTCCCCTGGCAGTGTCTCCTTGGCTCTCTCCTGAGACAAAGTCAGGACATCTTTATATTTTAAAAACATATTTATTTGGCTGTGCTGGGTGTCTTAGTTGCAGCACGTGGGGTCTTCAGTTCCAGCACGTGAACTCTGTTGCGGCATATGGGATCTAGTTCCCTGACCAGGGGTCGAACCCGGGGCCCCTTGCACTGCAAGCTCAGAGTCCTAACCGCTAGACCACCAGCAAAGTCCCAAAGTCAGGATGTCTTTAGGGGCCAAGTTTCCAGCCAGAGTTTCCAGCGTTTGCCTAAGGTCTGGCAAGCCAGACCTCACAAAGGGTGAAGGGCAAGTGGACGGTGGGGGACCCAATCAGGAGCCCCTGCCTAGCTTCT
Organism: Bison bison bison; assembly: GCF_000754665.1. Classification (NCBI taxonomy): domain Eukaryota; kingdom Metazoa; phylum Chordata; class Mammalia; order Artiodactyla; family Bovidae; genus Bison; species Bison bison. The sequence continues at coordinate 5,952,403 of NW_011494842.1, read as the reverse complement.
GCCTCTGTTCCTGGCCTGAGGTGGGCCCCAGCAAGCCGTTGCAGGCTTCACTTTCCTCATTTGCAAGCATCTGTGATAAAGCTGGCCCTCTCAGGACTGGTAAGAAAATCTGATCCCCAGGGCAATAATGCTAGAAATAATCATGATAGATCACATTTATCAAGCACTTAGCTCCAGGCACTGGGCTAACATTTTCATAGCCTTTATATCTCAATTCTGCCCCTAACTCTGTGAAGTGGGTATCATTGTTATCTTGTTCTATAGATGGGGAAACTGAGGCCCAGAGAGGTTTAGTAACTTCCCTGGGTCACACAGCAATGATGTTGTGGGGCCCAAATGGTGCCCAGCTTATGTATATGCTATATCAAAATGAAACATTCCTGCACCCCTCCAGCCCCTGCAGGATGGTGAGTCCCCACCAGCAGGGACTCTCTTCTCATTGGGGCTGGGACCAAAATTTCCAAAGGGGAAGACCAGCCATGGGACGTGAGCAGTTCAGACATGCTCGCTACACTCTTCAAGCTTGTAATCTTAGGGACCGTCTTTTGGATTTTTTGTTTGTTTTTTGAATGTTTTAATATTTAAACTCAAAAGGCGCTTGTAAATAGTATTTAGTGAAGTCTCCCTCTCAGCCCTGCTCCCCCGAGGCAGAAACTGTTATTAGTTGCTTGTAACAGACGATTCCAGAAGAAATCAATGCCTGTTTACAGTCTTATCTAACACCTGGGGGGTGGCTGGGAACTTCAGGTGCCCTCGTCCCCTCCAAACGGTCTCCCTCACATCCCTTCCCTTTCTCCTCTGTTTTCCAGGGACCCCCACTGCCGAGAGCCCTCAGCCAGGAAGACTCTTGTGCTCTAGCCGAGGCTGAGAAAGGAAAGTTGAGGACTACTAACAGCCCACCTTCTGTCCGGAAGCTGCGACCTCAGTCCCAGACCCCGAAGCCTCTTGTGGACTGCAGGGAGCCACCCCGCCCTCCCACGCTGGAGCATGGTGGTGCAGGACAGCGTGGACGCCCCCGGCGTGCCGCTGGAGCCCTTCCTGCACCAGGTCGGGGGGCACCTGAGCGTGATGAGGTATGATGAGCACACGGTGTGCAAGCCCCTCATCTCCCGGGAACAGAGGTTCTATGAGTCCCTGCCACTGGCCATGAAGCGCTTCACCCCGCAGTACAAAGGTGAGTGTCCAGGCAGCCCCCAAGGGGCTGGCCTCTCCGCACGCCCCCACCACCTCCTCAAGCACCGTGGTGTGTTGAAGGGTTGCCATGGAGACCTGCCCCTCTGCACAGGCGCTGGCCTTCACCGCCCCAGGTACTCTGAACTCTTCCAGCCCCCAGGCCTGGAGTGTAATGCCATTTGGCATCCCCTGTAAATTAGCTCAAGCCACCAGTCTTCGAGGGATTGAGAACGG
>NW_011494842.1:5936647-5950896 GCF_000754665.1 Bison bison bison | reverse complement strand
AGAACGGGATAAGGTGACCCCCAGCCCCACCCCACCTTGGGGCATTCTGCTCTGTGCCTTAGGTGCGCCGTGCCCGGGTCCTGCAACCGTGGTTGGTAGACACAGGACGGGTGGAGACCTTCCTTGTGTGACCCAGGCGGATGGCGGGAGCCTTGGGTCTGGGACAGGTTATGGAGGAGCCGGTTCACAGTGTGTTTGGGAAGCCAGAATTCCCACTGTCATCCAGGGGCAAAGCCGGAGTGCAGGCTGCTCCCCCAGCATGTGTTTCAGATCTGAGCACAAGGTCTGGGGAGAGAAGGCTGCGTGGGGAGGGCTGCTGTTTGCCGGCCTCCGGTGGCGGGGGGCGTGCACTCTGGGCGGCTGCTGGCATCCATGAGGCAGGCTGTTGTGTCCACCCCCAGCCTTTGGTAAGAGTGGCTTTCAGGGCTCAGGACATGACTCTGCCAGCCGCCAGCCCCACAAAGTGAGGAATGCTCAGAGAGGAGACCTCCTTTAAAGGATTTTAGACCTGTGACCTTAAGCTTCTGCCCTCGTTGTGCAAATATCTGTAGTGAAAGCGATGATAACATTCAGACAAGTCACTTAAAAACACCTGCATTTCAAAGATGGAGAAAACTGGGAAGGATGGGATCCGTCTATTGGTTTGCCAAAAAAGTCATTCTGGTTTTTCCATATCATCTTACGAATATTTTGGGCAACCTAATACATTGGTGTTTCCCATAAGAACGATCTGGGGTCAAACAAGTTTACCAGAATCACTGATGTATGTATGTGGATATGTGTGTGTGTGTGCATGTGTAAATGCAGGCTCCCAAGCCCCATTCCTGACCTGTGAATCGTAATCCCTGGGTCAGAGCCCAGAATCTGTATTCAGCGTCCAGATTCAGACCCACTGAGAGGGGCCCAAGGCCGTGAGCCCTGGGCACTGCTTCAGTCGTGGGCAGCCAGGACCCCTCAAGAGTCTGACACAAGACACACGAGAGATGGGGTGGCGGCTGGTGCACACTGACCGGTGCTGCCCATCAGCTGTGGGTCACCACCCACCTTGTCAGAACATCTGCTGGAGTTAACAGCTGTTCCTTCACAAGTGAACTCAAGCCAGCAGAGGGGCGGCCGGATCTCTGGAGGGGGGCTCTCCTGCCCGCAGCATTCCCCGCTGGTCCCACGCAGCACTGGAGCTGAGACTGGCTCCCAGGGCCACCCCAGGCAGACCGTGGAAGTGGAAGAGCTGATGGTCTCAGAACCACACCCCAGGGCCCTCCCTGCTCCCCATCTGCCTGCACCGTCTCCCCTGCCCTGGGGAGCCTCGGGCACTGGTCAGCTGTCCAGACTACTCCTCTGCCTTGCTTCCCTCTCAGCTTGGGCCCATCCTGGTACCCACCCCCCGCCCCGCCTTGGAGCCCCATTAACTCCGTAGATTAATTTGAGTCCTCACTTGGAGACTATGATTGCAAACAAGTCAGGAGAGGCCGGATCAGGGAGGCCCAGGACGTCCATCAGGGGAGACCATGCAGCCCGGCTGTGCGTGAGGGTGAGGTGGAGCCCATGGGATGGCCTGACACCCAAACACAAGGCTTGGACGATGAGGAACGCTGATCCCCTCATCTGCCATACCACGGGCTGTCCGGTGCCAGGGTGCAGGCGCCACCCGAGGAAACACACATGTGAGGAGACACTAGAAAAAGGCCCAGAAGTGAGGCCTGTGTGCCCTCAGACCCCTGGGGCAGGAGGGAAGAAGGTCGGGTCTGGGGATGGGAAAGGGTCCCTTGAAGGGCCTTGGGCTGTGCAGGCTTTTTCCTTCCCCCGATAAGAAAAGTAATGCCAAGACTTCCCTGGCAGTCCAGTGGTTAAGACGCTGCACTTCCCCTGCAAGGGGGCACGGGTTCGATCCCTAGTTAGGGACTAAGATCCCAAATATGGCTCAATGCAGCACCCCACCAAAAAAAAAATCAAGAAAAGTACTATTGGTCAACCTTCAGCGTTTACTCAGTGCCAAACACCCTAGAAGTTGTTTCTGTGATTGACTTGTTTAACCCTGACAACACTCTAAGAAAGACACTCCCGTTGTCCCCACTTCATGGGGGGAGAAACAGGCCCAGAAAGGTCACCCAACTTGCCTCAGGCCACCCAGCCAGTAGAACAGAGCCAGGATTCAAGTCTGGCTCCCGAGTGTGGCCACTCGGCCCCCAGCCCCGCTCTTCCAACGACCATCCTGCAGAGACAACTCCCTAGACGCCAGTGCTTGGAACCGTCCAGCCCAACAAGGGAGGGGGAGTGACTTGCCCAGGGTCACTTAGCTAGTGAGTCAAGTGCCCACAAGGCCGCTGCAGGGGTCTCCCTTTCCATCCTGAGGGGACCAGCCCAGAAAGAGGAGCCGTTGCTGATGTGGCCGCCACATGCCCCGGAGCCCACCCTCTTCCGTCTCACACCTGCACGCTGATGGCTTTGGGGTGCTGGGCAGGCACTGCGTTCCCCGGGGCAGCCTCCCTGGACCCGGAGAGCACCTGGACTCCTTGGGCATGAGAGCATCTTGAAACTGTCCCTCCTCCCCTCGGCTTCGGGCGAGCGAGGACACGCTCCTAGGTCCAGCTGGGTAATGGATGAGCCAGGTTCATATTACAGACGTCGGCGAATTAATGTCCTCATGAGCTTAAAAATAAATACATGACAGAATATTCACGGAAGCTGCTCGGCCAAATCGGAATTGCTGAGATGCTCTGGGTGTGTCAGGGAGCGCTCCCGTCTGCCCAGCTGACACAGTCGAGGTGCTTGGGGGGCTGGTGAGTAAGCAGATGGGGCTGGGGTCTCCCACCCGCCTGGCTGGGCAGGGGCAGCAGTGTATTGGAAGCCCGTGGGCGTCTGAGACAGCCAAGGCGAGCTGGAGGCCAGGCTGGGGCCAACAAGGCTCTTGACAAAGAAACAATCCAAACCTCAGGGAATCTGAATCCCACTGAGTGGCTGCTCTTGTCAAGGACAGGCATCTCGAGACTGCAAGGTCGCTGTGAGCTATGGGGCTCCCCTGGTGGCTCAAATGGTAAAGAATCCGCCTGCAGTGCAGCAGACCTGGGTTCAATCCCTGGGTTGGAAAGACCCCCTGGAGAAGGGTATGGCAACCCACTCCAGTATTCTGGCCTGGGAAATCCCATGGACAGAGGAGCCTGGCGGGCTACAGCCCATGGGGTCGCACAGAGTTGGACACGACTGAGCGACTAGTACAACACTCTGTGCAATGGTTCCAGGTTTCAGAGGGAAGGGCTGGGCTGAGCTGAGAGAGGGAAGGAAGAGAGAGACACGGAGCCATGCAGAGGCGTGCAGGGAGATGGCCATGCAGAGGCGTGCAGGGAGATGGAGCGAGAAGGCAGAGACAGGAGTCTGGCTGGGTCGCCCTGACGACACGACAAATAGAAATGACTTTTGAATTTTACTGGTTTGGCATTATTTGCTCCTCTGCTCACCTCCATCTATTTTGACACTCAGACCAGATGAGATCAGACCAGAGCTGGAGCCTGGAGAAGCAGGTGAAGGTCACATTTCTTGTCCCTCCAGGGAGGCCCCCTGGGCCCAGGGCTCCCCAGGAACTTGATTTCTGGCAGGCCCGTCACCTTAGCCTCACAAATGGGAAAGGCCGGGGGGCCACCGGACGGTAACTTGAACTTTGTGAGATCCAAAAGGGTCTTGCCTTTGGCTGGCACACCCTCCTGCCTCTCCGAGCGAGCAGGAGGCTCCAAGCTCCCCAAGAACCAGCACAGAGGCCGTGGGGCTCCCCCTCTCCTGGCACCTGGAGAGTGGGCTCTGGGGCCTGGGCTGGGGGGGGCTCCTTCCCGGGATGAGCACCGCAAGGTCAAGGCTGGAAACGGAGCACCATGTCCTGGGCTTCTTGACACTGATCGCCTCTCATGAGGTGGTGGCTCCATGGCCTCGCTGTTTGCTCCCACGGAACAGAATGACCAGCCACATGTGACTGGGGACACAGCAGGAATGTCCTCACCAGCCACACTCGGGGAAACACAGCGTGACAACCCCGACTCTCCCGAGAGATCCTGGGCTTCGTGTGGCAGCCTGTTCCTTCTCCCACAGTCATGGCTGGCACAGCCGTCACCCTTACCGACCGTGTGACCTGGGGCAAGTTATTCAATCTCTCTGAGCCTCGGGGACCACAGTCAACGTCTTGCAGGCTTAGCGATAGACACTAACTTAGCAGTAAACAAAACTCACATAATGCTGGCACACAGTAGGTGTAAAAGAGCAGGCAGCGGTTATCACTCCTGTGCTGTGTCTCCAGCCGCCACCAGCCCCCTGCTCTCACCAGCAAGAACAGCACGGGTGGGCTCCATCTAGAGAGGCAGGCGGCCGTCCAGGTGAAGGACAGCATGCTGCGCTCAAGGGCGCTGTGACCGTTAGCATCACGATTGCTCCACGGGATACTAGGGTCTGGGATGAGCTAAGGAAGAGCAGAATTTTTAAGGAACTGGAGGGAAACGAAGGTCACCGTCAGGCCGCAGAATCAGGGCTCTGAGAACCCGAGATGACAGGCCTGGCCCGGGGAGACCGCTGAGCTAGGCGTAGATGGGCCTGAAGAGCGAATGACAGGGCAGCCCTGCAAAGGAGTGTCTGCGCTGAGCAGTCCAGGAGGGCCTGGCAGGACCGCGCGTGGGGAAAGCAGCCGCTCCGGCGGCTGGCTCAGCAGAAATGACCACTTAGAGGCCAGGAAGGTGACCCAGTGCCTGGGGGAGGTAATAAACGCCTGGGAGGATGCGATCGCAGGCACTCTCCCACCCGCCAGGGTCCCAGCAGAAAATGAGTGGTATGTGCCAGGGGGTTAAATAAAGAGTATTCTTTAAGGGTCTATCGGCAGAACTGCACACAGGATGAAGGGAGCAACTGGGGGCACTTTGCTGATGGCCCAGTTGTTAAGAGTGTGCTTCCACTGCAAGGGGCGCGGGTTCAGCTCCTGGCTGGGGAAATAAGATCCCTCATGTCACGTGGCCAACAAAAAAGAGGTGAGAGGAAACAGCTAGGTATGGCGAGGCAGCCAGGGACCAGCGGGACGGGAAAGCTACAGCCACCCCTGGGCTGGAAAGGCCAAGTGAGGGCATGGTGGAGCTGACCTGGAGAGAAGGAGGCCACAGCGAAACAGCGCAGAGCCATGGGGCAGCAGGGAGGGAAGCCGGGGGATGCAGCTCCCAGCCTTTCTCCTCCTCTCCCCCTGTCTATCACCGGTGACCCTCACTGGCCCAACTGGCAGGCGAGGAAGCCACAGGTACACGCTAGAGTCAGCCCCTCAGGCACAAAGCAGGGTGGAGAGAGATGGAGAGCGGGGTGTTAGGTGAGAGAGCCAAGAGGAGTCGTCACTGCGCCAGCTGCAGGGAGAGGGGGCATCAAGGACTTTACAGAGAGCCAGTTTTCATAAAACCACTCGTGTGGCAGTCTCCTGGGCTGTGATCAATTGTACCTTCCGGCTTCACCGGGACTCTGGCAAGGCTGGGCACCCACTGGATGCCAGGCCCCACGGAGGGAGGCGTGGACCCTGCCCTCAGAGCAAGAAGTCCATGGGGGATGACCACAGAGCCGTGAATGTGCAGCCAGAGCCTAGGACCTGGCCTGGCCAACGTCCCAGAGGAGAAGCCCGGCTAGTGCACGGGTTCCTGGGGGGTCCGCATGTCCTTTGCTGTCACAGCCAGCGTCCAGAGGAGGAGGTCACGCTTGGATTACAAACACCAGGGGTTAGGGAGTTCCGTGGCAGTCCAGTAGTTAGAACTGCAGGTTCAATCCTTGGTTGGGGGGCTGAGGTCCCACAAGCCTTGTGACATGGCCAAAATAAACAAACACAAACACGGATGGTTAGAAGGTACCGTTGGAAAAATCTCACTTTCCTTCTATTTTCTACCAAAGAACCACATTCTGTCCATAATCCTCATGGGGTGTGTATCACATGTCTCAGTGTGAAAGCCAAGGATACGGGAAGGATGGTGAAGGGGCAGCCCGGGCGGCAGGAGGCTGTTAGAGGAAGGCTTCCTGGAAGAAGCTGCTCAGATCATGATTACATGGAGGAGAAGGCAAGGGTGATGAAGGAGACAGAAAGAGATGCGCCACCCCCCCTCCCCGACTTCCCTCCCTGCCACTCACAGGTGGGGCTCTTCTCTGCAGAGGACCAGCTCAGATGCCCCAAGGCTGGACCCGAATGGGGTGCCATGGGGTGCCATGGGGTGCCTGGGTGATGTGGGCTGTGCCCAAAGGAGCAGGAATGCGAGGATGAAATAAATGCACGCAGCTGCCCTGTTTCAAGCGTGAAGGGGCAGGGAGAGGCCACGAAGCAGGGCCTGTGCAAGCGTCAGCCCACGGCCATTTCTGGCAGGCTCCATGGGCTCTGGCTCGTTCCAGAGTAGGATCTGTGTCAGGCCAGTCCCCAGAGCGCTTTCTAGAGAAAGGAGCTGGGGAAGGGGGCAGGTTGACCACTGCCATTAAACTGTGGTTCGAAAGGACATCGCACCATGTCCACCCCTCCCCCTCTGCAGGCACCATCACCGTGCACCTCCAGAAGGACAGCCGCGGCCGTCTCAGCCTGGTTGCCAACCCCCTGACTGAGAACCGGGGGCCCTTCACGGTCTCCACGGAGTCGGCAGCGGTGGCCATATGGCAGACCCTCCAGCAGACCACTGGCGGTAGCGCCCTCCCCCTCGCCCAGTGGCAGCACCCCCAGCGGGCACACTCGCTCAAGGAGAGGTGAGGCCACGTGGCAGGATGCCGGAAGCCGGGCTGCGCGTCCCTAGTGGGGACCAGCACCGTTCACGCCCGTGCCAAGGCCACCGGCTCCCCTTTGGGGCCAGAGTCGAGAAAATGACAAATTCAGATGAGGGCTCTGTCTAGCAGAACCCCTGTGACCAAAGAAAGGAATGCATTTTCTTTGGTGCCACTTCCAGAGGGAGGATTTCAATGCATTTCTTCTCGAAAGTGGGTGAGCGTGCCGAGTCCTGTACAGAGAAGGCATTCAATGTGTATTTGTTTAATTAAATATCTATTTCACTGAGACCATGGAGTGTGTCTGGAGGGGGGAGATGTGCAGAGCAGAAGCCCCAGAATAGTTGACATAAAGGAAAAAGTGTGGCTAATGCCTCTCGGAAATCCTTTTCCTTAGCGGTCGAGTCGAGGTGAGGAGAGAGGGGCCAGTGGGGCCCTGGAGACGCAGGCAGCTCAGGGCACCTGAGGTCCTTGGAGAGGTCTCCGAAACCTCTGATGGTGTTAGCTGACCTTTCTCAGAAGAAAGGCATCCCTGGGGAATTTTAAACATTTATGGGAAACAAAAGGGAGCTAATACAACGAAAGTACCTCCCTTCCCCAGGGAGCGCAGCAGATTCTAATTAAGCCTCCTGGCTTGGCGTCAGGAAGGTCAGGAAGTGGTGTGTATTATCTCCCTGCTACAGACCCGGGGAGCTGAAATGTAGAGGGCAGGAGGGTGGACCGTGGATCTGTGGTTCTCACCCCCACAGCCTAACCCCCAGCCTTCTGATCCCAGGCAGGGTTGCCCCCGCTATGCTGTGTGACTTATTCTGGACTTTAGAGAGACCCAGCGAGGCCGGCAGCCTAGCCTGGCCTGGGGTCTGGGGCCTGAGCGGGACAGGGAGGCACCAAGGTCCTGGGGGGCATCCTGGAGGGTAGTCAGGGGCAGTCCACGGCCCCTGCCAGCCACCGAGGTCCTGACTGCCATGTGCTCCCCTCGCCTACAGCCCGGCCACGGCGCTCCTGAGGTCCGAGCTCCACCTCAAGGCCCAAGTCCCCTCGCTGGTGGAAGACGCGAATGGGAACCTGACGGAGAAGGGAAGCTTTAACCCATGGGGTCTCCACTGCCACCAGGCCCACCTGAGTCGCCTGTGTGCCGAGTACCCGGAGAACAAGCGGCACCGTATCCCCGCCTGCCTGCCCGCCCACCATGCACGCTGCTGTGGGGGAGGCAGGGGCAAGGGGGGGTGACCGAGACAACCGTGCTGAGGCAGGGCCGGGGAGAGACAGGGATGTCAGGGAGAGTGGGACGCACAGCCCTCCAAGTTGGCCCCTGGAGGAGAGCTGTGCTGTGCTCGGTTGCTCAGTCGTGACCGGCTCTTCATGACCCTTTGGGTTCTAAGCCCACCAGACTCCGCCGTCCAGGGGATTTTTCAGGCACGAGTATATCCTCCTCCGGAGTATCTTCCTGACCCAGGGATCAAACCTGCATATCCTGTGTCTCCTGCATTGCAGGCAGATTCTTGACCTCCTGAGCCACCAGGAAAGCAAAGAGAAGTCAGAGGCTGGGGAAGGCAGATGGGGGTGGGGTGGGGGGTGAACTGAGTGCCTCTGTTGGGTCACTGGTCATGTCTCTGCCACCTGGGCGGTGAGGATGGGCAGGGCTGGGGTCTCTGTGGGCAGTTAGGAAACATGATTGCTGCACTGAAGCAGGGCCAGGGGGACTCAGTGAGTGGGTGGGTTCCCATACCTCAACCTCCTTTTTACGCTCCCAATCCTCCCCACAGCCATCACGGAGCTGATGGGTGAGAATGTAGCATGGCCCCTCTCTTAGGGAGGGACCTGCGGAGTGGACCCTTAGGAGAGGTACTCCCCTGTCCCCCTCTGCTTGCCACACACTCAGGGAGCATATTCAGGCTTGGAAGTCCCCCTTTGTCACCACTAGGCTCCTTCCCACAAACTGGTGGCTGGTTTTGAGGTACTTACTAAGACATCGGCAATCTGCATCCCTAAGAAGCTTTTTGCAGGATAATTATTCGGCTGAAATTAATATTCCTGCAACTCATCTCTGAAGCTAATATCAAGGCACTTCTCCCAAAAGGTACTGGCCCATTCAGTGACTGGAGGTTTTAGCCTTCATATTTTCTGCCATAAAATGTAAATTGGGCATGGCCTGCCAGGGATTTCATGCCTGCATTTAAATTTCAACCTCAGAGCAAAAAGGGAAAGGAACAGAAGCTCACATCCTAATAAACTCTCCCTAAAAAAAATGGACTTATGAGAGCAGCCTGCAAAGTCAATGCCTTGAATTCTTCATAGAGACAACAGGCTGGTTTGTAGTGAAAGAAACAGGGTTGAAGGGCTAGGGTTCAGCGGGTGGGGGGGTCTCCAGCCGGCTTCAGAGGCCCGCTGACCACCTCCTGCGGGAAAGTGGCCTCTGTGTCCCAGGAAGCCTTCCTTAATGCTGCGCGACCAGGGTTCCTGTTGCTGGAAAACGTCGTGTCACAGTACAAGCATCCCTGCATCTTAGACCTGAAGATGGGGACCCGGCAGCACGGGGACGATGCCTCGGAGGAGAAGAAGGCCCGCCACATGAGGAAGTGTGCGCAGAGCACCTCGGCCCATCTGGGCATGCGCATCTGTGGCATGCAGGTAGGTGGGGGTGGGGCAACCGCGGGACTGGGCATCCCGGGAGGTCCGCTGGAGGCAAGGGTGTCCCCCAACCAGACACCGTTGCCTTCACTTTGTGGGAGCAACAGAGGCAGTGGCCAAGCACCCCTTTCCCCAAGGAAACACATATCCTGATCCAGGACATGCTGGGTTTTTTTTTTAAGAGCACCTTTCAGGACAGTGGTGTCAAAATCTCACCATTTGGGGAGGAATGTAAATTGGAGTAACCACGATGGAAAATGGTACAGAGGTTCCTCAAAAACTAAAAATAGAGCTGCCATATGATCCAGCAATCCCACTCCTGGGGATGCACCCAGACAAAACTGTAATTCGAAAAGATGTATGCATCGCTGTGTTCATAGCAGCACTATTTACAACAGCCAGAATATGAAAGCAACCTAAATGTCCACTGACAGATAAATGGATAAAGAAGATGTGGAACATACATACAACGCAACACTGCTGCTGCTGCTGCTAAGTCACTTCAGTCGTGTTCGACTCTGTGCGACCCCATAGACGGCAGCCCACCAGGCTCCCCCGTCCCTGGGATTCTCCAGGCAAGAACACTGGAGTGGGTTGCCATGTCCTTCTCCTATGTATGAAAGTGAAAAGTGAAAGTGAAGTCGCTCAGTCGTGTTCAACCCTCAGCGACCCCATGGACTGCAGCCTACCAGGCTCCTCTGTCCATGGGATTTTCCAGGCAACAGTACTGGAGTGGGGTGCCATCACCTTCTCCACAATGCAATACTGCTGCTGCTGCTAAGTCACTTCAGTCGTGTCCGACTCTGTGTGACCCCGATGCAATACTACTCTGCCATAAGAAAGAGTGAAATAATGCCACTTGCAGATGTATGGGTGGACCTAGAGGTTATCATACTAGGCAAAGTAAGTCAGAAAGAGAAAGACAAATATTATGTAATATCACTTATATGTGGAATCTAAAATACGACACAAATGAACGTTTACGAAACAGAAATGGACTCACACAGAGAACAGACTTGTGATTCCCAAGGTGGGGAGGGGTGGGAGAAGGAAGGATTGGGATTGGCAGATGCCAAGTGTTATATATAGAATGATAAGCAGCAAGGACCTACTGTAGAGCACAGGGAACTACATTCAACATCCGGTGATAAACCACAATGGAAAGGAATAGGAAAAAGAATCTGTATATATAACTGAGTCGCTTAGCTAAACAGAAGAAGTCAGCACAACATTGTAGATCAATAAATTTTTAAATAAAAAATTTTTTAATTTTTAAAATTTTTACATATTTAATTTAAAAAAAAATTTAAAAAACCACCAGTTTTAAACTCATCTCAGGGTCTCTGGTTGCTGGAACTTTCTGCCCTGGCCACGTGAGTCCTGCCCATGTTGAGCGCAGACCTTTGATGCCAGTGTGTGAGCAGGGCTGGGAGAGAACTGAGGGAACGCTTCCCCGTGTGCTCCGTGGGGTCCTCATTCTCTTGAATGATGAGGCTGAACCCTCTCCTCCTCAGATGCTGGGAGGCAGTCAGCTTTTCAAGTCCATATCAGCCATTCTCTCTTCTTACTCTGCCTTTTCTACTGCTTATTATTACCTGTTCTGGTTAGCAATGGTAAAGTCGTAAGCAGTAAAGCTCAGCAAAGGAATGGCTGACTTCTTATTGCCCAGAGTCCACGCTTCATTTTTGCTGGTCTCTTGTGGCTTGTGGCTGGGGCTGCAGGAGAACAGGAGGAAATAAACTTTCTCTACTGGTTCCCTCTTAGAATCTATCTACTCAAAGCAAAACCAGACACGGATTTGATGGTAAACACTATCGCTTTCCTTAATTGAAACTGCCACCCCTTGAAACTGGAAGTCGAATCTATAAATTTGAGGCACAGATGTCCCTAGGAAAGCTTGGAATGTAGTTCTCGAGAGGATGGAGTGTGATGCGCTGTGGTGTAAATGGAATTTCTTTCTGGACCTCAAACCTTCTGAAATTGATCTGATTTATTTGGAAAGTGAGGCCTATCCTGTGTTTAGGACGGGCCAATTTAGCAGCTGATCTTCAGCCCTCCAAAGGCAACACCAAGTCTGTCGTATCTTTCTGGTTTTTTTTTTTCCACTCGTGTTTTCTGTAAAGATGCCATGTGATCTGAAGGCAGGGAAGACCTGAGAAACTGCCATGGCCAGGTACAGGCAGCCCTTCCCAGGTGTGCCAGGCGGAGGGGTGCCAAGTCCACCCTCTGGCCGTGCCAGCCGCTGGCCTCCATTCAGCCTCTGCCATCTGAATGAAATGGGAGCGGCTGCCACTGTTCCCCCCATCAGCATCTCTCCTCCATCTGCTTCGTTCTGGTGGCCAAGACGTGACAGGGGACCGGGGAGGAGCTGGTGCCAAGGAGAGGCGCCACCAGCCCGCAGAGCCTGCTCCATCCAGGCTCCCCTCAACATCACCCGCCGCCTGAAAACTCCAGGCACACCTGATCTAGCCTGTCTTTCCATCTTCAAACAATTCACCCTGCTCCACCCCTGGAGCCATTACAGTTTCCTCAGACTCTGCAGAGAAAGGACTTCATAAACTTTGTTGGGGGAAATTTTAATTTACTTGGCTTCCCAAGGCCATTGGCTGTGATTTCAGATTCCCACTAAACCTTTCTGGCTTGGGTTTGCTAATGTTTGAAGAGGGCCAGAAGCCAGGACTTAAATCATGATTTGGTGGTTGACATTGGAAATTCACAAGAAAGGAGATCCAAACCTTTTCCTCATGGGCAGAGGGTCACCTCTGTAGGATGAAGGATCTTTGGACCTTGGATTTCTATTAACGCCTTGCACAGAAAACATTTTTAAGTGTAAAATTAACACTGGTCTTGGTGAAAGATTGTCTTGCCAGTCACTGCAGCCATTCCTGCTCGGCATCTCTAGAAATGTGTTTCTGTATTAAGTTTTCTTCAGATGCTGCCTCTGTAGCAGACGTGATTTCTATTTTTTTTTAAGTTTGCAATTCTTAATATTTTCTATCTTCTTTTTAATGTAAGGTTTATCAAACCGATAAGAAGCACTTTCTCTGCAAAGACAAGTACTACGGAAGAAAGCTCTCGGTGGAGGGCTTCAGGCAAGCGCTTTACCAGTTCCTGCACGATGGGACCCGCTTCCGAATGGAGCTGCTGGAGCCCATCCAGCACCAGCTCCAGGCCCTCCTCTCCGTCATTAGGAGCCAGAGTTCATACCGGTTCTACTCTAGCTCTCTCCTCATCATCTACGATGGGCAGGAGACTCCACAGACGCCCCACGGCAGCAGTGTCATCAAAGTCGACGTCCGGATGATCGACTTTGCTCACACAACATACAAAGGCTCCTGGAATGAACACACTACCTATGATGGACCAGATCCAGGCTATATCTTTGGCCTGGAAAACCTCATCCAGATCCTGCAACGTATTCATGAGGGACAGTGAGACTTGTTGGGCCCATCCGGACTTTTCCGGAGAAGAGCCCTCCAAGGGGACCTATTGGTAGTCTAGACCCCCCTGAGATGGGTCTGTAATAATTATATCTATGTTCAAAAGCCATCTCTCCACATGACAGGCTATACTAACAGCTGCTAAGGACACCAACTCTGGAGGTAATGCATGTACCCTGGCATCTTGTGCTCATGCTGGCCCTTACAGGCTGCATGTGGGTATGAAATGGTGCTTTTCTGGAGTAAGGAAAGCTGCAGAGGAGTTAGGGGCCAGCGTCACAGCGAGATTCTGCAGCACTTGCACTGAAGGACGCTTTCTTGTTGTCATGCTGCACTTTCACAAACTGTGAGGGAAAAAAAAAATCTTACTTAAAGAAGCCTAGAAGAATGTGTTCCCGAGTTTATGGTTTTTCTGCTCGCATGGGCTGCTGGCTCCTGGGGCAGACAGAGGCTAGTAATGTCTCTTACCTTCCTCAAAGCGGTAGGTGGGGCAGGGAGACGTGAGACAGAGCTTCCATCTCACCAGCTCTGACCCCAGGTTCCAAATGGACAAGGAAAATCCCAGACACAGCACTGGCAAACGGAGACTCCAGCCTCCCCATTTTTGCCCATGGAAGGGCAGGTTCTATGGGAAGTGATGATTCTGCCAGATTCTGACCATGAAGTGCAGCTTCTGGTGGGGGTGGACCTCGCAGAAGGAAGATGTGAACTTGCACTCTTTGCTTTCTATTTATTTATTGGGGGTGGGGTGGGTAGGGTGGGGGAGTTAGAAGAGAGGCCCCTGGAGGACCCAGGAAACCAGGTTCAATGTTTACAAGATGGGTGGACAGTGTAAATGCAGAACTGAGAGCAAATGGTTCTAATTAATTCCTTCTCCTGCAGTGTAGAAACCTATTACAATGCACTCGAGTCAAGCACTGAGATACGTTACCCAATTAGGGAAATAAATTTGTTAATAAAATTGCTGAGGTCACCAGTGATTATTTGGTGTGCCTTATTAGCCCTTCTGTTGTTGATTCTGATCATCATGCTGTATGGTATTTTCAATTTATGGGTGACTAGAGTATACGCCACAAGAACAGTTCACTGGTTTCCTCCTGCAATGCGGGAGACCTGGGTTCAATCCCTGCGTTGGGAAGGTCCCCTGGAGAAGGGAACAGCTACCCACTCCAGTGTTCTGGCCTGGAGAATTCCATGGAGTCCATGGAGTCGCAAAGAATCGGACACGACTGAGCGACTTTTTTCACTTTCATTGCCCTTCTGTTTGTTGATTCTGATCATCACACTGTATGGTATACTAGAGTATACCACCGCAAGAGCCATTCAGCGATTTCCTGCAGTCCTTCAGGGAACCTGGGTGAGAAACGGTGGCTAATAAAATAATGTGCGTGTATCACAAGGCAGGCATCAGACCTGAGAAGTAAGTGGTCTCTTCATGTG
>NW_011494842.1:5928742-5936547 GCF_000754665.1 Bison bison bison | reverse complement strand
CAATGCAAAAGGAAGCAATTTTTGTATTCTCATAGCCAATCAGCTTTCAAAAATCCACACAGCCTCTCCGCCCCTCTCGCAAAGAAAAAAAAAAACCACACCAGCAGAAAGAAAGAATGCCTGGATAATAAAAACTTCTTTACATTTTAGCTTACATTGTATGGATTTCCAAGCAAGGTAACACCTGATTATCTTTGGCCTCCTAAAGTTGTGACTGAGGTTCATGCCCTGCGTCCTTGGTGAGAAAATTGAGTCAAACCACAGTGACAGATTTGGTTTTCTTGGGCTTCAAAATCACTGTGGATGGTGACTGTAACCATGAAATTAAAAGATGCTTGCTCCTTGGAAGAAAAGCTATGACAAACCTAGACAGCATATTAAAAAGCAGAGAGATTACTTTGCCTGCAAAGATCCATATAGTCAAAGTTATGGCTTTTCCAGTAGACATGTATGCATGTGAGAGTTGGACCATTAAGAAGGGTGAGGACCGAAGAACTGATACTTTCAAACTGTGGTGCTGGAGAAGACTCTTGAGAGTCCCTTGGACAGTAAGATCAAACCTGCAATCCTAAAGGAAATCAACCCTGAATATTCATTGGAAGGCTGAAGCTAAAGCTCCAATATTTTGGCCACCTGATGCGAAGAGCTGATTCATTGGAAAAGATCCTGATGCTGGGAAAGATTGAGGGCAAGAGGAGAAGGGAGCGACAGAGGATGAGATGGTTGAATGGCATTGCCAACTCAATGGACATGAGTTTGAGTAAACTCCGGGCGTTGGTGATGGGCAGGGAGGCCTGGCGTGCTGCAGTCCATGGGGTTGCAAAGAGTCAGACACGACTGAGCGACTGAACAGCAAATACTGAGTGGCAAAAAGAAGTCAGCTGACAACGAAGTTATTTCCTAATGATGAAAGGGAGCCCAAACTACCGCTTTTTCTGGGCCACTTCCTTGCTTGAGAACCTAGTACTGCATCAACCATCAAAACTCCCTGGCTGAGCTTCTGATTCCTGTTCCCATTCTCAGACTTGGGTGCTGTAGAAGCTGCCTGAGGGTGAGGTGGGGATGTCAGCTGGAATCTGAGTCTTTTTTTTCTTTTCAGTATTTATTTATTTGCTGCGTCAGGTCTTAGTCGCAGCACCCAGGATTTTTGTTGCACGTGGGCTTAGTTGCTCCTCGGCATGTGAGATCTTAGTTCCCCAACCAGGGATCCAACCCGTGCCCCCTGCATTGCAAGACGGATTCTTAACCACTGGACCACCAAGAAAGTCCCTGGAATCTACGTCTTTTAGGGCTGGCCACCCACGTGGCCACCTACGCTGCAGCTGGTCTCCATGGTGGCTCCATCTTCCTGCCAATGTGATGTCCTGCCACCTCTT
The DNA here is from genome assembly GCF_000754665.1 of Bison bison bison. NCBI lineage: Eukaryota > Metazoa > Chordata > Mammalia > Artiodactyla > Bovidae > Bison > Bison bison. Next base: position 5,935,171 of record NW_011494842.1, on the reverse strand, counting down.
TATCCCACGGTCCCTTTCACGGTGGCCTTCTTCCTCCTTTGCAGCCCTTCCGAGGTCCAGCCCAAATGATTCCCTTCTCCTCCTGAACATGTCACCGAGAAAAGTGCAGTTTGCTGCAAGGGGCTAAGTTGGCTACCATTCTAGATTGTTCTTCCTAGACTCCTGGACTCAGAGGGGCAACTGTGGTCTGAAGCTTGTGCCAGGCTTTGCAGATTCAGCAACTCAGGTGGATGAGTCCACGCAAGTATGCAAATCTGGGAAGAGGGAGAACAGAAAGATACGAAGAGGAGAAGGAGGAGCGCATGCATGTATGCTCTCCAGTCTGCGTTTACTGGAAAAGGGCAAAAGGGTGAGGGAGCCCCAGGTATCCAGCAATCTGCAAGTGCATGCCTGTCCTGCTCGGCTGTGCCCTGCTGATCTCTTTGCTAAGTGCTGTGGATGATTCAGCTCTTGGGAGCTAGATTCTAGTTGAGGAGGCAAGAAAAACACAAACGCACTGACCACAAACCACGTAGGACATACCCAATAATACAGTGGATTAACCCGCGTGGTACAGATGATCAATCGTGTAATAACGTTGAACCATTTGCGGAGAGCTGAGTTGTCACGGAAACCTTGGAGGAGGTGGGACTTCCTCTAGGCCCTGAAGGGGGACAGGAGTGGGAAGGGGCTGGGGCACTGGTGGGGGTGCGGAGTAGAGGGAGGGGAGGGTCCAGTGGGCTGTGAGTCTGTGGACAGACCAGCCCATTCTGAGTGGGGTTTGTGGCTGGGAGTAGAGATGAAGTAGAGAGATGGAGTGAGCCCAGAGGGTGGAGACCCTTGGAGATCTGGCTGAGTAGCTCATTCATTTGTTTATGAGGTCATTCATCTGTCCTTCTCTCCTTCCATTCATTCATCCAACAGATATTTTCCAAGTGCCTGGTACAAGCCACATGGTGCTAGGGCCTTGTAGGAAACCAGGAACTGTAGCGATGGTGATGCTATTCATAAGAACCTTTTGATTTAATGAGAGACTGAAGATCCTCATATGAAAATATCAGTGGTGCTTCAGTGGGGAGTGGGGGCCCTCTGCTCAGCTGCACAGAGGGTTACACAGGAGAGGAGAGGCAGTGAGGACTCCCTGCCACGTGGGGTGACCACGGAGGTGGCGTTGGAGCTGTGCCTTGGAAGAGAGGCAGGACTGAAGGATGAGAAAGAAGGGCGAGTGTTCCAGGAAAAGGAGCAACAACCGCAGGAAGGGGGAATCGAGCGTTCTGCTCAGGGCACAGCCCTGTGCCGGCCATAGGAGGTTAAGATGGGCACCAGGGGAGATTAAGAGGGAAATGAAGAAACCCCAGAACGTGAGTGCTAGAAAGGGCCTTTGAACCTTCTGCCTTTCTGCTGGATCTCGCCTAGGTCACCGTAAGAGCCTCTCTTACACAGACTGAGGAGCTCTCCTTTTATTAAAAAAATATTTTACTTTCTTGATTTTGTTGGGTCTTAGTTATGGCTTGCAGGATCTTTGTTGCATCATGCAGGATTTTTCAGTGCCAGGCATGGGCTCAGTTGTTGCCTCTCGAGGGTTTAGCTGCTCTGTGGCACGTGGGATCTTAGTTCCCCTACCAGGGATCGAAAGCATGTCCCTTGCATCGCAAGGCAGGTTCTTAACCACTAACTGCATTCTCTTTTTCTTCTTCTTTTTTTTTTAATATTTATTGTTTATTTGTCTGTGCTGGGTCTTGGGTCTTAGTTTCACATGTGGGTTCTCTAGTTGCAGCATGTGAACTCAGTCTCGGCATGTGGAATCTAGTTCCCTGACCAGGAAACGAACCTGGGGCTCCTGCATTAGAAGCTGGGAGTCTTAGCCCCTGGACCACCAGGGAAGTCCCATGCTCTTCTTTTTGAACTGAGAAACACAGAGGTATTAGTCAAGGGAGGCTATTTACAAACAATGCTCAAATATCAGCGCTTCATGCTCCAATCCACTCGAGTCAGCAGACAGCCTCTGCTCCACACGGTCATCGCAGGACCCAGGCTGCTTCCATTCTGTGGCCCCACTTCAACCACAGGCCTGAAAGCCAGACGGACAACACAGAGAAGGCACACCCACCTCCCAGATGCCCAGGGTTCGGGGAGGCAGGAGGCGGGCAGAGAGTCATTCAATTGTATGCGTAGGATGAGCAAGTGGATTTGATGAGCCCCTAGCCAGTCTCTACTGTAACCTCTTTCTCTGTGATCCTCCCATCAAATTGACACCTGACTTATGGAGGGAGAAACTAGAGATATACACAGCAAGTGGGGGCCATGTGGGGACAGCAGGGGACTGGCAGCGTCAGGACTGCGGATTCCGATCCAGCTCCTTTCCCCAGCCAGGTCCTCACATAGCGAGTCTGCCAGAGCGCTGGCAGATGGGCATAGTGTCTCCGTGACCTCGGTTTCCTCATCTGCCCCACGGGGCCTCTGACTTGGTCCTCAGGACAGATGATGTGGAAAAGCACCCACTCCTGACCGCCCCGCCCCAGCCAGCCGGGGTGGCAGGCACAAGGGCAGCCCAGGCCACACTCAGCCAGCCCCACCTCCATCCCGCTGATGTCCCCTGAGTGATGGAAGAGGAAGCTCACAAGCAGAGTGTTATTACAGCTTTTCCATAATGCAATGTCATCAGGAAGGCCCGGGCCTCTGGGCAGCGCCCTGGCAGCCCCATTACTCTTCCCAGCTGTTCAGCGCCTTTCAGACGATGCTGGAGAGGGCAGGAGGCGCTCTAATAAAACACACGGGAAGGGGAGACCACTCATCAGCGGCTCTTCAGAATGATCTGAACTTCGGACTTTTGATTTAAATCTGCATCCTCTGTGGCCAAAAACATAAAACAGAAGATGAGGGAAAGAACAAATATGAAAGCGTGGGTGCCAAGAATTCGAGAGGAAGGGAGAAAGACAAGCAGCTCTTGGAAGCTACCCCGTCAGGAGCTGGCCAGGCAGACTGACTTGCACCGGGGCTGGGTCCTTCCCACCAGACCTCACTCAGAACCATCCCTTCTGTCACCAAGCTGCCCCAAGATGGGACAGGAGGCTTGAGAGCTCATCCAAGAACAAAAGTCACGCATCTCCCTGGTCTGATTCGCCCCTCACCTGTTTCCTTAAAACCTCTAAAGAGAGGGTGGGGACCGATGGGCTGGGAGACCTGCATCTCTTCTAATGTCCTTTCTCCTCAGATTCCTTTGGTAAGAGATGACTGCTCACCAGGGCCTGTTGTGCAATAGTGAGTTTTGCCCCGTGGAGGCCAAAGGGGAGCAAAAGTGAGGGTGTTGCTATTTTGGCTGGAGACCAAGGAGGGCCTCTCTGAGGTGGCGCTGACTAGACAGCAGAGTGAAGCCAGGAGGCAGGTCCCTGGGGCAGGTGGTCAGGGACCTCAACAGAGCCAAGGGGTCTGGATATTCGCCTGCAACTTAAGACTCTCCCCACTCCCAGAACACCTCCAGTACCTACATAGCTTGAAAAAATATAAACTCATCTCCAGAAAAAGGGAGCAATCTGCTGCCAGTGTAACTTCCAGGGGCATCAAATGACGAGGTCCCCCAGTGCAAGCCCAGATCAACTCTTTATGCTAACGTATCTGGGTATTGCAGCCAATCATTTCCTCCAGTTGAAGAAGCTGAAAGAAGAAAAATCAGGCAATTGTGCCCCACAATACAGCTAAGTATTTAATGTGCTTTTAATGTTTACATTATTAACAGCAGTATTACAAAACGATATTTTACTTTCAACCGATTTCAGTGTGAGATTCGATGTCTCAATGACTGGGATCATTATGACTTGAAAACCTGACGCAGAGCTCCCTCCCGCCTCTCTCCTCCCCCTGATCGTGCCTCCTTTCTATAAAGAGCTGGCAGGGCTCCACGAGGCCCAAATACATGTTCTAAATGGATAGGGAGGTGCAGCCCTGCTGGGGGTTTTCAAGGAGCCAGGGGAGGCTGCATTCAGTGTGGAATGAGTGACAACCAGCAGGTGGGTGTTGAAATGGTCATCAACTCCCTGAGGGGCTGGCACTGCCAAGCCACATTCCAGGCAGTGCCTATTAATGTGCCCAGAATGGTGCCCGCTGACTGACAGGGCAGTGAGCCCGGACTCTGGCTCCAAACACCGATAGGCATGGGGGGTGGGGGTGGCGAGGTAAAACAAGGCCAGGGAGGCCCCCAGATCCCCCTGGGAAACCACAGAACGTACAGAAACACACGCTGTGCACAGTTCACGGCAGTGACACCACACAGAGGCCTGAAGAGGCACCTGATGGACGAGCAAGGGCACGGACTCCGGGGTCAGCCAGCTGGGGCTCACGTCCAGGCTCTGCCACTCCCCCACCTGGTGACCTTGACAAGTCCTTGTCCTTTCTGTGCCTCGGTTTCCAGTTCTGTAAAATGGGGATAACAGTGGACCCCACCGTGAGGACTACATGAATCAGTAGGAAGGCCTTTAGAATAGGCCAAGCACACAGAAAATACTCAGTTCGTGTCAATATATCATGCTAATTCCCGTTTTAAGATGAAGAGCTGAAGCTCAGAGTGATTAAACAGCCACCCAAGGTTGGCTGCTTCGAAGGAAGGCCCTCGCCTTTGCTGCCCTCTACCTGGAAGTCGTTCTGCTCCTTGTATGACTCAGTCTCTGAAACACAAGCCCCTCCAGGCCAGCCAGACCCCACCTCTGCCCCAGTCACTGCGGACCTAGCACCCTGACTTGACCCTTCCCTTCCCTAGCATTTATCACATCTGAAATTATCTTGTTCATTTACGAAAGGACTGAATACAGAAGAAACACTATTTGTTTTATTACTGTAGTTACTGTATGTCTGCTTGGTTGTTGTCTGTTTCCTCCATTTAACTGTAAAACCCATGGGACTGTAACTGAAAGTGGGGTCCAGCTGCTCAGCACTCAGTAGCCATTAAAGAGGCCAGGTTGGTGGAAAGTTTGCTCTATTTTGGATGCCAGCATCAGGGGTCGGGGAGGGTGAGGGCAGATGCCTGTCCAAAGACCAACTCCACCCCATCCCCAGCTGACAGCCAGTGGGCAAGAGTGTTGATAGGCTGAGGGAGGGGACTATGTGTAGAAACATACAGTCAGCTCTGAAAGTCATCTGGAAACTGGTCATCAGTGGTCTGATCAGTGTCATCCCGATTGAGTGCAATGAATCTTCAGTTCCGTGGTCGGCTTGTTCCCAGTTCCTTGAGGCCAGTTCTCAGAATTATGGCCACTGAAGTCATGGCTACAGTGTGGTCATCGTGTAGTTAACTACCTCCACCTGGTAGGGGCTTCAGTGTCTCTAAGACAGTTCATAGGATATAGCTCAAAATATGATCTATTGCTCTTGAAGAGGAGCTAAAGGTCCTTGACTTTGCTTAATGACTACATTATTATTGGCTTCTCAGGTGGTGCTAGTGGTACAGAATCCGCCTGCCAATGCAGGAGACACAGGAGATGCAGATTTGATCCCGGGATCAACAAGATCCCCTGGAGAAGGGCATGGTAACCCACTCCAGAATTGTTGGCCTGGAGAATCCCATGGACAGAGGAGCCTGGCTGGCTGCAGTCCATGGGGTCACAAAGAGTCAGACATGACTGATAATGAGGCACACACATTATCATTATTTGGTCTTCTTTGTTTTCCTTTGTTTCTGCCTTTTCTCGCTTCTCTGATTAAACTTTTTCTCTGGCTAAAGCTTTTCCACAGACAAAATGCAAGCAGAGGACATGGGGGTCATGGACCATAGGGTCCTGCTCTATTCCAGGATCTGGGCCATCATCTATCTTTGTCCACCACAGGAGAGGCGCTCAGGGCTGGTTTTGTGAGTGTGTGATCTGACGTGCCCCACACTTGGGTTAATGCTCTGCTGTTACTGTCTTGAAATTCATCATAATTTTTTAATAACATTTTCATTTTCATTGGACCCCCCCCCCGAAAATTGTACTCATAGTCCTAGATGAACAAATGAATGAATGAGATAGTCCACATTCCAACCCATATCTGTCAGCCTCCACAGCCTCACCACTGAACCTCAAGACACACAAGCCTGCAGGGGTTTGGGGAAGAGAGGTGGGTACTGACCCAGGACAAACACAAGCTGATCCAGAAGATGCTATGCTGGGGAAGGGAGATCCTTAGAAGGAGCCACTGATTCAGGTTTCTCCTACTCCACTTGTCCTTCTAAACCTGTCATTGTCAGTTCAGTTCAGTTGCTCAGTCATGTCTGACTCTCTGCGACCCCATGGACTGCAGCACACCAGGCCTCCCTGTCGATCACCAACTCCTGGAATTGTTGCTCAAACTCATGTCCATTGAGTCAGTGATACCATCCAACCATCTCATCCTCTGCCATCCCCTTCTCCTCCTGCCTTCAATCTTTCCCAGCATCAGGGTCTTTTCCAATGAGTCAGTTCTTCACATCAGGTGGCCAAA
>NW_011494842.1:5906127-5928642 GCF_000754665.1 Bison bison bison | reverse complement strand
TCCAATGAGTCAGTTCTTCACATCAGGTGGCCAAAGTATTGGAGTTTCAGCTTCAGCACCAGTCCTTCCAATGAATATTCAGGACTGATCTCCTTTAGGATGGACTGGTTGGATCTCCTTGCAGTTCAAGAGACTCTCAAGAGTCTTCTTCAACACCACAGTTCAAAAGCATCAATTCTTTGGCACTCAGCTTTCTTTATAGTCCAACTCTCACATCCATACATGACTACTGGAAAAACCATAGCTTTGACTCGACGGATCTTTGTTGGCAGAGTAATGTCTCTGGTTTTTAATATGCTGTCTAGGTTGGTCATAGCTTTTCTTCCAAGGAGCAAGTGTCTTTTAATTTCATGGCTGCAGTCACCATCTGCAGTGATTTTGGGGCCCAAAAATGTAAACTCTGTGTTTCCACTGTTTCCCCATCTATATGCCATGAAGTGATGGGACTGGATGCCATGATCTTAGTGCCTCAAGTTGGGTGAAAACCATGTTAGTCTTTCAGAGGGAACTCAGTCCCTGCCTCCCAGGACAGCTGTTGGCTGGCCAAGTGTTCTTCAAAAGCCACAGCCATGTAGGGCTTCAAGCAGAATAACAAGGTCTTGGGGCACCCAACACGGCCCTAGGTTCCTGGAGCTTGATACTGATAGTAAATAGATATAACCCCACTCTTTGAACCTCGGGGCAGCTATCAAAACTATGTGGTTATGTTACATTTGTCCAAGCTCACTGCACAATGAGCCAACAAATTGAGAGACGAGTTGTTGGGGGAAGGAACAGTAACTTTATTTGGGAAACCAGCAGACCAAGAAGATGGTGAACTAGTGTCCCAAAGAATCATCTTGCCCGAGTTAGAATTCAGGCTTCTTTATACTACAATGGGATGGGATGTGGTTGGTTGCTGCAAACTTCTTGGTGCCAGAATCCTTTGTTCTTGCAGTTGTCCACATAGGTCTTGTCACAATGTTCCTAGAAACCTCCTCCAACAAAACAAATGTTATTCTCTGTTCTGCAACTTTTTAATCTCTATATGAATGAAAAAGTGTTACACCTTTAAAGATAGCTTTGATAATGGACTACCCTATATATTTCAGGCTACAGGCAATACTCAACTTGTAGCAAAAATAATATGGTAAGTCCCCTACATAGGAATGTTCAAGTTGTGAATACCTGTTCACATGTCCCATCACGTAAGTGCTTTCATTTGTCTGGCACACATCGTCACATGCGTGCATCTTCTACAAGTGCTTGTGTTTTTGTGAACCTTATAGTACAGCAGTATACAGACTACAGTAGTACAGGATCTTTATTTCAAGCCCAGGATGTGAGTGACTGAAACTGCAGCTTGCCCTTCCATGAAACTAAAAGACGCTTGCTCCTTGGAAGAAAAGCTACAACAAACCTAGACAGTGGATTAAAAAGCAGAGACGTTACTCTGCTGACAAGAGTCCATATAGTCAAAGTTATGGTTTTTCCAGTAGTCATGTATGGATGTGAGAGTTGGACCATAAAGAAGGCTGAGCACCGAAGAATTGATGCTTTCAAACTGTGGTGTTGGAAAAGACTCTTGAGAGTCCCCTGGACAGCAAGGAGATCAAAGCAGTTAATCCTAAAGGAAATCAACCCTGAATGCTCATTGGAAGGACTGATGCTGAAGCTGAAGCGCCAATATTTTGGCCACATGATGAGAAAAGCTGACTCATTGGAAAAAAACTGATGCTGGGCAAGACTGACGGCGGGAGGAGAAGGGGACTCAGTAACTCTTCCTGCCAGCCCCATATGCCAGCTGTTGTACTGTACTACTGTACTTTTCAAGGTACTGTACTGTAAGATTTAAAATGCTTTCTTTGTGTTTTTTAACATATTATTTGTGTGAAAAATATTATAAACCTATTATAGTACAGTGCTACATAGCTTACTGTGTTAGGTGGGTACCTAGGCTATTTTCTTGGACTTATGAATGCACTCTCAGAATGGAATGCGTTCATCTGTAGGAGACCTACTGTAGCTACAAAGGTTAAAGTAACAGAAATAGATTCAGTATGGAGTCAGATTTGTTCTTCCCTCCCATGGACGGAGGAGCCTGTAGGCTACAGTCCATGGGGTCGCAAAGAGTCGGACACGACTGAGCGACTTCACTTCACTTCACTTCATTACAAATACAGCTGATGGTGAGGATGAGCCAGGAGGTAATGGTGGGCTGGAAATGTGTTGGGAGTGCCTCTGATGCCTCGTCTTCCACTCCCACTGAACTCATCTCAAGCAGGCATCACACACCCCGCGTCCCTAAAGGTTCTCATTCACAGGTCTTTTACCCCTAATGACTTCAGACAGCTCAGAGATGTTCCCTGTTAAAACCACCCACTGCTCTTTCCTTCTCCCTCTTCATTTCTTGCCCATCCCTGCCCCAGGCCTGGCTCTTGCTATGGAGGGAATGTCCCTCCATTCCCACATATCCAAATCCTAACCACCCTCAAGGCCCAGTCCAAACGCTATATCCTTCAGAATCAATGCTTGATCTTTCTCCCACTAGTCTGCTGAACAACTAGAAATACCATTTCTTTCTACAAACTCCTAACATTCTCTAACACTTCAATTAAAGTCCTTGTCGTTTTTAATTTTGTGTTTTGGTTATGTGGGGCTTCCCCGGTGGCTCAGATGGTAAAGCGTCTGCCTGCAGTGCGGGAGACCCGGGTTCGATCCCCGGGTTGGGAAGATCCCCTGGAGAAGGAAATGGCAACCCACTCCATTACTCTTGCCTGGAAAATTCCATGGACTGAGGAGCCTGGTAGGCTACAGTCCATGGGGTCACAAAGAGTCAGACACGACTGAGTGACTTCACTTGGGCTTCCCTGTGGCTCGGATGGTAAAGCGTCTGCCTGCAATGTGGGAGACCCGGGTTCAATCTCTGGGTCAGGAAGATCCCCTGGAGAAGGAAATTGCAACCCACTCCAGTACTCTTGCCTGAAATCTCCATGGACTGTCGCCTGAGGAGCCTGGTAAGCGACAGTCCATGGAGTCGCAAAGAGTCGGACACAACTGAGTGACTTCACTCACTTTGGTTATGCATTCACTTCCTGACTCAGGGTAGGAGTCTCCTCTAAACTCTAACTCAGGTAGGAGTCTCCTCTAAAATTAGGCAAGGTGAGAAGGAAGAGATTTAGGGAAAGCCAAGTGTCATATGCACATGCGTGCATGCTCAGTCACTCAGTCGTGCCTAACTCTTCTGCGACCCCATGGACTGTAGCCCGCCAGGCTCCTCTGTCCATGAGATTTTCCAGGTAAGAATACTGGAGCGGGTGGCCATTTCCTCTTCCTGGGGATCCTCTCCACCCAGGGATTGAACTCACCTCTTCAGCAACCCCTTAATTGGCAGGCATATATTCTTTATCACTGAGCCACCTGGGAAGTCCATATTCAGGACAGTAAAAACGCAAAAGAAGGTTCAGTTTTCCTTAAGGAAAATCTGGAAGAGGGGAGGTATCTTTAGGAAAAAAAAAAAATCTGGACATTACATGCATCTGGAGATGTAAAGGAGACGGCTTGGTAAAACAAATTTTTCGAATTGAATCAACCCAGCAGATATTGCTCAAGCAGGGAAAAGTGGCAGACTTGGGGAGGGGACCATCGGAAGGATACCAATAGGAGCTGCGGGGAAAGGGACGAGGGCTGAGGAGCACTCAGAGTCGTGGCAAAGAACCACGTGGTAGCGACAAGTACAGGGGGAGCGAGAAGGGCAGGGAGGGGGAGTGATGTGCGGGCTTCGAGCCACCTGTGCATGCCACGTGGTTAAGTTCAAACACATCTTCTTCGAACCTGTATTTACATGCAAAAATAATCAGTTACGCAAATTAGCAGAGGTCTCAGAGGAAGGTTATTTTAGTCTGGAGCTTGTGCAGTCATTGCAAAAGAAGAGCAAAGCTGTCCCTAGAATACTCCACGCCTGATTTGCCCCTGGGAGCTGGGCTAGTTCCTGGAGGAGGAACACTGAATTAACTTGCAAAGGCAAGCTAGCGGCGGCCCTCCCCTCAGAGTGGCAAGCGCGCCGCCCAGCGGCGCATGCTCGCTCGTCCCTCCCGGCCCGCCTCTTCGACAGCTAGCGACGCCTAGTGCGCAAGCGCCGTCTGTGCGCGCCGACTCCTCCCTCAGGGGCGGAGTCAAGCGGGGCCTAACATGGCGGCCAGCCGCTACCGGCGGTTTCTTAAGCTGTGTGAGGAATGGCCAGTGGACAAGACCAAACGGGGCCGGGACTTGGGCGCTTATCTGCGGCAGCGGGTAGCGCAGGCCTTTCGGGAGGGAGAGAACACCCAGGTGACCAGGCTGTGGGGCCCGCCTGCAGCGGGGAGGCGGTCGGGGCGAGGGGAGAGGAGGACGAGGCGGGGCGGGCCCACGAGCGGGCCGGCGGCGGGCCTGCGCATGCGCGCGCCTTTGCTGCCCGGGCGCACGTGCGCGGGAGCCCCCTAACGCCCAGAGGCCCCGCGGAGAGCGGGCATCCTGTCTTCTGTTGGGCGCTTTCACCCGGCTGCACTTTGCAGGCTCATAAAGAAGCTTTAAAATCCTGTAGCCTGGGACCGTTCGACCTTACTGAATCAAAATCTCTAGGGCTTCTGTTTTTAAACACTCTCGATGACTCAGGGTGCAGCCAGGTTGTCCCACGGCACCAGCCTTAGGTGATGACAATCATAGGCTTGTTGCTCCCCTGACACAATCCCAGTACCTCTGAGTGTTGTTCAGTGACTGAGCTGTTGTCCAAGGACCTCCGCAGGACGCCCGCTAAGTCTTGGTGTGTCTCCTGGGCCCCCCTAACCCGTGCAGCACGTGTGAGCCCTCACGCTCTGCCCCTGTGTGTGAGTAGTGGACCTGTGTTCTTTGCTGTCCTCCAGGTCAGTGCTGCGGCTCTGGGATTTGTTCATTCACATAGCACGTGCTTATGGAGCACCAGTTATGTGCCAGGAACTGCCAGGTGCTGGGGAGACAGCAGTTAATTAGATGAGGTCCCACCCACTTGAAATTTGTTCACGTCCTAGTTCAGGACTCAGTAAGCAAGTAGACATACCTAGGACAGTCTAGATGAGTTCTGTGATGGGTATGAGACAGAGTACCATGGTGAAAGGGTAATTTTGGGTATGATAGATAAAGCCTTACTGAGGAGGTGAGACAGATGAGGCCTAAGGGAAGACGATGAGCCAACAGTGAAGACGCCTGGTGTTCTTTCAGGCCGTGCAAAGGTCCTGAGGCAGGAAGCAGAAAAGAAAGCCCAAGTGGCTGAAGGGTAGTGAGTGAAATGGCATTTGCTAAGACGTGTGAGTCAGAAGAAGACAAGAGCCAGGCATCATAGGGTGTTCTAGGCAGGCTCTGGTTAGGAGTTGGATTTAATCATTAATACCAGAGAGAAGCTATTCTGGAGGCTTAGTCAGCCGACTGATGTAACCTAATGTACTCTCTTTTTTTTTTTTTTTTAAGACCACTCTGGTTGTATCAGTGAATGGTTTATAGGGAGGCAAGAATAGGAACAGCTGGAGAGGAGGCTCCTCTAGTAGCCCAGACAGGAAATGGTGGTGGCTTGGATATAAGATGACAGCACAGGAGATGGAAGTGGCCAGATTGGGGTTGCAATGTGAAGGTTGTATCAGCAGGGCTTTTTGATGTATTACATGTAGGGTAAAGGGGAAGAGGAACCAAGGATAGAATGTTTTGGCCTGAGCTACTTGGGTGCAGGGTGGTGCTATTTATTGAGCTGAGGAAGAAGCAAGATAAGGAGCAGGTGGGGTGTGGGAAGAGCATCCTGAATTTGGTGTTCGACGTGTTTAACTTGAGATCTGAAGTGGATTTACTTCCAAGTGCAAATGTCAAGTTGACAGTGGGATATTTGAGCCTGGGGCTCAGGCAAGAGGTCAGATACATGAGATGTGATAAGTATGTACACACACATTCTGAAGAAATGACTTTTTTGAAATTTGGCCACAACCTGTCAAAGCAGGAACGTTGCCTTTTTTGAACTTAGCCCAGCCCAAAGCCAAGCCAGCCTCCCTGATGGAACAGGAACAACGTGCCCAGGGGCATGACAGGAACCAAGTGCTGACCGGGTGGTGGGCGTGGACGGGATGTCTGGTTCAGGGCTTCGGGAATGGGGTGAGGGTCCCACAACAATGAGGGCCTTCACACTTCCTACAGTGGTCTTCACTGGCCCAGAGTATAAAGATCTTGAAGGCAGGAGTCATAACTGTTCCCAGCTCTGCGAATCCCATGGTCTTTCTAGGGCTCTGCACCCTGTGTGTTTTCAGTGTGAACTTCCCGAGAATAGAGCCAGTGCTATTTTTATCTTTCTCCCCAGAGCGTCTAGCATAGTTCCTGGCACATAAAAGACACTCAGTAAATGAATGAATGGGTAAATAAATTATGATTATGGCTCATGAGACAAAAATCATTTGAATGTAGCTGCAGACGTAGCAGATCTAGATGGAGAGAAGTAGTGAAGAGTGAGATGGGAGTATTTCTGTGTCCTGAGAGGTGAGAATTAATTTGAGAGCTCACTCTGTGGGGAACTGCAGGAATGGCAGAAGAGGGACAGAACCTGGTCCTTACCACCAGGGAGGTTACAGTTGGGCAGGCACCTGACTTAACTCTGATGAAATTCGAGTGGTGAAACCAGCCAGCAGAGAAGCTGCCAGAGGTTGGACCCTGGGAAGGTGAGATTCACCTACTTGACTGTTTAAGAAGAGCCAGAAAAGGAGGATTGAGCTTTCTCTTTTGGAGTTGTCATCCCTTGTCATCACTTAGGGAGACGGTTCTGAAGAGTAGAAGGCCCACACAGATTTGAGTCATGGCTGCAGATGGACTCATGGCTCAGTTGATGGTTCCCGAGCTGCTGATGAATGCGTCCCTGGTAGAGTGAACCGGTGCATCACGGTGGCAGCAGGCACATTACTCAGGACCACTGTCGTGGTCCCTCATCCTTCTGTCGCCTGAGAATGCTCCCAGGCTTAATAAATCTTTGCGGTAATTTTTAGAAGGAGCAGTCCCTTGCTGAAATTGAGAACAGCATTGAGTCACTCCCACTGACACCCCCGAATCATTTATAAAGACCTTGAGAAAGAAAGGTGGTTCATTAAACTGGCAGCCAGGGGCAGGCATTTGACCCAGTCAGCTGATTGTTGTGGATCTCCCCCTTGGTTTTGCTGATTGCTGGAAAGACAGGACCGGAGGGGGAGGCTCTCCTCTGCAGCATGTATGTTTCCACAGAGGGGAGGGACAGGCAGTCCTGCTCTCGGCCTCGAGGCTCCCTGCACCTGAATGGTAACGCGGAACGTGTGCATGGCACACTTGTGCATGAGCTCATTTAGTCTAATCCTTAGTGCTGCTGAGGTGAGGTCACCACTGCTATTCTCACTTTGCAAACAAATGAAATCAGAAAAGTGACCTATTTGGAGTTCCCTGGGAGTTAAGCGGTGGGACAGGGAGCGTGGTCTCCTTTGTGCCTGATCTTCCCTTAGCTCCCATTCCTCCCAAGTTATTTCTTCTTGTTAGAAAGGAGTCTTGTTCCCTGAACTTCAAGCCCTCCCTTCCCCTCGTTTCCTGCTCAAAACCTCTTTGGCCCATGGACAGTTTGGGCAAAGAATGAAACACCTCTCAGTTTACCCACCTGCTTTTCTTTGGCCCAACCCCTGCCTCCCCAGTGTACATGGGGAAAGACCATCCTCAGGTGGGACAGGAGCACAGAAAAGCCAGAGCCCCTAGAAAGCAAATTAATCCTTCAGACCCCAAGCCAGAGCACAAAAATAGCTGCCTCCACTTATCCCCCTGCAGCTTGCCCTCTGGGGAATCTCATGGTCCACTCCACCCTCAGCCCACCAAGAGGGAGGGGTTGGTGGGAAGAGAGAACACTGCTTAACACCTCTTTCATCGTCCGTTCTATTGTGCAGTTTTTTAGAGTTAATGTTTATGGATTTTGCCTCCTTTCAATCCAGTTTCCTTAAGATAGTGCATGTTCCCTGTAGCACCAAGAGATTAATAAAAGAATCACAACACGGGAGAAGGTGGCAAAACAACAGTAATTGTTGACTTAAGTACAGGGGAAGGCGCCAGCCCTTCTAATGAGTTCATTAGGTGCACAGGCGGCTTCCTGGCAGCGCCCACTTAACTAGAATGGGGCTCAACTCGGAGGAGCCACCCAGGAAGGGGCTCACCCACCAGGGAGTTCTTCTATTAAATACCCAAATTGAAATAATAGCAGCCCCGTTTGAAAGGAGTTGAACTTTTGGGGGGTGGCAGTACTGTAGGAAGTACGTCCAGCTCCTCAGCGGGGGAACTGAAAAGGTTTTCTCTCCTGTTTTCTCAGTCATCCAGTCAAGGCCTGGGTCTGTGGCTCAGCGTGGCGTCTGCTGGCACGTGCCGCCATCCAGCGTCGCCCACCGTGTGGCTCCTCTGTAGTGACTGAGGCATGACCTGAGGGCGGATTGTGCTATTTTTTAGTTGTAATATTGAGCCCACTGCAAAGCAGCCGTTGTGAAGAGAATCAGGCGTGAGGGAATGCAGGTATCTCCGTCTCTTTTTCTCCCCTAGTTCTGGATGGAGCTGGGGGGAGTTAAGGTAGCGTTTAGACCAAGGCATGGCAGTTTTCTAGGCGTGTTCAGAGATGTAGGTGCTCCCACTGGCGATCTAGACTGTCCGCCGCTGTCAGTGGGTCCCCCCTAGAGATCTGAGGGCCTGCCTGCTGCCTCCTGGACTAGTGCAGCTTGGTGAGGCTTTCACTCTTCTCTGATCGCCTGTGTCCCCCCCGGCACCGGACCCCAGCACCTGCTCCGGCCCAGCGAGGGCCTCTCCCCACTGCCCCCTAAACTGGCCGTAATGTAGTCAGTGCTTTTTGTCAAGTATAGTTGATTTGCAGTGCTGTTTGTTTCAGGTATATAGCAGAGTGATTCGGTTGTACGTATGGATGTTCCTTTTCAGATTCCTCTCCCTTATGAGTTATTACAAGATACTGAGTATGGTTCCCTGTGCTGTGTAGTCGTCCTTGTTCATCTGTTTTAGGTATAGTACTGTGTATCTGTTAATCCCAATCTAATTTGTCCCTTCCCTGCTTCCCCTTTGGTAAGCATAAGATTGTTTTCTATGTGGATGAGTCTGTTGTGTAAATAAGTTCATTTGTATCAGTTTTAGATCCCACAGATAAGTGCTATTTGCCTTTCTGTGACTGACTTCACTTAGGGCGGTAATCTCTCAGTCCATCCATGGTGCTGCACACGGCAGTATTTCATTCTTTTTTATAGTATCGCATTGCATGTACGTACTGCATCTTCTCTACCCATTCCTCTGTTGATGCAATTAGGCTGCTTCCATGTCTTGGCTGCTGTGAACATGGGGTGCGTGTACCTTTTCTAATTAGAGTTCTAGTCTTTTCCAGATATATGCCTGGGAGTGGGATTGCTGAATCGTATGACAACTCTTTAGTTTTTTAGAAACTCTGTACTGTTCACCATAGTGGCTGAACCAGTTTGCCTTCCCACCAGCAGGAAGGAGGGCTCCCTTTTCTCCACCCTCTCTGGCATTTGTTGTTTGTAGGGTTTTTGATGATTGCCATTCTGACTCGTGTGAGGTAATCCCTTATTTCAGTTTTGATTTGCATTTCTCTTAATAATTAACGATGTTGAGCATCTTTTCATGTGCCTGTTGGCTATCTGTATTACTTCTTTGGAGAAATGTCTGTTTAGTCTTCCGCTCATTTTTCAGTTGGATTGTGTGTTTTTTTGTTGTTGAGTTGTATGAGCTGTTCTGTATATTTTAGAAATTAAGCCTTGTCAGTTGCATTGTTTGAACATATTTTCTCCCAGTCCATAGGTTGACTTTTCATTTTGTTATAGTTTCCGTTGCTTTGCAAAAGCTTGTAAGTTTGATTAGGTCCTGTTTATTTTTTCTTTTGCCTATGTCTGTTCTAGGAATTTTATAGTATCATGTCTTAGGTTTAACTTTTTAGTTAAATTTTATAGTATCATGTCTTAGGTTTAACTTTAAGCCATTTTGAGTTTCTTGTTGTGTGTGGTATGGGGAAGTAATCGAACGTCATTGATTTACAGGAGGCTGTGCAGCTTTCCCAACACCACTTGCTAAAGAGAGAATGTCTTTTCTCCATTCTGTATTGTTGCCTCCTTTGTAGAAGACTAATTGACCTGTGTATGGGTTTATTTCTGGGCTCTCTACTTTGTTCCACTGATGTATATATCAGATTTTGTGCCAATACCATACTATTTTGATTACTGTAGCTTTGTGGTATTATTATCTGAAGGCAGGGAGGGTTATGCCTCCAGCTTTGTTCTTTTTCCCCAGGATTGCTTTGGCAATTCTGGGCCTTTTATGGTTAAAGATAAATTTTAGGATTATTCCAGTTTTGTGGAAAATATCATGAGTAATTCGATGGGGATTGTATTAAATCTGTAGATTGCTTTGGATAATATGGCCATTTTAACCATTTTAATTCTTCCAATGCAAGAGCATGGGATATATTTCCATTTCTTTGAATCATCTTCGGTTTCCTCTAACAGTGTTTTATAGTTCTCAGCGTATAAGTCTTTCACTTCCTTGGTCAGGTTTATTCCTAGGATGTTTTTTGTTTTTCTGATGGTATTTTAAAAGGATTTTTTTTTTTTTTTTTTTTTTTTTTTTTGTTTTTTACTTTCTGATGTTTCGTTGCGAGTGTAGAGAAACACAGTTGATTTCTGTACATTAAATCTTGTATCCTGCTTTGTTGTTGTCAGTCACTGAGTCGTGTCTGACTCTTTTACAACCCCATGGACTAGCCTGCCAGGCTACCCTTCCATGGGATTTCCCAGGCAAAAATAATGGAATGGGTTGCCATTTCCTTCTTCAGGGGATCTTCCCAACCCAAGGATGAAACCCACGGCTCCTGCATTGGCAGACGGATTCTTTAGCACTGAGCTGCCTGGGAAGCCCTACCTTGCTAATTTCATCTATTTGCTCTAAAAGTTGTTGGGTTGAATCTTATGGTTTTCTGTTTGGGGGATCATATAATCTTCATACAGTGACAGTTTTACCTCTTCCTTCTGATTTGGATACCTTTTATTTTCTTGTCTGATTGCTGTGACTAGGACTTCCAATATCATGTTGAATAGAAGTGGTGGGACTGGGCATCCTTGTCTTGTTCCAGGTTTTAGTGGGAACGCTTTCAGCTTTTCACTGTTGAGTATTGGTTGTGGGTTTGTCATAAGTAAACTTTGATTATATTGAGATATGTTCCCTCTATACCTTCTTTGATAGGAGTTTTTGATCATGAGTGGACACTGAATTTTATCACATGCTTTTTCTGCACCTATTGAGATGATCATGTGATTTTTATCTTTTGTTTATAGGGTGTATCACACTGATTTGCGTATGTTGAGCCATTCTTATTAACTTTGGATGAATACAACCTGATGATGGTGTACGATCCCTTTGATGTGTTACTGGATTTGGTTTGCTAGTATTTTTTTTTTAATTAACTATTAATTTGTTTTTGGCTGCGCCGGGTCTTCGTTGCTGTGCATGGGCTTTCTCTGGTTTTGGTGAGGAGGGAGTGCTCTCTGGTTGTAGCGTGTGGGCTTCTCACTGCGGTGGCTGTTCTTGTGAAGCACAGGCTCTAGAGCACATGCGGTTGCACATTTGCGGCACGTGGGCTCAGTCGTCGCGGTACACAGACTCTAAAGCACGCGGCTTCAGTAGGCGTGGCGCATAAGGTTAGTCGTCCCACAGCGTGTGGGATCTTCCCAGACCAGGGATTGAACCTGTGTCCCCTGCACTAGCAGGCAAATTCTCAACCACGAGACCATCAGGGAAGTCCTGCTGGGCTTCTGTTGAGAATTTTTACATCTATATTTATCAAAGATGTTGGCCTGTAGTTTTCTCTTTGGGTGGTGTCTTTGGTTTTAGTATCAGGGTGATGGTGGCTTCATAGAATGACTCTGGGAGTGTTCCCTCCTCTTCGGTCTCTTGGAAGAAGGATTTGAGAAGGAGCAGTATAAGTTCTTCTGTGTATGTTTGGTAGTATTCCCTAGTGAAGCCATCTGGCCCTGGACGTTTGTTTGCAGGGAGTTTTTTTATATTACAGCTTCCATTTCACTTCTAGTGATCAGTCTGTTCAAATTATCTGTTTCCTCTTGGGAACTCCCTGGTGGTCCAGTGGTTAGGACTCGGAGCTTTCACTGCCATGACCCAGGTCCAATCCCTGGTCTGGGAACTAAGATTCCAGAAGCCACACGGCACAACCAGAAAACAAAACAAATGACCTGTTTCTTGATGCAGTTTTGGTGGGCTGTATGTTTCTAGAAACATCCATTTCTTCTAGATTATCCAATTTGTTGGCAGATAATTGTTCATAGTATCCTCTCACAGCTTCTTGTATCTTTATGATGTCAGTTATTTATCCTCTTTCATTTCTTATTTTCTTTGTTTGGGTCCCCTCTCTTTTCTTCTTGGTGAGCCTAGCCAGAGGTTTTCAGTCTCTTTTCTTCTGACTTTCGGTTTGCTTGTTCTCCTTCTTCTAATTCTTTTAACTGGTGTGTTGGATTATTTGATATTTTTCTTGTTTTTTTGAGGAATGCCTTCATCACTGTGAACTTTCCACCAAGAATTGCTTTTGCCGTGTCCCATAGGCTTTGTCTGGTTGCATTTTCATTGTCGTTTGTCTTAAGGTATGTTTTAATTTCCTCTTTGACTTTGTCATTGGCCCCTTGATTGTTCAGTACCCTGTTGTTTAGTCTCCATGTAATCTTTTTTTTTTTCCTCCCGTTTCTCTTTCTATGGTTGATTTCTTGTTTCATGCTGATACTGTCAGAAAAGATGCTTGGAATAATTTCTGTCCTCCTAAATTTGTTGAGGTTGTTTTATGTCCTAGTAAGTCATTGATCCTAAAAAATGTTCCACGTGCACTTGAATGTGTATTCTGATTTTTCGGATGTACTGTCCCGAAAATATCAATTAAGTCTGAGTGTTCTCTTGTCTCATTTAGGATCTCTGTTGCCTTATTGATTTTCTGTTTGGGAGATCTGTCTGTTGATGTCAGTTAGCTCAGTGGCTCAGTAGTGTCCGACTCTTTGCAACTCCATGGACGCCAGGCCTCCCTGTCTATCACCAACTCACGGAGCTTGCTCAAACTCATGTGCATTGAGTTAGTGATGCCATCCAGCCATCTCATCCTCTGTCGTCCTCTTCTCCTCCTGCCCTCAATCCTTCCCAGCATTGGGGCCTTTTCCAGAGAGTCAGTTCTTCGCATCTGGTGACCAAAGTATTGGAGCTTCAGCTTCAGCTTCCAATGAGTATTCAGGGTTGATTTCCTTTAGGATTGACTGGTTGGATTTCCAAGGGACTTTCAAAGTCTCCTCCAACACCACAGTTCAAAAGCATTAGTTCTTCGGTGCTCAGCTTTCTTTATAGTCCAGCTCTCACATCCATGCATGACTACTGGAAAAACCATAGTCAAAGCAGTAGCTTTGACTAGATGGACCTTTTTTGGCAGAGTAATGTCTCTGCTTTTTAATACGCTGTCTAGGTTGATCATAGCTTTTCTTCCAAGGAGCAAGCATCTTTTAATTTTATGGCTTCAGTTACCATCTGAAGTGATTTGGGAGCCCAAAAACATAAAGTCTCTCACTGTTTCCATTATTTCCTCATCTATTTGCCATGAATTGATGGGACCAGATGCCATGATCTTCATTTTCTGAATGTTGAGTTTTAAAACAACTTTTTCACTCTCTTGTTTCGCTTTTATCAAGAGGCTCTTTAGTTCTTCACCTTCTGGCACAAGGGTGGTGTCATCTGCATATCTGAGGTTATTGAGATTTCTCCCAGCAATCTTGATTCCAGCTTCTGCTTCATCCAGCCCAGCATATCGAATAATATACTCTGCATATAAGTTAAATAAGCATGGTGACAATATCAGCCTTGATGTACTCCTTTCCCAATTTGGAACCAGTCTATTGTTCCATGTCCAGTTCTAACTGTTGCTTCTTGACCTGCATACAGATTTCTCAGGAGGCAGGTCAGGTGGTCTGGTATTCCCATCTGTTGAAGAATTTTCTACAGTTTGTTGTGATCCACACAGTCAAAGGCTTTGGTGTAGCCAATAAGGCTGAAGTAGATTTTTTCTGGAACACTCTTGCTCTTTCGATGATCCAGCAGATGTTGGCAATTTGATCTGTGGTTCCTCTGCCTTTTCTAAATCCAGCTTGAACATCTGGAAGTTTACAGTTCATGTACTGTTGAAGCCTGACTTGAAGAATTTTGAGCATTACTTTGCTAGCGTGTGAGATGAGTGCAATTGTGCAGTAGTTTGAACCTTCTTTGGCATTGCCTTTCTTTGGGATTGGAATGAAAACTGATCTTTTCCAGTCCTGTGGCCACTGCTGAGTTTTCCAAATTTGCTGGCATATTGAATGCAGCACTTTCACAGCATCATCTTTAGGATTTGAAAGAGCTCAACTAGAATTCCATCATCTCCACTAGCTTTGTTCATAGTGATGCTTCCTAAGGCCCACTTGACTTCACATTCCAGGATGTCTGGCTCCAGGTGAATGATCACACCATCGTGATTATATGGGTCGTGAAGATCTTTTTTGTGCAGTTCTTCTGTGTATTCTTGCCACCTCTTCTTAATATCTTCTGCTTCTGTTAGATCCATACCATTTCTGTCCTTTATTGTACCCATCTTTGCATGAAATGTTCCCTTGGTATCTCTAATTTTCTTGAAGAGATCTCTAGTCTTTCCCATTCTATTGTTTTCCTCTATTTCTTTGCATTGATCACTGAGGAAGGCTTTCTTATCTCTTCTTGCTGTTCTTTGGAACTCTGCATTCAAATGGGTATATCTTTCCTTTTCTCCTTTGCCTTTCACTTCTCTTCTTTTCTCAGCTGTTTATAAGGCCTCCTCAGACAGCCATTTTGCCTTTCTGCATTTCTTTTTCTTGAGAATGGTCTTGATCACTGCCTCCTGTACAATGTCACAAACCTCTGTCCATAGTTCTTCAGGCACTCTGTCTATCAGATCTAATCCATTGAATCTATTTCTCACTTCTACTGTATAATCATAAGGGATTTGATTTAGGTCATTTCCCTACTTTCTTCAATTTAAGTCTGAATTTTGCAATAAGAAGTTCATGATCTGAGCCGCAGTTAGCGCCTGGCCTTGTTTTTGCTGACTGTGTAGAGCTTCTCCATCTTTGGCTGCAAAGAATATAATCAGTCTGACTTCAGTATTGACCATCTGGTGATGTCCATGTGTAGAGTCTTTTCTTGTGAGGGTTTACTATGACCAGTGCGTTCTTTTGGCAAAACTGTGTTAGCCTTTGCCCTGCTTCGTTTTGTACTCCAAGGCCAAATTTGCCTGTTACTCCAGGTATCTCTTGACTTCCTACTTTTGCATTCCAGTCCCCTATAATGAAAAGGACATCGTTTTTGGGTGTTAGTTCTAGAAGGTCTTGTAGGTCTAATAGATCGTTCAACTTCAGTTTCTTCAGCATTACTGGTTGATGTCAGAGGGGTGTTAAAATCTCTTGTTAGTATTGTATTCCCATCAGTTTCTCCCTTTATGTCTGATAGAATGTGTTTTATTTATTTAGGTGCTCCTGTATTGGGCTCATATATATTACTAAGTCAGAGAAGGCAGTGGCACCCCACTCCAGTACTCTTGCCTGGAAAATCCCATGGACAGAGTGGGACAGTCTGTGGTGATCCTTCGCCCTACAGTGGGTGTTTAGCATGTTGTAGGCTCTTGTTTTATTATCCAATCTGCCATTCTGTGTCTTTTGATCAGAGCATTTAGTCCATTGACATTTAAGGTAATTATCGATAGGTATGTGCTTATTGCCATTCTAAATCTCGTTTTCCTTTCTTTGTTCCTTTCTTTTTGTTTTTCCTTTTATGGTTTGATGGTACCTGTTTGCTTTAGACCAGTAGTCGTATGAGCTCAAACGCATTAAAAACAAAAAATCCACACTTTCTTATTCCACTCTCCCAAGTAAGAATGATGTGATTTTAATGTCGTGTTTTACGTTTTCATGTTTATCCTTTTGTTGTTCATTGTGGTTATAATTGCTTTCACAAATTTTTTTTCTGTTTTTTTTAATGTATGTTTTGGTTTATTTAAGTGATCTACAATCCTTTCATATATTTGCTGCTTCTATTGTGATTTTCCCTTTCCTCTAGGTTCTTGCTTCTCTTCTATTCAGAGAAGACCTTTCAATACTCTTTTCAGGATAGGTCTAAGTATTGCTGTATTCTTTTAGTTTTTGCTTGTCTGAGAGATCCATTCTCTCTCCTTCTATTTTAAATAATGATCTTGCTGGGTAGAGTACCCTAGGTTGCAGGTTTCTGCCTTTCAGGACTTTGACTATATCTTGCTGCTCCCTCTGGCCTGCAGAGTTTCTACAGAGAAATCAGCTGATACTTATGGGGGTTCCCTTGTAACTTTTTTGTTTTTCTCTTGCTGCCTTAAAGAGTTCTGTTTTTATCTTTAACTTTTGCCATTTTAATCATGGTCCTTCTTGGTGTAGGTCTGTTCGGGTCCATCCTGTTTGGAACCCTCTGTTCTTCCTGTACTTCGATATCTGTTTCCTTCTTCAGGTTTGGCAAGTTTTCAGCCATAATTTCTTTAACGTTCTTCTTCTGAAATCCTTATGCATAGATTGGCACGCTTTGTATCCCATAAGCTTTATATGTTGCTTTCATTTTTTTTTTCCATTTGTCTTTCTCTCTGCCATTCTAACTGATTTCTGTTATTTTGCCTTGTTAACTAAAAAGATGTACGACGTGAGAGTTGCCAGTTGTGTTTCATTTGGGGCAAAATGAGGACTGCCAGGGGACGGCGCCTCAGAGAGCTCCAAGAGACTGCTGCAAAGAGGCGGTGGGGAAGGTCAGTATATAAGATTTTGGTGAAGAGGGGGTTCAGTGCAATTAAGTGCTTACTTTACAAAAGGTTTTCTGCTGGTCAGGAGGAGCTAATGTCACCATGAAGGGAGTTAGTGCTTTTCTAGATATGAAGAGATACAAGGGTTGGGATTGTGAAATCAGTTCCTGCAAACACCTTACTGTCTAGAGACCTGCTCCACCAGTTGCCCTGGAGCACAGAGTGCCCCCCTCTCCACCCTGAACTCCCCTCAGGGCGTGTGGAAGGCCAGCGGCTGCAGCAGCACGGGGTTCCGCCTCCACAGAGTTGCTAGCAAATGCTCTTGGCAAATGCCAGTTTGTAGTTGACAGTCTTCCAGATCACTTATTCATTCTTCTGCATTACTTGGTTTGCTGTTTATTGCCTTTAGCTTAGTTTTCATCGGCAGTTGAGCTCTCTGATTTTGAGCGCTTCTTCTTTATGTTTGTTTCTGTTCAGTCCCTCAGTCGTGTCTGACTCTTTGTGACCCCGTAAGCTGCAGCAGCCAGGCCTCCCTGTCCTTCACCATCTCCCAGAGCTTGCTCAAACTCATGTCCATTGAGTCAGTGATACCATCCAACCATCTCATCCTGTTTCCCCCTTCTCCGCCTTCCTTTAATCTTTCCCAGCATCAGGGTTTTTTCCAGTGACTCGGCTCTTCGCATCAGGTGGCCAGAGTATTGCAACTTCAGTTTCAGCATAAATCCTTCCAATAAATATTCCGGGTTGATTTCCTTTAGGACTGACTGGTTTGATCTCCTTGCTGTCCATGGGACTCTCAAGAGTCTTCTCCAGCACCACAGTTTAAAAGCATCAATTCTTCGGCACTCAACTTTCTTTATAGTCCAACTCTAACATCCGTACCTGACTACTGGAAAAACCATGGCTTTGATTAGATGGACCTTTGTCGGCAAAGTGACGTCTCTGCTTTTTAATGTGCTGTCAAGGTTTGTCGTAGCTTCTCTTCCAAGGAGCAAGTGTCTTTTAATTTTGTGGCTGCAGTCCCCGTCCACAGTGATTTTGGAGCCCAAGGGAATAAAATCTGTCACTGTCTCTGTTGCAGGAAGGGGGACCACTTCCAGGGCCCCAAGTGGGCTCTTGTCTGACACTCAGAAATGAATTGTCCGAGGAGACACACGAGCTGACAAAGCAAGAGACTTTATTGGGAAGGGGCACCCGGGTGAGAGCAGTGGGGTGAGGGGACCCAGGGGAACAGCTCTGCCATGTGGCTCACAGCCTCTGGTTTTATGTGATGGGATTCGTTTCCGGGTTGTCTTTAGCCAATCATTCTGACTCAGAGTCCTTCCTGGTGGTGCACGCCTTGTTCAGCCAAGATGGATGCCAGCGAGAAGGATTCTGGGAGGCGGTTGGGCGCAGGTGTTCCTTCTTGACCTTTCCCGAACTTTCCCTGTTGATGGTGGCTCATTAGTTCCGTGCTCCTTACCAGGGCCTCGTGTCGTAAAACTGTGGTGCCTGGCCAGGGCGGGCAGTTTGAGTCAGTGCGCTTTCCCTAACAGTTCTGCTTTTCCCCCACCTGTTTGCCATGAAGACTGGACACCATAGTCTTAGTTTTTGAATGTTGAGTTTTAAGCCAGCCTTTTCACTCTCCTCTTTCCCCCTCATCACGAGGCTTTTTAGTTCCTCTTCACTTTCTGCCATTGGAGTGGTATCACCTGCTCATCTAACACCGTGTGTTAGTCGCTCAGTCGTGTCTGATTCTTTGTGACCCCATGGACCGTAGTGTGCCAGGCTCCTCTGTCCAAGTGGTTCTCCAGGCAGGAATACCGGAGTGGGTTGCCATTTTATCTGAGGTGAGTTCCTTGTTACAGTCACCTGCATTTCTGTCGATCGCCTTTCTTAATTCCTTCACCGTTTCTTTACCTTTCTTTTGAACCCAGGATCTGGTAGACTGGAGAGGTGTGTTTCATTGTTTGTTCTTTTAGGGGATTTCTCTTGTTCCTATTGCTGAGAAAGGTTCCTCTGCTTTTTTATTTTACTTATATTACTGTGACTCTGAATCTAGGGAAAATGGTTATCTACTGTGATCATGAACAGCTGTTTTTGAATGGGAACACCCCTGTGTAGCCTGTGTGAGTCAAGTATGTTTGGTGTGAGGGCTGTTTTTGTTACAGATGCCTGCCGTGTCCACTCGCAGTGTGCTGGCCCCTGATGGCAGTGTGGCTGATGTGGTGACCACAGCCTGCCCTGGATGCTGGGCAGGGCCTCCTCTTTGCTTTGTGCTTGTCACAGCCCTGTTAGG
Source organism: Bison bison bison (assembly GCF_000754665.1). Lineage (NCBI taxonomy): Eukaryota > Metazoa > Chordata > Mammalia > Artiodactyla > Bovidae > Bison > Bison bison. The sequence goes on along the minus strand of NW_011494842.1, from coordinate 5,909,479 downwards.
GGCAGGGTCTAACCCCCAACTGTTGCAGTAGAAGCCCCAAATCCAGTTGCAGGCTGTGGTGTGAGGTCGGTGGGACTGGCGTGCTCCCACTGGCAAAGGAGCTGCTGTGTGCTCCTCCCCAGGAGTTGTCTCCCTGGACACGTGTTCTGTGACATTTCCTGCCACCTGTTGTGCGTGCTCTCAAAGTACACTGTTGTTGGCACTGCCCTTGGCCCCACCTCTGCTGTGGGAATACCAGTAATCAGCTCAGATTTCAGCCCCGCTTCCCTGTATGTGTGCCCACAGCGTTTGTTATTGCTGGCACCAGACCTGCCCCAGCTAGGGGAGCGCCGGTAATCAGCTCAGATGTCCCCTGGATGCTGCTGCCGGCATAAATTTGCTGGTCGTTCAGCCTCCAGGAATCGGCTCAGATTTCAGCCCCGCCTCCACATGTGGGCAATCCACTGGCACTTGCACACTCCCAGAGCTCAGAGGGGCAGAGCCGTGCCCACTGTGACACCCTGAGAACAAGGTTGCTGTGGCGGGCTCGTGCCATCCCCCTGCCCCCGCCCCGCAACTGCAGCTCAGACCACACTGCAGGCCCTTTGGGCTGCCTCTGCACAGCCCAGGCGAGCCCTCTGAAGACCCAGTGCCAGCCCCAGCCATTCTCCACGCCAGCAGGCGTGTGTCCGGGTGGCTGGGAAGTGCAGCAAGGGCGCCCGTGCTGTCTTGCTTGTCTCCCTCTTCCTGCCTTCCACAGGCCGGTGCTGCACTCTCCTCTGAGGCTCTCTGTCTTCCAGTGGGCCTCCCAGTCAGTGAAGGGGCTTCCCAGGATGAGGGAACCTTTTTGCTTTGAAATGAAAGCTTCCTCCTGTCCTGATTCCTTTTATTTTTATTTTTTCATCCTATTCAGTTATGTGGTGATTGTTCTTACAGCTTTGGTTATACGAGATCTTCTGCCAGTGTTCAGTGGGTATTCTGTGAACTTGTTCCACATGGAGATATTTTTGATGTATTTGTGGGAGGAGATGAGCTCAACATCCTTCTATTCCGCCATCTTGATCTCTGCCCTCAGTGGGTATTTTTTTTGCCTGTGCTCAGTCTTTGTTGCCACTCAGGATTGTCTCTAGTTGCAGTGCACGGCCTCCTTGTTGCAGTGTCTTCTCTTTGCACTGAGCATGGGCTCTAGGGCATGTGGGGTTGTGGCGTGTGGGCTTGGGGGGTGTGGCGCGTGGTCTTCAGGATTTGTGGTGCATTGGCTCGGGGGTTATGGCGTGTGGTCTTCAGGTGTTGTGGTGCGTGGTCTTCAGGGGTTGTGGCACGTGGGCTCGTGGGTTGCGCGTGGTCTTTTCGGGGGTTGTGGCGTGTGGACTCGGGATTGTGGCGCGTGGTCTTAAGGATTTGTGGTGCATTGGCTCGGGGGTTATGGCGTGTGGTCTTCAGGTGTTGTGCGTGGTCTTCAGGGGTTGTGGTGCGTGGTCTTCAGGGGTTGTGGCACGTGGGCTCGTGGGTTGCGCTTGGTCTTTTTGGGGGTTGTGGCGTGTGGGCTCGTGGGTTGTACGTGGTCTTTTCAGGGGTTGTGGCACGTGGACTCGGGGGTTGTGGCACGTGGGCTCGGGGGTTGTGGTGCGTGGGCTCGTGGGTTGTGGCGCTTGATCTTCGGGGGTTCTGGCATGTGGGCTTAGGGGTTGCGACTCTCAGGCTGTGGAGCACAGGCTCACCAGTGTGGCGAACAGGCTCAGTCTCTCTCTGGCATGTGGGATCATCCCAGATCAGAGATCTAACCTGTGTCTCTTGCATTGGCAGGTGGAAGAGCCACCAGAGAAGCCCCCTCAGTGGTTCTTAACCTTTGAGAACCTAGTGCCCTGTGGATGAAAGCGCAGACACAGGGCTTGTTAGGAATCTGGTGGCTTCCCAGGCCTTGGAGCCACTTAAGCCCCTGGACCATCCTTGTCCCCCTGGTTTTTCAAGCCTCTTCCTCCCAGTCCCCCTGATCCCCATTCCACCGAGTCCAGCTCTGAAGTCTACTCTTCAAAGTGAGCGCCTCTGACTCTGTATCACTCTGAGCTGTCACTGCAGTGAAACCCAGACCTTCCCTGCCACACCTGCCGTGGGAACCAGGCCTCGTCACTAGCTTCTGCCATAACTCTGGCACTCAGTTACACTCTGTCCTGGTCATTTTTTATTTTTATTGTGTGTGTATCTTGTCTCAGCTTGATTGTCAGCTTCTCTGGAGCTGAGGCTGGGTCTTTATGTCCCCTGGCAGCCGCCTAGCAGAGCACTCTACATAGTAGGTGCTCAAGAGAGATTTTTACTTGAACTCAAGGGAAAAGACTCCCATAACAGAATGAACTCATTTCAGAAGTTCATTACCAAGTCATGGAAACCTTTTTTCATAGATCCTCCTGGACCGAATCCAGCCCTACCTTAATTAGCAAAGCAATCTGCAGCGCCCTTTCCCAAAAGTGCTTATGCGTCCCTTTGTGTGACGAGCATAGGGGCCGCTGTACCAACTGCTGTCACCACCCAAAACTCAATTTGAAAATCGAAATCAGTGCCTGCGGCAACGATGTTGATTTGTATGTATAAAAGTTTAATATGGTAAAGAGAAATTTACTGACGACTGAGCAGGGGAAATGCAAAAGGAGCGAAAATAGAGCCATAAAGGACACTTTGTCAGTTGAACATCTATTTTATTCACATTTAGGGAGCAGAGCTGAATTTTTCACAATATCCCTTGCTGCCTTTTTCAAACCCAGTGCTGCTATTAGTCCTAAAATGTCCGTAATCTCATTAGGTGTAAATGCAAAATCAGGTAATTTAAAGCTTGTATATGAGAATGTTTCTTAAAGTGCACAGTACACTTCATCAGGGAAAACTGTTTTAGAATTCAGTGTTTGTGCTGGAATCTGTGAATAAAGTGTAGGATGTAGGTATGTGGCAAGGCTTCTGGAATTAGAGAATTGTTTCTACTGATGTACTTTTAAGTAGTAAATAAGACTTATTTTGTAATTGCTGAGCTTGGGTTGGGTGTGACTAGAACCCCAGAATTGGCCGTGGTTCCACCTCTGCTTAGGCGGTAATAACTGGCCAGAAACTGCCATACCTCAGCTCCCATCACCTCCACTGAGCTACCTTTACGGCCTTGTATAGACACCTTCTGACCTCAAATGGGAAATTGAGTGACAAGTTCATTTTTTGGTGGTTGGTCATTTAGAGGTGATTGTCAGATTATTCAGTGAGCTCCAGACGTTATGGAAAGTGTCTGGGAGACTCTCTCTTTAATACTTAAAGGCTTTTGAAAGGTTGAAGGAACCCAGAGGGTCGCCTTGCTGTTTGAGCGGCGCACTGCAGGGTGACCCCTTCCTCTCTC
>NW_011494842.1:5895489-5905990 GCF_000754665.1 Bison bison bison | reverse complement strand
CTGCTCTGCCAGAGGTGGGAAGCGCTGGGCAGCAAGGGGACCCCCTGCCCTCCCCCCAGGGTACAGAGGAGGTGGCTGAGCAGGCCTCCAGCCCCCGACACCATCGCACTCAGAGGAGGGGCAGGCGGGGACTCCTGGCGGGACCCTGAGGGCGAGGGTCTGGTGGGAGCTCAGACTGGGGAGGACGCAGCACGCCAGCGGTCTTTGCGCGGCCGGGAGCCAGGCGGGGTGCTGGCCAGAGTCACACTGTGAGAGCTGGTTGGGACAGGGGTCAGGGGTGCAGGAGCGAAAGGTCAGGACGCGGGGCCTGCAGGTGGGGGGCAGGTGCTGCAGGCGGCCACTCGCCTGGCAGACACAGGTTCGGTGTGTGATCTCCGCGGGGGTGACCGTGGAGCACTTGGGGCCCACTGAGAGCCATCAGGGTCAGGACTGGAGGATCGACTAGGGCCGGAGCGAAGCTTCGGTAGTCACTTCCGCCTCCAGCCACACCCCGCAGTCACACCAGCAGCGCTGATCCACTGCTGTCCCCTCAGCGTGGGCACGACCCGGCCCCGTGCCTGGGGAGCAGCCGTCCTGTGGGGACTACTGCCTGCCCCCGCCGGGGTCCTAGGTGGGTCTTCCTGGCTCCGCTAGTGGTGTCGGGGTGCCCTCCACATGCCCTCACTCCGCTGTCGCGGGGCTCATCCTGAAGGTTTCTCTTTCGCCTGGTAGGTAGTGCAGCGAAGGCCTGTGTCTGCTGTAACTGTTGACTGCTAATAGAAACCACCTTCGTTAGCATCCCAGGCCCTGAATTCAGAGCAGTCCACGCGTTATCTCACTTATCCTCACGTCACCCTCAGGAATAGGGAATATCGTTATCTTTTCTTCTAAAAGAAAGGTTAATTTGGCCAGTATGCTTCAAAAATGTCAATACAGGAAAGACAGAGAAAGGCTGAGGTGTCCTGGCTGCAAGAGAAGGAAATGTGGCAGGTAGTGCTGGAGGCGAGCCTGGGCCTAAAGTACTTTTTCCTACAAGGATTTTTACTGAGGCAGTTGACAGAGTTGGAATATGGACGCTGGGATAGATGGAAGTGTTGTGTCGGTGTTGAATGTCCTGAATTTGCTCATGGATCTGTGGTTATATGAGAGAATGTCGTCATTCTCAGGAAATTAAGTGTCAGGAGAGAGAGGATTTGCCCAATACCCCAGAGCTCCTAAGGACCGGATCCAGACACGGTGGTTTGACCCGCTGCTGCCCACAGCCACGGCCGCCTGCTCCAGCCTGGGCCGGGCACACCGGAGTTCTCGTCAGTTTAGAAGTGAACACATCCATCCAGTTGCCTTGTGACAGTCTACACAGTCGTCGCTGGAAGTCTGGCTGCTGTTACCCTTTTGCCTTTTGCGCCTTCTGTTCATCTGGCGTCTGGTTAGCTCTTAGTGTTGCACGCCCTGCCAAAGACAGAACGTTCAAAATGCTCTTCCCGCAAAGTGCACGCTGCAGATTCTTTTCCAGCTGGACTTTCTCTGAAAGCGCTGCTTCAGGGAATCAGAACTCAGTCACCGGCCTCCTGTTTTTCCAGCCGTTCTTTCTTTTCAGCCCTTTAACCCCGATCCATTCAAACAGTGCCTTTGGTTAGTATTCAGCAAACACTGGCTGCCTCCTCAGCCCCTCACCTCTTCTGATGTGGCTGCCTGGGCGTTGCGCTGATAGGTGGCCTGAACCGGGGAATGGAGCGAGCAGAACTCGGTGGCAGATTGTCTTTTCTGTCTGCTGTAAAGTGGGGACATTACCTGACGCGCACACGGAGGCAGAAGCAGAGCCGCCTTTCTAAAACACTTAACTGCTGACTTATTCATGTTCTTTCTTCTTCGAGAAAGGATTTAAGTTGGAAAAATCCATCATTTGAATTCTGGGAGAAAACATTGAAGAGAAAGTTTCATTCTGGGGAGCTTTCAGAATTCTTGGCAGAATAATATGAGGAACTGTAGCTAAATACTGGCAAAGGCAGAAGGAAGGGAAAACTAGGAAGAGGCATGCAAGGGGAAAACCCGCGTCTCCTCCGTGTGTCGCCCTTCTTCCCTGGAATTCCCGGGGGGCCGCTGTCCTCCTCCGTCTGCAAGGCGTCCTGCGAGCGGGGCCCTGCCCTTCCTCACAGCAGCTGATTGACTCTCACTCTCGGTTCTCCTCAGTTTACCTGTCTCATCCTAAAACAAATTCAGCAGCTCCCTCCTCACCACAGATGAAAGTTCAGATGATTTTTTTTTTTTTTTGGCCTTTCATAAGAGAATCTGTATTGTGAAGGCTTAACTCACGAAGCTCTCTTTTTCGTTCCCGTGCACGCTCAGACCCACGGCCAGGCAGCCCGCTCTGAGGTGGCCCGCTCTGAGGCACAGGCTGCCCCTGCCTCCTGCCTGTGCACAGCGCCCCTCCACTGGGAAGGCCCGCTCCACCCTCCCCAGCGCCTGTGCCTTCTGCAGAACCCTGCTTAGCCCCACGTCCGCCACCTGCTGACCACTGGGGCACGCGGGAACTCGCCTCCTCTGCCTTCTTGCAGCCCGCACTGCCCTCTGCGCTCCTGCCCACGTGGGATTTTACTGCAGTGCCTCCCACCTCGGTGGCTTGCTGATTCACGCATCACGGGTGCCCCACAAATGTTGATTTGCCGATTGAGTTTTTCGGCAGGCTGGGGGGTTGCTGAGGTGGAATCATTATTCCAAAAGGGAGATTTCTAACAGCAGGACCTGTGGCAGAGAAGCAGCGCACAGCTGCAGGCCTGCTTCCTGGGAAGGCCTGACTTAGGTGGGGTCCTTCCTCAAGGTACCAGGTGCAGGCCAGGGTGCGGGCAGGGCCCGTTTGCTCACTCTCTCGGGCTTCTTTGTGTTTCAGGTTGCAGAGCCTGAGGCCTGTGATGAGATGTATGAGAGCTTGGCACGGCTCCATTCAAACTACTACAAACACAAGGTGAGTGGCCACAGGCTTCTCTGTCCCCAGCCCTCTGAGGAGACAGCCAGTAAGGGTGAGGGAAATCTGATTACATGATGTTTTGTGTAGAATTGTGGTTTTGCTACTTTCGAATGTAACCGGTAATTTCAACCAAGCCAACTAAGGCACTTGTTAGAGGCTTTTAGGTCACCTAAACGAAAGCTGTTTGTAATTTTTAAGAAAAGCCACGTTTTGTATGCCAGAGGGTGCTTCTGGGCGTGTCTGACAGCTGTTGGGTCTCACACAGATTTGCCCACCTCCTGCCACACTGGTGACAAAGTTGAGGTGACCGGGAAGTCCTGTCAGAAAACGCTGGGCCTCTCCTCAGCCCCAACGTGTCTGCTGTCAAATTCCACTGTGTTTCTTCCCCAGTCTTGAAAACTGTGCTAACTCCACAAATACACATGGCCTAGTCTGCATGAAAAGGGGATTTCTCCTAAATCCTCGTGACCCAAAGTGCGGTCTGGGAGCAGCAGCATGGCACTGCCCGGGGGCTGGTTAGAGACACGGGCCAGCCCCTCCCAGCCCAGCCTGCGTCTCCAGAGGCTCAGGCGCCTGCTGGCCTCAGAGCCGCCGCTCTGGACGGTGCTGGTGTGGCCTCCAGGTGGCGCTGCTCCCCTCTCTCTGGCCTCTGGACACCCAAGGCCTGTAAACTGCCCTTGAGAGCTTGCCTCTCTCCACGATGTGGGCCCTGGGTGTGCCATGGAACTAATCTCTTCCCCCTTCCTCTCTGCCCCTGTGACCAGTACCCTCGCCCCAGAGAAACAAGCTTCAGCGGCCTGTCCCTGGAAGAGTACAAGCTGATCCTGTCCACAGGTATGGGAAGCGCAGCTGCTGCTGTTTCTGGTTGGTTTGCAAATGGGTTTTTGAGTGGCCACGGGGAATCATCTAATAAGACAGCTGCGCTTGATGGAGAGTCTTGTGGAATAGCCCACAGGAAGTTCTGAAGCTACAGGGCTCATGTTTTTTGGTCATAGAATATGGAGAAGGTCAAAGTCGTTATTTAAAAGAAGCAAATTTATCTTCAGAGCTTTTAAATTCAAGACTGGGCAGCAGGGAACAGGGGAATATGTATTTGCCAAATGGAAGTAGTTGAAATCAGGATGGAAGGAAAATTTTATTTTTATGGTCCTAAGAGGGCTTTATAAACAATGAGGGTTTTAATTAAAACAAAAAGCCATTCAGTGGACGTGTATGGGGACATGGGCTGCAGGTTAGATACGGGTTTAACTAGGTTTGTTTTGGAGTCCTTGACAGACCCTGATTAACAAGAAAGGAAATACCCTGCCTCGCCCAGCCCCTCCTTCTTCCCCGTCTCCATTGTCACCGGAGGGGCACGTGGCGGGTGGTGGCAGGGGGAGCCTGGGTTGAAACAGGCAGGTTCTGGAAAATTACTATTTTTATTGCCAAGGACGCCGCATATAAAAATAGGCTAACCTTCTCTGGGAGGGCATGGCCCTGAAGCATTTGCCTTCTGGTACTCTAGAAATTTCTGTTTCCTATTTCTCTGGTATCCTTCAGCCACTAAGGTTTGAGGATTTAGGCTTCCAGAAAACTCTTAGCCTTCTGAACAGATTAAAACCTGGTGGTGTCATCTGCCATTGTGTGTTGACCCTGATCCTATTTTTATTACAGTACTCTCTGAAAAACTGGGGTAAAGATACTTTGGCCAGGCAGAATTACTTTATTGGCAATTTTATGTATATCCAAGTGAATATACCCCCATGTCTCCAGGCCCATGTAATTACAAGCTTCGATGCACAGTGTTATTGTGAGGACCCTAAAGAGTTTAAGCAAAGTTTGAACTTGAAATCAGAACAGAAAGGAGCTCTAGAGGCGCAGCCTCTGCCCTTTGTTAGCCCTCGGGACGCTGGGTTGGGGGAACGGGGATGCCAAGAAGAGGAGGCGTGAGACCCCCCAGCTGGCTGTGCTGCAGCTTGTCCTGGACGGCGGGGAGCTCAGCCGTAGGAAACCGGCTGATGATGAGCTCTCACAGCAAGCAAGCCTCATGTTTTTGTTGCGACTCTGGAATCAGGTTACGGACTGTCTCCTCTGGCAGGGCAGGAGAGCGCCTTGCGCTGTCTGTAGTGAGGGTCTGAGGGTCTGGCAGCGCTGAAATGTGGCCGCCATGTCGGTCCCGAGTGTGCCCACCCTGGTGTGGGGTCTCGGGGTCACTGAAGGAGCATCAGGGGTTGTTGGGACAGGGAGCCCACGGCATCCCGTTTTGTGCCCCACGAGGCAGCCTGGACTTCTGGAAAAGTCGGGGTAGGATGCTGGTGCAGGTCCTAATTTAGTCGAGAGTCCACTGACAATAATTGTAATCATGTTAAGTGTTCTTGCCTTGAGAATCCCAGGGACGGGGGAGCCTGGTGGGCGGCCGTCTATGGGGTCGCACGGAGTCGGATACGACTGAAGTGACTTAGCAGCAGCAGCAACAGCAAGTTACCTTTTTGTTCAGAACAGCTATTCTTTTTTCTCCATAAGTTTCATTAAGAGATGGAAATCCAGGCTATGAAAATTAATGTGAAAATCTAAATTTAAAATATAAGTAAAACTAGGTATCATAGAACTTTAGCCCTGGAGGGACTTTAGACCAGTGGTTCTCGACTAGGACGTGATCTTGCCTTGCAGGGAAACTCTGGCAGCGTCTGGAGACCATGTTAGTTGTCAGGCTTGGCAGGAAGGGGCAGTTTGCTACTGCCATCCGGTGGGTCAAGGCTGAGATGCTGCCACAGTGCCAGGTCTGCCCTGCAACAAAGAGCCACCTGGCCCTAAACCTTGCTGGTGCTAAGACAGAAACCCTGCCCTGGTTGCTTAGGGGTGCGGAGGAGGGGTGGATGTGTTTCTAAGTGAAGGCCCCACTGGCTCTTGCTGCCTTCACGTCTGTGAAGATGGCTACCTTTCCTTGAATGTGGGCCAGGTGCCAAGTACATCACCTCCATTATTTCCTTTAAAGGTCACAACCTTTGGGGCTTCCCTGGTGGCTCAGCTGGTAAAGAATCCGCCTGCAATGCGGGAGACCTGGGTTCGATCCCTGGGTTGAGAGGATCCCCTGGAGAAGGGAACGGCTACCCACTCCAGTATTCTGGCCTGGAGAATTCCACGGACTGTATGTGGGGTCACAAAGAGTCGGACCCAACTGAGCAACTTTTCACTTTCACTGGTAGCTCAATGGTAAAGAATCCTCCTGTCAATGCAGAAGCAATGCGGGTTCAATCCCTGATCTTGGAAAATGCTCCGTGCCTCAGAGCAAGTAAGCCCGTGAGCCACAACTATTGAGCCTGTGCTCCAGAGCCAGTGAGCCTGAGAGCCAGTGCTCTGCTACAAGAGAAGCCCCCCAATGGGAAGCCTGCCGACTGCAACTAGAGAAAAGGCTGCACGGCAGTGAAGCCCCAGCACAGTCAGAAATCAATAAAATTATTACAAAAGACAGCTCCCAACTTTTGAGGAAGGTGTTTATGTCTCCACTTCACAGATGAGGAACCTGATTGCTTGAGGGGACCCAGTGTGGAAATGGTGGGTGGGGACGGGGGCCCAGGCCCAGCGCCCTCCTGGAGTCGAGGGTGTCCGCTCATCTCCGTGGTGTGGGTGAACGTAAGTGCCTGGGTTCAGACCCTGGCTCTGCCGCTTCCTGCCGTGGAGCCTGCTCAGGTTCCCTTACCCACTCTGCCTCAAGTCCCCACAGCTGTACAACGGAGACAGTCCCTGTGGCTCAGGTCGTTTTGTGACGAGCCTCAGGGTGCATGGGTTGCGAAGCTGACAGCAGCAGTGCTGTGTCCTGGCTCAGGTGGGGCAGAGCGGGCCCTGCTTGGATGCTGCATGGGGACCATGTGAGCAGAGGCCGCTGTCAGGGCGCGGTCTCGGCACACCAGTGCTCGTCCACACTCGCGGTATTTGTCTGTTACCCTGCTTGGTTCGCTTCTCAGAAGTTGGGGCTGTGCACATCCTTTTTTCTGTGAAAAGAGGCATGCCTGTATGGCGAAAGCCCTTGACGCCAGCCTGTGTAATATTTTACACTTCACTTTTTTTTGTCGTCTTCTCCTTTTGCAGATACGTTGGATGAATTTAAGGAGATGAATAAAGGCACGTGGAAGAAGCTGCAGGAGAAGTTCGCCCCTGGGAGCCCCGAGGGGAAGCACACAGCCTGGGCGCGGGCCCTGCCACGCCCGCGCACCTAAGCGTGGGGTCTGTATGTTGCCACCGTCAATAAAACACCCTGATTTCCCCATCCTCATGGCTCGGGAGTCTCGTCTGGCCTTCACAGAAAGGAAGCCTTTGTTTCTCGAAAGAAAGCTGCAGCCTGAGAAGGGATGCAGGCTGAGCACCCGCCCACCCGCCGGTCGGCTCGGCGTCCCTGGGAGAGGAAGCGCGGGTCTGAGAGGGGAAGGTGACAGGGCCTCTGGGCAAGGTGCTTCCTGGCTCGAGTCGGCCCAAGGCTGGCGGCAGGTTCTGGGGGCGGCCACACGGCAGGACCCAGCAGGGACACCGCAGGGTCACCGCGTGACTCCCCAGAGCCTTAGTGCCCACCCATGGACCGCCACGACCCCACCTGAGCTTTCCTGTCAACAACAGAGCTGAGAGCAGGGGCTGGCAGGGCCGACAGCACCCCTTGTTGGGAAGTGGAAGTGGGTTGTCAGCCTCCTCTGTACCTGGACTCCTCACTGTGTTTTGCATAAAATAAATACATAGAATAATGGCAGAAACCAGTTACACTGCAGTGCACTCTGTCCCGCAAGCGCTGAGACAGGACGGCTCTCAGCATCTCCCAAGAGTGCACGCTGAGGCCAGGCCAGCAGGCAGGGCTCAGACCCCTCTGCCAGCAGCGTGTTCCCACCAGCTCCAGCCCCCAAGGAGCCAGCATCCTTTTCTAATGGACTAGATTTATTTAAGGCAATTAACATATTAGTTCTCGGGCCAAAGGATTTGTAAAACATTACACCTAAAGGAGAAAACAGGCAGTGAAAACCAGCCCCTCCTGACGCGCCCCAGCCCAGTCCCCTCCACCCTGCGGTCTCCTGTCCTCCCGGGGCTGTGCCCGCGAGGCTGGCCCGGCCTCGGACACTGAGGTCCACGGGATCTACAGCAGGTCTGGGGCCCGGGGGAGGGGCGCAGCCCTGGGAAGGGCCGAGCAGGCACCGTGAATAAGTTAAATAACAAAGCCCTAAAATCAATAGCAACTGCGCCCCGCCAGAGGTGGCAGCGACCAAAATGTAGTGCTTGGAGTACAGAGGAGACCCCACTCCTGGTCACCCACCAGGAGGAATACGAAGCAACGTCAGTTACTGCTTTAAGGGACCAAGCAACAGTCCTGTGAGAGGATGGACTTCCTTTAAGGCACTAGGGTGAGCGAGTCCTGGCAAGCGTCTGAGTCTTCTAGGGGCTTGGTCTGGGCAGGGCTGTCTGCTCTGTAGCTTCTCCTCCAGCCTGGCCTGGGGGGTCTGGCCGAGTGGGTTCTGGCGGTTGGGCGGGCGCCCAGCCTGAAGGGGTGGCCAGTCTCCCCAGCCTCAGCACTCCAGCGTCCCTGTGGCCAGTGGGCCTGCCACGGCGGCTCAGCGGCTCATGCAGTTCTGCACATCCACAAAGCCCAGGCGCTGCCTGCGTTTCCTCTGCTCCGTCATCTGGGTTTAAACAGATGCCAGCGGTCGGGTCAGGCCGCCCAGAGCCCACCCTCCCTGCTGCCCCCACTGCTGTTCGGCCCTGGCAGCTGGCCAAGGACCCCCAGGGTGCAGCAGGGCCGTCAGCCCCAAACCCTGGTCCTCAATTAGCGTGTCGCAAACCACTGATTTGGTGCAGCTGGGAGAGCGCCCCACCTAAAAGAGGGGCTGCTGACCGTATTTAGTCACTGCCAGATGGCGCAGAGGACACTCTGGGCAAGAGCGCGTGTTGAGAAGCGGAAGGAGGCCCTAACTTCCCCATCACCCTAACCCGTCAGCGCCTGGGCCAGAGTCTAGCAGCTGCAGGGTGGAGGTGAGGGGGCGCGTGAGGGAGGCCCCACACCTGCACGAGGTCGCACTCAGCCCTGCCCGTCTGCCCTTCAGGGGCATGGGGTAGGGGCCGCCTCGTCTCTCCTCCATCCAGCTCTCCAAGGGACCCGTCTTCCACCCCAGACCCAAGAGGAGGACCAGCAGGAAGGGGGCAGAGGAAGCAGAAAGGCCCCACCACCCTCCCCACCCCCAGGCAGGCAGGCTGGGACCTCAGCCACAGCCGGGGCTGCCAGCGGGGGCCAGGACGTGGGGGGCGCACCTGCTCCTTGAGCTCGCTGAGCTGGGCGGTGAGGTGGGACACCAGCTTCATGGTGGCGCTGAGCTTGTCCTGGAGAATGCGGATCTCGTTCTGCTCCCCTTCCCCCTCGCTGCTCACCAGGGACATGGCCCGCATCCGGGGGAACCAGTCCAGGTTCTTGTTCTGAAAAACATCCCCCGTGGGGTGAACGCGCTCGGGCCCAGCCCAGGAAGGCCTCTAGAAAAGCAGTCATGTGGGGGAAGCCTGCTGCCACACCCATGGCCAAATTACTTCCCAGGGACGTGTCATGGGAAAATCTGAATTGACCAGGGTCCTGCCCGCGGGGCCGGAGTGACCCTGTGCGGGTGGGGAGCACGGCGCGGAGACAGGCCAACTTCCTCCAGCCCGTGTCTCCTGCTGCTGTGGCGCTGGGATCACGTTTACTCCTCACACCCTGCAAGGCGGAGGACGGGCCTGTGCCCTCAGACCAGTCTCTCCTTCCTTCCTTCCTCCCGCCCCGCCTTGACAGCGGGCCCCACACCCCAGGAAGGCGCAAGTCAGGCAGATGGCACGTTGAGGGGGCAGGCTCTGCCAGGGGCAGTGGCATCTGACACTCAGGCGAAGCTACGCTTCCCGAGACAGAGGCGGGGGGGGGGGCGAGGGGGCACCTGTTGCAAGCTGAATTCTCAGGCCAACAGACACACCTGCACTCAAGACCAGTCCAAATACAGACTCAAAACACCCACAGAACCCCCTTCCGAGTTGTTTTCTCTCCTTTTAGAAGCTGCAACCCCAGGTGGCACCAGTGGTAAAGAACCCACCTGCCAACGTAGGAGACATTAAGAGACGTGGGTTTGATCCCTGGGTTGGGATCCCCTGGAGGAGGGCATGGCAACCCACTCCAGTATTCTTGACTGGAGAATCCCATGGACAGAGGAGCCTGGGGGGCTGCAGTCCATGGGGTCACAAAGACTCGGACACGACTGAAGCGACTGCAGACACACGGCTGTGCAGCAATCTGCGGAGGCCCCGCCTCTGACGGCCCGGTGGACGCCCTTTACCCTCCAGACCTCTCCTTCACTCACTCGCTACTACACTGGACGGCAGTGATGGTGGATGTCTCCTGAGTCCTGAGTCTGACAGTATGAAGCTCATCCGGGCACCCTCTCAGCCTGCGACCACCCAGGCTTCAGGAAGCCGCCCTCCCTCTCACCTCCAACAGAAAAGGCCCCTCAGAAAGGGCCACAGAGCAGTCCCCACAAGCAGGGTCGCCCGACACCGGGCATCCATGGGCCCCAGACACCAACGGCATCCTCC
>NW_011494842.1:5894117-5895389 GCF_000754665.1 Bison bison bison | reverse complement strand
GATCCGGCTCCAGCCCCCCGGCCCCTGCTGCCTCTGAACAAGGGTCCACAGCCGTCCCCCCCGCCCCTCGCCCCCCAGGCCCTCACCTTGATCATCTGGGCCACGTAGCTCTCCGGCCCCGTGTAGTCCGTCTTGTTCTTCACGCGGACCAGCACGATGAAGTACAGATAGTTCCACATGTTGTGCTCAAACTTGATGTGCTCCTCAAACGACACGGTCTTGTTGTCAAACTTGTCCCTCTCCAGACCTGGGGAGGCGGGGGGTGGCAGTGAAGGAGGGCTCCCCGCGTCCGAGAGACATCCTGTCCAAGAGCCCCAGTGGGCGGGCAGGGCCTCCTGATGCCGCGGGGGCACAGTTCTCAGGCTGCAAGTGCTGATGAGCTACTGAGGTCACTTCCATTTAAAGCAGCAACCCCTGCCCTGCCACGGTGCCGTGGGGACCCTACAGACGCCAGGAGCCCAGGGCTGGGGGGTGTGGGAAGGGCTTGACGAGGGGCCTGTTCCCACAGGGGACCCTGCTCCTTCACCCACACGGGCCGGGAGAGAACGGGTTGGTGGGGGTAGAAAGGCCAGGCTGGTTTCCTCAGCTGAGACCCAGAATTTAAAGGAAGGGTTTCACAACCCCTCTCTGCTCCCTCAATGACTCCGCACTGGGACAGGGCTGTTCTCCCCATTTCTGGGATAAGCGAACAGTCACCAAGCCGCCAGCCCAGGGCAGGGCTCCCTGGGGCCACAGGACCGAGGAAGGGCGGACTGAGGCTGCTGATGGCCACGGCCTCCCGGCGGGGGCCCAGCCTCACCGCAGATGAAGCACGTGGTCTTGAGAATCTCTTCCTTCTTCTGCTTCTCGCTGCGCAAGTCGGCAAAGGTGTCAATGATCACCCCAAAGATGAGGTTCAGCACGATGATGATGACGATGAAGAAGAACAGGAGGTCGTAGACCACTCGGGCGGGGAAGAGAGACTCCTGCAGGAGGGAGGCAGGGAAGCTGGGCCCAGCAGCTCGCAGAAGGGCGTGAAGGCCCCGAAGACGGTGGAGAGGACCCGCCTCACTACAGAGTCAGAATCACTGCCAGAGCACGTGCGGGGACAGGGACTCAGCGGCCGGGAAGAGGCCCTCGAGGAGGAGTCTGGCATGGGGGGCCAGGCCTCGGCTGTGCCCACCCCTGACCGCTGGGGAGGGGACGAGTGGCTCTGAACTCCTCTGCTGCCCTCAGGACACGTGATCTCACTCATTCTAGGGGACCCCTGGCCAAGGAGCAGCTTCTTACCCT
>NW_011494842.1:5890819-5893985 GCF_000754665.1 Bison bison bison | reverse complement strand
GGCTGCAGGCCGGGGCCCGGGGCCCAGGGCCCGCCCGCTGTCTGACTCACGGCTTTCCCAGCCTGAGAAAGCTGGGTGCAAAGGTCTTCCCTCAGAGCACCCACCACGAGCTAGAGGGCACCCACTGTGAGCTAGAGGGCTCGTCTGGGCTGACGGGGCCAGAAGGTAGCACAGCTACCCCGTAACCGCCTGGGATCAGAGGGCACACCGTGGGGTGGGGACGTGAAGTGGGGGGACTCGCTCCCCTGAACATGGGGGAGACCGAGCTGCCCTGCTGGCCGGGACCTGGGGGCGGGGCCGAGGCACTCACGTCTTTGGAGGGCTTGCGGAGGATGTCCCCCACGCCACCGCCATTGCGCAGCCCGTGGTTCATGACGGTGACGATGCACATGAGCAGGGTGTCACAGGCCCGCTCCGTGCTGTCCGGCTCCTCGTCCTCTACAAGTGGAGCACGTGCTCAGACCCGGCCAGGAGTCTGCTTCCACACTCACTGCACCCCACTCCTGAGACACACTGCCCTCACCTGCCAGGACCTCAGGCACAGAGACTCCTGAGACACAGTCCACGTTGTCCCCACTGCACGTGTTCACAAATGTGGCAGCTCCATGTGGCATCCCCAGGGGGTTGGCTGGAGGGGACAGGGTCAAGGTCAGGAGATCCAAGGACTTGGCTTCATCATGTCCCTAGTTCTGACCCCAGCATCACCTCCTCCATGAAGCCTGCCCTGATGCTACCAGCTCCCCACTGTCGGGCTACAGTGAAGGGTCTACGTGTACCTGCCCCTCCCGGGCTGCGCTCCAAGGGCAGGGGAGGGGCTCTGCACCCCCAGCCCTGGCACACGGGCAGCTCCCACAAGTACCAAGTTTAACCTGAACCACAGGGTCTGCAAACCAGAGTGACTCAAGCCTCTACCACCCCCAACAGTCTGTCCCAGGGAAGAGGGAGGCAGGTTGGTGTGAGTTAAGACTCCACTTGGAACCCAAGAAGAGAAACAGGGGGGCCTGGCGGGGTAAGCACTCTGCTTGTGCAGGCCTCTCATCCCCACCCCCCACCCAGGAGAGGCGCCGCAGACCTCTGGAGTGGTTGCCGGGCAGCCGGTCCACCTCAAGGATGAAGTCGTCCTTGAGGAAGAGGAAGCCGACGATGGAGAAGAGGTAGACCAGGATGAGGGCAAGCAGGGCGGTCAGCAGGATGGAGCGGCCGTTGCGGGTCACGCTCTTGATGACGTTGAACAGCGTCTCTTCGCGGTAGATGAGGTCAAAGAGCTGCACGGCAGAAAAGACATGGCTGGACCCACAGGCTGCCTGCTTCCCACTGGGTCCCACGTCCCCCCCAAAGAGGTCTGCGCTTAGGCGGGTGGAACCAGGCCCACGGGCCCATTGTGGGCGACACTTCCGAGGAACCCAGAGTCCTAAAGCCCAAGAAGGAGGGGCCCCGGGGAAAGCATGAGGGCGGAATGAGCACCAAGTGCGGCCGGAGAAAGACAGCCAGCTCTGACGGCGCGCTTGCTACCTGCAAGGACGCTCTGCAAGACTGTCGTGCAGCAGCTCACTTCATCCTCACAGCTATTCTGGAGGACAGGTGCTGTTAATGATCCATTATACAGATGGGGAAACTGAGGCACAGGCAGATAAGAAACCTGCCCAACGTTACACAGCTAGGAGGGGCCACACTGGGATGCAAACCCCGATAGTCTGGCTCCAGAGTCCAGGCTTGAACCTCCACTGTGCAGGGGAGATGGGACCATGAGGAGCCATCAGGATTTTGAAGGCCAGGCTGGGTCCAGCAGACGAGGACACTGCAAATCCTCTCCTCCCAGCCCAGCAGCAACAGGCCTGGTGCTGGGGAACTGCCAGCAACAGGCAGGAAGCCCCAGCCGCCCCTCCTCCCTGCCCAGCCCCATCCCCACCAGGGCCTCACCAGGATGCTGTAGAAGAGCTCGTGGGCGAAGAGGCCCAAGACACTCGTTAGGATGTAGCCCACGTGGTACAGGAACTCCATGTCCATGACCATGGCCTTATAGCCCCGGATGAAGGTGCCACGGTTGCCCACAAAGCTCACCACGAACACGATCTTGTTGGTCAGCTGTGGGCAAGTGCAGGGCATGGGGGTTGGTGCCCTACCTCCCACCCTGAACCCCCACTCCTGGGGCCAGGCCAGAGCAGAGGCCAGGTCTTCAGGAGAGTTGGTCTGAGCTGGTCTTGCTCAGCATGGCAGACATGGCATTAATGAAAATGCTCCCTGAAATGCTTCTGGGACTAGAACAGAGGAAGACCCCTGGGAGACCCGAGCTTCAGGAAGAAGTGAAAAGTGTTAGTCACTCAGTCGTGTCCGACTCTCTGCGACCCCACGGACTGTAGACCACCACCAGCTCCTCTGTCCATAGGATTCTCCAGGCAAGAACACTGGAGTGGGTTGCCATTCCCTTCTCCAGGGGAGTTTCCTGACCCAGGGATCAAACCCAGGACTCCTGCATTGCAGGCAGATTCTTCACCGTTTGAGCCACCAGAAAGAAAGTAAGATGCAAGAAAAGAACAGGTCAGAGAAGAACACCCTTGGCCTTTGATGATTAAGTTACGAAAAGGTACCCCCACCTGCTTGAGGTACTTTATTTCTATCCGTCAGCAAAGTGTCATAACACATAAATCTCTGATGTCCTCAGTGTGCCTTCGGGCAGTGCACAACTAATTCCGGGTACCCGGCAGCCCTGAAGCCAGTGCCCCAAAGTGGCTCCTGGCTGGCTGACTCCAACTGTCTGCTGCCCTGAGTTATCCAGGAGGATGGAGAAGACAGAGTGGTCCCAACCTCGGGTCTGTAATGATTCCGGCTGAGGGACCGAGGGATGGGGAGAGCAGTGGCCAGTCGGAGGCAACGGGCCCGCTTCAGGTCCGACTACATGATGAACCCTGAGGGGTGGGGGCTGGGGTCCTTTGGCACTCACGTTGAGGGCACCCAGGATGTTGAGCGTGGGCCCAATGCCCAGGTAGTAGATGGAACGCAGGATGAGCGCCACGATGAGGGGGCGGATGCTGTAGCGCTTGGTGAACAGGGCCGCGATGGAGAAGCAGACGAGGATCCAGAAGAGCAGTGAGATGAGCGGGGAGCCCAGCACACCTGGGGGCCCGGGAGCAGAGACAGGGTGGCTCACTCACACCCACCCACCCCA
>NW_011494842.1:5890163-5890671 GCF_000754665.1 Bison bison bison | reverse complement strand
TCCCGGGAGCCTTCCCTGTAAGTTGGTCACCTGGCTACAGGGCTCTGCCATCACCCCTGCATCTGGAGGAGGTGTTGCTACCACCTCCAGCTGCTGCTACCAAACTGGTCTCTGCCTTATGCATGTGTATGCACTGTCTCCAGAGGGCACAGGCCCTGTCTGCCCTGTGATAAGGTGCATAACCCAGAGGGCACTGCTCCCCACGCTGCACCCAGTCCCCTCGGGGCCTGGCCGGCCCCAGGGCCCTGCTCACATCAGAGGAGGGGGCATGGAAGGCTCAGGGCCCTCCGCCTGCCCTGAGGTGCCCTCACCTGTGGACGCGCCCTCCACATAGGGGTAGAAGAAGGCAATGATGATGTTGATAAAGACTGCCAGGTTGAAGGAGATGCTGCCCCAGAGAGTCATGCGGCGGGAGAACCAGTAGATGAGTGGCATGCCTGGGAGAGGCGGGGGTGGGTAAGGGGGGTCCTTGGTTAATATCATCTGCCCACCCCATGCGGGGGGCCAC
>NW_011494842.1:5889184-5889513 GCF_000754665.1 Bison bison bison | reverse complement strand
CTGGGAGGTGTGGTTCTCATAGTAGGCCAGCGGGTCCTCTTCCTGCTCCTGCACCGGGGCTGAGGACTTGAGCATCTGCGTCAGCTGCTTGTTGTTGAGGCTGAGCTGGGGTAGGGGTGCCCGGGTCAGGCCTGGCAGCCCCTGCCTCCGGGACTGAGCCCTGCCCTGAGCTACACCGCAGTGAGTGACCCCCCAGCTAGCCCTGACACAGCCCAAAGGGGAGACAGTCCTGCGGGACAGTCAGGGCCCTCCACAACCCTGCCCAGGTGCACCCTGAGGTCCTGCTCTAGGCTTCCAGACCCGCCCAAGAACCAGGCCGCAGCCTTGTC
>NW_011494842.1:5887696-5889084 GCF_000754665.1 Bison bison bison | reverse complement strand
TTAGCCACGCCCCCGCCCAGCCCTGTCCTCTGGGCCCCCACCATGGAAGAGATGCCCTCGGCCTCCTCCTCCTGGATGCGCTTCACAGGCTTCAGGAGGTGCTGCAGCTGCTTGTTGTGCCTGGAGAGCTGGGAGGGCAGCAGAGTCATGGGGAGTGGTCGAGGGGTGGGTCCAGCTGCCAGGGGTCGTGGGGTGGGGCTGGTACCTGCAGCGCCAGGATGTAGATGTTGTGCCCCACTTCACGGGGGCTCACGTCTGAGTTCTCACGCTCCTCTTCCTGCAGGTAGGCCTTCTTGATGACGTCCACCTGGCGGGGCAGAGCCTGCTGAGTGCCCTCTTCTTGGGGCGCAGGGAGGGCTGGGCCCTGACCGCCAGCCCAGCACCCACCTGGGCCACCGCCCCACCTGACCGCCAGCCCAGCCTCACCAGCTCCTGGGGCCGCAGGCTGATGAGGATGCGCTCGGCGTTTTCACTGTCGTGCCGGCTCTCCATCAGAGCCAGGAGCAGCTTGGAGGCATTGTCCTGGGGTGGGAAGACAGGCCACAGTTTGAGGGCCCCCAACCCCTTCACTGACTATTCTATAACAGTCTCTTTGCCCACAAGTCTCATGGCCTTCTTGTACCCCACTGACTCCCAGGGCTTGCTGAGAAGGGTGCTGTGTATCCAGTCCACCTTCCCCCACTCTGTGGCAAGCACACCCACGCCCATACAGCAGACATGGATACGGAGGCCCTCGGATAAACCCAGAGCATGTCCGCTTCTAGAGCAAGTGTACATCCAGCACATCTGCTCACACGTGCACTCGTGTGCACAATAAACATGCATACATCACACACCTGCACGTCACCCATGCTTACACACATGATATCCACACGGCACACATACAGAAAGCTAACATCACACACACCAGCACGCACACCTACTCGTGCTCACATGGGCTGCCCCGGGCCCCACCTTGAGTTGCAGCACCAGGTCCATACGGTACTTGCATAGGGGGCTGATGTCATTGAGAATCAGCGCGGTGATGATGTCTATGCCATTGGACTCGTGCGTCACGATGCAGGTCTGGTGGGAGGCAGGGGTGGGGATGACACGGGGCCCTAGGCCTTTCAGAACCCGTGGCAGCCCCAAGGGCTTGGGCCTGCCTCCTGCCCGGCCTGCTCCGTCCTCCCCCAGGTCCGCGCAACCACACGCGGCTCCCATGGCTCACCTGGTTCTCGTGGCAGGGACCCTGACAGTACTCGGTGAGGGTCTCCAGGGTCTGGATGACGAGGCCCACGTTGTCCTCATTGATGTAGAGCCCCAGCAGCCCCAGGCCGCCGGTAGTGCTGCCGCACATGATGTCCAGGAACTGCAGCGTCTCGCACACCAGGTTGTAGTTTGTCTTA
>NW_011494842.1:5881386-5887093 GCF_000754665.1 Bison bison bison | reverse complement strand
AGGGTATGAGCGCTCCCAGCAGCCCCAGCCACGCGGCCTGCGGGGTGAGGCCTGGTGAGGCTGGGGCTGCTGGGAGCGCTCATACCCTCACCCTCACCCTCCATTCCCACGCTCACAACTCGGCCCTTGTCTCCCGCCCCAGCCCACATCCCTGGGGCCCCCTGAGCCTGACCTTTGGAGGTGAGGTCTGCCTGCTCACGGTCCTCACGTGGCTGGCTGCCCAGGTCGCTCATGTTGACGGCCACCGTGGACTTGGTCTCCTGCTGGGCTCGCTTCATGCGGTCGTGCAGCACCTTGAAGAAGCGCTCTGACTTCTTGTCGCTCGTCATCAGGTTGTAGAAGGATTTCTGGGGTGAACGGGGAGATGGAGGGGCAGGGCGCCTCAGCACTGGGCCTGGGTGCAGTCGGGGGAGACAGAGACCTCCCAGTGCCCTGTGCCTAAGGCCAGGGTGGGGACAGTCGAGACCAGAAAAGGTAGAGGGGGAGGGCTAGCGACCGCCATGTGGGAGGCCTATACGAGCTTCCTGCCCACTGGCACCTGCTCTGGCTCCCCATCAGTTCCCCACACAGCAGCCAGAGGGGTCATTCTGAAGTCCAAGTCACGTCCCTTCTCTGCTCAAAACCCTGCAGCTACCCCGTCTCCCCAGAGGCAGGCCCAGGCCCAAGGGGGCCACGAGGCCATGTGATGACCTGCCACCCCCCTGACCCCAGCGCCTACCACCCCTCCCTCACCCCCTCTGGCCACAGGAGCCACTTCCCCTTCACAGCTTCCGCAGCCTGCTCTGCCCCCTGCCCCCTGCCCCACTTCTCCACGTGCTCACTTCCAGGTCCTCATTCCAACGTTCCCCTCCCAGGGGCCTTCCCGATGACTCCTCCTAAGACTCCCCTGGCCCAGCACTCCCGAAGCCCCTTCCTGCATTATCGCCATCCAGCATGCTCTCAGTATCACATGGGGACTGCAGGTAGGGTCTCCTGTCCCCACTAGGATACGTACTAAGGGAACATAGGTTCTGGCTCTTTTGTCCTAGAGCCGAGAACACTGCCAGGCACACAGAAGGCACTCACTCAAGAGACTTATCAGAATGAATGAACAAATAAGTGAACAGAGATAAGACCATCACAGAGGGCTTTTGGAGAAAGCAGGCTTTTAGTTGGATACCAAAGGCTAAGGAGCATGTGGGAGGGCAGGGAAGGAGGCCTGAGCAGAGGCTGAGAGGCAAGAACGGTGGACATAATTGGGGCAGAGATGTGGGCAACAGGCCCAGGTGGGGATGGAGCAGGGCAGGGGTGTAGGATGGAAAAGGGCCACGTGACATGGAGCAGACACGGGAGGCAGAGCCACCGAGTAGTTGGACTGGCACTGCCCCCTGGGGCTGGATGCCCGCCCACAGGGCCTCAGCGACTGGCACACCTGAATCTCGGTGTTGCCGCCGTCCAGCAGGCGGATGGCCAGGCCGATGCTCTCCTGGAAGATCTTCTCATTCTTGGTGCTGGTGATGAGGTCACACACCAGCTTGGTGGCCCCCTCCTTGTCCAGCCGGCACTGAGTGGCTGCGATTGCCGACCAGTCTTGGTCCAGGCCTGGAGGCGGGGAACTCGCTTAGGGAGGAGCGTGGAGGGATGGTAAGGAAGGGCCTGGGGTGAACTGGCTCCCCAGAGGCCTAGCTGGGGGGAAGCAGGACTGACCAGTGCCCATGGGGTCCGGGAGGTCCCCCCTCGAGCTGGACTTCCGGTTCTGGAGGTAGTTTTGTAGCAGCATCTTGCGCAGCTGGTTGCCCTGCAGGGAAGGGAGCGAGGCCCATGGCAGCCCATCTCACCCTTTACCATCCAGCCCGGCAGTCCTAGCCCTGAGCCCCCGTGGCCAGGGCCGCCCGGCGCCCAGCCTCCCGGGCACTCACCCTTTACCATCCAGCCTGGCGGTCCTGGCCCTGAGCCCCCGTGGCCAGGCCCGCCTGGCGCCCAGCCCCCCGGGCACTCACCCTTTACCATCCAGCCTGGCGGTCCTGGCCCTGAGCCCCCGTGGCCAGGCCCGCCCGGCGCCCAGCCTCCCGGGCACTCACCCTTTACCATCCAGCCCGGCAGTCCTGGCCCTGAGCCCCTGTGGCCAGGCCCGCCCGGCGCCCAGCCCCCTGGGCACTCACCCGGTCCCCGTACTTGGTCTTCTTCAGCAGCATCTGCTGCAGTGTCCTTAGCACCTTGACGCACAGCTTCTCCTCCGACTCCATGAGGTCCTTGGTGTGCTGGATCAGCCTGGCCGCAGCAGAGGGGGCCGTGCTCGGGGCAACCCCTTACCACCCGCGCGGCCACCGCCCCCAACCCCCCAGGCCTTCCCCACCCCGGGCCGCTGTGCCCCTGTGCCTCCGGGCCCTGGGTCAGCATCGCACTCACTTGGACAGGAAGCCCCCGCTCTCGCAGCGCTGGTAGGCCTCACTGCCCTCCAGGAAGAGCAGCTCGGGCCAGTGCAGGACATCCACCAGCACGGACAGCTCGGCCTGCACCAGGGGCCTCAGCCGCTCCTCCAGGGCAGTGATGATGTCCTGCGGTGGGCAAGGCGGGGTCACCGCTGGGTGAGCTGCAGGCCGCCCGGGCCCAAGAGATAACCAGGGCATGACCACCATTCCCCAGCACCAAAGGGCCCCGCAGACTGACCGCCCTCATCTGAAGGCCCTGGGCCCACAGAGCCGCCGGGCACAGAGCGGGACGCCTGGTTGCTCGGAGCCCCCGTCACACCCTGGCGTTTCCCCCAGCCCCTCCTCTAGCTCCGTGCGGACCTGGGCAAGCCCCTCGCCCTCTCTGGGCCTCAGTCTTCTGCCACAGGAGGACAGTAACCCACCACGCCCCGTCTGGAAGCCAGTAAGAATGTACAGGGTGAGACAGAAACATGAAGGTGCTATCTCGAGCAAGAGGTGTCCCAGCCCTCTTGGTGAGCGCCAACCCTGGAATGGAGCCCCTGCTCCTGGCGGCCCCCAGGATGGGACAAGCTAGCCAGCTCCCTCCGGGAAGTGGACAGTCCAGAAAGGGGAGTGGACAGTCCAGAAAGGACGGGAGGAGCACAGGACGCAGCCCGAGCACAGGCCCGTCCAGAAGCAGCCCCGCCGCAGCGCCCGCCCACCTGCAGCTTCTCGATGATGTTCTTGTAGTCCCACTGGTTGGCAGTGGGCATGACACGGGGGAAGGCCCGCGTGGCCGTCTTGTAGTTGGAGGCATTCCGCTGGGCGGCAGCCACACAGCTGGCGCCACTGCTGAGCAGCGAGCTGATGTGGGCATCCAAGTCCATGGGCAGCGAGATGGCCCGGCCCTTGGCTGAGAGGAGAGGGGTCGGGGCGCTGGAGGGCTGGCGGGGGCTCAGCCAAAAGGGCCAGGCTCAGGGGGGCAGGGCTGAGGGTGCTGGGGCCCCCACACTGGTCCCCACTTGGACTGAGGTGCCCTCTTCCCTTTGGGGGATAAAAAGAGGGAGTTCCTGCCTCTTTGTTTCCACCCTGGCTCCACGCGGACCCCTCCCCTCCACTCTACCCACCTCTCTAACAACCTACAGCCTCCCTCCTGCCTGAGACCATTTGTAAGCCCACAAAACTGTGCTTGGGGATATCCCCCAGCACTCTCCTCTGGGGAACTGACTCAGAGCAGAAAACAGTTTCTCTGGATTGCCAGATGCCACTCAGACACCAGGAAGGGCTTACTGAGCACCACCCAGGAGCAGCTGACAGACGAACTTGGGGATCAGGTATTTACTGGGAGGGCAGGCGTCCCTGAGGTAGAGGCAGGGGAGGGCAGGGGTGGTGGGGGCTGCCCAGCGCCCCGGGACACTCACCCACCATGGCGAGGGTCCGGATGCAGGCCTCCACGGAGCCCTTGTGCTGCTGCTGCAGCCACGGACACTCGAGCAGCCGCATGGTGGAACGCAGCAGCTGTACCACGATCGTCTGGTGCGTCTGCAAGAGGCAACGTGCCTGATGCTACAGCCTGGCCCGCCCTCCTCCCTGGGCAGCCCCACATCCCGGGCCCAGGCCCACAGAGTCTGGGTGTGGGGAGAGGGACAGGACCACCAATAGCTACCATGGGCCTTTGTGCCAGTTGGAAAAAATCACCCCTTTCCTCTCAGCAGTGCACAACCTGCCCAGCTGTACATGGCAGCCCTGTGAGAACTCCCCACGGTCCAGGCCTGGGGCTTATAACTATTGCTGACCCTTTTCTTCCTTTAAAAAAATTTCCAATAAATTAAATGCTGTGGAAAGGGGAAATATTTACATGGTTCTAAACAAAAAGGTTATAAAAAGGAACACTTCGGGAATTCCCTGGCAGTCCAGTGGTTAGGACTCCTTGCTTTCACTGCTCAAGACCAGGGTTTGATCGCTGATTGG
Organism: Bison bison bison; assembly: GCF_000754665.1. Lineage (NCBI taxonomy): Eukaryota > Metazoa > Chordata > Mammalia > Artiodactyla > Bovidae > Bison > Bison bison. The sequence continues at coordinate 5,882,732 of NW_011494842.1, read as the reverse complement.
GGAACTAAGATCGCTCAAGTCACATGGCACAACCAAAATAAATAATGAAATAAAAATTTAAAAGGAATACTTCAGGGAGTCTTGCCCCAACCTGTGAACCTCTCACCCCACTCTCCCCATTCTCTGGCCTGTAGCTGATAAGAGACGGGGAAAATTGATACATATCACTTAAGTCCCAGAGGGGTCTGAGGGACCAAACCCATGTGTCAAACAAGCCCATCCTGGCTGGGAGAGCGGGACCCAGCGCTTTCTTGCCACTCTAAGACACACTATTCCTGCTCCACCCTCAGCCCCTCTACCTACAGGCAGCACTCTGACTGGTTTCCTGCATGTCCTTCCAGTGTTTATGAATTAGGTACCAGGCTCCTTCCTCAAGGGGCTCTGGGGCTGTGACCCGGCTCGAGTCTGAGGATTGACTGGGGGGCTGTGACTCTCAGAGCTCCAAGTGCAACACCTGTTCATAGCCTAGAGCCCTTCTGCAGAGGAGCAAGGCCAACTTGGAAGACTCTTCGCAGCCGACTCCCCTGCTTCGGCTCCGCCAGCCACTGTGGTAAGCATCACAGCTTGTCTTTGGTGCATAACGGCTGCCAGATGTCCCTGGCAACCCCAGGACCCAAGCAAGTCTAGGAATTCCTGATCTGTGGCAGTTCCCACTGTAATTACCGACCCACAGAAACTGCGAGATAAGGCATGTTTGTGGTTTGGGGGTAATTTGTTACACAGCATTGATAACTAATGCACGCGCATACCCGGCTGCTACATCTTCACGCACTACAAGAAAACGTGACTACGCACATTCTGGCTCTCCCCACTCCGAAGCCGCCAGCAGCTGGCGCTCACCTGCAGGGAGGTACTGTTCTCAGAGAACGGGGAGCTGAAGAAGGCACTGATGGTGTCCAGCACGACGGTCAGCACGTACTTCTCGAGGGCGGGGTCAGCCAGGCGCTTCTCACGCTTGCTGCAAACCTGGGGTAGGAGAAACGGATGCCTGGGGACCTTTCCACTCGCCCCACGATGGAGGTGGCCGGGTCCCCCTCCAGGGGCCAGCTCGGGCCCACGCTCCCACAGGCACACACCCGAGCCATGTCCAGGGTGAAGTTCTCAAAGAGGGTCCAGATGTGGTTGCTGGTGTAGATCTCCTTCATCTCCACCTCCGTGTCCACATAGCAGTGGTTCACGAAATTCACATAGGCCATTTTCACCTGCGCAGGCAGGACTTGGAGGTCAGGGCTCAGTAGCACCCAGCCCCAGCCCCAGCCCCAGCCCCGGCCAGGCTCTCCCTCTCGTGCTTCCGCCCAACCTCCCCGGCTCCTCTGCCAGCCTCTCCTCCGCCTCCCCGCCTCCCA
>NW_011494842.1:5880413-5881286 GCF_000754665.1 Bison bison bison | reverse complement strand
GCCCCGGCCCGGCTCCCCTGCGCTTGCGTCCCCACCTCGGTGATGCAGTCCTCGTGTGTCACCACAGACACCACATCCTCCAGGGGCAGCAGGGACGTGCACTTGATCTCGGTGTATACATTCTTGCCCTCGGCGCAGGCAGCCAGCAGGTCCACCAGGGAGATGTGGTACATGAGGGGGCTGTGGTCCTCCACGCCGTCACGGGCAGCCTTCATCATGTCCAGCAGGTGGGCCAGCGAGGCCTTGTCGTTGTAGAACACGACCACGTCGTCGCCTGCGTTGGTCAGCTGTGGGCAGGAAGAGGGCATGTCGGGCCCCTCGGTCCAGCAGGCCCAGGGCCCCAGCCCTCACCTGCCCTCCCCCGGGAAGGACTAGGGCTCTGAGCCCGGCCTGCACCCAACACGCAGGAAAACCCTCCCCGGCCTGAGTGTCTGGGGTTTCTTGGCCCTTGGCTGGTATCACAGACCCTCTGCCATGAGCTGGGACGTCGAACCCCAGACCCAGGAAGGACCTCCTTCCTCTCCTAAGGAAAGAAATCCCACTTGGGCTCGTCTCAGAGGCACCTCCGCCAGGAAGCCTGTCGTAAGCCCAACTCATGCTGTCCTCTCCTGTGCTTCCACCGCTGTAACTTAAACCCTCCAGAAGCTGCGTCCCTCTCATGTCAGCAATTCTGCTCTTCACAGTTAATATAACAATCGCAGTTGGGAATGAACCCCGCATGGCACTCCCGGACCCACTGCTCACTGAGTTCCTCATCTCCCTCTGGCATTTGCTCCTTTCTCTCCCTGCCCCTCCCCAGGCTGTAAGATACTCCGGGGCAGAGAGCATGTCTGTTCCAGATTTAGGCTCAGCCCCACATTCTTCTTTACTGAG
>NW_011494842.1:5878436-5880283 GCF_000754665.1 Bison bison bison | reverse complement strand
TGCGCCATGATTTGTAAGTCAACAACGATGCATAACACATGAAGAACGAGCGTCTGCGCTCTCAGGCCTCGGATCTGAATTCTACCAGGCACCTGAGCTCCCACAGGCCCAGCTCTATTTGGCCGCAGCCTGAGTTCTGCTCCACCAGCGTCTCAGTCCTGTCCCCGTGTGCCCCCGGCAGCCCGGCGCCCCCGCGCACCCTCACCTCGGTCATGATCATGTCCTGGCACTTCTTGACGTACTTGCCCTCGGCCTTGATGACGGTGTGCAGGAAGTCCAGGTACTGCACGTGGCGCCCATGCGTGGCCAGCAGGTGCACGAAGTGCTGCAGGACGGGCTCCCCGATCTCGGAGCAGAGCTGGTAGTTGTTCAGGAAGATGTGCTGCATGGTCTCCGCCTCCAGCAGCTGCGGGCGGGCGGGGCGGCCGTCAGAGAGGGGGGTCTGGCGCTCGCCCCCCACCCGCCGCCCGACCCCGTGCCCTCACCCCTGGCGTCAGGAAGAGGTGCAGGTGCTTGTGTAGCAGGGCCTGGTTGCCGGGGTTCCCCGCACAGAACTTCTGCAGGAACTGGTGTGTGTAGCGCAGGATCTCCATCATCTTGGCATCGCCCTACATGCGGAGAGCAGGGGAGAGGGTGCCCAGGCCAGGCCCAGTGTGGGGGTGGGTCAGGGCTCAGCCCTGGGACCCCAAGGTGGCCAAGGTGGGTCAGGAGACGGAGATGTGGGAGGAACTGAGGGTCAGAGCCTGAGATGAGGATGGAGTCGGGGAGCAAGGCTAAGGGGTCAAGTCAGGTGAACACTGAGGGGGTGTCAGAGCCCTGGGGTGAACCTGGGGGTGGATCAAGATCACGATGAGTCATAGGAAGGGGTCTATGGTTGAGATGAAGCTATGTTTTGAGTCAGGGGCCAGGGTGGGCTTGGGGACAACCAGGGTAAGGCTAGGGTGAAAACTCAAAGTCGGGGGTCAAGGAAAGGCTGGGGTCAACGTAGGTCAGGGTAATGAAGCTGAAGGTCAAAGGTTAAATGAAGCCGAGGGTGGGCTTCCCTGGTGACTCAGTGGTAAGGAATCGACCTGCCCATGCAGGAGACATGGGTTGGATCCCTGATCAGGAAGATAACCACATGCCAAGGAGCAACTAAGCCTGTGCTCCACAACTACTGAGCCTGTGCTCTAGCGCGCGGGAGCCGCAACCACTGAAACCCAGTGCTGCAGCTACTGAAGTCAGAGCACCCTGGAGCCTGCGCTCCTCAACTAGAGAAGCCAAGCAACGAGAAGCCCGAGCAGCACTGCTAGAGAGTAGCCCCCACTCATGGCAACCAGAGAAAAGCCCACGCAGCAATGAAGACCCAGCACAGCCAAATTTTTTTAAAAAATTGTTTTTAAATGAAGCTGGAGTATGAGGATGAGCACAGAGAGAGAAATAGAAGCTAGGGTCAAGGTCATGAACCAGGGTGAGGCTGGAGTCAATTCAAGGTCCAAGTGGATCAGGATGAGGGGTGGAAGGTCAAAGGTCAAGAATAGTAAGACTGGGTTCAAGGGTCTCAGTATGTGGGGCAGGCCAAAGCAAAAGGTCAGGGTGAGGCAGGTCAGGTCAGCATCAGGGCTCAGTGTGTGGTTTGGGTTGGGTCCGGGTTCAGGGTGCAGCTGCCCTGGGGAGTCAGAGGTCGAGCTCACCTTGTCGTAGGGGATCTGCAGCAGGTCCAGCATGACCTTGTGGGCGTCCATGTTCTTGAGCAGCCGCTGCTGTTTCTTCCTCATCTGCTCCCCCACACCACACATCTTGTTCAGCCGCTCCAGGATCTGTGGGGTGGGGGCAGGGTGAACTCAGAGCCCCTGCCCACTTCCTCA
>NW_011494842.1:5878023-5878336 GCF_000754665.1 Bison bison bison | reverse complement strand
GACCTCAGCGCCCCGGCCCACTCCCTCAGGCTCCCCCAGGGCCAACCACAGCAGAGCCGCGGCTCCCACGGGGCCAGGAAGAGGGAAGGGGGCCGCAGCCACAGAACCCGATCGTCGCAACAAGGCCGCGAGCACGAAAAGCTGATTCCACTCGCAAAAGTCAACAGAACAACTTGTCTGTGAAGTGAAATTTCACTAAACTCCTTCAGCTTTAAAATACTTCCATCTGGACCTTGGCAGGGCTGTGTTTAACACTCGGGGAATGCTGGAGGATTTCCTGCAAGCCAGCTGGAGTTGAGGCGGGAGAGGCGGG
>NW_011494842.1:5868572-5877923 GCF_000754665.1 Bison bison bison | reverse complement strand
GGCGGCATGGGGCCTCCGGGGCATGGGGCCTGCAGACCCACCCCCAGGACCCGGCCACTCACGCCCTTGACGATCTGGTAGTTCTCGCTGCTCTTCTCCCCAGGCGGATGTAGAAAGCCCTCCTCATCTGTGGGCCGCTGGGGGAACGGGGGAGCGGGGTCAGCCAGGCCCGGCCCCCAGGGCCCTGCCCTGGCCCCCATACCCCACGCACCTCCTTTTTGTCTTTAGCAGGGCCGGCCTCCCCCTCCTCGCCCTTGCTGGTGCCCTTCTTGTCCACCCACAGCTCCGACTTCTCCACCATGGTCCGCAGTCGGTCGAGCTCGGACTTGATCACCTTGTAGTTCTCCACGTCCTGGGCTGAGATCAGCAGCTGCACCTGAAGGTCGACCGCGAGCGTGCCTGGTGAGATGGGCACCCCCAAGTCCACGGCCTCGTAGAGACGCCCAGCACCTGCCCTGTCCAGGCCTCTGCTCCTGGCCTCTCCTCTCCACCCCTGCTCCTCTCTACCAAGCCAGATCCGACTTGGTGTTTATGGCTCTGCTCTAAGTCCACCGCCTCCAGGAAGCTTTCCCTGATTGGCCACAGACTTCCCTGCATCCCTGGTCATGAGCTATCTCATCACCTGGCTTCAGTTACTCACTGGCTCATGTCACATGCTGCTGTGGCCTGTCACCTGTTCACACAGAACAGAACAGGGCAGAGCAAAGCATACTGACATCACCGAGTGCTGGGACCTGAACCCTGACTCCGTCACCACCTCACTTGCTCTGGGTCAGTGGATAAGGGAGGAAAGCTCCCCTGGGCCTCAATTGCCCGCATCTGTAAAGCAGGAATGAGAGTCGAAACCCCGCTGTCAGGCTGCTTGGAGAATTCCACGAATGCAAGCCCAGTGCTCAGCACCTGGTGCCTAGCGCACCTGTTAAACACCAGTGCCCTCTCACCGGGAGCTGTCAAGACTGCGTGACATCACAGCGACAAAGCCAGTCCCCTTGGTAAGAGGTGACTTTGTGCCAGGCGTGATGCGAAATAGCAAAGGTGCCCATGGTAGAGTTCGCAACCTATAATATGCTGTTTGCCTCATAAGACATGACATAAGGCCTGGAGTCAGGCTGAGAGGAGATCAAAGTTGCCAAGACTCAAGGTGGTGTCACCTGCAAGGAGCTCAGCAAGGCCAAACCCCAGGGATGCATCTCAAGCTGCCCCATCCTTGTTTCCCCCCACCCAGCGCTCAGTGTGTGGCCAGGACCAGGTGACCCTCTGGCCCCCGGGAAGACCTCTCAGGCCTTCCTCCCCAAGGGCTGGGTGCTCCACTGGGGAAGAGGGGAGTACCTCCCTGAGGGCTGGGTGCTCCATCAGGGTGGGGGGGAGCACCTCCCCAAGGGCTGGGTGCTCCATCGGGGGAGGGGGGAGTATCTCCCTGAGGTCTGGGTGCTCCATCAGGGGAGGGGGGAGCACCTCCCCGAGGGCTGGGTGCTCCATCGGGGTGGGGGGAGCACCTCCCCGAGGGCTGGGTGCTCCATCAGGGAAGGGGGAGCACCTCCTGAAGGCTGGGTGCTCCATCGGGGGAGGGGGTGCACCTGCTTGAAGGTGTGCATGACCTCCTGGCGCTGGCTGAAGTGCTTGAAGAGCAGCTGCAGGGCCCCCGAGACCAGCGGGGCGTAGTCGTGCATGGTGAGGTGGATAAGCACGCGCAGCAGCATGCGGCCACCCTCGTCATCCACCTCCAGCATGCTGCTGGTCTTCCTGAGGGGAGGGGAGGGTGTGACGGTCAGGGGATACGCAGGCTCCCTGCCACCCGCCAGACAGCCAGGGCACCATGTCCCCCTGCTGACTTTGCAAAGAGCCACCAGTGTGAACACCTTTGGGATCCCCGTGTCCCCTGAGGGCCACACGATGCCCCGCGGGGACGCAGCTAAGGCCAGGACTCCTCACAGGGGACCCACAGACCCCCCCCAAGGGATTCATGAAAAGAGACTCAGGCCACAAACAGAGGCGAGGGGAAAGCTGATCTCTCTTTTCACCAACCTCTCACCAAAATGTAGTGTTTCCTTTGGTGAGAAAAATGAGCAATACCTGTGACTTTGTCACCAATAAAAAAAATCACAGATGCTTTCCCATCACTTCAGAGTTGTTACAGAAATTGCAAAATATCATTTACATTCATCAGGACTTCAAAGGAATGGTACTAATTACACCTCTGGTGCGGATTGTTATTTCATGTGTTAATAAAGAAGCACGTGTATAACTGTCACTTCAAACTTGTTTTCTCCAATATTTTGATAACTGCATCCCAATGCCACTGATTTCCTTTGCAATAATAATCCTATGCATGTTACATTCTGAATTTTAAAATGCTACTCTAGGAATTCCCTGGCGGCCCAGTGGTTAGGACTCCATGCTTTCACTGCAGAGGGCCTGAGTTCAATCACTGGCGGCAGAACTAAGATCCTGTAAGCCGTGCATCGTGCCAGAAATTAAAAAAAATAAAAACTCCATCGTAGGAAGGGAGCCAAAGGCTTCACCAGACACCAAGGGTACGGCACAGAAACAGCTCCTGGAGTGACGCCCATCCCCTCTGAAGAGCAGCCTGGCCTCCCTGCTGTGGACACAGGGATGCACCTCCAGCTACCTGGCCCAGGTCCTGACAAATAAACAGGCACAAACTGCCCTGAGTGGAGGCAGGGGGATGGCCAGAACGACACTGGGGCCCAAGGAGCCCCGGTATCACTGGGTTTAGGCAGGCAAGGGAGAGTCAGAGCACAAAGCTGGGGGACCTCTACCCCAGGGCCAGGTAAGGGTCTGCAGGAAGATTAACCCGAGGAGTGAAGGGTCTCCAGCCTGTATCCTCATCACCCACCAACCCCACCCACACCACCCCCCTCACCCCTGGCCTCACCCCACTCCAAACATGGCCTCCGCCTGCTCCCCAATGCGGTCCAGGTTCATGTTGGCGGCTGCAGGGAGTAAGAGGGGGCAGATGGAGGCTGTGTGCATGCAGGACAACAGGGAGCACAGGGAGAGGGAGCAGGGTGACACTGAGACCACCCTCGCCCCCACACTGGCTGGGCGGCCCCCCCTCTGCCTGCCTCTCCTGGGGTGGAGGCAGAACCGCCCAGAGCAGGGACCCGTGGGGCAGCCCACAGACCTGCAGGTGCCAGCGGGGTCCTGGCTGGGGGAGCTGGCCTGGCTCAGCCTCTCACTGACGATGGTCATGGGCAAGGCCCTGCCTCCCGAGGGCCTGTTTCCCCATTTAGGAACTGGAGGGGATGATCCCTGCCCTGCTCCCTCTCTGGGACAAGTAAGTGGGACAACGGGGAGGAAAGGCCCTTGCAGCCTGGGAAACGAGGGCAGGGCAGGGGTGCTGGCCAGAGGTGGCCCCAGACCGCAGCCCCTTGTGATGCATCAAGTCACGCAGCCTCAGCCTGCAGTTGGGGTGAAGGGAGGGGCAGGGGCTCACTGGTGGAGTCGAAGGCAGGGGCCGTGCCATCGGCCCCACTGTCCTGCATGGGAAACACCTCCACGAACTCCTTCTTGAAGACGGACAGCAGGTAGGAGATGCGGTAATCCAGGCGGACATTGAGGATGAACTGGAGAAGGTGGGAGGATGGGGTGAGGACAGGTCTGAGGCCAAGCTCGCAGCAGGAGGAGTGAGGTGCCACCCCGGACGAGCCCTGGGGCTGGGAGGCCCCGCACAGAAGCTCAGGACTCCGTGGGCCGTCACAACCGAGGCAGTGAGACCCCTCTCCCCTGGGAATGCAAGCTGGTGCAGGCGCGTGGAGGACTGTCTGGAGGGTCCTCAGAAAGCTACAAACAGAGCTGCCACATGATCCAGCAATCCCACTCCTGGGGATGCACCTGGACAAAACTGCAATTCAGAAAGATGCACGCGCCTCTGTGTTCACAGCAGCCAAGACAAGGGGGCAACCTGAAGGCCCATCAACAGAGGGATGGATAGAGAAGGTGTGGGTATGTGTGGATGTGTGTGAGAGAGATGCAGTACTACTCAGCCATCAAAAAGAATGAAACGCCGCCATTTGCAGCAACATGGATGGATGTAGACAGAGATCACCGTACTAAATGAAGAAACTCAAGCAGACAAATAGCATATAATACCACTTAACTGTGGACACTAAAAAACACAAAGGAACCTACCTATGAGACAGAAGCAGACTCGCAGACAGAACAGACTTGTGGTTGCCAGGGGGAGGGGAAGTGGGGGAGGGAGGGAGTGGGAGTTATATATATGCAACATAATATTATGTTATATAATACGTTATGTTACATGTATATTACATGTATATCATATATTATATTACATGTATTATAATGCATGTAATACATGTATATTACATGTATTACAATATAGTAGATGTAGATAATATATTATATATGTATATAATACACGGCAAACTATTATATGTAGAACGGACGAACCACAAGGTCCTACTGTATTGCATAGGGAACTACATTTACTATCTTGTGATAAGCCATAATAGAAAAATACATAAAAAGAATGTATATATGTACATATAACTGAATCATTTTGCTGCACAGCAGAAATTAATAACATTATAAATCAACTATACTTTAATAAAACATATAAAGAAAGACTCCTCCTCCCAGGGAAGTCCAGGGCGCCTGTCCCTGGCTCCTGCCCCACTGGTGGGGGTGGTACCTCCTCTCAGAAGAAGGTAGACATGCCCCATCCTTGCCCACTCAGTCGCTCCTTCCCAGGCTGGATGTGGACAGGGATAGGCAGGAAGCTCCCCAGATCCAGAGGACTGTGGTCCTCCCATCCCACTGTGTCAGACAGACCCTGGGCTTCCCAGGAAGCAAGGAATGTGGGGGAGCAGGGGAGGCCACTGTGGGGTGGGCTGAGGACTCGAGTTTCAGGCTCCTTTGATGCCTCGGTCCTCTATGTCAGGGGCACAGAGCCTCCGGCCATGCCCAGGACTCAGATCTGATAGCCCCCAGCCCCGGGAATGAGTCAGAAGCCCCCTTTTCTGACTCTCCTAAGCAGACCCTGCCCAGACGGGGTCCCCAGGAAGGTCACATCACCCTTCCCACCCCCTGGTGGCAGCACCGCAAAAGCAAGGGTCCTTCTCCCTCCTCAGGACCCGTCAGCCCCTCCCCAAGTGCTGCTGGGGGCCTCAGACCAAGAAGAAGGCTGACTGTGTCCACCCCACCAGGAAATGGGCTCTCAAACCTCTAGCTCTGCCTCAAAGTCTGTGTGACTGCAGGAAAGTTCCTTCCCCACTTCCCTTTCCTTGCCTGTATGACGAGGGGACACAGCCAGACCTCAGTGCATACGAGGACCACCGGGAGGGCCTCTCACCACACAGACTGCAGGCCCCACCTACGGCATCTCTCATCCATAAATCTTGGACAGGGCCCAAGAACCTGCATTTCTAAGTCCCCAGGTGAGGCTGATGCTGCCAGCCAGCAGACCACACTTTTGAGAATCACTGGGCTAAACGGCTCCGTGTGGAGCCTCCCAGAATGAGATGCTTTGCTCTGAGGTGCTCACCTCACCAACCCACCCGGCCCTGCTCCCCGCCCCCCGGCCTCTTCCCAACACACCCCGCCACACTCCTGGCCCCGCCACCTGCAGTATTTCCAGGATCTTCAGCTTGGTCTCCATCACCACAATGTCTTCATTCTCCTCAAACTTGCTCCTGTCCAGCGGCTCAGGGGCACCGGCGCCAGCAGGCAAGCTGGGGCCACCGAAGACAGACTGCTTGCGGTTCAGCACCATGGTGGACATCATGTGCCCCACGCCCTGGATGGACCGCCGCACATTCTTGCCTGTGGGGTGGGGAGTGGGAAGGGGGTCACGGAGGGTGTATGAAGGGGCACCTGCTCTACCTGTGTCTCTGTCATCTGCAGGGCAAAGCCACCCTGAGGCAGGGGCAGGGCTAACCTAGGAAGACTTCCTGGGGGAGGGGAGCTATCCCAAATCTGCAAAGAGGAGGGAGGGGTGGGCAGAGGTGAACCGTGTGGGGAGATCAGTGAGAATCCTCCGGTGGAAAATCACAAGAGCTGTTACCGAGCACGAGGGATCAAGGGACAATGTGTGGACAGCGCTAAAGCCTGGGCTCAGTCTCTGTGCACTTTTCGTTTAGATGAGTTTATGCCCCCCTGACAGCAAGGCTGTGTCTCCTCTCAGATGGCTGTTCCTGGATAACAGGGTGCATCTCCCCATCTGACCCGGAGCTCCACAGGCAGGGCCTCATTATCTCCCTCAAGACCCGGATGTTGGAAGGCAACTCGCCCAGATCCCAGGGTCTCCACAGCTCTTGCTCAGAGAAGGGGTCTCTCCGGTCCAGCCAAGGCTGGAGGAGACAGGGACCCAAGACGCCCCCTGGCAGCAGAGCCAGGAGGCAGGATGCCCAGGAAGGTGAATGGGAGAGGACTTCCGTTGCTAAGGGGAAGCCGCTGAGCGCTAGGGAGCGAGGCCTCACCGCCTGGGTCCTCGTAGGCCTGCACGCAGTCGATGATGCCCAGCAGAGTGCGCGTGAGCCGCAGCAGCTCGCTGAAGCTGTAGAAGCCAAAGTAGATGAGGTTGTGCGCCAGGCTGACCACCTGCGGAGAGGGGGCGGGACAGAGGCCAGCGTGAGCCCAAAGCAGTGATGGGTGGGGCCTCACAAGAGGCGTGGTCTTCTGGGAAGGCGAGGCGGGGCAGGGCCCGCTCGTGCAAGCAGGGCTCAGCAGGTATAATCGAGGGTCCCATCGCTAGGATGTCAGGGCTGCGTGGACACGGAGCCAAGGGTCCCAGATCAGCGCCGCCCGACCCCAGAGAGTTACGGAGGAAGACCTGCCTGCAGAGGAGTCTACTGTGGGGAGGACAGGGCAGAAATGCAGGAAGTAGGGGCTGGGGGCTCCTGCCTGCGACCCAGCCCTGCACTGATGGGGTGCATGGACCAGGAGGAGGCAGCCCTCTCCAGGGAGTCAGGAGAGAAGCCTCCCTCCTGGGGAGTCCCAGCGGTCTACATGGTCTCCCCGTCCCTGTCCGCTGAGGGAAGTTAGGTTAAGGATCGCACCGCCCACCCCAGGGGGGACTGAGACCAGGGGAGGGACCACGCCAGCATCCCGCCGAGCCCTAGCCCACCTCAAAGGTGAGCTTGTTCTTCTCCTCGTTGGCGAAGGGCACGGCCTCGCTGACCACATTGTTGAGGTAGTCCTCCACGAACTCCATGGTGCTGGCGAACTTGTTCTTCTTGTCGTCTCGGGAGGCGTTGAGGTTGGAATCGTAGCTGGAAGAGGTGGAGGGGGCAGGCGTGAGGGTCCCCGGGGTCCGCCCACTCCAGCCCGGCCCTGCCCGCCCTCCTCCACCCAGCTCACTCCTTGATGGTGATGGCCGTGGGGATCTCGGTCCAGAGGCGGGCGAACTTGACGGGCGTGACCAGCTCCTGGGGGTCGCGGTCCACGTGCACGTGGAGCATCAGGTGGCAGAAGGAGGCGCGCAGGTCAAAGGGCAGCATCTCGTCCGCCATGCACAGGAAGATGAGGTCGACGCCCAGCTGCTGGGAGATCTCGTCGATGGCCAGGTACTGCCGGTCCAGGCACATGCGGGCGAAGAGCTTCAGCTGGTACCTGCGGGGCAAGGAGGCCGGTGAGGACGTGGCAGGTGGGCTCTCAAGGGCTTCTAGCACACGCCTGGGCCTGCTGAAGACCAGTGCGTGCTGCACGCGTGCTATCCAGGTGGCACTAAGAGTAAAGAACCCATTTGCCAATGCAAGAGTTATAAAGGGACGAGGGTTCAGTCCCTGGGTCGGGAAGACCCCCTGGAGAAGGACATGGCAACCCACTCCAGTACTCTTGCCTGGAAAATCCCATGGACAGAGGGGCCTGGGGGGCTATAGGCTATAGGGTCACAGAGTCGGACACAACTCAAAGTGACTTAGCACACGTGCACGCCTGTCCCCCCAACTTTACAATGTGGATAATGACAGGCCCTGCCTCTCAGGGTTGTTGTGAGGCTGAACTGAGTGATCGGGTGAAGTGTTTTGACCAGTGCTGGGGACAGGGTGAGCATCTGATGAGTGTTACCTAGTGTTCTTATTTTTAAAATATGGATGTTGGGAAAGGGGTGAATGGATATCTTTCAGGCCACTGCGCCGAGCCTGTCCTCAGGCCAACAAGTGCTCCTCGGGCCGCCCAGTCACGCTGACTTGGCCTCGCAGGTGAAAGAGGAGGCAGGAGCACCCGCAGAAGACGCTGGGGCTCGTCCCAGGGCAGGGCCTGGCCGAGGCCAGCTGGGAGGACCCCGGGCACCTGTAATAGCTGAGCACGTTCTCGTCGTGGGCATTGCCGGCCCGCGCCTCCTGAGCCAGCTGCCGGACGCTCTTCTCGTGGTGCTCGTTGTTCTTGTCGGTCCACGTGAGCCACACTTCCTCTTCTGAGTACTCGATGCTCAGGTACTCGTGGGACTGCGCCATCTCCTTCACGGGCCGAAGCCTGTGGATACGTGGCACCATCGATCGGAGCGGGGCCCAGAGCCCTCCCCGCCGAGCACCGCAGCCACCCCTCCTGGAGCTGGGCTGAGGGCCAGCCGGCTCCCAGGCGGCCTCCCCTGCGGGAACGACCTCCAGCTCAGGACCCCAGACAGACCACGAGCTTCCGGAAGGCCGGGGCCTTGGCTCCCTCTCCTCTGTGACCCTGCCCTCCCCCACACCGTGCCAGGCACTGAGCTGGGCACACAGCAGGCTCTGGGTGTCTGTGGAGAGCAGGGAGCCTGTTCCAGCCTGAAGCCGGCCAGCGCCCCAGCTCTAAGGCGGCCGGGGAGCCGGGCAGGGGGTGCCCTGGGAAGACTGAACCGCGGGTGGGAGACAGTGCAGCCAGCTCACTCGGTCTGGATGAGAATGTCGCTGTTCTTGGGGTCCAGCACACACTTGCAGATGAGCTCCTGGGTGACGGGGATGGCGATGTGATTGGACACACACAGATCGGACAGGTAGTCCAGGAACCTGGGGGAGGTGACAGCAGGGAGGAGCTCAGAGGTGGCCCCCTGGAGGGGGCAAAGGCCCACCCGCCTCCCCAGCTGGCAGCTCCAGCTCCCCGGCGCCTGCAGTTTACTGCTCTTCCTCCCTTCCAGAGCTCAGAGCTGGGGCTGCAGACTCCCCCGGGAGAGGGACAACCCACGGGCATCACCCTGGGGCTAACTGCCTAGGGGCAGAGAAAAGGACGCCCAGGGGAGGAATGATATTCAAAATATTTAACTGCTTCACTGCGGGCACTGACTCGCCTGTTGGAAAAGGTTCCGGGGGCCTCCTGCTGCACCAGAGTCTACACTCTTACTGCTAAATTGGGCCAAATTTGGGGGGACTCAGGGAGGGGCTGGGGGGACCAGGG
>NW_011494842.1:5866666-5868472 GCF_000754665.1 Bison bison bison | reverse complement strand
CAGCCAGCGTCAGCGGCTCTCTTCCCCAGGCAGCGCTGGGAGTGGGGAGGGGTGGTGGGCTGGGACCGGCGAGGGGGGCCCACCTGGGCTCCCGGTTCTTCCGCACCAGGCTGACAAACGTCTCCACCTCTGTTTTGGTGATGTGCTTCTCCAGGAGCTTGCGGTTGTTGTGCAGCAAGGCAGTGATGGTGTCTTCGGCCAGGATGTCATAGCCAATCTGGGACTGCATCATCCCGAACTGCTTGGCGATGTGCTCCTAGGGACAGCCAGGCTAAGGGTCACAGGGAGCCCGCTCTGCTCCAGGACACTGCCTCCCAGGCCCCCAGACCCTAGGAAGTTAAAAGGGTCCAGGAGAGGACACCAGCCCCAGGCCGAGGGTGAGTTTATGTAACATAGGTATTTAGCTCCCACCTAGCTCCGTGCCAGAGTGAAACCCCCATCACGGAGGGACCCTGTTTGTTAGCAGACCAGCTACGTGATTGGTGGGGCCCGGTGAAAATGAGATAGCAGACTTTTCCCAGAAATGAACCCACACACCTATGGTCAGTTAATCTTCAACAAAGGAGGCAGAATATACAACAGAAAGTCTCTTCATCAAGCGTCATTGGGAAAGCTGGACAGCCGTATGTAAATCAATGACCTTAGAACACACCATCTCACCAAAAATCAGCTCAAAATGGCTTAAAGACTTTAATATAAGACACAACACCATAAAATTCCTAGAAGAGATCACAGGCAAAACATTCTCTGACAAACTGTACCAGTGTTTTCTTAAGTCAGTCTCCAGAGGCAAGAGAAATAAAAACCAAAATAAACAAATGGGACCTAATCAAACTTAGAAACTTTTGCACAGCAAAGGAAATCATAAACAAAACAAAAAGACAACCTACAGAATGGGAGAAAATATTTGCAAAGGATGTGCCTGACAAGGGCTTACCTTCCAAAATATACAAATAGCTTACACAACTCAACAACAAAAAACGAACCCAATCAAAAAATGGACAGACCTACCTAAATAGACAATTCTCTAAAGAAATACAAATGACCAATAGGCACATGAAAAGATGCTCAATAACACTAATCGTTAAAGAAATGCAAATTAAAACTATTAATACAATGAGGTACCTCCTCACACCAGTCAGAATGGCCATCATTAAAGTCTACAAACAACAGATGCTGGAGGGGGTATGGAGGAAAGGGAACTCTGCCACACTGTAAGTGGGAATGTAAGTTGGTGCAGCCACTATGGAAAATGGTACAGAGGTTCCTCGGAAAACTAAAATAGAATTACCGTATGATCCAGGAATCCTACTCCTGGGCACATATTCAGACAAAACTATAACTAAAAAAGATACATTCACCCCTGTGTTCACAGCAGCACTACTTACAATAGCCAAGACACGCTGCTGCCACCGCCAAGCCGCTTCAGTCGTGTCCGACTCTGTGCGACCCCATAGACGGCAGCCCACCAGGCTCCCCCGTCCCTGGGATTCTCCAGGCAAGAACACTGGAGTGGGTTCCCATCTCCTTCTCCAAACCCAAGGATCAAACCCATGTCTCCTGCATTGGCAGGCAGAGTCTTTACCACTGAGCCACCAGGGAAACCCCACAGTGGAGTACTACTCAGCCATAAAAAAGAACAAAAGAACACCATTCACAGCAACACGAATGCAACTAGAAATTATCATACTAAGGGAAATTAAGAAGAGAAAGACAAATGCCATATGGTATGACTTATATGTGGAATCTAGAATATGATACAAATGAACTCACCCATGAAACAAACAGGCTCACAGAGAACAGACT
>NW_011494842.1:5859832-5866525 GCF_000754665.1 Bison bison bison | reverse complement strand
AGTGGAAAAGAGTATTAAAAAAGGAACATAGATGTAACTGAAACACAGACGTATGACAGTAATTAAAACATTATAAATCAACTATACTTCAATAAATTCAACTAGAGGTAATTTTTTTTTTTTTAAGAAAAGAAATAGCAGGATTCTTATTCAAAAATTAAGAATTTCAAGACAGCCACCGTGGAACGTTAAAGCCAGTGTGAGGTCCCTCAAAGGACGGAGCCAGGCTGTGTGCCGTGAGGACCGGCCTACAGTCCGATCCCCTTGAGACAGCGCCTGGCACAGCGGGGTGCGCCTTGGGGAGCACGTGCGGGGTGAAAGAAAGCGGAGTGCAGGAGCCGGCGGGCAGGGGGCAGCGGGCGGCGGCGGCCCACCTGGTTCTTGCGGTAGTCCTCCTGGGAATGGCGCAGCACTCGGTAACACAGGCGGAACATGTGCTGGTAGGGCGCGTTCTTCTGGTCCGACAGCTCCTCCAGCCGCACCAGGGGGCCCTCGCCCCCCTTGTCACGGAATGGGGCCTTCAGAATGCCGAAGATCTAGGGAGCACGGAGAGTCAGGAAGAAGCCCCGCATCTGCCCGCACCCCTCATTACCCTCAGCCTCACGCTGACCCTGCCCGGAGGCCACCCTGACATTAACCCCCAGCTGGTTCTAAGCTGGACATGGCCCCAGCCCACCCCTCACCCGCTCCCCTCTCCTGGCTGGAGTCCCCAGGACACTGGCCTCGGCCGGCCCCTCCCCACCGCGAGTCCTAGTCTCAGCTCAGGTCCCGGGCCTGCCTCAGCCTCTGCAGGGAGGGCTGAGGGTGGCTGCAGCTCAGGGGTCTGAGGCTAAGAGAAAAGGCAAGCCAAAGCGGGTGGCCAGAGCTTAAGGAATCAGACGCAGGCCTGCCTTGTCCAAACACAAGTTTAACTCGGGGACTGGGTGTGGGTGAAGAACTGTTATAGAACAGCAACCAAAGAGCCAGAATCACCCAGAATGAGAAAACCTTAGTTGGATCCTGATCCCCCCCCGCCCAAAAAAAGAGCTTTACACAGGCATTTGGGGAAAGGCCCAGAAGGCTGGTCCGGATGGGGTATTGTCGCTCGTTTCCTTAGGTGTGGTCGTGAGACTCTGCTTATAGAGAACAATGCTTTTACCCTTAGGAGAGGCACACTGAAACGTGTAGAGGTGAGGTGCACCCTCCTTTGAGATGCGTGGACACAGGGGCGGTGTGGAGACGGAGAGTTATAGAAAGCCAGACTGGCAAAGTGGTAACGAATGCGTGTTCACTGTACTGTTCTTTCAATACTTGCTCAACATTGGAGATTTTTCATAATAAAAATTTGGGGAAAAAAAAAAAGTGTTTAAAGCACAAGTTCTCAAGCTGACATCTGCATGAAAATCCTGGCCCTGCTGCTTCCAAGCTGTGGCCTCGGTCAAGTGACTCCAACCTCTGCATGCCTCGAGGGTGAAATGGGGATAATAATTAAGAAGACTTCCCCTGGGTCGGGAGGATTAAACGAGGTGACGGGCACTAAGGGCGGAGGTGGTACATGGTAACAGTGCAGGAAGAGGTGATGAGACCAACCGCACCTCAGATTTTTTAAAAAATAATTAAAAAAAAATGTTTAAAGAAGTGATGAGAAAACAGAAGGGAGACCACAGCTCAGGTGGAGAGGTGAAAAGGCAGGCTTATGTCAAAAAGATGAGCTTTCCCTGGTGGCTCAGTGATAAAAAATCCGTCTGCCAATGCAGGAGACACGGGTTCGATCCCGATTTGGGAAGACCCCACATGCCATGGAGCAACTAAGCCCAACTAAGCCACACCTACTGAGCCTGTGCTCTAGACGCCGGGAGCCACGACTACGGCAGCCCGCACGCCCCAGAGCCCGCGCTCCGCAACAAGGGAAGCCACCCCAAGGAGAAGCCAGAGACAGCCCATGCGCAGCAACGAAGACCCAGCACAGCCAAAAATAAAGAGAATACATATATATTAAAAAAAAAAAATAGACGTCCTGCTCGCTGGCCACGGGTCCGCCCAGCCCCAGGTGTGCGCGGCTACCTGTTTGAGGATGTTCTGCTCTCGCATCAGCTTCTGCCGCTCGCGGTTGGGCTTGGTGACCATGATGTCCAGCACGTTCTGCCCATTGTTGGGGACATCACTGACGAAAAACACCAGGTCCTCCAGCAGCTGGATAACAAACCTTCACAAAGGGACACCAGGCAAGAGGAGTGTGAAGGGCTGACCCTGGGCACCCTGAGGACCCCCTCACGTGCCCCCAGGGGCAACCACCCCTTCCCCACAGCCAGCCCTGCCGTCATAGCACACAGCCTGACACCTGACTTCCACTTCTCTCCCAGCCTCACCCTGAGCTGCCTTCCACGCACACCCCTGCCCCCATCCACCCTGGATTCCAAAATGCCCTCTAGACAGAGAATCCCAGGATACTCCGATCTGGAGAAAAACCAGTAGGGCACACGTGGGGTGTCTGGTGTGAAGGGCTCTTCATTTCCATCCTGACTGCCACTTACTAGCTGTATGACCACGGAGAAGTCTCTGAACCTCTCTGCGCCTCAATCCCATCATGAGTGAAACAGGGGTAATGATGACTCCATCACAGAGCTGGTTCTTGGAGTATGTGAGCGGTGAGCCTGGGGCCCCAAGTCAGCCAGGGCCCGGTAGGGCCTAGTCCCCGCCTATCACCCCACCAGCCCGTCCGGCTTCTGCTTTGACGCCTTCGTCCATGAGACGCCGACCCCAGGAGGACAAAGGCTCTTGGGGAGCCCCTGGAACCCTGCCCCTGCAGCCCACCTGCGGTCATTCTGGCTGATGAAGCCCTCGTGCAGCTTCTCCACGGCGCTGGCCAGCATGGAGCTGGCGTCGTTGGCGAAGTCCAGGTCTCGGATCTCGGACACGGGAACCGACACGATGGCGAAGGCCTCCTTGTCCTCCTTGGTGGGGCAGGTGCCCAGCTGCAGGGACACAGGTCAGCAGGGCCTCCCGGGACCAACCTGGACCCCAGCCCGGCCCCCAGCCCTCAGGGCCCGCACCATGAGTCGGATGGGCCGCTCCTCCTCGACATCGATGGGCACGTTGGTACTCTGGATCCAAGTGTTGGTGCACAGGTGCCGCAGCCGGACGTAGGAGTTCCTGCAGCGGGTCAGGGCCGGGCGCAGGGAGCGCGTCGCAGTGCCTCCCGGCCATCTGCCGGCTCTAACCCCCGCGGCCCTGCATCCTCCTCCTGCCTCCACAGCCAGCGGCCGTGGGCCAGGGGCGCCCGTCCCCCCCAGGTGAGGAGCCAGAGGAGAGAAACCCCAGGCCCTCACACCTCGCCCGCTCTCCCCAGACCCACGCACTCCAAGAGCCCAGGCGTGCACGCAAGCTCGGGACCCAAATTCTTTGGACAAATGAGGTTATTTACACTATTTATCCCTTTCAGTGTCAACATGCCTGCGTCTCACGTCAGAAATAGTCATGTCTTTGATTGTGAAACACAATTACCTTTCAGAAATGAAAAACAATCTGAACCTCCAAGTACATCTGGCCTCAAGATGCAGATAAGGGATTGGGTAATCCTCCCATCAGCCCTTTGATGGGTAACTCGATAATCCCACTACACAGGTGAGGATGTCTGGGCCAAGTGACCAAGTCAGCTGCCTGAGGTCAATGTTAAAGCCTGATTGACACCCAGGAAGCTTCCTGATGTTCCATCCTAAAATCTCCAGGTTGGAAGACCTTAAAGGTTAAGGAGTCCGTCCCCCGCACCCAATGTGTCCTGAGCCCCAGGCCAACTGGCTGTAAAGAACACTGGAGAGAAGGCGGCACCCAGGGTGCAGGGCCCGTGGCCCAGCACATGCCAAGTTCGGCGGCGGTGAGCTCCCTACAGCTGCCTCGGATCTAGATCTCCAGAGGGATGGGTCATGCAAGGAAGGACAGAGGAGCAGGGGGTACTGGGGGTCCGGATACTAGCCCAGGCAACCCCCGCCAACCCCAGGCCCACAGTGCCCACCCACCGGGGCACGAAGGAGTCGGTCTTCTGCAGCGTGGTGGGGTCCAGCTCGAAGAGGGAAGCGATGTCATTGCCGTGGGGCACAGCCACCAGGCGGTACTTGATCTTCTCCCCAGCGTTCCGGCGACCTGTGCGGCCCTGCGCACCCTGGGGGCGGGCACCCTGACTCAGGCAGGAGCCCGTCCCTCCTCTCAGGCCCCCTGAAACCTCTCAGGATCCCACCCGAGAGGCCTTCTCCCTCCAGCCCGCTTCCCAGAGTCTCATGGCCTCCCCACCCCCCAACCCCAGAGCCACGCACAGTCACCCTTCCCCGGCCCCCAAACCCTCCCCGGTCCTCACCGTGCCTGCTGCCTTGGGATCAGAGGCATCACCCTTGTAGCTGGGGTTCTCCTGCTCAGAGATTCAAGATGGGGAGCTATCCACATGATCCCCGCTCCAAAACGAGCCTGGGTTGGGGCAGGCAGCCCCTACCCTCCCAGGGGTGCCCAGCCCGGCCCCAGGATTCATGCCAGCCCTGGAGGACACACCCACAAGATCACTGCCCTCCACAGACCCACAGTTGGATGGACAGACAGACAGACAGACACACACACACACACACACACACACACACGTCCTGATACACACAAGCCTGTGCGTCATGGACAAAGATGGATGCGGAATGTTAAGCTGCAACAGGGCTGGGAGTCGAGCTCACTGCTGTAGCCCCAGGGCCCAGAACAGCTGCTAGCACAGAGCAGGAGCATCATCATACCCGTGAGACTTATCATCACCCGAGCATGACTACAAATACCGGTTAAATAGATAAATAAGCACAAATAAACAGAGTCAACAGACATGTGAGTCTGCGTGCAGGCGTGTGCCAGGCACACACGCTCATGCATGTGTGGAAGATCAACCTGTTGGGAGTGTCTACACACCCCCAGGATGTGGGGCTGGGGCTCCCAGGATGCCCTCTGCCTCCCCACCCACCTCAGCAGCCAGGTAGTTGCCGGTGGCCAGGTGCTTGAAGCGGTAGAGGCCGTTCCAGTGGCCAGCTCCTCCACGGCACGGGTCGTGGTGGACCACCTGGGCGAGGCAGGAAGAAATGCATGGGAGGAACACTGCAGGCCCAGAGGGCTCTGGGAGGGTGGCTCTGCGATCCTCTCTGGCCCCTTGGCTGCGGAGGGGCTCAGAGGAGACGGACGCTGTGTGTGCGTGTGTTGGGGGGGGTGACCTCCCACCCAGCAGGGGCGGGGCTCTGACCTCCACCTCCCAGAGGGCGTTGGAGCTGGTAGCCGATGTGGCGGACTGGCGCAGCGTGGTGCGCAGGAACACCTGCAGCTTGCCCCTGTATTCGTCGCACGTCAGGAACTTCTCCTGCTCCGCGTGGAACAGCCGCACCACGTCTCCCTGCAGGCGGGCTGTGGGCTCAGGGCGGCTGGGGACCCTCCCAGCAGGCGAGCCCCCGCCCCGCCCCGTCTTAGACACCTTCCAGAGCCAGCAGGTACACAGAGCCCCAGCCCACCCCCACAGAGGGCGGCCACGGGCAGGGGAAACCCTGCGTGTTCGATTGCCCACCCTGGCAGGCACAGGCCCTGACCAGGCAGCCTGGCATCTTTGACGGAGAGGGCGTGGGGCAGAGGGTAGGGGGCTTGGCTTGGAACTGTGGAGAGGCGTGGGTGAGGGGAGAGAGTGCTCAGAGGATCTGTGCCCACGGCCCCTTCCCAGAAAACAAAGTGAGCTCAGCCAGGACTGGGAGCGGATGGAGCAGGGGTTTCAAGGCCAGAGACAGAGAAGAGGCCAGCTGGGGCAGCTGGGAACGGCCCTGAGGGGTGGGGGGGGCTGCAGGGGGTATGGAGCCAGAGAAGGAGGTGCGTGGAGCACGGACGGGACAGGGAGCAGAGCCGGGTGCCCGGCAGGTGGGCATAGGCTGGCAGGGGGACCAGGAGTGGGTGGGGCGGCAGGGGAAGGGGTGTCCCCAGTCCTTACCCCTTTCAGCACCTCCTCCAGGTGGTCTCGGAACTGCATGAACAGGTTGATCTTCCAGCTGGTGTTGCAGTTCACAGAGTTGACCTGGGGAGGCACGGAGAGACCCATGAGGCTGGGCAGGTCCCCAGCCCCTGGGGAGTGGGCGGGGCTGAAGGCCCTGAGCGGGTGAGGGGAGACCAGCCCAGCGCCCAAGAATGAGCACAGGGAGGGGGCGTCTGCCCCCAACCAGGGCCCCCAGGCCCCAGCCCACCTGCCCTGGGGCAGCCACCCTGTGGGCTGGAGAATGTGGGCAGACGCTGGGAGACAGGAAGAGGGTCAGGAAGGCCCACCCAGCCCCTCCAGCGGTGGACAGGACCAGAGGGAGCAACCCTGCGGGGAGCGGGTGTGTAGACACTCCTCCACTGCAGGGCCAGCCCAACGAGACTACCAACTAGGGTCCCCGGACTCTTTAATCTACAGAAATTAATAAGAAGCCAGACAACCAGTTCAGACAAGGCTTTAGCGGGATTCATACTGCAGCCCTAGAGAGCAAAAGTAAGTCCCAGGTGCCCTGCTAGCTCGTCTTATAAAGGGTGAGAGTGGGGTGGATCCATGGGCCGGGCCAGAGGTGTGGCTTAGGCAGCCTCCCGCCCCCTCGCTGGTGCCCCGTGCAGCAATCATGCCCAGTACCTGGCTTTCGCTCCCAGTATCTCAGAAATAGCAGCTGGATTTTGGCCTTTTTGTATCTTGTT
>NW_011494842.1:5845857-5859732 GCF_000754665.1 Bison bison bison | reverse complement strand
ACTGTTCCTAACTGCCCCCACTGTGAATGCATGCTGTTACGCTCAGTCTCATAGTTTCTTTGGATTTTGTTGCTCAAGAGACGTTTGGCCAGGTGCAGGCCCTCCTGCAACGCAACCCAGGTCCCAGCCTACTTCAGCCCACCTCTCTCTCCCCCGCCCCGCTCACCTCCTTGCAGCCGGCGTTGTCGCTGAGCTCGTAATTGCTGGCGTGCAGAGGCTGCCCGGCGTTGACCGGATTCAGGATCACCTTGTCCCCCACAACCACCTATGGGGACCGACAGAGCCGGGTGAGGGTGCGGAGGGCGGGGCCCCCAGGCTTCTCTCTGGTCACTCTGGCCCCTGAGAAACGGGCTGGGCTCGTGCAGCACCCCCGCCAAGGACCCTGTAGAAGGCCCCCCAGAGCTGCGGCCCGTGCCCTCCAGCAGGGCCCTCCCCCCAGGCCATCCTCACGTTGTCCCCGTTGCTCCGCAGCTTCCAGAAGGGCTGGATGAAGAGCCAGGAGCCCTCGTTGCCCGTGGCGTCCAGCGTCACCCTCATGGCATTCTTCTCCAGCAGGGCTGGCAGCCGCTTGTTGACGGTCAGGTACTTGTTACTCTTCATGTGCAAGAGCTGGGGGGCAGGGCGGGGGTGAGGTCACCCCAGGAGGCCGGCCCATCAGAGCAGGGGGTGCACAGGACCCTTGGACACACAGGACATAAACACGACCACACGCACACTCACACCACACCCAGTCTGGCACCCAGGTGATCACACAAAAAAGCCCTGCTCTAAACACCGTACTCGTATTAGCTCCCGTAATCCTGTAACAGCTGGAGAAAAGTATTTACTATCGCTGGCCTGATCGTCCGGATGGGGAAAAGAGAGGTCCAGGGAAGGGAAGCAACTCGCCCAGGCCACAGAAGCACCACATGAGCCCGGCCCCCGGGGCTCCAGGCCCTGCGCTGTGACCCCCGTGCTGAACACACACACACCCGTGGACACGGCTCACAAGCACCGTGCACATGCAGAGGCGGGCGGGCAGTCGTCCCACGGGCCGGCCGGGTGGTGCCCCTCAGCCCACACCCACGCGCCCCGCACCTGGATGACGCTGCCGTACTTCACGACGTCCCCCGTGCACCTTCTTGTTCTCCGTGTCGTTCTGCTTCTGCTCCATCTGGGCTGCGTGCTGCACAGACACACACCGCGGTGGAGGCCAGGCCCAGGAGCCCGCTCCCTGGAGGGGCACGACCCCCCCCTCACCCACAGGCCGTGCCACTGCACCCAGAGTGAGCCCCCTCCCGCCCGCCCTGGGCCATCTGCCCTGTTCCTCCCGCTGCTATGGGAGAATGAGGCTCAGAGTGCAGAGGGGCAGCCTGGGCACCCAGCAGGCAACCCGGGGCCCTAGGTCCCTCCTCTCTGCCCCCTTCCCACCACCTCACTCTGGTGGAGGGCAGCCAACAGACCCCTGAGCCCCCTACAGCCCCAACACCCCCAGCAGATAACCAAAGGCTGGGCCTCCTCCCCCATCACACCGGAGTCCTGGGGCCCTGACTCAGAATCCCTGGCCCAGCCCCACGGGTGTGCTGGGCACTACGTCCTCCTCCTCCTCCTCCCGCTCCTCTGCGACTCTCCCTCCCCAGCACCGCGTGTGCTCCCAGCCCACCGCCTCCAGGGAGCCTTCCCTGATGGGCCACATCCAACACTGAAGGATTCAGCTCCGGTCCTCCAGGATTTGGTTTGCCTCCCATTAAGGACGCCTTTTTAGGCTCTTCTGTCCCATTAGCCTGGAAGCTGCCTGAGGATACGCTCTGCCTCCTCCATCAGATTTGGGGGAAGGGGTCCTGCTGGGGGTGGGGGGGCGCTGTCTCCTCCATCAGACCAGCTCTCCTTAAAGCAGCAGTCCCTCTGCCCCTCCATCTCCTCAGTCCCGTTATCCGGGCTTCAGGCCTGAAGCTGCTGGGAGGGTGGCTGCGGGGGCGGCGTGCCAGGCACCACGTGACTTTGCACAAACCTCAGTGCCTGGCTGTGTGAGCACGTGTGGTGCTGAGGATCTGCACACGCGTGAATGCCCCACACCCTGCCAGATCCACAGCCCAGCCTGGGCCTGCAGCGGCAGCAGGGAAGAAGCTTGCGACAGCCCCCAGCGGGGGTGAAGACGGTCTCGGGTAAAACAGAGCTCAGCAGCCCACACCGAGCCCCCTCTTCCCAGCACGGCTTACAGCTGTGGGGCGGGCCCTCTCTTTCCCCATTTCACACCCACCTCCTGGGGAAGGGGATACTGGAAGGCCGGCCTGGTGGTGGGAGCGGGTTGGGCCCCAGGCCCAGGGGAAGGTCCCAGCAGCATGCTACAACCTTGCTGACCCCAGTTAAGCCTCCCACTCGCTTCCACTGGACTGGGGGCCCTGAGCTCAGTCCGGAGAGAACTACCCAGGATGTGAACCAAGAGGCCTGAGGGCCACCACCGGGCCCTCACACCACGCAACAACGTGGGCCAGAGACCCAGGGACCATCTAAGCCCCGTGCCAACTCATAGGATGGCCACAACAGCCTAGTCCCCCTGAAGGGCCCCAGGCTCCAACTGTACAGAATGAGGGGAGAGGCTAAGACTAGTTCTCAGATCAGGTTCGCTGAAACCACTTCTCTAGAAGCCCCTGTAACTCCATGTACAGTTGCCCAGGTTTCTCACTGAATACGATGTCCCGCTGAAGGCCTAGCTAAGACCCGCTGAAGGCAGTCCACAGCTCACTGCACCATGGGTCCTGGGACAGGGCTGCACCGGCCTGGAGGAGGAGACGCCTGCCTCTATCTGGCACAGAGTGGCAAATGAGTGGGCCTCTGACCGGGCTCAGACCCCCCACCTCCTTCACAGCGACACACACCAGTCCCTGGCCGAACGGGTCAAACCTCAGGACTCGGCCACTAGGCCCTGTCGGCTCTGATGAGCGGCAGCCCTGGGCGTGTGCCCGGCTTCATGAGACACACAGCCAAGTGGACACCGCATGCCCAGACCTGTAACTTCTGCAGCAGCACTACGTCGGCGATCTTCTCCTTGTCCTGCTTGGTCTGCTTGGCCTTCCAGTACTGCTTCTGGGCCGAGTAGCGGTTCATGGGACACACCTTGAAGAGGCAGTCTGGGGGGTGAGGGAGCAGAAGGAGGGAGATCGGCTCACACGAGGTTCCGGGAAGACCCCAGCCTACAGCGCTGCCCGCAAACCCCGCCTCTGCTCTGCCCTCCATCACTGCCCCTGGCCCCACCGGGGTGAAGAGGCAGTGTTGGAAGACCCCCGGAGAGCTTGAAGCATCCTGGATCGTGCTGAGTAGGATGGAGGGGCCGGGAAGCAGGTCTGAGAACAGGCCCTCACCTGGGGGTGGACGCGTGCCCTCTTCCCCGCGGGAAGTTTATCAGAAGCCCTTAGGACCCCTCCTGTGCCTGGTCTGGGTCCAGGTTTTGTACTCTGGCAGCCGACAGTTCACAGCAGCAGCCCTCTCTGGCCCACCACTATCTTGCCCACAGTTCCCTAGGAAGTTATCAATACATCCCCCACCCCAGAAAGGTGGCCTCCATCCCACGGCAGGAGGAGGAGACTGTCTGTTGGTCCCTATGGGATCAACCTGAGGCCTCTCTTCCCCTGAAACCACGTCCTTGCTCGGCTCGTCCCTGCCCTGTAGGAGCAAGACTCCCTGATACTCCGCCTGGGACCCCTTCTTCATAATTCTCCCTTTTAGGATCTGATTCTAGCAAATTCGACCTAAGACAGAGCCAATTAAAATTCCAGAAATAGGTTCTTTATTAGCTGGTTTTTATTTTGGAAATAGATACAACGTCAACGATTTCCATAAGCCCAAACTCCAGAAAGAGTGTTCAGATTTTTCTACCTATGGAAAGGAGGCATGAGTTGGAAAACCCTAAAGTGTGGTGGGAAGAGACAGAAGGATTTGGGGTGCGGTGAAACGCTGGCACGGGGACAGGGCCTGTCTGATAATACCACGGGCCGTGCTGTGAGGCAGTGAGCTCTCCGTCACAGGAGGGAATCCCAGGAAAGCACAGGACTGAGCTCATGGCCTCTAAGACCCCTCTCAGGCTGCAGTGCTGTGCCTCCCTGGTTGGCAGCAATACAGGAGGAAGACGGTCGTGCTGGGAACCCAGACAGGGCCCTCGGGGAGGCAGATCACAGAGACGGGACGCACCCCCCGTCAGGCCCGTCCCTCTAGCCTCTAAGGGAAGGCCATGTCCCCACTCTGGTCAAAGCTAGTCCTACAGCCCCTGGAAACTAAAAACAAAACTGGGGTTTCTGCCTAGCCCACAGCAGGCAGAGGCCCCTGGTCATCAGGAAGGGGAACCAAGTGAGGCAAAGTTGAGAGAACACAGAACTTCCTTGAACGCAGGGGAAAAGACAACTGCATAAGCAGACGGAGCCACCGAGGGCTGCCCTAGCTCGCCCACCCTGGTACCACCAGCATGAGAGGGCATCACTTCGGAAACACTCAGTTCTTTGCCCAGAGTACGTCTTCACAGGGTTCTGCCCAACCTTCAAGAAGCTGGGGGGTTACCCCTCCACAAGTCCTCCTGCTTCTCCAGGCTAAATGGGAGTTTTCAGGGCTCCTGGTCCCCTGGTCACCACATTATAGTTCCCAGTAGGAGTTGGGGGCGGGGTGTTTTAGAAATGGGAGGGGGTGATCTTTGTTGTCCCAACCAGTGAGGTGACAGCTAGCCTGTAGTGGGCAGGACAGGGATTCTAGGCACCAGCGCCTAACACAAAGGGGTCCCACCCGCTCACAGGTGGACGCTGCGGGCGCGCTCTGGGCCCAGCATGGTGCACAGAAACAGTCTTTTTTGCATGCTTTTAGCAAACACTGCCTTTCCCAGGAATGCAACTCCGACACAAACAGGGATCTGTGTTGTCCTTTGTGTTGTTCAAACCTCACAGGGAGATTGTGCTGTTTCAGAGAAGGTATCACGTGGCTGCACCCACCACCTCCATTTGTGGCCGCGGTACTCAATTCAGAGGCCGGCTCTGACCGCTGCCAAGAGTCTTCTAGTTGTGCCCAAGATTTCCTTCTAAAATTTGTGAGTTACTTGCTTATCACTGTTGTCCTTCTTTTTCTCCTGTCATGCTTGGGGCATTACACTGTCCCTGTTCCCTACCCACAAACCCTCCCCCAACAACGCCGCCCCCCAGGCTCCAGGCTCACTCAGGTCCTGGCCCTAGAGCCCCCCATTTTACATTACATAAATATGCATATGAATCGACTGTATTGTTTTTTAATTCCACTTTATGATATTAAACGGAGGCTCTGCGTCTGGCTGGCTGGTCTACTTAGACAGGAGGGGGCAGTCCAGGCCCTGAGTGAGCCTGGAGCCAGGGAGGGCAGCAAGCCCACGGCCCTAGTGATGGGATGAAACTCGCCCCTCCCCACCCAGCTGACGCCCGCCACACCCAAAGCAGAGAGGAGAAAAGGAGGGCAGACAATGCTGCCCCGGGTGCCTGAAGGCAGAGTTCTCACTCTCCTGACCTGACTCGCCCAGGAGATTGTGCAGCCACTGTTTCATGAAACAAATGGGGGCATCCTGTCCCTGGTGGTGAGTAGGCTCCAAGCCTGACAGGGCAGAGAACCCTGGTTATAATCCATTCCGGACCCACCTCACCAGAAAACAACAAAAGCAACCAGATTTCTCAAACATGTATTATTTTAAGACTTCTTAAAGAACTGAGGACTTCCCTGGTGGCTCAGTGGTAAAGAAGCTGCCTGCCAATGCAGGAGACATAAGAGACGCACATTCGATCCCTGGGTGGGGAAGATCCCCGGAGGAGGGCATGGCAACCCACTCCAGTAGTCTTGCCCGGAGAACCCCATGGACAGAGCAGCCTGGCGGGCTATGGTCCACAGGGTCACAAAGAGTCGGACATGACTGAAGCAACTTAGCACACGCCAATAACTGAGCGAGGGGTCATCCAGCCAGAACAGAAGATCAAAGGGGAACCAAGGAGGTATGTAAACACCCAAGTGACTTTACTGGGCATTTGTTGAGTTCAGAGAACACGAACTTTTATCTGGACGGCTTTGCCTGGTGACAAGGCAGATATTCAAGCCCAGGCCCAGGGAAGGTGGGAAGTATAAAAGGAGACCCTCCCTTTAAAAGCTGGAACTTCAAAGGGCTACACTCCAGCATGGGTTGACCCCAGAGAACAACTCCTTCCCAGAACTAGGGCCCCACGGAGTCTCTTGGATGGTGCCAGGAACCCCAAACTCAAGCCTGGCTTCAGGCTCGCGTCTTGGACAGGCAGTGTCCCCAGGAATCTGGGGACAGGATATCCACGCCCTCTCTGGAGGAAGATACCATCATCCTAGTCCACAACCCCTCAGACCAGATGTTCAAATGCAATGACCCATATACAGTCAAAGAGAACCAGGAATTCCTGAGAGCCAGATGTCACAAGAGAAAACAAACCCACAAAGCAAGACACTAGAAACAGACACGAAGAGACTTCAGAAACAGCCATCGTCTGTAAAACTCTGCTTAAATGAATAAAGGAAAGCTTGAGGATCTCTGTAGAGAAACAGGAAACTATGAAATGTGACCCACCTAGACAGCATATTCAAAAGCAGAGACATTACTTTGTCAACAAAGGTCCATCTAGTCAAGGCTATGGTTTTTCCAGTGGTCATGTATGGATGTGAGAGTTGGACTGTGAAGAAAGCTGAGCCCAGAAGAATTGATGCTTTTGAACTGTGGTGTTGTAGAAGACTCTTGAGGGTCCCTTGGACAGCAAGGAGATCCAACCAGTCCATCCTAAAGGAGATCAGTCCTGAATATTCACTGGAAGGACTGATGCTGAAACTGAAACTCCAGTACTTTGGCCGCCTGATGTGAAGAGCTGACTCATTGGAAAAGATCCTGATGCCGGGAAAGAGTGAAGGCAGGAGGAGGAGGGGACGACAGAGGATGAGATGATTGGATGGCATCACTGACTCGATGGACATGGGTTTGGGTGGCCTTGGGGAGTTGGTGATGGACAGGGAGGCCTGGCGTGCTGCGATTCATGGGGTCGCAAATAGTCGGACACGACTGAGCGACTGAACTGAACTGAACTGATAAAATGTGACAGAGCAGAAAAAGAACCAAATAGAATTTCTAGAAATAAAAAAGCTTCACATTTAAAACTCACTGGAGGTAGCAAGAGATGCATCCTAATGCTATTCTACCCCATTCTTTGAAGGATGGTTGACCCCATGACAGCCTTAACAGCCCATAAGGGGTCGGAACCTGGATCTGAAGAACACACGCTGCCCTGGAGCATCCCAGCAGAGACTTGATGCCCGAAGTGATCCCTCCCTGCTCCCGATTCCTCTTTATCTTTCTTGGAAACTTGCTACTAGAACTTGTCAAATTTGTCTTTTTCTCTTACACAGATCCTCCCTTAGAGCCTTGCCCGTAATACATAACATATAATGCTTGTTGATCCCACTCATGGGCATATTTAGGAGAAAACTCTAATTCAGAAAGATATACGCACCCCAACGTTCACAGCAGCATTATTTACAACAGCCAAGACACAGAATCAGCCTAAATGTCCATCTGCACATGAATGGCTAAAGAAGGTGTGGTATATAGACACGATGGAGTATTAGTCAGCAATGTGAAAGAAGGCCGTTTACAGCAACCTGGATGGACTTAGAGATTATCATATTAAGTCTGAAAGAGAAATACAAATACCATATGATATCACATACGCAGAATCTAAAAAAGTGATATAAATGAACTTATTTATACAACAGGAAGAGATCCACAGATACAGAAAGCAAACTTACAGTTACCAAAAGGGGTCAGTGAAGGTAGCAAGGGCTGGGGTGGGAGGAGAGACGAACTAGGAGACTGGGATTAACGCACACACACTGCTATACCCAAAAACAGACAGATAACAAGGATCTACTGTAACAGCACAGGGACCTATATTCAATAGCTTGGAAAAGAATCTGAAAAAGAATATATATACATACACATAGTGTATAGTGTTGGTCGCTCAGTCGTGTCCGACTCTGCGACGCCATGGACTTTAGCCCATCAAGCTCCTCTGTCCATTGACTTCTCCAGGCAAGAAAACTGGAGTGGGTTGCCATGCCCTTCTCCAGGGGATCTTCCCCACACAGGGTCAAACCCAGGTCTTCTGCATTGTAGGCAGATTCTTTGCAGTCTGAGCCACCAGGGAAACCCATACATACACATATATATATGTGTGTGTGTATATATAACTGAATCACTTTGTTATACATCTGAAACTACCACAACATTGTAAACTAACTATACATAAATTTTTTTAATGGCTTAAAAAACAGAGGAGAAAAGCAAGTAAAAAAAAAATGCTTATTGAATGAATAAATGATTTGAGCCCACTAAAATGTTTGTGGGAGACTTCCCTGGTGGTCCAGAGAAGGAAATGGCACCCCACTCCAGTACTCTTGCCTGGAAAATCCCATGGACGGAGGAGCCTGGTAGGCTTCAGTCCACAGGGTCGCAAAGAGTCGGACACGACTGAGCGACTTCACTCTCACTTTCCCTGGTGGTCCAGTGGTTAAGAATCTGACTGCCAATGCAGGGGACACAGGTTCGATTCCTGGTCCGGGAAGATTATATATGCCACGGGGCAACTAAGCCTGTGCACCACCACTACTGAGCCCTCGAGCCGCAATTAACAAAGCCCACGTGCCCGAGAGCCTGTGCTCGCAACTAGAGAGTAGCCCCCACTGACCACAACTAGAGAAAGCCCGTGCACAGCAACGAAGACCCTGCACAGCCAAAAGTAAAATGAATAAATAAATGCATGCTTGAGGTTCACCCCTGCGCACACCTCCCTGCTGTCACACTGCTTCACTCTTTGCCCAGAGGTGGCCCTGCCCAAATCCAGGAACAGCCAGAACCTTCCTTTTCGCCAGAGTGCAGGGCAGAAGGGAGGAGAGAAGGAAAGGTGTAAGGGCAGGGGGAACTGGGCCCACACAGGAGCAGCAGCATCAAAGGCCAAGGAAAAGTTGAGCTCCGGGGGGTTTCCTACAGTAAGAACTGTGTGCTTGGGCATGGACCAGGGGTGCCAGGCACAGGGCTGGTGAGGCTGCAGACAAGAGGATATTCATTTATTAAATAAAATCAACTGACATTCCCAGAAACTGACTGTTGTTGTTTAGTCACTCAGTCGTGTCCAACTTTTTGCAACCCCATGAACTGCAGCACGCCGGGCTTCCCTGTCCTTCACCATCTCCCAGAGCTTGCTCAAACTCATGTCCATTGAGTTGGTGATGCCACCCAACCATCTCGTCCTCTGTCGTCCCCTTCTCCTCCTGACTATGGTATGTAGTACTCCAAAAACCACTGTGTAGAATCATCCAGGGGAATTGGGAGATTTAAAAAAAACACAAACTCTCAGGTCCCCCATAGACCTGGGCAGTGGGTGAAGCCTAGAGAAATGCATTTTTAAAGGCACACCCCACCCAGACCCCCAATCCCAAGCGGTTCTTCTGTTCAACCAAGGTTGAAAAGCACTAGCAGGGGATTCGAGACGAGAACAGAGCACAGGGAATAAAGTTATGCAGCCAGTTATGCATAAGCTCTGTATAAATCATGTAAACACCTGTTTCTAATCTTTAACATTTAGACTCATCTTACAGAACATTGAAGACTCCACTGTGGTTACAGAAGAGAATGCAAAGCTTATTCAGCCTTAACGATGTGCAACTTAAAGGGTGCGTGGCTGGTAGAAGGTGTACACCAGGCAGAGCACTGAAGGAGCTGACAGGATGAGAAATAAAGATGTGACCGCGATACTCGGGTCTATAAAGGTGGCACTGGAGACTCCACACCAGCGACAGGATGCTGCTGGGGTGGGGGAGGGGAGAGAGTGGCGGGACGGGCCAAGTGAGCAAAACTCTCCTGGAATAAAGCACATTTGGTGACCTGGGGGAGCAAGCAGAGAAATGATGCAGAGGGTGAATGGGTTTGCCTTCTCTGGTTCCACTGCTGGGGGAGGCACTGAACGGGACCACCCCAGCAGGGAGCAAATTTGCAGTCTGGATCAGAACCCACTCAGACGTCCCTTCCCTTGGACTCAGCAATTTCACCACTGGTCCTTCATTGAATAACCACCACCACCACCTTCATTCCTACAGCACAGGCACATCTGTACAAAGCGACGAGAGGACTTCCCTGGTGGCCCAGAGTTTAGGAATCCGCCTGCCAACGCAGGGGACGCGGGTTCGACCCCTGGTCTGCGAAGATTCCACATGCCGTGGGGCAACAGAGCCTGTGTGCCACAACCACCGAAGCCTGGGCTCCCCAGAGCCTCTGTTCCCCAACAAGAGAAGCCACCACGACGAGAGCCCCCGTGTCGCCACTGGAGAAAAGTCCGTGTGCAGCAACAAGATCCAGCGCAGCCAAAAATAAATAAACAAACCTCAGTTTTAAAAAACGTGACGAGAGACAAGGGTCTTGCAGCAATACTGTTGAGAATGATAAAGGCTGGAAACAGGCCATGGCCCATTGAAGTGGACTGGTTAAATAAATTACAATGGAGCCATGTGAGGGACAGCTGTGGCGCAGTGGCAGGGGAGGGTCAGAAATCCAGGCTGCAACCTGGGTAAACCCTGGAGCAATTAGGCTAAGTGAGACATGCCAGTCCCCAAAGAACAAATACTGTATGATTCTACTCATGTGAAGTACTTAGACTAATCAGATTCATAGAGACAGGAAGTCGGATGGTGGGGTGGGGGGAATGGGGTGTGAATGGGGAGTTATTATTTAATGGATATAGAGCTTCATTTTACCAAAGGAAAGCAGTTCTGTGGATGGACGGTGGTGACAGCTGATGAGAGTGCTTAATGTCATTGACCTGTACACCCATACATTTTTTTTTTTTTTTGGCCAGGCGGTGCAACTTGCAGGATCTTAGTTTCCTGACCAAGTATCGAACAGGGGCCCTCAGCAATAAAAGCACAGAGTCCTAACCACTGAACTACCACAGAATTCCCACGACCTGTACACTTTATCAACAAAGGTCCAAATAGTCAAAGCTATGGTCTTTTCAGTAGTCACGTACAAATGTGAGTTGGACCATAAAGAAGGTTGAGTGCCGAAGAACTGATGCTTTCGAATTGTGGTGCCAGAGAAGACTTGTAAAAGTCTCTTGGACTGCAAGGAGATCAAACCAGTCAATCCTAAAGGAAATCAACCCTGAATATTCATTGGAAGGACTGATGCTGAAGCTACTGCTCCAATGATATGGCCACCTGATGTGAAGAGCCACCTCACAGGAAAAGACCCTGATGCTGGGAAAGATTGAAGGCAGGAGGAGAAGGGGACGACAGAGGTTCACACGGTTTGATCCCATCACCAACTAAATGGACATGAGACTGAGCAAACTCCAGGAGATGGTGAAGGACAGGAAGTCTGGTGTGCTGTAGTCCATGGGGTCACAGAATCAGACACAACTTAGTGACTGAACAGTACAATACACGATACACTTAAAAATGAATATGATGGTAAAGTTTGTGTAGCTATTCACCACAATTAAAAAATAAATATTTTTGAAATGCTTAAAATTAGATCATCTGTAGGAACAGTTTTCACAGTTGTCCAGGAATACGGATACAAATGAGTTTTTAAAAGAAAAA
Source organism: Bison bison bison (assembly GCF_000754665.1). Taxonomy (NCBI): domain Eukaryota; kingdom Metazoa; phylum Chordata; class Mammalia; order Artiodactyla; family Bovidae; genus Bison; species Bison bison. The sequence goes on along the minus strand of NW_011494842.1, from coordinate 5,848,095 downwards.
AAAAAGGGAAAGAGAGTTCAAGATCTCTATGTACCAATATAGAAAGGTCTCCAGTAGGATCTATCCACAGCAAGACTCACAAAGTAAAAAGAGCAAAGATATAGAACTGAGTATATAGAATACCACCCCAGGGACTTCCCTGGTGGTCCAGGGTTTGACTGCAAGGGACACGGCTTTGACCCCTGATTCCTGGCTGAGGAACTAGGATACCAATGCCTTGTGGGTATGGCCCCAAAAAACAATGCTATCCCAGCGTGAAAAAGGCGGGGAGTCTAAATATACGTTTGCATTTGCAAGAAGAACCACGGGGAGGACGCATAAGAAGCTGAAGAAAGTGGTTCCCCAGAGGAACAACAATGGAGATGGGCAAGGGTGTGAGAGCAAGTTCCTGAAGGATGCCTGCACAGTGTTCTGAGGTGTAACCGGATGAGTAAATTACCTAGTTAGATTCTCCAGTGGGGCTGTCCCTGGAAATGGGGACAGGAGAGGGTGGGGTGGGGGCACCAGTGCCCTCATCTGGATCCTAAAGTCTGTATTTGTATCCCTTTTATAAAAAGGAAAAAAAGAAAAGATGAAGAATAAAATTCTAAGTACCCCATAAACATATGAAAAGATGTTCCCGTCTCAGTAGTCAGAGGAATGCAAATTAAAACCACAGTGAGATGCCATTTCACACCCAGCTGGCTGGAAGACATTTAAGCGGGACAAAACCAGGATGGGGCTGCAGTAAGGGCACCCACAGTGTGTCGGGGGTGAGTGGGGGTGAGCCCGCACAGCCCCCAAGGAAGGCAGCGGGGGCCAGTCCTAGTGAGACAGAAGAGCTGCCACCCACCGGGGTCAGCCCCCCTCGGAACACACCCGAGAAACCCTTGCCCGCGAGCTCAGGGAGACACGTGTGCACAGGGTGCCCACAGCGGCATTGTTGGCAACTGTCAAAAACTGCGAACGAAGTAAAGGTTCATCACAACAGAACCGAATAAAGGACTGCAGTTGGCTCACCCAGTGGAGTATTACGCAGCAACTGAACAGATGAACTAGAGCCACAGGGATCAATACAGATAAATCCCCACAACAGTGCAGCAGGAAAAAACTGCAGAAAGGTCTGTACGGAAGGCTACCTTTAATATGTGGGGTTGGAAAAATGGAAAAGAATACCCTACATAACTCATGCAAATGTCTCTACATGTTAGTAGCAAAAGCAGGCCCCTGGATGAGGTTTTCTGAGCGTGTCTGCCTCTGGGGAACGGGAAGGGAGAGAAGTCAGGGAAGACACAGCGGGCTTCGGCATAAGATGCCGTCTCTTTAAGAATGAAGAGGACTTTATACATGTTTCAATGTCATTCTCCCTTAAAACAAAAAAAAATTAAATATTAAAAAAAAAAAAAAAGAGGAGGACCTGAAATAACCAGGGCAGAAAGGATTTGAGAGAGCTCAGTCATGGGTACGCTGTCTTCACACGCTCTTTTCAGTAGTTGAAATGGATCTTAACAACAATACAAGTAACAATGAACCAGGCTTGGAAGACGGGGAGGGAGAGCAGAGGCCTGAGGCTGGGGGCGGAGGGCACCCAGTGTGAAGCACAGGAAGTCCCCTCATCTAGGCCCGCCCCAGCACCTGCCCCTCCTGGATGGGGTAGGTGACCTCTACCCTCTTCTTGGGGTTGCCTAGCAGGGATGCGAACGCGGAGCTTCCCAGGGAGACCGGAGGCGCGTCATTCTACACTGGGCCTCCAGCACCAGCCTGGAGGAGGAGAGGGCTGTGGGATGGACCCTGCGCAGACCCGGCCCAGCGGGAGAGCAGGACTCACGGGAGCCATAACCCAAGGCCCTAACCCGAGGCCCCTGCAGCGAAGCGGAGGCCAGGGAGGCCAGGCTGGCGCATGGTGCCCGACACACTGGGGCGCCTGCAAGCTGGGCCTCCCGGGGCCCTGCCAGCTCCAGAAAGAATTCCCTGAGCATGTCGGGGCTTGGGACGGCCCTGGGAGGTACCGGAGCTGAGACCACAAGCAGGGAGCTAACCAGAGGCCGATGGAGGCCGGGCAGGGGCTTCACGGGCTTGGCCGCCCCGCCTGGGGACCTCCAGGGTCAGCGGCAGGGGAAGGGGGAACACGCCGCGTGGGGAGAGAGGGCAAGACGCAACTCCCAGCCAGGGCGAGGCCCCCCAGGCGGCCTCGGGAAACGGCAGGCCGGCCATCCCTGAGAGTTCTAGGCAAGTTCTAGATGCCTGCTGAGGCCCCCA
>NW_011494842.1:5844041-5845757 GCF_000754665.1 Bison bison bison | reverse complement strand
GGGGGGGGGTTCTCCCTCCAGGGCTGTTTGCGGGAGAAACACAGAACAGCGAGAGGCCAGGCTCCAGGGTTGGGGGGGACCCTGGTCTCGAAGCTGGAAAGGTCTGTGCCCACGTCTCTCACCCCAGGTTCTCACTCTGGCGAACACCCACCAGCCAGGGTGTCGCACGGACCCCTGTCTCAGAGGGTGGGCTTCTTCTCAGGTCCACACAGGGCCCCAGGGGGTCCAGAGGGTCTCGGCCCGCCTCACCCCGACACCCAGGCCAAGGGCAGCAGGGGCAGGAAGGAAGCTGGAGGCTGAGCCCCCCGGGTGTCGCTGGGGATCACGGGGCAGCCCCCGAGGCTGGGGGGGGGGCCCTGCTCACGGGCTTTGGGACAATAAGGAGGAAGAGAAAGGAGGGGGCGGGAGGAGGGCAAGAAGTCAAAGGAGCACTTGTTCTGCTAAGTAGAGGTTTTGTTGTCAAAAATTGGCCCCAAACTCTGTCTCCGGGAACTCCAGGGCAAGCCTTGTCCACCACACCCCACTGTCCGTCAGCACCTCCCACTTCGCAGCACAGCTGACTCCACACACGGCCACACGGCCATCTTCTCTTCTCCTGTCGGCCCCGGTCACCCCCACCCGGCTCAGCCCAGCCTCGGGACCCTCACCACGCCATCCAGTCCTAAGTTCTTCCTAAGAACTTGCGCGAAGCCCTCAGCCAGAGCAGAAAAGTGCAAGCTCTCCTCTTTCTGGCTCCAGGAAAGTGCCGGGTGTGCCCCTGCCCTCGCCCTAACTGCCCCCCACCCCCACTTCAGGACCAGGGCGGTCCGAGCTGCGTCTCCAAGCAGGTGGCCCGCACAAGCACCCTCCGCCTTTATCAAGAGCACGGCCGATAAAGATGAGGAACACAGGCGGTGCTGGTGGGAACCAGGGAGGGGCCCAGGGTCGGGGAAAAGGTGAGGGAGTGTGGCCAGACAGGGCTGGACAAAGAGAACACGTGGCCAGGCACGCCCCGACCTAAGAGCCCACTCAGGCACGCGATGGAAGCAGAACAGCAGATGTGGGTCCCCTGTGGCCTGGGGGGACCCCCTCTGTCTCCTCTGTACTCCAATGGACGGGCAAGGCCCCCCGGCAGACAGCCCAGGAGGCCGCAGGGCCCTCTTGAATCCTGCTCCCTCCATCAACCGCATCCCTCTCGGGACAATCCCAGCTGACCTCTCCCCAAGGAGCAGCCACGTGGGCAGACAGACGGCACCGCCCGGCGTGTCGCGGCCCGCTCCCACCCTGCCCACCACACCCAGGATCCGTCTGCCTGCCTCAGCCTCACAGGGAGTCACCACAATGACAGCTTCCCCTGCTGGGCGCAGGGGCAGCAGGGTTTCAGCCCCAGGCCCGCAGGGCAGGCGGAGGAGCCCGCAGACTGCAGGGCACACAGAGCGTGCAGGCGGATGCCCAGAGTCACACGGCAGAGCCAGAGCCCACACCACAAGCCCCCTCGGGCAGGAGTCACCCATGCCGCCTGGGGCCGAGGATACAGTCACAACCAGGGCTGGGAGGAGGGAGGAGGGCAGCAGGGGCTCCAGTCCCCACACCAGGTGGCATAGAGCAGGGCTTGCAGCCTGGGCCTCCTCATGGCTGAGCAGGTCCTCAGGAAACACCCAGTCACGCAGAGAGCCTTGCGGGTGGCGGGAAGGTCAGGGGAGGACAGGCCCCCATGGCCAGAAGTGGGTGCGCCCC
>NW_011494842.1:5838919-5843898 GCF_000754665.1 Bison bison bison | reverse complement strand
CCACAGACCACACGAAGGCTCTCGGCACCCAGCCTGACCCACCCGCCCAGGACTCGGCGGGGGCTCAGAGGACTCACCTCGGAACTTCTTAGGGGGGTTGTCCAGGTCACCAGCCGCGGGCTCCACCACACAGCGGTCATCCACCAACCTGCGGGATGAGGCAGCGAGTCAGCACAAAGAAGACGCCCGCCTGCCCAGGCGGCCCAGGGCACCAGGAAGGCCTCCAAAGAGACCGCACGAGGGACAGAATGGAAGGCTGGGTTAGCAGATGTAAACTTTTATACATGGAATGGGTGAGCAACAGGCTGTTACTGAGCAGCACGGAGAACTACATTCTGGAATGGAAAAGAATGTAAAACAGAATGCATGCATGTCAAACTGAATCACCTTGCTGTACAGCAGTAGCTAACACATCACTGTATGTCAACTATACTTAGACAAAAGAAAGAAACCTCTCCCTCCATCACTGACGATCCCATACCATCAAGTCACCGCCTTTCCGGGCGCCACTGTTAAAAGGCGAGGTCCCCTGGGTGGGGGTGGGGGAGCCCCCACAAAAAGCACAGAGACATATGGAGTCTGCCACTGCCCTCACCCGCTGGAGCTGCGTCCTGGGGGTCTGCGGCCAGCCTGGGCTGCCACACACTGCCCACGTAACTCCTGTCACGCCCTCAGACCCCACCCAGACCTGATGGAGGAGGGAGAGAGAAGGGGGACCGAGAGACAGAGCCTCGGAGAGACACAGAGAGACAGAAAAGACAGAGTCAGAAAGACAAACAGGGTAAGAAGCACAGGCAGAGAGAGACTGAAGCAACCCGGGAGAAACGCTGATGAGACAGCAGCCTAGGGGGCAGCCTCTGGGTCTCAAAGACAAGACAACAAACCTTCCCAGCCTCCAACAGGCCCATTCCACACCCTCCGCTGTGGTCACCCTGGGCCCGAAATTCCTCCCCTCTATCCTGGCCGGGGTTCATCCTGAGTCTCTGGAGGACACCCACCCACCCATCCATCCATTCCCACATTTAACATTCTTCAACGCCACACAAGCCTCTAACACTATGATGGTGACGATGACGACCCACCATCTCAGAGGCCAGCTCTATCTCAGCACTTCACAACCTCCGCCTCTGAATTCTTACCAACTCACCGCAGGGGGCTAGTCATGAACACTATTTTATAGAGGAGGAAACTGGGTTTGAACACTAATTTGTCTCAAGTCACAGAGCTAATTCCAAAGCCTCCTTCTGGTCCTCCCCTCCTTGGACTGGCCAACAAGGCCTTTTGTGATCTGACCTCCACCCACTCCCTAGCCAGCCTCACAACCTCCCTGCCCTAGCTGTGCTAAAATCTCTGATTGATCCCAAGGTCCCTGGAGCTCTCACCTCCACAGAGTGGTCCCAGCAGCCGCCCCCGCTCCCCTCCAAGCCCCGCCATTCTTTCATCCCTTTATCTTCAGTCCCTCCTTCCTTGGCCAGTGCCCTCCCGCCTGCCGCATCCCCTACCCACCTAGCCCTGTGTTCCCACAGCGCCGGGTCCTGGCCTCTCCCGCGGCCGTGTCTCCTCTGGGGCTCCTCGCGGTGTCTAGACCATGAGTTCCCTGAGGACAGGAGCCTGGGGTTTCCCCTTAGGAATCACCAGCACGACACAGTCCACAGTAACAATAATGACAGCAAGCAGGATTTTGCTTCTAATGTTTTCATATATTATTTAATTTTCTAAGTCTCCCCTGTTTTTGCAGGAGTTCCTCCATTTTGCAGGAGATACGGAGAGGGCAAATGATCCGGCCGAGGACACACAGCCAGCAAGCAGCAGAGCTGGGCTTTGAAGGCAACAGGTGCAGCCTCAGGAAAGGGAGAGAAGGGCCTGCTGTGAGGACCCACTCAGACCCCTCCCCATTCCCAGCCTCCAGCTCCATCCTCTCTCCTCCACCAGCACTCAGGCCCTTGGTCATCTTGGCCACGCACGGGTTCAAAGCACGGCTTGTAAATTTACTGCTAACTTCCGCCTCCGCCTCCTCTGTCCCTCTTCCCTCAGACTCCAGATTCGTAATCTAACCACCCACCCCACGTCTCCACTTGGATGTCCACAGGAATCGCAAATTCAGCACGTTCCCAACGCGGAGCTCCTGCTCTTCTTGATGCCCTCTCTCCATCCAGCTAATCCCTCCTTCCAATTGCCTGGTCCTCTCGCTCACCTCTCACAGCTAACCTGTGAGGAAACGCTGTGGGCTTTATCATTAAAATATGTACGGAATCTGAATCTAAAATATGACAAAAATAAACCTATCTATGCAACAGAAACAGACTCACAGACATTGAGAACAGACACAGACATAGAGACTTGGGGTTGCTGCAGGGGGCGGGGACGTCAGGGAGGGACGGAGAGACTGGAGTTTGGGAGGAGCAGATGCAAACTATTATACAGAGGAGGGAGAGAAACAAGGTCCTACTGCAGAGCACAGGGAACTACATTCAATATCATGTGATGAAATCACAATGGGAAATAATATATATGTATAAATGAGTCACTTTGCTGTACAGCAGAAGTTAACACAACACTGTAAATCAATTGTACTTCAATACAAATTTTTTTTATTATGTACAGAATCTGACTTTTCATCACGCCAACACCACTTGGTCCAGGCACCCAGCGGCTCTCACCTGGTATCACTGTCTCCTAACACCCCTCTCACCTCTACAGCCTGTCCTCCACATAGCAGCAAAGGGATTCCTTGAAAAGGTCAGTCAAATGAGGGCAGTGCTCTGCTGGGAACCTCCAAAACCACCCATCTCAGAGGGTAAGGCAAGAACTCACAAGACCCCTTCACCTCTCACACCTCATCTCCTCCCCACCCCACCACCCCCGCCCCTGGCCCACTCTGCTCCAGCCCACCGTCCTCCTCCAGGCTCCTCAAACCTTCCAAGAGACTTGATCTCAGCTCTTCCCTCTGCCTGGCACTCTCTACCCTAGACACCCTCCTAGCTCCACCCCTCGCTCATCTCCTTCAGATCTCAGCTCAGATGACCCGTTCCTGTGGCCAGGCTCCCTCCCTGCCCTTTTGAAAACTGTGGACTGCTCTCTCTGTCACACTTCTCATCTCCTTCAGATCTCAGCTCAGGTGACCCGTTCCTGTGGCCAGGCTCCCTCCCTGCCCTTTTGAAAACTGTGGACTGCTCTCTCTCTCACACTTCTCATCCCCCTGCCCGCCTCACTGTTCTCCACATCACCACTTGGCCTGCTACAGAGTTTATTTGGGGTCCTATTCCTCCCTGACCTGAGATGGAAGGTTCATGAGGACAGGGATGTGTCTGTATTGCTTCCTCCTGTATCCCCAGCACCTGGACCACCTGTCTGGCACGGAGTGGCACACTCGGAATACACACTGAGTGAATTAATCATTTTACTAGCTACTGAAGGAAGCACACGAGAAGCAAAAGATAAGGTCTCTGCCTCAGGGAGTTCAAAACCTCACTGGGAAGACAAGTCACAGACTCAGAAGAGTTCATGATCTAAGGAATACGCATGGGTGCCAACTGATGGTACCAGCTGTGGATTCTGTCCAAGAAAGGGAGAGGTCAGAGCTTGGCCAATCAGAGAAGGTGTGAGAGAAGAGGCAAGAGCTGTGCAGAGCCTTGAATAATTCATAGAATTTCCTGTAAGACATTAGTGAATCAGATTAGCTGGCTGTCTCTTGGCAAAGCCCTGAGAGGAGGGGTTGCAGGATGGTAAGTTTGGGCAGGGGAGGGGAGGAAGTCGGGGCGGGCCTGGGACCTGGCACTGCTGGGGGTACTGGACAGCCAGAGGGCATTATGGAAGTCAGGGCAACCGAGAGAGGCTGGGGTACCCCCACAGCCTCCATCTTGTCCAATGCATAAGGCCCTGTAGAGGCCATCTCCCCAGAGACTCCCAGTCTGAGGAAAACCCATCCTCACCTCAGAAACCCTCCATCCCTCTCCTGGGAACTCTTTGTCTGGGTCACACGTGCAGAAAAAAGGACAAGCAAGTTTGGATGCCTGGCGTGCTTTTCCTAATCCCCCTGGCACAAATGTGCCTGGTCATCATGTGGATGTCCTTCTGTCCCCGCCCACTCTGGCATAGCTTCTGAAGCCCTGCTGTCTCCCACTGAGCCCCTCCCCAGTGCCCAGTGGTTTACAGAGAGCAGAGCACATTTGGGGAGTGCAAGCTGAAGCCTCTTAGAGAAGGGGAGGGGTTGCTCAGGAGTGGAGCTTGGCTTCCAGCAGAGCTGCAAGCAAGGTCAGAAAGGAAAACATCCCAGATCGGCAGCCAAGAGGGGACAGGAATGGTCTGTATGGGCGACCAGAACAGAGAAGCAAGCCATGTGGGCCATGAAATTAAAAAGGCACGGGGCTCCAGGAAGGTATCAGGAAAACGGACAGGGACTTTCAGGACTTCCTCCGGGATCCAACATCCCACTCCCTCCCTTCTCCAAGTGCGGGTCCTGGATGAGCAAAATCAGCACAGCTTGGGAACATTCCGCACCCCTCCCCTGCAGCCTCTGAGGGATGGCACCTCGCCCTCCCCATCATTTCATTTCCCATCTGGAGGGCAGCCCTCCACCAAGCCCGTAGGCAAAGAGGGCAGCCAGCGGCAGGGTGTTTAGGAGGTCCCAAACTGCCCCGCAGCGCGCCCGCGGAAGTCTCCCCTCCGTCCCTCAGAAGCTCCTCCTCAGGACTGAGGCATCCCAAGAAGGTGCTATCGGGGGGGCGGGGAAGGGAGGGGTGTCCCGTGAAGCTATTAACAGATAAGCGGGAAAGCCCTTATCGGACGGGCTGCGGAGAGAAAGACCCGAGACCAGAGGGAGGAACGAGGGCCGGGACTTCCGACAGCTAAGTTTCGATGGAGTGGGAGCCTCAGAGGGCGCGGCCGAGACTTTAGAGCCTCTGGGTAGAGCGAGAGGCGGAGAGGTGGTCGCCGAGCCCCGCGCAGAGGCCCCCTGAAGCCCCGCCCCGGCCCGCCGA
>NW_011494842.1:5835894-5838481 GCF_000754665.1 Bison bison bison | reverse complement strand
GGCTTCCGATGCGCACCTGGCGCCGTAACCAGAGCCGGGCTCTCCTGGGAGAAGCTGCCCCTCGCTTCCCCGTCCCCTCCCCGCCTGGGCACCTCCATCCCCGTCCAAGGGCTGGGGAATGGCCTACTCCCGCCCGCGCTCAGCCAGCCCTGTTATCTCTGTCTGCTCCCCCCCGCCCCGCCCCCGCGTCCTGCCACCTCCAAGGCCGGCCGCACCTCCGCTCCTGCGAGTTCCCTGTCCGTCCCCAACAACTAAAGTGGGGGGGGGGGCGCCTCAGCCAAGATCACTTTAGAAGAACCGACGCTCCACTGTGCAGAACACGTTTACTTTATAAATCGTTTTTACACCTAGTACCTCATCCCATTCTTACCACAGTCCAGTAAGGTTCACAGAGTTAAAGGAACCACCTGGTCCACGCAGCTGGTAGCTGATGGCATTTGTACAATCTAGGTCTCCATCCGTCCCACAAAACTTTACTGCGAAGGGATGATATGCTGGGTGTGGTCCCCACCCTCTGGAAGCTCCTGTCCACCATGCTGAGTCCTGTGAGAACAGGAGCTGCGTCCTACACTCTCGCCAAGTGAGGACAGTGGGAGACACAAGATGGGTCTGAGCTTGCACCGTGCAGGGCCCAGGAAGGATCAGCAGGGTGGGCAAGGGGAGGGGGTGAGAGGAGAGGGAGGGTCCGGCAGCAAGTCGGTGGGCAGGCCTGCCCTGGACCCTCTGAACAGGAGTTAGTGGACAGCTCTGCTCTAGAAGGATGTGGAGGGTGCTGCCCTGAAAATGCTCCAGGGCCTGCACCCCAAGACCTTGGGAAGGAAGAGAGAAAGGCAGATGCATCCAGGGGCATAGGCCCCATTCTGCCCAGGGTGGACTTTGAGATCAGGTGGAAGCCGTGGAAAAGGTAGTGGGGCGGGTCAGTGCTGCCAGGAAAGATTAGATAAGGAGGAGGAGCTAGAAGTGGTGCAAGTGACTATCAGAGAAGCAGCTGAGGAAAGAGGCCTGCAGACTGGAGAGACCCTCAAGGGTCCCTAGACAGCCCCTCCCTGATCTAGCCTGGGAAAGAGAGGTGCAGGGGGAGACCAAGGAGCTCAGGCCGCACGGTTAAAGGAACAGCCAGTTCCAGACCCCAGATCTCCTGACTCCCCAGCCCAGGGCACTGGCCACCACCCCACAGATCTAGGCCAGACCCACGGTAGGCCATTCCCAAAGCAGGCACTGTCAGAACACTGGGATCTACTGGTGGTGGATGGAGGCCTTGGATTCCCCCTCCCCAAATACTCAGTCACATCCACTGGTGTGGGTGGGGAGGAATGCTGGGCAAGTAACCCAGGTTCACTGGCTGGGATCCCTGGCTCATCAGAGAAAAGCAGTCCACTTCTGCATCTTTGCAGAAAAATACCCATAAACCTGACCTCTACACGTCTTTCTTTACCAAGGATCCACCCGGAGCCACCAAAGGGACCAGAGTATATGGACTTCAAAATAAGCATGGCTCATCCTTTCAGAGAGCTTATGTCTAGAAAGGACAGCAAGCCACATATTCAGGCTCTTGGGGAACCCCAAGAGTCTCCCCAGCAAGGAACAGAGGCAGCAAATGTGATTAAACCTGACCAGACAGAAATAAAGACCCTTGGCCAGGGCACAAGCTTTCAAAGCACTGCCTCTGCCCACAGGCCTGGATTTCTGGCTCTCAGGGGTGGGTAGGCTCTGGCAAGTCCTGGGGTCTCTATTAGGCCAAGGAGAAGAGCGACGGGGAGCAGGAGAGACAAGAGAGCTGAGAAAAGGCACAGAAGACAGGCAACCCTGGGCCACCCAGCCCACCCCCAGGCCTCTCTCCTGCGCTCCATCCAGGGCATGGGCTCTGGGCCCGTCCAACCTGCCTAATAACTGAGGCTGGAGGGGCCTCCGCAGGGGAGCCCCGAGGCCTAGGCCACCCTTCAGACCCTGCGGGGCAGCCCTGATGACTCCACAAAGGGAGACTGTCTATAGCCTCCCCATCAGGGTGAGGAAGAAAGAAATGGGAGCAGGCGCTGCTTCAGATTAAAGGAGACTCCGGAGGCATTGTGAATCAAATTAACACGTGGACCTTGATCAGATCCTAATTTAAAGACAGCGGTGGTCGAGGCCAGACTGAGAACAATGGAGTGGCTTGGCCTATGGATCCGGCATTGGATGCTATTCGGAAATTACTAACTGGTGTGATGACAGGACTGCGGTCACACAGGAACACAGCCTATTTCTTAGGAATGTAAAATGAAGGATGTAGAGGCGAAAACATGCACTGCGTGTAATTTACCATGAAACACTTCAATAAAAAAATAAGCACAGTAAGTATGGCAAAATGTAAACAATCACTAGGTCTCAGTTGAGTTCAGTCACTCAGTCGTGTGCGACATCATGAATCGCAGCACGCCAGGCCTCCCTGTCCATCACCAACTCCCGCAGTTCACTCAGACTCACGTCCATGGAGTCAGTGATGCCATCCAGCCATCTCATCCTCTGTCGTCCCCTTCTCCTCCTGCCCCCAATCCCTTCCCAGCATCAGAGTCTTTTCCAATGAGTCAACTCTTCGCATGAGGTGGCC
>NW_011494842.1:5832211-5835794 GCF_000754665.1 Bison bison bison | reverse complement strand
ATAATAGCAGGTGCAGTCTTTACATTTTATTAACTATAGAAGATACTTTCTTAACGAGTCTAATAGAGACATTTAACTGTGCAAAAGCTGATGAGATTTACAGTCTTAAATACAAGCACCAACACAGAAAGGATATTGTGTCAGTTCAGTTCAGTTCAGTCACTCAGTCGTGTCCGACTCTTTGTGATCCCATGAACTCGCAGCACGCCAGGCCTCCCTGTCCATCACCGACTCCCGCAGTTCACTCAGACTCACGTCCATGGAGTCAGTGATGCCATCCAGCCATCTCATCCTCTGTCGTCCCCTTCTCCTCCTGCCCCCAATCTTCCCAGCATCAGAGCTTTTCCAATGAGTCAACTCTTCGCATGAGGTGGCCAAAGTACTGGAGTTTCAGCTTTAGCATCATTCCTTCCAAAGAAATCCCAGGGCTGATCTCCTTCAGAATGGACTGGTTGGATCTCCTTGCAGTCCAGTGGTGGATATATGTGTTCTAAATAATTCTCTCCTTTTTTTTTTTTTCAGCACTGCGAGACACGAGGGACCTTAGTTCTCCAACCAGGCATCGAACCTGTGCCCCCTGCACTGGAGTGTGGCGTCTTAATCACTCGCCCACTAGGGAAGTCCCTTTCCCTGCTTTTATAAATTTTATATATGCCTCCAGATGGTGGTAAGGGGTCAAAGGGACAGCACAGACCAGAGCTGTAAATACTTGGGAAAGTCCACCCATTGCCAGCAGCAGCAGCATCTCTGAAACACAGACCGAGTTCTCCCTCTCATGACCTGTCACCCCCGTCACCCTATGTCTAGACTCAGATCCTGGAAAGCTGGCTCTCCTGCAGGCTGGAGGAAGGCGGTGATGGCTGGCTGGCTGGCTGAGTGATGGGAGAGGGATGTGTGAACCAAATATGCACAGGTGTCTGCCTCAAACACCTGCAGCTGCCCCTGGGCTAAGATTTATGTTCACCGTCTCTTCTGGCTCTGCCCACCTGCCAGCCAAACAAATATGCACCTTTACACGCACTATGATCATTTCACTCCCCTGCTCAGTCCCCAGCCAGGAGTCCCCACAGTCTTATCTCCCCAAGTGCAATGTGTACCCCCTCTCCAAGCCCCGGTCCCACCACACCCCAGGTCCACTGTGCTGTCAATACCCAGCCTCATTTCTGCCCTGGTGTGGAAAATCTTGCAGCCTCTTCTCCAGTAGCCGTGGCGGACTCCTGCTGGGTCACCCCCCACCTCCCCAGGGGTCCGCCACACAGAAGGCTGCAGGTACAAATGCTGGGAACCACCGCCACCCTGGGCGGGACCAGGGTGACACACGTGGGAGCTCGGAGCTGGGGCCTGTGATGAACTTACTCGAGATCTGGGCCCTGCTCTCCTCCCCTCCCCCCAGAGGCCTCCCTCCCTCCTCTCTCACAGCCCCTACTTCCAGGGAGGAGCCCCCCAGCTCCACATGGGTGAAGCGTGGTGAGCAGGCCTGGGGGTGGATTGCAGGAGATATCTGCTCAGGAGTAATCGAAACACAGACGCCTCCCCACAAAGGAAGGACAGAAAGCTGTCGTGACCCCACCCTGAAATCCAGCATATCACCCCACCCCCAGCCCAAGCCTCTGCCCCACCCACCCACAGCCTCACGGGGCCAAGAAGGGGAGGGGAGGGGACGTGGGTCAGGAATGTAGGGCAGGGCAGAGCAGGAGCAGCTGGCTACGGCAGGATTCTTTTAGGGCCCAGGAGGAGCAGGCAGCTAGGTCCCTGGAGCCCCAGGCTGGACCTTGGAGCTGATTCTGTCCTTGGGCCACCCCGACACTGACTCCTCTCCACTGCAGCCCTCCCCATCATGGCCACCACGCCCAACCTGGCCCAGCCTGGAGGGCAGAGACTGGCCCTACTCCCCACACCCCTAGTGCAATCCTCTCAGACTCGTGATGTGAAGTGAGCATCCCTGGGGCACTGGGTCCCAGCTTCCTCCTCCTCCTCCATCACCACCTCCACCGTCAGAGTTAGAGAGAGCCAGCGAGGGAAAAGATGTGCCTGGGCATTCCCTGGTGGCCCAGAGGAAAGGACTCCACACTCTCCCTGCTGAAGGCCTGAGGTTCAATCCCTGGTCAGGGAACTAAGATCCCACACGCCACTCAGAACAGAAAAAAAAAGAAAAGGTGTGCCTTCCCTTTGATCCTGGACTTCCACTTCGGGGAACCTGTCCCAAGAGGATAACTGGACAAGTAGGTGTTCTGGCATGTAGGGACTAGGATGTTCAGTGAAGATTGTGTAGAATAGCAAGAAATGTACAGCCAAGCCAAATGCCCAAGACTAGAGTTGCTTAAATAAGTGAGGTACATCATGGGTACATCATGGGGAAAACACAGCTTAATGTATTCTCCCCAGAAAGCCAGCATACAAAGCCAGATGTGCAGTTTGACCATTTTGTACATGTTTATTTGTGGGTGCATAAAAGACTAGAAAGTCCATACAGAGGCTGTCAAGATAATCACAGTGGTATTGCAGATAACTTTTTATTTTAGTTTTCAAGTTTTCTCCATGGAGCATATATTATTTTTTAATCAGGAAAAAACAGTATGGGAATCCCCTGGTGGTCCAGTGGTTAGGATTTGGCGCTTTCACTGCCGGGGCCTGGGGTTCTATCCCTGGTAGGGGAAATAAGATCCTGAAAGCCATGGAGCACAGCAAAAACAAAAAAGTTTTAATTAAGAAAGGAAAAAATATATATGTATTTTCCCAAAAACAATGGGTTGTATGGATTGCTCTAGAGGAGGCTGAGACCCTACCTTAGGACAGGGGTAAGTCCAACGTCTCATTCCAGTGAAATCACAATTAAATGAAAGCCAAGGGCAGTTCGGACATCTGCCCATGGAATTCAGTCTGCACGGGAAGGCCAGCGCCCCCTCCTGGAATTACCCGTGTCTCAGAGACTTAAGACTCAATGGGCTCTTAGGGACCATTTCTCCGGGCTCTCCACTGTACAGACTAGAACAGGCCGGACTCTGTCTTGGTTACTGATTCCCCAATGACTAGAACTGTGTCTGGCACATAGTAGGTGCCCATTAAATGTTTGCTGAATGACTTAGTGAGGTCTGATGAAAACTAAGAGATGGGCTTTCCAGACCAAGGAGCAGGCCTCAGACCCCACCCCTACAAGCGTTAATACAGTTGGTCTGACATGCTGGACCCATGCTGGAACTGGGTTTTAAGACACACAGGGATTCTCAGATGGAACAGAGCACCGTAGAGGATAATCATGGAGATAGAAACACTCTGAGAGGCAGGGCCTTGCCAAAATCACCCCTCCAGTTAGAGACAAAGCAGGTCCTGACCCTGAGACCCGGGGCTTCCTCCACATTGACCTCCGCCTTCCTGGGTCCTGACCTCCAAGGCCCACCCTCCTGGAAAAGCAGATCACAGCCCCTGTGATCACCAAGCCCTGAGTGACACACATCCAGAGGCCCTGACCCCAAGTGGTGCTCCAAGGCCCAGCCATAGGCAATCTGACCCATTCTGGGCCTCAACTGCATGACCTAGTCCACCCACACTCCCCAGCTTACTGAAAGGGTCTGGGGGCCCCTCC
>NW_011494842.1:5830911-5832111 GCF_000754665.1 Bison bison bison | reverse complement strand
GGCCATGCACTCCTGCCAAGGACACGCATGGGCCTGCTCTCCCTTCCTGCCCGAGGTCTCAGCCTGCTCCAGGATCCACTCCTCAGACCCCTCCCGTCCTTCCAACCCAGAGTTAATGTACAATCATCACCAGGAGCTCTAATTACCCAGGCGGCTCTAATTGGCCTCCTCCACTTGGCTCACAGAGCCCAGCTGGAATCTGAAGGCTGCCCCAGACTCCCTCCTCCACCAGTGCCTGCACCTCCCACCTCCCAGCTGAGCAGCCTCACTGGCCACCAAGGCTGCCCTTGTCTTCACCAAATTCATTTCCTCCAGCCCTCATTGGGCACCTCTTGGGCACCAAGCATTGGGATCGCCTGGGAACTCAATCAAATCACCCTCCAGGGTTCGCAGATACGGGCCCCAATAGCCAGGGTGAAGACAAAGGGGGACCAGAGCTGAGGATGGAGGCAGAAAGATTCCGGCGAGGATGGAGCAGAGGGAGAATCACAGAGAGTGATGCTTCTCTTTTAGACACCAAATGTCTAAATTTTAGGCTCAAAATGCAGATTCTGATTTAGTGGTACAGGCTCGGGTGTGAGATTATGTATTTTCTAACAAACCTCTTCGTGATGCAGATGCTGCTGGGCCAAGGACCACACTTCGAGTGGCCATGCTTTGCGGTGTTCAGAAATCATTCTTCCCTTGAGTTTGGCTCTGAGCATGTGCCCAGCACAGTGCCGGACTGGTTGAATGGGATACTTAATCAGTCAGTCCTGGCAGAGTGCCCAGCATTAGAAGGCCCTACAGAGAAACCTCCAACTAATCATAAAGCGTCACACAATACAGTTAACATCGGAGAGGAACTTGTACAAAGTAGTTTGAAGCACAAGGGAAAAGCGGTTAATTCTGCCCTGGTTGGGGGTGGGGGTGGGTGGGGGGCTGGATCTCACAAAGGAAGCGCTTTGCACCAGGTCTGAGAGGATGGGTCAGATTTACCCAGGTGGAGACTGGCTGAAGGGCGGGGGCAACACAGGAACAAAGGTAAAGAGACAGGCCAAGGTTCCAGGAATCTCAGTCCAAGTGGTGCATCGGGGGTGTGAAGAGGAGGTGAAAAAAAAAAGACAATTGATTTGGGGCCAGCACATGCCGGTGCTAGAGTGCCGTCTGGGAGGGCGGGCATGCAGGCGTCGCGGCAAGTTGGGTGCTCTGGGAACCAGA
>NW_011494842.1:5828546-5830811 GCF_000754665.1 Bison bison bison | reverse complement strand
GGAACCCAGCCCCTGGAGCAGAAGCGCTCTGGCAGTCACAGGCCCAGCCTCAGAATCAGATTGGCGAGCAGGAGGCTGCTTCCTGGGGCAGGAAGGGCTGGGGCGGGAAGGAGCTGTTAGGAAGCAATAGAGGGAATCCCTGGCAAGGGGATGAGGCCCGTGTGAACGGCAGGAGGAGATGTTTCCCTTGGGCTTCCCTGGTGGTCCAGTGCCTGGGACTCCCCGCTTCCACTGCAGGGGGCGTGGGATGGGTCCCTGGTCAGGAAACTAAGATCCCACCTGCCAGACAGTGCGGCCCCGCCAAAAATTTCCCTTGATTCTGTTAGACATCACAGGTGCTGAAAAAGCCCTCCTGGGGGCTTAGCCTTAACACTGGGCAACAGAGAAGATGGTCATTTCTCCAAAGCCCTGGGCCTGTCCAGACAGCAGAAAGGAGGCTTCCACCATCTGCCACACCCTCTGCTCCTTCCCTTGGTTATCAGAGGTGTTGACTCCGTGCCAGCCGGGCAGCCTGGCTAGAGGGGCAGTCCGAGAGTCGTTGCTCTCTGAGGGAGGTCAGCTCACCGTGCCCTCACCCACTCCCATCCTCTGGGAAACCGAACAAGAGAAGAGACTGGCGGGGAGAGGTCGAAGGGCTGGGGAGTCCGCATCTGAACGGAGAGGGGGCTGGGAAGGCCTGGAGGTGCTGAGATAAGGCTTGAGGTATGCTAGAATTCCCAGTCCGCATCCCCCTTTGGCTGACTCAGCCCTCCCGCCCTCGAGATCTTTCCCACACGACTAAAGCTAAACTCCCAACAAGACACCAAGGGAGCCAGGTGACTCCCACCTCCTGAGCTCAGGGTCAGCTCGCCCTGGGCTGAGGGTGCCAAGGCTGTCCTCCAAACCCCCGGGGAGAAGGCACCTTGTAGCCAGTTGGCGTCGAGATGAGTTGGGTCAGCAAAGAGGGTGGGTTCATCCTAAAGAACCGCTGGGTGTGGTAGATGAGACCATTTAACACAAGTCCGCAGACTGTAAAACGTGACACAGGTAACAGGCCCCACCCTGGGGCTGGAGAGGTGCAGGAGCCACTCTCCCCTCCGCCCCAGCGACTCACTCAACTGCCCTTCGGAAGATAAACCCATTTCCTCTCATTCTTTCCCTGCCCTATGCCAGCTCCGGGCCTGGCCCTCTCCAGGGACGTGAACGGATTCCTTGCTCGTCCAGACCCTGTGGGGTGGCGGCCAGAATTAATTAATGTTTGCAAAGTGCTCCAGAGATCCTGGGACCAGGGACCCAGGGGCGCCAGATGAGCTGCGCAGGAAATTGCCAGGGAGAGGCGGGGAGAAGGGGCCGCCTGGCGGGACCTGGGACGCCTGGAAGGAGAGGGCGGGGAAGAGACTCCTAGAGACAGGGAACCGGGCAGGAGAGAGCTCGGAGGAAAAGGTGCGACCCTCCGAAGGAGCGGCAGGTCTGTAACTAGACGGCCCCGGGCTCCTGGCCCTCCCGTTCACCATCACCACCACCACGATTCCGCTTCGCTCCAAAGTCGGCCACGTCCAGGCCCGGATGCCTGTCCCCGACTACCGCCACGGCCACCCACCTGCCTCCCCGCATAGGGACCACCTGCAGAGGAAGTCCCAGGCGCCCCCTCCTCTGGGGAAGAAAGGCAAGCGTGCAAGGGTGGAGGCTTCGCGAAGGGGGCGCCTCCTGCCAACACAGGCGGGGCGCCCGACTCCTACCTAGGCAAATATTTCACTTCCTTTCTCTAAAAGGAGGCGAGCCGCTCCCCTGTTCCTTCAAGCTGGGGGACGACCAGGTCCCCTGACGGCAGGAGGCAGCAGAACGCACGCAAACGGCACCGGGGCCCACCGCGCCCCCTCCCCGCCCGCGCCCCCCTCGAACTCGGCTCGCTCACCCCAAAGTGCTGATGAAGCCATTGACGGAGCCCTCGGCGTACAGGGAGACGATGTCCCCGATGTGGAGGAAGCTGGACATTTCGCTCATGGCTGCGGCCCTCGGGGGAGCCGGGGCGGTGGAGGCGCCCAGGGGCGCGCAACCAGGCGCGGTGCGGAAAGCGGAGACGACCCGCGAGGCCGAGCGGGGCGCGCCCCACCTCGGAGCCGGGCGCTCGGCGCGGCCGGGGCGGGCTGGTGGCCCCCGGAGCGGAAGGCGGCGCGGCGCGGCCGGGGAGCCGGAGGTGGCGTCCGGGTGAGGAGGTGCCCGCGTCTCGGAACACCCGCCACCCGCCCGCCCGCCCGGCCCGGCCCGCGCCTACCTGCGGCGCAG
>NW_011494842.1:5813563-5827995 GCF_000754665.1 Bison bison bison | reverse complement strand
TTTTCTTAACGTAAAAAGCCTTTTCATTGCACAAAAGAAAGTGCTAGGGCTTGGAGGGGAAATGAAGCAATGGGGTGGGTTTTGTTTTTTTCTCGCCGCATTCCTGTGTACAAAGAGATCCAACTTCCGAATCAGTTCAGCCGCTCCCTCTCCAGGAGTTGGCTCCAAAACTCCTGGCTTCTTCTGTCTTTCTTTTCTTTTAAAGGGGGAAGGAGGAGGGCAGGAGTGAAAACTACCTTCGCTGGTTAATTGCGCACCCGAGCGCCAACGAGGACCAGACCAGGGCCAGCCCCCCCGCCACCCCCGCCCCGGGAGTGACCCGCTATGGTGTAGCCGCTGAGCAAAGTTTTGTTCATGAAGTCCTCCCCTCAAACGCCCGTCCCCAGCTCGCCTGCTTTCTGTTCTGTCCCCGGGCGCTGCGGTGTTTGCTTCCTAGTCCTTTTATCTTAGCTTCTGGGATAGAGTGCCCAGTGCCACCCATTCGATCACGTTTACTCCCTTCCGACACCCCCACCCTGACTTCCTGGGAAGGGGGAGGCTTATCCCTGGGCGATAGGGAGGAGGGGGCTGAGGATTGAAGCTGGGGATTGGAGCTGGAGAGAAAGACCCCGGAGGGATGAACTACGAGGAGCCAAGAGACAGCTGCTGACCCAGGGGGAGAGAGTGAGGAGCCCCTGGACCTGTGGCTTTTTCACAAAGACCCCTAGAATGTGGGAGAGGAGGACGCCTCCAGGACTGCTGAGTTCAGTATTTTCCAGTCTTTTCACCAGGACCCCACAATAGCAAATCAATTTTACCTCAGACCTGTCCGCACCTTCATCTATATATAAGCAAAACAATAGTTTCACAAAACAATACTTACCCTTATGACCTGTGATTGCACTCTGATATTTTCTGTTCTATTTGTTTTGTTTCATTTTGGTTTTTAAAACTGATTGTGAACCACTAAATTGCTCTGTTAAATGTACCAAATGAGTTGCAAATTGCAGTTGGAAAGACCTCACCCTGGCCACTCTGCCAAAAGGAGATGAGCAAATCCTGGAGAAGGAGAAACAAACCTCTAGGTCACACAGCCCCGTACATGGCAACTGGAACCAGCAACCCTACCCTTGACCCCCAGCTCCTGACCGCCTGGCTCAGTACTCTCTCCAGGGCCTGGCGCTACACTGGAGCCTCAGCTGTCTGTCCCCGGAGCCCAGCTGGGAAGGGCCAGCCCCTGAAACAGCTTCACTTGCTCCCAGAAGTCAGGACTCCACTGCATTTCCTGCAGACAGAGCGGAAACATACGCGTTTGTTCCACAAGCATTTGTCAAGGGCCCACTTGTGCCGGGCCAGTTGCCTAGTCCCCTGCCCCAGACAGTGATGATGAAGAGGAGTGCGCTGGAAACACCCGCTCCAGCGGCTTCACTCTGGACGTGTGCCTTCCTTGCCCCAGCCACATCCGAGGATCCATGTCCTTCCTCTCCTAAGATTCAAATGGAGGGTTCCATAACTCGGCCAAGGTCTGACAGCCTGCAAGTGGAGGTCAGGCCTACCTTGCCCAAAGCACCTGCCACTGGTTCCCCCTTCACCCCCAGGTCAGGAGTACTCTGATCCTCTGTCCCTCCACCAACCAGGAGCACTCAGAGGTGGGGAGAGCAACCGCCATCTGGCTGAGAAGCCCTGGGAGGGATGCCCCGGCAGCCTCCTGCCACACACACACTGCCTCTGGGTGCTCCTCTGGACCACAGCACCCATCCTGTGTTCCCAAAGGAGACACCGCTGGGCTTCAGACCCCCCACCCCCACCCCATCACCTGCCTCTTAGAAATCATCTCCACTGGAAGCGCTTTTATGCATCTGGGTTCTGAAGTAGTTTGTTTAAAGAAAGGTTCAGTTGGTTAAAAAATAATAAAATGTAAGAAACTGATGATATAGCTGCAGTGAGTTCACTCCCACCTTGTGTTTCCTCATCACCCACATGATCAAATCTACAGGACTCAGCTCAGCACACCAGACCCTGTCTCCTCACCCACCCCTTGGCAGGCACAAAGGTTGCTGCTCCAGAATGGTGCTGTGAACTGCGCAGGCAGTTCTCATGGGCCTGGGATCGAGGCCCAGTTCTGCCACTTTTCCAGAGGCCGGTCTCCCAGCCTCCATTTCCATACGTTAAAGGGGGAGGATACCATTCCAACCCGTGGGGGCAGTGGGATAAAGCACAGCACCACCACCCCCCACCCACCCCCAGTTAAGAAGGACCGAGTGCGTTCAACCTCGTTTCCCCAGGACCACATCCACTCCCACTCCACCACTCCCTGCTTTCTATTCCCACAGTCAGAAGGAACTCTCCTTCCTTGATACCCAGAGCAGCAATCTTTTAAGTCTTATTATGAAATATTTTCAGAAATAAGATTACATTTAAAATAATAGATTGAAAAGAGAGTTAGTGCCCTATACCTATCCTCCAACTTTGTCAAATCTTCATATTTTGCAAAATTTAGTTCCAACATATATTTTTTTTAACTAAACAATTCCGTTAAAAAATGAAAAAAAAAATTCAGTTGAGGTTCCTTACATGGGTGCGTGCGTGCTGAGTTGCTTCAGTTGTGTCCAGCTCTTTGCAACCTTGTGGACTGTGGCCCGTCAGGCCCCTCTGTCCCTACATACACCTCCCCATCTACCCCGGGCCCTGCCCCAGCTCTCCCTTCCCCCTCCAGAGAGAACCCTGATTTGGGAATATTGTTTCCTGCAGTTTTCACACTTGAAAAGGTACAGATGCATCCATAAACAATGTATGCTATCTCTCCGTAGGGCTTTACATTTTGAGTAAATAGTGTCACCTCGCGTGTAAACTCTGGCACATGGAGCAGAGTGACAGCCCACTTCCTGCCCACATCACGATTGGTTTGTGTATCGGTCGGTGGCCACGAAAGCCCTGTCTCGGTTTGGGCTGCTACAGCCACGTTGCAGTGGACATTCTTGCCTGCTTGTGCAAACGCTTGAGTGTCTCTAGGGCAGTGTGGGTCACACTATGGACTCAGACATACTCATGAGTCCTGAAATCAGCTGAAAGCGTAAAGATCAGCACTTTTTAAAACTCAAAATTGATTAGGAAATAACCAGCATCACTAGTCTTCGGGGTCACCATTACGGTGAAAGTCCTGTGTCGTGAGTGGCATGTGTATTCTGGATCTCAGTGTGGGATTTAAAAACTCTACTCCGGAGTGAGAACTTAGAAGGTGAACTTGCTGGATCTCAGGGAAGGTGCAGTTCGATCTCCTAGGAGTTGATGAATTACATTCCAAAGAGTCCTTTCTAAGTCACCTTCTCATGGGTCACTCGGAGAAGGCAATGGCACCCCACTCCAGTACTCTTGCCTGGAAAATCCCATGGACGGAGGAGCCTGGTAGGCTGTAGTCTATGGGGTCGCTAGAGTCGGACACGACTGAGCGACTTCACTTTCACTTTTCACTTTCATGCACTGGAGAAGGAAATGGCAACCCACTCCAGTGTTCTTGCCTGGAGAATCCCAGGGACAGGGAAGCCTGGTGGGCTGCCGTCTACGGGGTCGCACAGAGTCAGACACGACTGACATGACTTAGCAGCAGCAGCAGCAGTAGCAGCATGGGGTCACTAGAAGTATGTCTGCTGAGCCATGCCCCCACCAACACTTGCTGTTGTCAGGCTTCTTAGCCTGAAATTTTTTTGTTTCCCCACTCTCAGAGAACAGATTGGGGCCATCTTGAATTGTAATGCTCTCTCTCCCTTTTGGCCTTCCCCATTAGACCATGAGTTCCTAGATAGATGAGGCTGTGTCTGCATTAATTTGTGTCCCCACCGGGCCTGGCATGTAGCAAGTGTTCACAAAATCTATGCAGAATTGAACTCTCAAAGAGGAGGAGGATGGGGAGAGTATAAAAGTTATTCCAGGAGGGCTTCTCCGGTGGGTCAGTGGTAAAGAATCTGCCTGCCGTTGCAGGAGACACAGATTTGATCCCTGGTCCAGGAAGACCCTCCATGTCATGGAGCAACGAAGCCCATGTGCCACAATTATTGAGCCTGTGCTCTAGAGCCCGGGAACTGCAGCTACTGAGCCCATGCACTGCAGCGATTAAAGCCCACACACCCTAGAGCCTGTGCAACAAGAGAAGCCACCGCAGTGAGAAGCCCGAGCACCGCAAGGAAGAGGAGCCCCTGCTCTCCGAAGCCAGAGAAAGCCTGCTCACAGCAAAGAAGACCCAGTGCAGCCAGAATAAATAAAAACTTTTAAATAAATCAATAAATAAATCTGAGAAATAATACAAGACTGTGGGAGCCCTGGCTCAGGGTATCAGACTGCCAGATCCCCAGGCAGGAGGTGGGAGCTTCCAGGGATGCTGTAAGTGGTTGGAAAGGAGAACTGATGGGCCTGACCCCTCCTGAGAGGCTTCAGTGGGATGACCTGAAGCTGGGACAAAGATTAAGCCCAGGAAGGAGGCTGCCTCCATCCTCCTGGCAACTGGTTTGCCTGGTTCAGGCCCTAACCTCCATGGCTGGGTTCCTCCAGCACCACCTCCCAAGGGGTCCTCTTCTAGAAGGAAAATAGAGAGGATGGGACACTCGGGTCAGAAAGCCCAAACTCAGGATTCGCAGGGAGCCAGTGACTGCAGGCGCCTCCAGGAGGGGAAACTGAGGCGCTGGGCCTAGATTGGGGGGATGGGGAATTCCTTCTTAGCATATCTTTTTTTACCTTTTGAATTTTGGACCATGTGGATGTTTAACCTATAACCAAAACTAAAGATGCTCAAATTCTTAGCCCCTTAGTTGCAAGCTCCAAGCACCCTCAGAAAGACCTCCAGGAACCCACCTCCATCCTGCATCCAATCCAGACCTGAGGAGTCGAGGGAAGCCAGGGGGTGGTGCTCAGACCCTTCCCCGGACTCAGAAGGAACTCGGGGCTGTGCTGAGGAAGGGGCCACCATGTTTGACTCCTAGGCCCTGTCACCAGCATGCTCCCCACCTCCCCACCACCACAACTGCCTTTCTAGGCTTCTCCCCAGCTCTGCCATGTGACTCTGCCGAGGGTCCAGACCTCTGCGAGTCCCGGGTTCCTTCTTGTAGCCAGAGTTCACACCACCTTCCCAGACTTCACCCCTGGTGTCAACTGTTCTTGGAGCTTTCTCTGGTCCTCCCTGACGGGGCCTGCGAGGTGCAGGATGGCCACCCCCATGCTGGCAGTGCCATCTCAGGGTTTGGGGCCGATAAGAGGCCGTCTGCAGGGCTTCCTCGGGCCCTCGCCCCTGACATAGCAGCCGGGCCGGGAGGGGAGGCAGAGTTGGGCCAGAAGGGCTGACTCAGTGCAGCAGCCACCCTGCCCGGTCAGCCGGGCACCCCACCCAACGCCTGCCGGGGTTCCCAGAGAATTCCTTCCCCATGCCATAAGCTGCCCTGGGCGGGCACCCCAGCCCTCAACAACCACTCAGCCACAGCCAGGGCTGCCCGCCTGGCCAGACTTCACACACACACACACACACACACACACACACACACTCACATGCTGAACCTCCCAGGGCGCCTGGAAGGAGACAGAACTTGTTCTGTTGGTCATCCTCCACCCCCACCTCCCAGCCTTTAATGTCATATCTATTCATTTCAGACACTCACTGACCACTGACCACAGGCAAGGGACTGAAGAGGAAACGGACAGAGGAATGCAGCCAGCTAACCCGAACGCGCGGTCCCCGCCTGGGGAAGACAGAGATCAAAGAGCCTGTGGCTGCCCATCCCCTGGTCCCACAAGAGAGAGTGATCCCCTCCTTCTGCTCAACTGCCTCTTGAGAACCAAGCCCCTGGTTCTGAAGACCTGAATCCAAGGGGCCTGATCTTTCCTCCTCCTCTGCCCTGAGGGGTCGCAAGCAGATAAGGCGACCCCTCCCTGGACAAACTGTGAAAAGCAAAAGTCCTGGAGCATGACCACGGGGTCCTGGCCCCAAGCAGTCCTCTGCAGAGAAGCTGGCCCGCCTCTCTGGACTTCAGTGTCCCTCCGTGTGGAGTAAAAATAGAGAGCTGTGTTTCTGAGATCCTGGCAGGAAACTGGCCCCACGTCCCCAGTGGGTGATTAAAGAGAGGCAAGTGAGTGGACGGACTTGCAGAGAGAGGTGTAGGCAGGGTTCAGGGCTCAGCCAGAGGTGGTGCAGCTCCCGGGAGCTAGTGACCGGAGAGAGTCCAGGCCTGGAAAGCGGCCAATGGATCAATCATTGACCTTCTCCCCCTTCCAGTGCTCTGGTCTCTTTCCAGTGCCTCCCGCTGGCTCAGAGGACAAGGGATCCTGGGTAACTCAGGCCACAGAGGCCAGCCACTCAGCACACAGAGCAAGCACGGAACAGCGGACAGTGGATCCAGAGCGGGGCGATGAATGGAGAGTATCTGTTGATAACATAAGTAACTACTTTGTAAAACATTTAGCTCAAGC
This sequence comes from Bison bison bison, assembly GCF_000754665.1. Lineage (NCBI taxonomy): Eukaryota > Metazoa > Chordata > Mammalia > Artiodactyla > Bovidae > Bison > Bison bison. Next base: position 5,821,566 of record NW_011494842.1, on the reverse strand, counting down.
AGCAAATATCTCTATAATTGTTCTTGTTGGCATAGTCCTCAGGGTTCTCAATAAATACCAATAAATCTAAAGAAATGATAACCTAATAGGGGAATTTTGTTTAATAGGATGACCAAAGAAGGGACTTTTTTTTTTAAATGTATTTATTTTTAATCGGTGGTTTCTGCCATACATTAAGGCTTCCCAGGAGGCATTAGTGGTGAAGAACACTCCTGCCAATGCAGGAGATGTAATAGATGTGGGTTTGATCCCTGGGTCAGGAAGATCCCCTGGAGGAGGGCACAGCAACCCAGTCCAGTATTCTTGCGTGGAGAATCCCATGGACAGAGGAGCCTGGCGGGCCACAGTCCACAGGTCGCACACAGAGTCAGACACGTCTGAAGCGACTGAGCACGCACACACACCATATCAACATGAATTTTTAGGAGGAGAGACGTTTATAAGACAGAAGATTTTATCCACAAAGCAGACTTCCATGTCCTCTCCCCAGTAGAATAATCAGCTGTTGAGTAGCCACTGGCCAGAAGGAGGAAGTAAGGGGTGCAGGGCTGGGCTGCACTCGCTCCCTATCATTCTGAGTCAGAACTGGAGGGTGGTGGAGGCTCCAGGGGAGGCTGTCTGATTACAGCTCCCCGTTACCCTCTGAGGTTACCCTATTTCGGTGTCCCGGTCAGGACCTTGGCAGGAGCCCGGGAGAAGAGGGAGGCCTCTGGCAGTTCTGCGTCTTTCCAGGCTCGGGGAGGGGGCCCTGCCGTGTGAGGGGAAACTGTCCAGGCCCTTACGCTCCACCTGCCAGCAAGGTAAGCAGGTCTGGAGGAGTGAGCTCATGTCAACGCGATGAGCCTGTAGAGAAAGCAGTGTGAAAACCCTCCTGGGACCAGCCCCAGGCAGGAGCAGCCTTTGTCTGGCAGGAGACAGTGGGGTGATGTCAAGTCCACCTGGGTTGGGCCCTGCCTCCAGCTGCGCCCCACACCCACCTTGGCAGGACGGAGGCCTGGGGGCCGGCTGAGGGCTGAACCTGGCAGACAGGACCCCCTCCTGCACCCGGCTTGCCAGCCTTTGTCTCTGGAGCATTCAGAAGAGGTCGCGCAGCAAGGGGCGTGCCATGCCCTCTGGAGGGGGCGGGGAGAGGTCATGGTCGAGGCACTCCGCTCTAGGGGGAGAGGGAGAGAAAGGCTTGCTGTTTGCCCAGGAAGGGAGCAGACACTGGGGCCCTTGTCCTGGGGCAGCGGGGGAGCTGCTGGCCAGATGGAGAGCAGCCGGGGGCTGGGGCAGGGGAGAGGAGGGATTCCAGGCCCAGCCATCAGCCTCTTCCTCCCAGCCCCCATCCAGCTCCTGGGCCTACCCGAGACTCAAGGAAGGGCAGCCCCAACTCCCACCCAGATACAGAACCTCCAAAGGCAGTCCTGAGGCTGAGGGCCCGACGCTGCAGAAACCCCCCGGGTTTGGACCATTGACGCTGGGCAGGCTTCTCCCTGGAAGAGGGTCTCCTGGTCTGTGCCCCCACACACTCAATCGTGTCCGACTCTTTTCGACCCCATGGACTGTAGCCCCCCAGGCTCCTCTGTGCATGGGATTCTCCAGGCAAGAATACTGGAGTGGGTCGCCACGCCCTCCTCTAGGGGAATCTCCCGACCCAGGGGTCAAACCTGCGTCTCCTGCGTTGGCAGCCAGTCTCCTGGTTGGCAGTGAATAAGCCCAGCCTCGGGCCTTCGGAGCAGCTTTCCGGTGAGGAGGGTTGAGTCCGGGACCCAACAAGCACTGATGAAATCTGTGCTGCGTGCAGGGCCCTGCACAGAGCGGGAGAGTGAGAGCCCCCTGAGGGCCTGAGAAGCCTGGTCACCAGGCGCCCGGCTCCCGCCCAGCCCCTGACCCCCAGCAGACAAAGGGCTGGGGCTGGCAGAACCAAGCCCAGCAGCTCCCTCTCAGCCTGGCCCTGTTGTTGTTCTACACCCTCTTTGTAAACGTAGCCACTCCCAGGAGTGTCCCCAGCACCTCAGCCAGCCCTCAGCCCTTGTCCAGGGTTGGCTGGGGGCGCAGAGAGGAAGGCCCCCCAAGGCCAGGCTCTTGGAGCAGGAGGAGCAGGGGCGGCAGGGGCAGGGTGCGCCGGGCAGAAAGAGAAACAAAAACCACCACCCACTGCTGACCCCTCGTGTCCACCCCTAGGTGGCGCTCTGGGTGCACTAGCGCACTTAAGCTTGTGTGTGCGTGTTAGCCCGTCAGTGGATTCCGACTCCGCGACCCCATGAACTGTAGACCTTCAGGCTTCTCTGTCCATGGGATTCTCCAAGCAAGAAGACTGGAGTGGGTTGCCATTTCCTTCTTAGCCTGCCATCCTCCTTTTATAGGTGAGGAGGCTGCGGCTCACCGTAGCTAAGGAGACAAATAGCTGATGGACAGGGAAGGGAAATTCTGTTACTGAAGAGTTTGGTAAAGGTTGCACAGCCACTAAAGTGTCTCCGTTTTTCAGATGAAGAAAGTTCAGGGAGGTGAAGAGATCCACCGAAAGTCACACAGCTAGCAAGTGACAGAATTTGGGCTTGCACTCAGGCTGGCCTGGCCCCGGAGCCCACGGTTCCATCTTCAGGCTGCAGAGGGCCCCAGAGAGGGAGCCTGGAAAGACTCTGTTCTCGGAGATTCCAGGCAGAGGGCGGCTTCTCTGCCCTTGCAGACCTTGCCCCAAACCCCTCCTCAGTGGTAGCCGGGGGCGGGGGAGGGGGGAACCCTTGCAGTTGGGACAGGGACTCCACTAAGGCCTGTGCCTCCAGCCTCCACCTCCGGCTGCCACCTAGTTCTTTCCTCCGACTCCACCTTCCAGGGGCCCGGCCTGGCTCCCTCTATCCTGGGCCAGGCGGGCCTCCGCACCAGGGCCAGGTTGCCTATGGGCACCACCGTCTGCGGGCCACACACAGGCTGCACCTACCCTAATTCCAGCAGATTTCAGCGCCAACCACCATGATTCATTAGTTCCCCCTTGTCCCAACAGACAAAATGCACAGCAGGAGGGAAAGAGGTCAGACAGCAGAGACGACTTCCAGGTTGTAAGGAATGGGAGATTCGAGAATTGGGAACCAGAGAAGGTAGGGTCCTTTAAAGGAGGAATATGCTAGGCTGCCTGAGTGAGAATCCAAATTCAGGGGTTCCGGACTAATCCACTTCCTCTGGCTCCTCCAGCTTCCTCCCCTCTGGGCCCGAGTGCTGGAGTGGGAGCTGGAAGCTTGCCTCCGGAACCTGTTCAGACCTGCAGCCAGGCCCATACCTGCAGCAAACACTGGTCCCGTACAGCAGCAGAAAGAATGAGCACTCACTGAACACGTACTGCGGTCCCTCTCTGTCTCTGTCAGCTCATGTCACCTTCAAATGGCCCTAAGAAAGCTATGGTCCTTATGTCCACTTGACAGCAAGGAAACTGAGGCTCGAGGCCTCTTCCAGGATTCCCCATATTCCCAACATCTGTTCGTCCTTCAAGGTTAAGTTTAAATGCCCCACTTCTTGCCCAGGACCTCTGCCCTCTGCGGGGCTGCCCACAGGGACCACTGCTAATCAGAGCCCCAGCTCTCCAGGCCAACCTGCCGTTTCCTAGCTCTTTACCTGGAACAAATGACATCCCTAAATCTGATTGCTTACCTGCCAAGGGAAATGATGAAGCACCAAACAACAGAGGAGGGTGGTGAGCGTTCAGTGAGGTAACAGACATAAGGCCCTGCAACCAGTCCCTGGCACAGAGAGGGCGCTTAACAGAGGCAGGCTGTCATTGCTGATTTTATTTCATATGCTCTCTTATTGGCTCCTCATCGTCTTAACTCTGTAAATTCAGTGAGGCCTCACCTGGACATCTCAGTCTTGGTTTGGGTTCCCCAGGACACAAAGATTCAAGGGCACACACATACATAGAGGTGACCAGAGTGAACCCCAATAGAGGACGGGAGAGGCGAGGCAGGGAAGGGACAGAGGCAGGCACGGCGGTGATGTCGACCAGCTCCCACTGTGGAGCCCAGCCCTGCTGGGGAGCTCGGGGAGCCGGGTCAGTCTCTGATGTGCCCTTCTCACCCCCGCTGCCCTCAAACCCCAACCACGTGCCAGGCCCGTTTCCTGTAGCTCTGATCCCTGCTGACGGACCATCCAAGGCTCCTGCCTTGTTCAGTTAACAGATAGGGACAGGAGGCCAAGCCTTGGAGACAGGGGTGCCAGAGGCTGAGGGCTGAGCCTGGTTGAGAGCCAGCTGGGCACAGAGATAGGCATCAAGAACACTCTGTGTATGTGAATGTGCTCAGTCGCTCAGTCGTGTCCGACTCTTTGCGACCCCATGGACTGTAGCCCGCAGATTCCATGGGGGCTCTGAATCCCCCTCAGTCCATGGGGATTCGCCAGGCAAGAATACTGGAGTGGGTTGCCATGCCCTCCTTCAGGGGATCTTCCCAACCCAGGGATCAAACCCATGTCTCCTGCATTGCAGGCAGATTCTTTACCATCTGAGCCACAAGGGAAGCCCTTGTCCTGGCCAAACAGGAGGGACCCGGTGGAGGTGCCGCCCGGAGGCTCACAATCAGATCTTGGCAGATCACTGCCATCAGGTACAGGAGGGAGGGTGGGTAGCCTGACCCAGCTCCCCCTGCATTCTCAGACCCCAGGCCGCCATCTCTGAGGGCTCTGAGTCCAATCCAAGCAGGTTCAGCCTGAGAGACAAGCTGGGGAGAGGACTAAGGGAAGAAGAGAAATATTTGGGCACAATGTTCTAATGACTACTGCTACCTAACAAATTCTCCAAAACCTGGTCGTGTGAAACAACGGCCATTTCATTTTGCTCAAAGTTCTGTGAGTCAGGGATTCGGGAAGTACCTGGCTTCCTGAAGGTGGGTCTTGCTGGGGGTCTGCCGTGTGATTGCCATCAGATGCCAGCTGGGGCTGGAGTCATCACAAGGCTCGTGGGCTGGTGGTGCACGACCGCTGTTCCCGGCACGGCCAGCAGGGGGAGCGCCCCTGAGCTGCAGATGGGACCCCGTCCACGTGGCTTCTGACTTCTTACAGGGGGGCTGCTTTATCCCAGAGGGAAGAGGTGGAACCTGGGTGGTCTTCTCTAACTCAGCCTCAGCAGTCACAGAGCATCACTCCCACGGTACCTGATGATGGAGGCAGTCATGGCCCTTCAGAACCAAGGGGAGAAGGACACAGTTCCCCTCTCCCTGGGAAGAGAGCCAAAGGGGCCATGTTTTAGATTGAGCTCAGGTGACATCTCAGAACAGGTCCCTCTCCCTGTGCTACCTGGGATCCCACAGGTTACAGGCCCGGGGGACACTAGGAGACTTTGAGGCAGCATCCATCCTACAGATTCAAAGACTGGGGCTCTGAGAGTGTAGGGCCTGGGCCTCTGCACCTGCCTCAGCTCCATCCAGCCCGTCTGTGACAGTGAAGGCCAAGGAGCCCTTGGGCCCTGAGCCCCAGGATGGGTGAGCAACCTGGAGAGGTGTGTGTGGCTGGTGGTGCACGGGCCCGGGGGTGTTTGAGTGCGAGTGTGTGTGCCTGCGAGGATGCGTGCATGTGGCTGGAGGGGGGAGGGTTAGTCTCCTCCCTGGAAGAAACTGTGCTCCACCCCTCCCTGAGGACCTGGGTTCTGCAGGGCTGACGGGGAAGTCAAGGCAGCACCACGGGGAAGACAGGGCTTCAGGGGGAGGGGCTGAGCGAGAACGAAGCCTGTGGGCTGGGAGTCAGATCCTGGGGTCTCGGGGTTCAGGGCTCTCAAGAAGAGGGTGACAATCATCAGAAGCCATGGACAGCTTCCTGGTGGCACAGTCAACTACGGAAAGACCTACAGAGACGGGGGGAGGGGGCGTGGGGGGGCTAGGGAAGCCAGATAAACACATCATCTCCAGCTCCTCCCTGAGCCAAGAAGTAAAATGCCCCCCAGCACCCCGCCTGCCCCACAGTCCCCAGGGCAAAGTGGCCCAGGCAGGCCAGCACCCCACGTGTGACAAAGCCTGTCACCAGCCTCTGCCCTCCCTCGCCGGTGCCCACCAGGGCCCCCTGCTCACAGCTGTGTACCCAAAAGGCTCTCAAGAGGCTTCCGCTGAAGGAAGAAGGCGCAGGTGCGTGCTGGGGCTGGCTGTGGGCAGGGGGCCCCCCGGCTACCGCCCTCGCTCCTCTGCTGGGCCTCTGGGCAGGGTGGCTGCTGCAGCAGCCAGTGCCCTCCAGGGGCCCACCCAGGCCTTCAGGCACTTCCTGAGCAGCAGGACGTATCCTGGCCTGAGTGCCCCTGGAAGGAGGCAGCTTATCAAAGGGGAAAGGACACTTTGTTCAGGCCTGGTCACTCGCCCAGACTGGGGGTGGCATGTTCGGGGCCTGGCGGGTAGGGCAGGGCACTGCCAACAGGAGGGTCCCAGCCAGCAGGCTGGGGCGGGAGGTCTGGGGAGGGCGGATGCGCCGGCTCCACGCTCCAGGCGGTGCCAGGACCTTGGCCCTTCCAGAAATGCGTTCGGGCGCCCCCTTCCCCTTCACAGTCCTACTTCTCTCCATTCCCGTCCTACCTCTCAGTCCTGGAGGGGCTTTGCGTTCACTCCGTTCATTCATTTAAGCACTGTGTAAGGGTGCTTGGAAGGTACTAGTAAGGCTCTAGACCCTGGGGACAGAGCAGCAAACAAAACCGCCCGCAGTGCCTGCCCTCGGGAAGCTCACGCTCCAGTTGACAGGCCACAAGCGCATAAACAAACTAAACACATGATGTGTCAGATGACGGAAGCGCTCTGAAGAAAAGTGAAGCAGAGGAGGGGCGCAGAGAGGGAGTGGCGTGGAAGAGAGAGATGGTTTTTCTTTATACGGGGTGATTAACAAGGTGACAGCAAACGAAAGACGTCAAGTAGGTAAAGAAGTGAGTCGTGTAAATTCCTAGGAGCAAAGCCGGCATTGCAGCGGGAACAGCGAGTGCGAAGGCCTTGAGGCAGGAGCGGGCTGCACCTGCGCCTGCGCAGGAAACAGCACGGGAGACAGCAGGGGCCGCCAGGCCAGAGGGCAGGAAACAGCAGAGCCGGCCTGCCGGAGCGCGGGAGACAGCAGGAGGGCGGCCGGCGAGGCTGGAGACAGAGGGCCCAGACGGCAAGCGGCCGTGGGAGGACTTGGCTCTCACTTGGGCGATGGAGAGGCAGTGTAGGGCTTTCAACAGAGGAATTGTTTATTATTAACATTAACTGTTTAGTTGTTTTTTTAACTGTTTAATTTTTTTTTTTTTTTTTTAGTATTTTTTAAGCGTTTATGTTTTAAAATAACAGTAGCTCAGGAATTCACTGAAAGTCCAGCGGTTAGGACTCAGCGCTTTCACTGCTGGGGCCCAGGTTCAATCTCTGACCTGATCTGGGAAATAAGATTCTGCAAGCCGCACAGTGTGGCTAAAAAGGAAAAAGCAACAGTAACCCATGTTACCTAGTGCTTAATACATATCAGCCACTCTTCGAAACAATGAATATGTATTAGCCCATTCACTCTTCCCAATAATCTTCATTAAAGATGAGCATACACTGATACTAGGGAGGTCTCCACCATGAGATGCTGGCAGCACCCCGTCCCACGCTGTGACAAATGAAAAATGTCGAATGTCCCTGGGCAGATGGAATAGCCCCGGGTGAGAAGCACTGCCGGAGGGTCTCCCAGCCGCCCCACCCGCCTCTGTCCCAGCTCAGCCCCGCACCTCTCCCTACAAGTGTAACAGCCCCTAACTGCCCCTGCCTCCTCCACCGCACGCCTCATCCTAGATGCCACGACAGAGCCGCTCCCCACTCTATGGCCCTCGATGGCTCCCACCGCCCTGAGGATGCACAGCAAGCCGCTGAGGTTGGTGCCGCGGCCCTGTGTAACCCGGCCCTACAGCTGCGGCTCTGTCCTCGAGGCCCTCGTGCCGCTGCCCTCCCTCTCTTGCCCAGCCTGGTACCTTGTGCTGAGCCCGCTCTTTGCCAGCCACGGTGCTGGGCACCCAGACCTGGGGACAAAGCTCCCGGAAGCCTGCCTTCACGATGTGT
>NW_011494842.1:5813344-5813463 GCF_000754665.1 Bison bison bison | reverse complement strand
GTCTCGTCCCTATGCAGCCGCCAAAGGGGCCTTTTAAAATGTTAACCACTGGGCACTCGCTCTGATAAGCTTAAACCCCTCAAGGGACTTCCCTGGTGGGTCCAGTGGCTAAGACTCCA
>NW_011494842.1:5812471-5813244 GCF_000754665.1 Bison bison bison | reverse complement strand
GTCCAGGGGAGGGGGGAGCAGGGAAACACGTGGATCCCATTAGTTCCATAGCCAGGGAGCTGTGAGGGCCCTAGAAGAGGAGGTGCCAGAGTCGAGCTGTATAGGATGGGCAGGGCTGTGAGAAGGAGCAGGGACGATCTGGGGGCAGCAGCTGTGAGGGGCTTGGGAAGTGTGGCTGTGATCAGGGCCCAGCCAAGGCACGATATTGCCCGTGTACAGAGAGACAATCGGCAGGGAGCCAAGGACCGAGTTCACATACGGGCAGACTCACCAAGGGAGACCTGGGAGAGGGGAGACCAGGGTGGTTCCGTCTGGATCAGAGAGGCAGACAGTGGGGCCCCGGTGCCGACTGGACACTCCCCCCATCCCCGGCGGGTCCCCCTGGCAGGCATGCCCTTTCCCTTTACTTCACCTGTCAAATCCCTCCTGCTCCTGCAAGCCCAAGTCACAGACGGTGCCTCCTCCTCTTTGAGGCCTTCTAGGTTCCTCCCTGATGGAATCACTAGCTCCTTCCTCTGCTTTCCAAACCTGTGTTATAGCAACATCTTGCTCTGATTTTTACTGCAGGGTTGCCCTGACCCCACGTGCCCACTGTGGATTTCACGAGGACAGGGAGGCAGTCGTTTCTGCTTGGTCTCCGGACAGGTTAAATCGAACTGCCTTCAGCAGAGGCAGCCCCAGCCCTCCGCGACCCGGGGATCCGGGGGTGGGGGGTGAGGGGGACATGGAAATACCACCGTTGGGCATCTGGCCCAGGAGCGCACCTTCGCGGG
>NW_011494842.1:5810809-5812113 GCF_000754665.1 Bison bison bison | reverse complement strand
GACTCCCAATGCAGGTGGCCGCGGTTCGATCCCTGGTCAGGGAACTAGATGCTGCAAACTGCAGTTAAAGACCCTGGCTGCTGCAGCTAAGACCTGCCACTGACAAATAAAGACAAACTTTTAAGATAAGTAAAAACAAACTCTCAAAACCCAATCAACAAAGGATGTGATCTCCTTCCTTTCTGATCTCACTCCCGCTCTGGCCACGCAGGTCTACTTCCGGTTCCTCACACGCTCCAGGCCTGCTCCTGCCTCAAGGCATCGGCCCCTGCTGCTCCCGGGCTGGGGCATTCCCTGACGCCCCCGCGGTCCCTGCCCTCCCTTCCTGTGGTCAACAGGACCTCCTCAGAGAGGCCTCCCTGTCCCACCCTCTGAGACAGCCGCCCAGCAGCTTCCTCACAGCACCTGCCACGCCCGGGTCCAGTTTCTGTTCAGTTCATCCTGCTAGCAATCCTAAGTGCTCATATAGTGGAGGATCAGCGTCTTGTTCAAGGCTCCCCCCCACCTTGCCCCCCACCTACTCCAGTGCCTAGAACAGGATGTAATGAAGTGAAGTGAAGTCGATCAGTCGTGTCCGATTCTTTGCGACCCCATGGACTGTAGCCTAACAGGCTCCTCTATTCATGGGATTTTCCAGGCAAGAGTACTGGAGTGGGTTACCATTTCCTTCTCCAAGAACAGGATGTGGTGGGTGCTTAATCAGTATTGATATTTGATCCCTGCCAAACAGCCCTTCTCTCAGCCTGCAAGAGAAGCCTGTGATTCGCCCATTTCCAGGATGTGAAAACTGAGACTCAGGGAGGTCAGGGGCCTGCCTGCAGTCACATGAGCTTGTCAAGCTGGAGCTTTGCTGCCACCTGGCAGAGCCTCTCCCCCCTGCTCCTGCAGCAGCTTTCCCACCTGGAAAAAAACCCAGGGGGTGCTGCCCTTCCCTTGCCTGGGGAGAGGCAATCCTGACCACCACTGCCTCTACGCAGGGCTCGAGGTGGCATTTTCCTCGAAGGCCCTGCCCAGGAGCCCCCCCCGCCGTCTCCCCAGGCAGGCAGGCCTGCCTCTCACCCTGCCCACCTTTCCATCCACCCTACTGCCCCCACCACCACCTACTGCCTTCCTTTCAGCCCCTACCATCCCCCATGTGCCCTCAGAATGGATCCAGGGGCTGTTTCTCACCTCTGTTTCCCTCAGATATACAGTAAGAGAGAGAGAAACAGAGGCCCATATGCAGCTACCAACAGTGAGAGGTGACGGAAGATGAGGGGTGGAGGAGAGAGACATCGGGCAGGGGCAGCGGCTGGGAAGGTCTG
>NW_011494842.1:5806976-5810709 GCF_000754665.1 Bison bison bison | reverse complement strand
GTTCTGACGTTCAGCTCGACTTGGACCTGCCGAGGGCACCACCACCCTGACTGGTCCCTTTGCGCATATGAGAAAAAGGCAGCTCTCGGGGTCTCAGAGCCCTTCACCCCGGGCCAAGCCCCCAGTACAGGACCCAACCTGCAAGTGGTGCGCAGCCGCCCTCCCCTCGCTGTCTGCACACCAGGGACGGCAGGCCGGGTCTTAATCCCCAGACCAGGGATCGAACCTGTGCCCCCTGCAGTGGAAGCGCAGTGTCCTGAACACTGGACTTCAAAGTAAGTCCTGGGAAGACAGCTTTCAGTGCCACCCAGGCCTCGGGTCAGACCCACAGATGCATCGGCAGCGTTCCCCGAAAGCCTTTCGGACACACCTGCCTGGCCCCTGGCCCCTTGCAGGGTGGGCCTGTGCCCAGCCCCCTGCACGAGCCCCCCAGGCCTTCCCCCCCAGCAGGTCCCTGGGCCTTGTCATCCCTGCCTTCCCCACTCATGAGCGTCAAGCTAGGCCCATCCACAGAAGCTGGCCAAGGACTGTCTGGGGCCAGGGAGGGGACCTCAAGCCTGCGTTGACTCAGAGCCCGTTTCTGCTCCCAGCCTCACTGACCTGCCTCCCTGGGGTTCACAGGAACCCAGGGAGCGAGGTGGACCATGCGGTGCCAGGACCCTCACTTGACAGAAAGAGAGGAGCAGGGAGCGGGGGCCCAAGGTTGAGATGCTCCCCAAGAATCTAGCGCCACTTGGCTCAGGTGAGCAGCCGAGGAGCCTGAGCTGCCCGCAGGGCCCAGCCTACCCTGACCCACCATGGTGCCCACCTGTGCCCAGGGGCCGCTGCTGCTGCCCAAAGACACCAGGGGCGGGGGCAGGGTGGCATCTGGACTGCTCTGCACCTCGGGGTCCCCCTCCAGCCTGGGCATGGCTGGCACCAGGTTTGGGGGCCTCCCAGGAAGGGGGAAGGCAGAGAAGTACCCTCTTCGTGGGGTCCGTGAGGAGGGCTGCGTCCATGCAGGAGACACCAGGGAGCCCACAGTCTGCCCTCCGAGGCCCCCAGGCTTCCCACCAGCCAACACCCTGGAGGAAGGAATCAGCGCCCAGGTGAGTCATCTGATCGCAAGGCCACCTCCCAGCTGACTCAGGGGGACAGTCCACATGGGCCTTTCCACCGGTCCCAGCTCAGGGCCTGAGTCAAGGATTCCAGGGGGTGGGCAGCCTGCCTGGGAAGCCCCGGCCCACTTGTGAATCACTAGCCATCTTGTCTCCAAGCCCGGCTCTGAGCCCCGGTCTGGGGGTGGGAGGCAGGGCGCTCACCTTCGCTGGGCTGGGCGGGGCGGGGCAGGAGGTCGGGTTGCTGGCCGCCCCTCACCGCGCCCCCAGCACTACCTGACAGGCAGCTGCTGTTTGCAATCACAATAATTACTCAAGCAGCGGCCGTGTTCTGACACTGATCTTCAGCTCTGTACAGGCCTTGGGCTGGACCCAGTGGGAGCCCCGTGGAGAAGGCCAGACGTGTCTGTAAATAGCAGTGGTGTTGATAAGTGTTGGGGCAGTGTGAGCTCTCACATGTACGCTGGGGGCTCAGAGCCCAGACCCCAACGGGAGACAATGAACCAGCATCCCACGGGCAACCAGCCGGCCCTCCCGGCAAACAGCACCTCCTGGTGTCCAAACTGCACCTAGCCCTCCCCCTCATTGGATGCCCACGAAGCCAGGGATGAAGGTGTGCCTCCCATGAGGAACTCACCCCCACCTTTGCTTCTGGAATTTGGTAGAGCTGGAGGAATGTCTTCTTCTAGATGTCTGGATCTCCCTACACCCAGGGTCCCCAGAGGTGCCCAGCACTCCGCTTGGCAGAGTGGGCCCTGACCAGGGCAGCAGGGTGGGGCCTGGCCCCGCACCGCTGTGGCATACCTCCACTTACCCAGGGGCCCCTCACCTGCCCCAGCCCAGCCCCTGGGGCAGGTCCCCACGGTCTGCTTTCCTGGCTTTGTCCCCGTGCCGGCTGGGCAGGGACTTCCTGCTGGAGAATTCCCGGATCCTCCCAGGAGGCCCCACGCTGGGCCTGGGAACTCAGGAGGAAGGGAAGTCAGGGCCTGCAGGCCTTGGTGCCCCAGGTCCTTCCCCACCGCGGTCAGGTGCACCAGACCTGCCGTCTTCCAGCTCAGATGGGGGCCGGGGCTCTGCAGCTGGGGTGGCCTGGGGCCTGTGGGCCCTGACGAGAGAGACCGAGACTCCGGTATGCTAGGCTTGTGCAGGACGGGGGGCGGGCTCCGCAGACAGACAGTCAAGGAGCCCAATGCCGAACTGAGTTTTATTAGTAATGTGACAGGCCTGACTTTGACGAGTGGGAGCAGTCAGCCGGGCAGGCCCACCCTGCAGATGCACAGACACGGGTTATCTTGAGACTCCTTGGCCCCAGGGGCTCCTTGAGGTGCCCTGAGAAGCGGGGCTCCGTCCCTCCACGCCTGCAGGGACCCCGGGCGGCGCCGGCTTCACTCTGGAGGCCAGTTTCCCATTTCGTCCATCTCCTCCAGAAGCAGGTGCTGGGGGTTGCAAGTGGGTGAAAGCGGAGGCCTTGGCGTCTCTGAGCTCTCCTCTTCCTCCTCGGCACCCCCAGAGACGAGCACCCCAAGACCACTTTCCAAAGCTGCCCCCAGGGGCCAGCAGCTGGCCCAGCCCACCAACCCAGAGCCGCCTCCCTGCGGCCTGGGGGGAGCAGCCCCAGCCGGCCCGAGCCCTCCCTCACCTCTGTCCTGGACACCCTGCCGAGGGGGCTCGGCACCCCTACCCCCAGCTCGGGGCGCTGCTTCTGCGGCCTCGGCGCCCCTCTCCCAGGGCCCCAGCATTCCCCAAAGGCCGGGGTTTGGCTTCCTTCCCCCTCAGCCTGGTGTCCCTGAGGGCAGACCAGGAGACAGGGGGTGGTGATGAGGACAGGCCCCTCAACACGCCCCCAGCAGGCTGCCCCGCCCCCGGTGAGGCACCGCCTGAGCCACCATCCAGAAACCCCGATGGCCCGCTGTGTGCTCAGGCGACCCTAGGACTGTGCCGCCCGGGACGCCCGGGACAGGGCAGGCCAGCCCAGGGGGCGGTCCTGGAGGGCGCTGGGGAGGAGAGGTCCGTTCAGCAGGAAAAGGCAAAAAAGCAGGAGCCCTACCAGAGACAGGACTTGTGTGGTGTAGGGTGAGGCTCCCCAGAGCACCCGGGGGCACCCTGTGGCATGGCCTAAGGCTCAGGACGAGGGGGAAGCAAGGGTTCCTGGTATTCATGGCCCTCGAGAGGTGAGTCATAATCCCTGACACTGGAGTGCCCTTTGCAGTTGACTGCCACACACTCTTCAGTTCATCTCATCTTCCAATGGCCCCCTTTCCAGGTGAAGACACCAAAGCCCATATTCAAAGTCACAGACTACAGACTTTGCTCCTTCCTTTTGTGATTTGCACAGTCTGCAGGGGGCAGATGTCCACTGAAGGAAAGGGTGAACTGATGAATGAATGGAAATTAACCCAGAAAGGAAATCGACACATTTTTGTCATCAACAGATCTATCAGTGTGCACTCAGAGAAGCCTGACAGACCTAACCTTTAAGGCCAACGTCAAAGAGGGCGGGCTGGGGGTGGTCCCCATTGTTACCCCTGGCAACTCACCTGCGCCTGTGTGTGTTTGTGGGAGGAAGTGTGGATGTGAATGGGAGACGGAAAAAGAGCGACCTTATGCAAATGACAGAGGCGCAAGAAAGCCATGAA
>NW_011494842.1:5805257-5806876 GCF_000754665.1 Bison bison bison | reverse complement strand
GGAGATGAGGAAACTGAGTCCCAGAGAGGGCGAGGGACTTGCCCGGAACCACACAGCAAATGCACGGCAGTGACGCCTTAGCAACGGGCTCTGGGCTAAGTGAGAGCCAGCCAGATGGAGAAGTGTGTGCTTAGGAGGCCGGGGTCCTGCTCTCAGAGAGACCACCATGGAGAAGGACTTGTGCCCTTCCTGCCCAGCAGGGTGCGTGGGTGGCTGGAGCCTGGGCCCGCAGCCTACGGAGAGGGGAGGTCTCCAGCCCCAGGCTCCCGGGCCGCAAGCAGGGCGGGGTGGTGGGAGGGTGGGTGTACCTGGCCATCCACGACGCCCGCCTCCTCCAGGGTGATCTCTGGCTGGGTCAGCAGCTCCCGGCCGTCATAGCTGCCCATCTTCCAGAGGCGGGACTCCCGCTGAACGACCAGAAGCTTCTTTAGCTCCGCCTCCACAAAACCTGAGAGCCAGAGAGAAGGGCATGGGACAAGCAGGAGCGGGCAGCTGCAGCCTGCCGGGGATCTGAGGAAGACGAAGTGGCCCCAGCTCTCCAAACCTCTCCCTGTCCTGCGTGGCCCCTGGTCACCCCGAGTCGGGCCCCTGGAGCCCGCCAGACTCCACCTCCCCACCGCCCAGCCTGTCCCAGGATGCTCACTGGGCTCCCTGCTCCCATCCCGAGCGTGAATCTCTTTACCTGCCTCCGGGGGGGACAGTGTTCATTCGAGGGGCAGACATTTCCTTCACCCCGCCCCGCCTCCCCCAGCCATCAATTCCAGCGTACCAACCCGGAGTAACCCAAACCACGGGGGTTCAAGCCCCAGCTCTTCCACTGACCAGCGAGGTGATCATGGACAAATTACTTAACCCCTCTGGGCCCCAGTGATCTCACAGGGAAGCGAAGACGGTATAACAGGACCGACCTCAGAGTCAGAATGCAGTATTTCATGAAAAGTGCTTAGGAGAGGGTTTGGCTCGTGGTAAGGCAAATGTCAATGGAGACTTTACTGGAGGCTGTCATTCATTACCACTAAGCCATCTGCTCGCCCCACCAGGGTGGCGAGGTGGTTGCAATGGGAGGAGGGGGTCCCCTGGGCACCGTCACATCAAGTGCACACCTGAGGGGAAAACTGGGGGTGCAGGGGGGCGCCACTGAAGGAGTTAGAATTCTGGGCTGGGAAAGGGTGCTGCTGGAGGAGCCACGGTACCTGTCGTAACCCGCCCCCCACCCCTCAAGCCTTCCCCGCCTCCCAGGCCCACACCCAGCTTCTTCTGGGGACCGGCGCCCGCAGGTCAGCCGGCCTGAGCGATCATTTTAAGTCCTGTGCTTCCCCCTGGTGGTGTTAACCGGTGTTGCATCCGAGAGCCGCTCCATCAAAGCGGGGCTGGGGCGGGGTGAGGGGGCACGGGCGGCACACCCACCCACTGTGTCCGTTGACCTGAAGGCCTTATGCAGCGGGGACTGGAGAGTGACGACGCCCGGCACGCAGAGCTTGAGGGCGCTGTCTTCCTCCGCCGCCGCCGCCTCTTCCTCGCCGGGCTCCTCTCGGGGCAGGCCTTCCTTGAGAGGGAACTGAGGGTGGACGGCCATCCCGCAGGTGAGGGGGGCACCTGAGCCGGGGCCCCACCCCGAC
>NW_011494842.1:5803260-5805157 GCF_000754665.1 Bison bison bison | reverse complement strand
GCAAAACGGACGCACTCTCCGGGGCCCAGCCCTGCCTCCGCCCGCCCCCTCGCGCCGGGGCCCCACGGACCTTGGCCATGGCCCCTTTCTGCAGCCGCTTGTACAAGCCGAGGAGGCGGTTCCAGGGAGCTGCCCCCACCTTGGAGGAGGCCAGCCTTGGGTCACCTGTGGAGGGCAGTGGTCACTGGGAGCCCACAGCAAAGGGTGGAGGCCCAGCCTGAGGAGCACGGGTCCATCGGGAGGGCTGAGCTACGGCCAGCTTTCCTTGTGTCCTTTGGCAAACGCCGGCTATGTGCCAGGCACAGTTCTAGGCACTTCACGGAGAGAGAACGTCTCACTTAATCCTTGCTAAGGCCCTCTGACAGAGGTGCTATCACACTCCCATTCTACAGATGGGGAAACTGAGATGCACAAAGACTGAGCGACTTGCCGCCCTCACACCTGCACCGAGTGTAGCTGGGATCCAGCTCCGCTCAGACTGCCCCGCGTCCCCCGGGCCCCCCCCACCCCCGGCCCGATGCCCTGGCCATCCCCCGGGGCCTGTGGCCACCGCACTCACCATCGAGCAGACATTCCTCCTCCCTGGTGAAGGCCTCGGGGCTGAACTCCAGTGGCCCCACGGCCCTCCGCACACGTCCCGGCTCCACCGCCAAGGCCTGGGCAGAGTGGCCCCTGACCCCAGAGCACAGTCAGATGGGGGTGGCAGGTGGGGCCTGAGAGGTGGTGAAGGTCCCACACCCCCGTGGAAGCCCCGCTCAGCTCCTCCACCCCCCTGCTCCCCCCTGCTCCCTGCTCTGCCCTCTGGGGTCTTCACAGAGGGAGATGATACCCCCAAAAGTGGGGTGAGAGGGGGATGAGGAGGGGAGGGGCCCAGCAAGGAGCTGGGAAGTGATGGGAGGCCCAGCTCACCCCACACGCACCCTTCCTCGTCCCTGGCCTGTGCCCTTGTCCTTTTGGTGCCCCTCTACACAACCCCTCACTTGCAGGAGGAGCCCTGTCTCTGCCTCCCTCTGCCCTCTCCAGGTTCCTCTCCACCCTTGATGTGAACAACCATGCCCACCCAGTCCTCTGCCCACCCAAGGAGTCCGTTCCTGATAGTGAAAGTCACTCAGTCATGTCAGACTCTTTGTAACCCCATGGACTTTACAGTCTATGGAATTCTCCAGGCCAGAATACCGGAGTGGGTAGCCGTTCCCTTCTCCAGGGGATCTTCCCAACAGAGGGATCTAACCCAGGTCTCCCGCATTGCAGGTGGATTCTTTACCGGCTGAGCCACCAGGGAAGCCCAAGAATACTGGAGTGGGTAGCCTATCCCTTCTCCAGCGGATCTTCTCAACCCAGGAATCAGACTGGGGTTTCCTGCCTTGCAGGTGGGTTCTTTACTGGCTGAGCCACCAGGGAAGCCCCTGGTCCCTCCCCAGTTCTGGTCGTCAAACCTCAGGCCCACGCCCCCCTCCCTCCTGACACCCTGGCTCCTCCTAGCTCCTCCATTCGCGGCCCAGCCCCTCACCTTTCTGAGGTCCCCGTATTCCCTGAGGCCTCCCCTGTGGCCGCCTCTTCCCTCTCCTCCAGCTCAGACAAGTGGCCCAGCACCTCCTGGCTTCCTCTGGGCAGGACTGGCTTCACCTCTACGCCCTGAGCCACGACCCTCAGGACCTCTGCTGGAGGGGAGGTCTGGGCCCCAGGGTCCCCCATCTCCAGCCCTGAGGGGCTTGGCTGCGGCAGGGCCCCAGGGCGGGCGAAGGGCAGCGTGGCGGGAG
Organism: Bison bison bison; assembly: GCF_000754665.1. Taxonomy (NCBI): domain Eukaryota; kingdom Metazoa; phylum Chordata; class Mammalia; order Artiodactyla; family Bovidae; genus Bison; species Bison bison. The sequence continues at coordinate 5,803,397 of NW_011494842.1, read as the reverse complement.
GCCTGGACTCCCTCCTCCCGGCTCGTCCCTGACAGTCGGTCATCAAGGGGACGGCGTCCTGCCCCCTCAGGGGCCACGACTGGCCCCTCCGCAGGGCCCTGTCTGAGTTCTTCGGGCTGCGCTTGCTGCCCACCAAC
>NW_011494842.1:5801994-5802943 GCF_000754665.1 Bison bison bison | reverse complement strand
CCCCAGCTCTGAGGATGGGGTGGTGGCCCAGGGCTTTCTCCTCCCCGCCTGTCCCTCTGCAGCCGCTGCCGTCCTTGGGAAGCACTCATTCCCCGGCAGCTGTCCTCCCCCTTCCCTCCCTTCTCAGCGTCCAGCTGGCACGGGCCCACCATGCCCTCTTTTCTTCGTACCTGCCCGGCACAGTCAGGGGGACGTCACATTTCCTCTGTGGAGACCACCAAGGTAGGTGCCTGGTGCACAGTCTTAACTGCACGCTGAATCTCAATTTAGTATTATTCCCGGAGACCTGATTATAAACCCATCTCAGTGACCTTGGGAGAGGTTCCTTAGATCAGCTGAGTCTCAGTTTGTTCCCCTGTAAGATGGGTGTGGCCCACTGCACCAACTTCCCAGGGTTGTTCCAAAGTGCTCTTATTTATTTTTTTAATATTTATTTATTTGGCTGCACTGTGTCTGAGTTGCAGCACGTGAACTCTTAGTTGCTATGTGTGGGCTCTAGTTCCCTGACCAGGGATCGAACCCAGACCTCCCTGCATTAGGAGGACAGTCTTAGCCACTGGACCACCAAGGAAGTCTGTCCAAAGGGCTTTTAAAGTGCCTGGCACACAGTGGGTCTCAAGGAACCACCCCATCCTGGCTGTTTTGCTGGCACTGATGGAAGGGAGCAGGGGACAAATCAAGAATGAGGACTGGGAACCAGGGTGGGGGAAAAGCCGTGGGGGAGGAGGAGGGGAAGCCACTTTCTCCTGCGGAGCCCAGACCCGCCTCAGGCCACGGGGCTGCGGCTTCGCATCCGGCGGCCACTGAGCAACTTCCTCTAGAGGGAGCTGATGGGAGCCGGGAGCCGCCGGCGCCTCTATGATCGCTGCAGCCCCGTGGGTCCCCAGGGCCGCGCTGGGACCGGCAGAGGCTGCACTCCAGACACCGGGGATCCACTGACTCCCCTTCC
>NW_011494842.1:5785800-5801894 GCF_000754665.1 Bison bison bison | reverse complement strand
CTGGAAGCCAGGCCTGGGGACGCGACTCTGGGAGCAGCCCCCGGCCCCTCAGGATCTCTGGCCTCCGCCCCGCTGGGCCATCCCGGGCCTGGGCCAGGGTCCGGGGAGGTAAGCTGGGAGAGTCCTGCCCATGCCCCCTTCCCTGGGCAGCCCCAGGCCCGGGGTGAGGCAGGGAGCCCCTGGGGAGCCCTCTGGGGAGAGGAATGCCTCTGTGAAGCTTGCCCGGGCAGCTCCACCAACCCTCAATGGTGGCCCTATCCAGCAGGGGCTCCCTCGGGCTGCCCCTGAGGCGGCCCTCTTGCCCTGGCCCTGGCTGCCCGAGAATTGCATGCCAAAGAGCCAGGTTCTTTAGCAGTCTGGGGGATGGGAGTGGAGGTCAGAGTCAAGGTCAAGGGCAGCGGGAGACCATTCACAGTGCTTCCTGCTGCCCCAGGAGTCCTAAGACTAGGTTGGGATCTGCCCCCTCCCCCCCAACTCCAGCGGCATCCTGGGCCTGGCCAACCCAAAAGGTGGGGCACAGCGGACTCTCCCCACCAGGAAGTCAGGCCGCTTGGATGGGGGCAGAGGAAGTCCCGGGTCGGCTCAGGCCTCTGGCCCTGGGGCGGGTTCCAAGGCTCCACCTCATCCCCAGCCGTGAGCCCCAGGGGTAGTGGGAGAGGGAGCTGAGGTGCAGTTAGCATCCTAAAGCCCTGATGTCCTGGGGGCACCACGTTTGGGTACCAAGGGAGGGAGAAAGGCGCCTTGTTTGGGAAGCAGCTTCTAGGATGCGGGGTGTCAGGCAAAGGTCTGTCTTAAGCAGGAGGGGGACCGCGGGCTGCAGGAGGGGCGAGTCCCTTCTCCCTGTCCCTGCCCCCTTGGCAGTGAAGGGGTGGGGCGCACAGGTGGACCCTCCCCACCCTTCTCCTGAGGCCCTTTGGAAAATGGCCCCAGGCCTGAGCGGGGTAGGGTATACGGTTCACAGGCCCTCCCAGGGAGGAGGGCTACACAGGCCCTCCCAGGGGGGAGAGGGTGGCCTGTGTGTTGGGCCCAGGCTGGGCCCTCCGGAGTGGGGAGAGGAGGGGGCTTCCTGCCTGGGTGATGGAGGCAGCTTTGGGGTGTGGGGAAATGAGGAGGGTGCAAACTGAAAGTGAAACAGCTTATGTCCAGGAAACACTTGCTCTGCCCAGGGTTCACTGAGCCGCCAGGGGCTGTGGCCAGAACCCGGAAAAGGAGGGAAACGGGGGCCGGAGACAGGAGGGCAAGGGCTACACGTGGTTTCCTCAGCCACCTGCTAGGCAGGCGGGGCAAAGGCAGAGACTGACGCCGGCAACTGGGAAGTAAGTCTGACCTGAGCGCTGAGGAGAGCATGGACATGTGTGGAAATTCAGTCGCCCTGACGCCTTGACAAGGCCTGTGGCCTGGGGCGTTCCTTGAGCCTCAGTTTTCCCACCTGTGCAGTGGGCATGACGGTGCCTACCCTGCCACGCTACCCACCGCGTCCCACACCTTCTCCCGCACGTGTGAGGAGGACACCACAGGTCCGAGTTGGAAAACAGGCGTGCTCTGACTAGCCGGAGGGGAAGTGGGGCCTTCAGGGACGGCCTTCAGGGGTCACTGGCTGGAAGGTAGTGAGTCTGCGGTGAGTGTGGACTGGATAGGGTTCAGAGGGCCCCAGCAGCAGCGGAAGGAAACCCTGCCTCTGAAACTCACCTCCCCGGCCCAGGAACGGGGTAAGACGTGACTAGACAGCTGCTTGGGCACTGCTGTGGCCTCCCCGCCCCAGGGCCTGCGCTGGTCCCCAGCGGGGGCAGTCTTGGCTGCCTGGCCTTTCTCAGCTCCAGTCTTCCTTGAAGAGCCGCCAGTGAAGTGATAAGTTCTTGGGTCAGTGGGTCTTTCGGGAGGGGGCCCTCCCCGCCTCCACAGACTGCCGGAGCCCCTGGTCCCACCTCTGCTTTCCTATCTGCCCCCAACACAGACTGAAGCTGCTTTTCTCCCCAGGACCTGAGGAATGGCTTCCGGACAAGGCCCAGGTCCCCCCGGGCAGGACTGCGACGAGCCTGACCCCTCCTCCACCTCAGGTAAGGGTCTGTCTGCCCCCTCACCCACCCCATAACCACCGGGGCCAGCTGGGAGGTTGGCGAGAGCAGACCTGGACAGTCCCAGGGGCCCAACTCAGTTTACCCGCCTTGCACAAAGGAGAAAAGCACCTCCCCACCCAGTGTGGGCGGCCCACTGGCTCACCAGCGGGGGTGCCGGCAAGACCAAGCCCCAGGAGCGGCGTGGGGAAGGACATGTGGAGGCCGAGGGAGGGGGCGGTGAGTCTGAGGAGGACACCCTGCCCTTCCTGGGCAGCCGGGCAGGATGGGTGAGCAGGAGGGAAGGCGTGGGGCGGGGCTGTCTTATCCCAGCTGGAGAAATAAGGAAGTGAGGCAGCTTATCACCTGATCAGGGCTGCTCAACAGGGAGACTGGGCTGTTAGACTCTGGGGAGGAAGGAAAAGAGTGCCCTCTTCCAAGGGGACCACCGGAAGGCTGGCAGCTCTGCCACCCAGCACAGGCTGCTTCCTGGACTTTGGGTTCCATCCCAGGCCACTCACTATGTCCCAATGTGACTTTCCTGGGCTGCAGTCCATTCCCTAAGCCAAGCCATACGGCCGGGTGCCTTGGACACTAAAAGCCAGAGACCCAAACTCCTGGGAATCTATCCTGGCCACACTGCTCACTCCAGCCACATGACCTCACGCAAGTTATGCAAACACCGTGCCTCAGTTTCCTCATCTGTAAACGGGGCGGTCGCCTCCACGAGGCTGCTGTGAGAAGACAGCTCTACTCAGAGTCAGCCCTAGGTGTCACCTGAGGGCTAGAGGTGGGACAGGTGTGTCCCCCAGCAGAGGGAACCCTCCTCCCCAGAGCACTTCCTCCCTGACTCCCGGCTTTGGTCCCCAGAGGAGCAGGTAGCCCGGGACACCGAGGAGGTCTTCCGCAGCTACGTCTTTTACCGCCATCAGCAGGAACAGGAGGCCGAGGGGGCGGCTGCGCCTACTGACCCAGAGATGGTCACCTTGCACCCAGAACCTAGCAGGTGAGCTGCGGCCCCTGGACGTGCTGAGAGAAGCGGAGACTCAGGCAGGGTCACCGTGCTGGTCCTGGCAGCTGAGCAAGCCTGGGGGCTTCTCCTGCTGCTGCCCTTTTGCATTCGGGTCACCGCTCCCATCCCAGAACTGGCACCCTTTTCAGCACAGCCTGCCCCTTGTGCCTGGGCCCAGCCCTCATGTCTGAGCACACGGTCAGGACTTCCCAGGAGGGGCGCCCGAGGCCAGGGCATCTCAGGCAGGAGCGGTTTGCTGCCAGCCCGGGCCCCAACTCACTGGCCGCCTCCCGCTCCTCCAGCACCATGGGGCAGGTGGGCCGCCAGCTCGCCGTCATCGGGGACGACATCAACCGGCGCTATGATGCGGAGTTCCAGGCCATGCTGCAGCACCTGCAGCCAACAGCAGACAACGCCTATGAGTACTTCACCAAGATCGCGTCCAGGTAGCCCCGGCCACCGCCCCTCCACGGCACTGTCCCCACCGCGCCAGGCCCTGCCCGTGAAACGGGAGACAGCTTCTCTGCTGGTGTCAGGAGACATGTTTTCTGTCCCTGCCTCTGCTGTTAACTCACGTGTGGCTTTGGGCCCCCGTCTTTCTCTTTCTAAGCCCAGACTCCTCATCTTTGTACACAAGGGCACAGCCTTCATAAGCCCTGATACCAACATGAGCTGGTAGATCAGGACTGTGTGTGTGGGGTGGGGCTCGCAGTGGGGGTGTTCCCAGAGCTCCCCAGCACTGCTGGGACACAGCTGTTGTTCTGATTGGGAGCCACATTTCACACAAAAATGGTTGCTGGACCTGGCTTCAGCCCACCGGGTCCTGAAAATGACTTCCTGATGCTGAGATCTGGCCTCAAGAGACCAGCAGCCTGGGCGAATCCTAGCTTCGCCATTTACCGGCTTCATGACACATCCTAGTTTTCAGTCTCCTGGTCCGTAAACTAGGGGGAATACGCTTAGGATTGCGTGCACACTTAGAGGTGTTAGCCGTTGTCACCATGCGGATTAAGGAAGTCAGTCGCGGGGTAGATTCGAGGCTGAGGGTGACGGCAGGAGCAGGAGATGGAATCAGTGCTCAGAGCTGAACACCCTGCCTGTGTCCTTAGAGGCCACCGCCAACTCCGCTGTGATTCCAAGACTGTCCTAACCTCCTCTTCTGTCCTTTTCTCTCTGCCGTCCCGGGCTGCCAGGCCAGCAGCAGCACCCACAGGTAATCTCCCTGCTGCCTCTACCCACCTGCTCTGCCCTCCACATTCTGTGTACCTTTGAGCCCCAGCAGCAGCGCCCCACTCATCTGCCCTCTGAGCTTTCTCCTTTCACAGGGACACGGGCTCTTCCCAGATCGAGGCCAGGCTGGGGCAGCCTCTGCCCCCCCAGTTCACGGCTAAGCCATTTTTGCTTTCCAGCAGGGAGGAGATGGGGACGGGGGTCCAAAGGGATGGGAGGGGGAAGGAAGTAGAAGGCCCCCCCAGGGGTCTCCAGCAACGGCATCTCCCCTGCCCGCAGCCTGTTTGAGAGCGGTATCAACTGGGGCCGCGTGGTGGCTCTGCTGGGCTTTGGCTACCGCCTGGCCCTCCACGTCTACCAGCGCGGCCTGACCGGCTTCCTGGGCCAGGTGACCCGCTTCGTGGCCGACTTCATGCTGCGTCGCTCCATCGCCCGGTGGATCGCGCAGAGGGGTGGCTGGGTGAGTGCCTGAGCATTGGTCACCCTCTCCCTGCTACTGGAGCCCCGCCTCCCAGCCCCACCCTGGCCCCGGGAGCCACCAGCACCCTCCGCCCATGACCCTCCTGTCTCTCCTGGCAGGTGGCAGCCCTGGACTTGGGGAACGGCCCCATCAAGAGCGTAGCCATGGTTCTGGCTGTGGTTTTGTTGGGCCAGTTTGTGGTACGAAGATTCTTCAAGTCATGACTCCTGGAGGGGCCCTTTGGGGTCCTGAGACCCTTCTGTGGACTTTGACCCCGGCTTCTCCTCTCACCTCCTCTCTAACAGGGGTGTCCCCCTGCCCCCCATTAAGAGCACAGAAGCTTTAGTAAGTGGGCACTCCAGCTTTGGAGCGCCCCTGCCCAGGGGCATCCATCAGACTGCTGGGTGCTCCAACATTGCATGGTGCTAACGGACCCCCTCTCAGAGTGGGGCGGTGGCCTCTCCCTTAGCTCTCTGGGACCCCCTCAGCCCTGTCTGCTCGGTGCTGGGGAGACTGATAACTTGGGGAAGCAAGAAGCTGGGAACCACTTCTCCCAAGTCGTTGTTAACGGTTTTAGCTTTTTATAATACCCTTAGGAGGGAACCCCTCCTTCCCACCACTCTGCCCAAAGCCAGGACAGCTGGGCTGTGGGGGTTAGTAGCTCTACCCTTCCCCAGAATTTAGCAGTTCTGGAAGGTTGAGCTTGAAAGCTGGGCCTGGAGCCCAGTCCTGGCCTTTCCTAAGCATCAGGTTCCCCGGGAACAGGACTGGGGCGGGGCGGGGCCAGGTGCGGGGGAAGGTGCTCCTGGCTCCCCCCCAGCCCCTGCTACCCTCTTCCCCGCCCCGGCCGGCCCATACTAACTTTGCAGGTGGACTCTCAGGGATTCGGGGTGGGGTGGAGTGGGGTGCAGGCCAGAGCTCCTGAGGGCCTCTGTCCCCCCACGTTACCACTTGCTCCCACCCATCACTACAAGCGCAGCTCACCACACCCACCTACTCCAGGTGAGGAAGGGAGGGGTCTCGTCTGAGTGCACTGCCCGGGTCCCCACCTCACCTGGGCTACAGGGTTTAGGACTGCAGTTTGTCATTGTCAGGGAAAGGAGGGGTAGGGAGCCCATCTTGAAGTTTCTGAGTGAGAGAAGGGCTAGAAACACCACTAGAAACCCCAGGGTTGGGGCCCTCCCTTCTGGCCTGGGCACAGTGTAATCCGGGGGTATGCACAGGGGAACTGTGAATACTTGAACTCCGCCCCCAACCTCTACCCTCCGCACCCCACACCTGCCTGAGCCCCTCCTGATGGTGGGGTCAAGTGCCTCGTCTATCTTGCACAGCTGAGGGATTCAGAGGTCGGGGAGAGGAGTTCTTGATTAAACCAAATGCAGGGAGGGGACGCAGAGGGAGCCGCCTGGCCACCTCCCACCCTCTTGAGTGTGTCTGAAAATAAACTGCAACCCCCACTCAGACTTGATCCCTTTTGTCTTCTCCACTACCCCTCTCTTCATCAGGCTGACTGGGGGAACCTGGGCATGAGTGACTTTCACCTGGTTTTTACTGACGGGTCTCCTCTGGAGCCTCCAAAACCCTGTGGAGGGCTGGGTGTGTTTCTCCAGCCCTCTAGAAGGCCTTGGCCCCTTCCACTAGCTACCCCCTTCTCTGGGAACTTTCCTCATTTCTTGGGGTTCCAGGCGAGTTTCCCATTCCCACAGGAAGTCAGGGGTCCCCAAACTGCTAGGCTCTGGCTGCAGAGCTGTTGGAGCAGCTGCCCTTGCCTGGGGACCCCCACAGGCCTGGTCTGAACTCTCCCTTCCGGGGACCACCACCCACGCTTGGCTCCACCTGGGACGCAGCATCCCGGCTCCCTCTTCGGCCTGTCCCCCACAGCTCGCACACACACAAGGCTTTTCATTCTAGGAGTTCTCTGCTGCATGGGAGTCCCTATGGGGAGGCAGCCAGGGGTGATAAAAATAACAAGCACGGAGGCGTTTAAATGTTCCAAAACCGAGGAAGTCTTTCTAGTCCCGGGCACCCTGGTCTGTTTTCTGACACCTCTCCAAAAGGGGTCACACGCAAGTCCTAAAGGACTCGGGCTTCTCTTTTACTTCCCCGAGGGCATCTTGCCAATCCCCTGAGCCCTCCGACTTCGTCTTCAGAGTCCACGTCCTGCCTGCAGTCGTTGAGAGGGGACCCCTGCGAGCTGTGGTGGCTGGAAGGGTGGTGGCCACAAGGCCCCTTGCAGTTTTCTGCAGGAAAAGCTCGTAGACAGTTTTTATGGAACACACTCTGCGAAGCTTTATGCCGAGAATTTATCATACGTGCCCAACAATCAGCAGGTATAGCTGTGGCGAGAAGGGTTGTTAAACTCCCATTTTACAGATAAGGAAACTCAGGTACCTGCCCGGAGTCACCGGGTAGAAAGGGCGGGGAGCTGGCACTGGCCACGACACTGGCTCGAGGTTTCACGTGGAGCCCAGAGGGGTGGGGGCCGGGGCCGTTGGTCTCCAGCACAGGTCAGCTACAGGGCGAGGTGGGGAGGCAGGGATCGCCTACCCGCCGCGCAGGCGGGAACCGCGCGACCGCGACCTCCCTGAGAACGCCGGGAGGAGAGCGGACTGCCTGGATCAAAGATGGCCGCGGCCGCCTCAGGCGCGCAAGCGTGCCCTCTCATGGGCGGGGCCTCGGGGCGCACCGACCACCCAATCCCGGCGGAAAGTTGGAATAAGGGTGGGCGGTGGCGGCGGCTGCGTGGTCTTCTGAAAGGCCTGGGGCGCAGCCCGGAAAACTTCAGGCCTGTGTCTAGGCTTCCACGCCACCCTGTATTCTGTCAAGATGAAATTGCCAAAAGAGAAATATAAATACATTCTTAGAGGGGGCTCTTGGGGTACAGGGAGCAGATGGGCTTTGTAGGTATTGCTACTGCTGCTGCCAAGTCACTTCAGTCGTGTCCGACTCTGTGCGACCCCATAGACGGCAGCCCACCAGGCTCCCCCGTCCCTGGGATTCTCCAGGCAAGAACACTGGAGTGGGTTGCCATTTCTTTCTCCAATGCTTGAAAGTGAAAAGTGAAAGTGAAGTCGCTCAGTCGTATCCGACTCTGAGCGACCCCATGGACTGCAGCCTACCAGGTTCCTCCATCCATGGGATTTTCCAGGCAAGAGTACTGGAGTGGGGTGCCATTGCCTTCTCCATTGTAGGTATTAAGGAAGTTAAATTCTCAAGATTTGTGGTTCTTCTGAAACTGTTGCTTCGTCTCCTCCAGAGAGGTCTAGACTCCTTGGTCTGTGGTACCACTGAGAAGAGGCAGTGCAGCCTGCCCGCGGAAGGAAAAACTGTCACCCGCTCAGTTGTGCAGGGTCAGTATAAATTCCTGCCCCGCCTTGCACCAGTGCCTGCCTCCCCACCCCCACCCCAAGCGTACCTTCCTGAGTTTGCTAGTTTACCTTCACCAGTGGCTGATTCATGTCAGTGTATGGCAAAACCACTACAATGTTGTAAAGTAATTAGCCTCCAATTAAAATAAATAAATTTATTAAAAAATAAAGTTTATTTTAGGTCACTGGCTGTCCATCCAAATGAGAAAATCCTTCCTTTGCCTAAACCACTTGGTACGTTGTTTGAACAAGTTTTTTTGACCTAACCATCTGTGTGTGTGTGTGCGTGTGTGTGCGTGTGTGCACGCAGAGGCGCACGCTTAGTTGCTCAGTCGTGTCAGACTGTTTGCAACCCCATGGACTGCCGCCCGCCAGGCTCCTCTGTCCATGGAATTCTCCAGGCAAGAATACTGGAGTGGGTTGCCATGCCCTCCTCCAGGGGATCTTCCCAACCCAGGAATAGATGTTGTCATGTATGGATGTGAGAGTTAGACTGTGAAGAAAGCTGAGCGCGGAAGAATTTGATGCTTTTGAACTGTGGTGTTGGAGAAGACTCTTGAGAGTCCCTTGGACTGCAAGGAGATCCAACCAGTCCATCCTAAAGGATATCAGTCCTAGGTGTTCATTGGAAGGACTGATGTTGAAGCTGAAACTCCAGTACTTTGGCCACCTCATGTGAAGAGTTGACTCATTGGAAAAGACCCCGATGCTGGGAAGGATTGGGGGCTGGAGGAGAAGGGGACGACAGAGGATGAGATGGCTGGGTGGCATCACTGACTCGATGGACATGAGTTTGGGTAAACTCCGGGAGTTGGCGATGGACAGGGAGGTCTGGCGTGCTGTATTTCATGGGGTTGCAGAGTCGGACACGACTGAGTGACTGAACTGACTGAACTGAGGTCTCCTGCACTGCAGGAGGATTCTTTACCCTCTGAGCCACTGGAGAAGCCCAACCATCTGAATGGCATTAAAATTAATTAAAATTAATTAAAATTAATTCATTAATTAAAATAAATAAAACAACCATATCCTGCTCCAGTTGTGCACACCAAGGATGTAGAGGTCCAGATCAAAGACACTTGTAAATCTGATTTAGTTCAATCTAAGCGGAACAGATTGTGTGTGTGTGTGTGTGTGTGTGTGTGTGTGAAAGAGAGAGAGAGAGAGAGAGAGAGAGAATGGCATTATGCGAGATTGCCAGAGGTTTTTAAATGTCCAGGACCAAAAAATTAGCAAAACCCAGGTTATGGGATGTGATCACCAATTGCCAAACACATTAGAAAGGTGAACACCAGACTGCTGCTGCTGCTGCTAAGTCGCTTCAGTCGTGTCCAACTCTGTGCGACCCCATAGACGGCAGTCCACCAGGCTCCCCCATTCTGGGGTATAAAAATGGGGGAAGATGAGAGATTCAGTCTACTAGGTATTAAGAACAAAAAGAAGTAGTCTGGGCTGTTGAGCCCCTGACCAGAAGCAGATCCCTGGCAAAGTGTATAAATGAATCAAAAGAAGAGCAGCCTCACAAGACCAAGATCAAGTGATGGGCAGAAATTGGACTTTTCTGAAAAAGTCAATAGCTGAAGAGACGAAAGCCAGAGAATCCCTTTCCACCGGAAGGGTGGGATTTGGCAGCGAATGTAAGCAGGCACCAGTGGATGCCTTTGAGTATTTGAGTGTGCTCCTGCGCTGGGGGGCAGGGTAACACCAGAGTGGGCATCCATGTTTAAATCAACATGGAAATGAATATACCACTCAGCTCCACTTAACCAACTCTTCCTTTTGTGATGATTGGCTGCATGGAAGCTGGGCTCACCAGCCTGCTCATATTTTGACTTGACCCCTGTTTGACCTGACCTCTGACCCTACGGAGAGCAATTTCTCCAAATCATTTCTAGCAGACGGTTAGGCTTCCTCAAGAGTGAGAACATTTTCTTGTTTAATCCCCAGGAGGACCCCACCAGCTGAATCTGACATGGCCAGCATCTCTGAACTGTGGATGTTGTGAATCCAGGCACAGGCAGCACTGGGCTGGGCTCTGGGAGGTGGGTTCCCATGTCTACTGAAAAAGAAGATTTCCAGGAACCTGAGTAACGCAACTAGTAGGCTGTGTGTGAGAAGGGCTGCTGCTGCTGCTGCTGCTAAGTCGCTTCAGTCGTGTCCAACTCTGTGCGATCCCATAGACAGCAGCCCACCAGGCTCCCCCGTCCCTGGGATTCTCCAAGCAAGAACACTGGAGTGGGTTGCCATTTCCTGTGAGAAGGGCTGCGTGCAGGCTAAATCCAAATCCAGTCCTGGTGAGGTGGCAGAGTCCGCAGGTTGTGATGTGTAGTGTAACAGACAAGATTATTTTCACATGACCTTGGCTGGCCTGAACAATGGAACTGGCTTGAATTAACCCCCTCCTTCCTTCTGCCAGTGACAGGAGCCACATCCAAGTTCAGCTGACCACTGGACTGGGGGCTAATCGGAGTATTCTGTGCTCCCCTCCTTGGCTGGTTAGGAACCTGGTAATATTCACAGGCCAGAGGTATCCAGTTACCAGCATCCTCAGACAATTCCTGTAATGGGCTGGCTCCCTGAATTTAGACTGTGTGCGGTGCCAAGCAGCCTGGTGTTCCTTCACCGACAAGGCTGCTTTCCCATGCCAGCTCCATACAAGGGCAGAGTGATGGCATGAAGCCCTCTGGCTGGAGGGCACACTGTAAAGCAGGACCAGCTGCCACCAGCCTGGCTCACCTCCTCCTGATGAGGTGAGGCTCGGAGGGCATGGCTGCTTCTCTTACTGACCTTGTTTTCTCTTTCCCCGGCAAAGCTATGCGTCCTGTAGTTTAACTCAAATCTGGCACTTGTCAACCTGGAGATAGCATCACATCCCACAGGTTAAGGGCTCAGTCCCTGAAAGGCCAATTAGAAGTTCGGATGCTTCTGACAGACCAGCTATAGATCAGAAGTTCCAACAACCCCTTTCTCTGGTTTGATCCATTTGCTAGAATGGTTCAGCAAAGAGCTTGCTTACTAGATTAATTAGTTTAGGGACTTCTGTGGTGGTCCTGTGGCTAAGACATCAGGCTCCCAAAGTAGGGGGCCCAGGTTCAATCCCCTGTCAGGGAACTAGATTCCACGTGCCACAACTAAGAATTCGTACATCTCACCTAAAGATCCCGTATGCAGTAACTAAGACCTGGGGCAGTCCAATAAATGATGCTTTTTTTAAAAAAGAATTCATTTTAAAAAATGGATTCCTAGTTTATTACAAAGGATATTAAAAGATACAAGTGGGGACTTAGCTGGTGGTCCAGTGGCTAAGACGCCACACTCCTAATGCAGGGTGTCTGGCTTCAGTCCCTGGTCAGGGAACTAGATCCCACATGCTGCAACTAAAGGTTAACTTGCTACAACTAAGATAGAAGATCCCGCCTCCTGCAAATAAGTCCCGGCTCAGCCAAATAAGTAAATATCTAAAAATAAAAGATACAAATGAACAAGCAGATGAAGAGATACTTGGGGCCAGGTCTGGAAAAGTCCAGGGCACAAGAGGTTCCGTCCCCGTGGAGTTTGGGGTGTGCCACCCTCCTGGCAGGTGTTCACCAACCAGGAAGCTCTCCCAAACCTAATGGCTCAGAAATTCTTATGGAAGCTTCATTACACGACCACTAGTGACTAATTTAACCTCCAACCCCTCTCCCCTTCTCCAGGATGGGAGGACGGGGCTGAAAGTTCCAACTCTCCAATCACAGTTGGTTCCCCTGGCACCCTTCCCCCATCTGTAGGGGCTTCCCAAAAGTCACCTGATTAACATAAACTCAGATGTGGCTGAAAGGGCCTTGTTATGAATAACAAAATGCACCTTTAAAAAAATGCACCTTAATATATCGCTCTTATACCACTTAGGAAATGTCAAGTGTTTTAGGCATTCAGTGCCAGGAATAAGGACAAAAACCAAAGATGTATTTCTTATTACAAATCACAATATCAGAAAGCCAGTTTCCACACTGTGTGATGCTATGGGATTTGTCTCGGCCTCGGTGCCTGTCAGGGGGAGACCCAGAAGGATTTTGTCCATGGGAGACGCCTCTTCCCTGCTGCCCAGGGCCCTCCAGGCACACAGCTTCGTATGTGGGAGCCCCGCTGCACCCATGGCTGCCCTGAGTCAGCACTGCACCTGGAGCATCTCTGCTCCTCACCGCCCCATCTCTGCCTTCCCAGTCCCACTGCCACGGCCCGGGGTGTATCCTCCATGTTCCAAATTTAGCTAGTGGCCCTTCCTTGGGTCCTACTCCACTCAATCCCACCACCACACTTCACAAAACACTGTCTTCTCCATGTCGAATCCCTACTTCAAATCCACTGGATCCACTCTGCTCATCACGCTGGCCTCCTCTTTGCCGATCTCTGGTGGAGGCACTGGGAAGTCAGTGTCTCTCTATCCTCAGGAGCTTCCACGCAAAGGAGGAGGTGCCGAGCAGTGATGATGACTCAAGTGAGAAGTGTCAGGGCAGGGCCGTGGGGTCCTGGAGGAGGTGCATCAAGCCAGGTCTGGGGGTGAGCCAAGGAGGCTTCTCAGAGGAGGGAACAGACAGGCGTTTGAGACCTTCCCTTTCCTCTGACTCCTACCTGACGGTCCCAGTGCTGCGGTCTTCAAAGCCCCTCCCACTTCCTCCCTGTGCCCCAATCCACATTTCACGGGATCTGTTCCCCACCCACCTCCTTTCTTTGTTTCAACATGCTTCTTCATACTTTGACATCAGAAGGACATACTTTTGACTTCAAAATATGACACTTCGGTATATTTTGAGCTGTAGGCATTTGAAAAACAGCAAATGCAGGGAAAGGGTTTCTCTGAATCCCCCCATCTGTCTAAAGACAGATCCTCCTTTAGATGAATTGTCATAGATTCCCCTCCCAGGAGTTTCATCAACCAGAGAAGACTTATTTATCTTCAAAAAGGAGACTTGAAGTCCACGTTGTATCAGACAAACTTTGTCACAAACTGTCATATCTCCCATCTCTTCTCCTAAGGGCCCATTAATCTTCCTTAAAAGTCATTTACTCTCCCCTGAGAGGCCTATATAAGCCCTCCCCTTTCCCTTTTAAGATGGCATTTAGGGACTTCCCTGGTGATCCAGTGGCCAAGACTCTGAGCCACAGTGCAGAGGGCCCAGATTTGATCCCTGCTCAGAGAACTAAAGCCTACATGCCACAACCAAGATCGAAGTTCCAGCATGCCAAAGCTAAGACCTGACACAGCCAAAGAAATAAATTAATTTTTAAAAAATTTAAATAAACTTACAAGATGGTATTTAATCCTGAATTGTAAGCTAAATCAGGAAGTCTCATTTTTCCTTGGGTATCTCTCAGATATATAAGGGATATATATAGATCTCCAGTTCTTTAGATCTTATGTAAGGTTAATGGTTTTAACCATTAGGTTTTTAACCACTAGTTAGGAAATGCATTTCATTTTAAGTTTTGGGACCTGGGTATAAGTCTTCAGTCTGCCTCTTACATAGCTTTTGGGCCAGTCCCTCTAAATGTAAAACAAAATAAGAATTCATGCTTTCTTTCACTCACTCAACAAACATTTACTGAATACCATGAAGGCTCTATAAACCAGAAGGGAATGGAATTTAGCTTGAGTATTTGTATTTGTCTTGTCATGTATATGATTTAAGGGTAGAAACTTTGAGTTGAAGCTACTGAATTTCATCAATACTGCTAATCAAAAAAATAGGACCTCATTGTAATCTTCAAAAATATTCTATTATTAATGATAAAATCTGAGTTTTTATTACGTGTCTGATACATTGCTGTTGTTGTTCAGTCGCTAAGTCATGTCCAACTCTTTGTAACCCCATGGACTGCAGCATGCCAGGCTTCTCTGTCCTCTACTATCTCCTGGAGTTTGCTCAAATTCATGTTCACCGAGTTGGTGATGCCATCCAACCATCTTATCCTCTGCCACCCCCTTCTCCATTTGCCTTCAATCTTTCCCAGCATCAGGGGCTTTTCCAATGAGTCAGCTCTTCTCAGCAGGTGGCCAGACTATTAAAGCTTCAGCTTCAGCTTCAGCATCAGCCCTTTCAGTGACTATTCAGGGTTGATTTCCTTTAGGATTGACTGGTTGGATTTCCTTGCAGTCCAAGGGACTCCCAAGAATTCTCCAGCACCACAGTTCAAAAACATCAATTCTTTGGCATTCAGCCTTCTTTATGGTCCAACTCTCACATCCATACATGACTACTGGAAAAACCATAGCTTTGACTATACAGACCCTTGTCAGCAAAATGATGTCTCTGCTTTTTAATACACTGTCTAGGTTTGCCATAGACAAACCTAGGTTTGCGCCTTCCAAGGAGCAAATGTCTTTTAATTTCATGTCTGCAGTCACTGTTCACAGTGATTTTGAGCCCAAGAAAATATAATCTGTCACAGCTTCCACTTTTTCCCTTTCTATTTGCCATGAAGTGATGGGGCCAAAATACACATTATATGTACATGTACATACTATATTTTTATATAGTTTATCTTGTTTAATTTTCACAACTTTATGAAATATACCCATTTAGAAGATAGAGAAATTGAGGTTTAGGATGACTAAGTAACTCTCCCAGAGTCTGAGTGAAAAAAACAAGCATACTACAAACTAGCACTTGCCAAGGGTATTTGCCTGTGACTGAACAACAAGGGCATTTGTCAGCTGCCTCTGCAGAGACTGAATCCTGTGCTGCTGCGGCTGCTGACTTTCAACACACCCGGAAGGGAGTTCAGTGTGGAGAGTGAGGCACGTTGTGCTCCAGAGAAATTGGTGAAACAAGACTTCAGATAGTTACATATTCTCAGGAACTGATTTCCCCTTGCATCTCCTCATTTGGGCTTCCCTTATAGCTCAGTTGGTAAAGAATCTGCCTTCAATGCAGGAGACCCGGATTTGATCCCTGGGTTGGGAAGATCCCCTGAAGAAGGAAATGGCAACACACTCCAGTATTCTTCCCTAGAGAATCCCATAGACAGAGGAGCTAGGCAGGCTACAGTCAGTGGGGTCGCAAGAGTCCAAGAGTTGAACACGACTTAGGGACTAACCCACCACATTTTCAGGCCCTGATTTCATGACCCTCTTACATTCCTCATATCTGGACAAGCACTAAATCCCTTCATGATGACATCAGCTCCTCATGACTAGCAGATAACTTTTTGTATGAATAAAATAAGTGCTTGATTGTATTGAACTCCCCCTTCACCAAAATCATATATATTGCCTTTCCATCACTACCTCTTTGGAGCAGTTTCTCAGAGCTATCTGAGGTGCTGTCGGCTGCAGTCCTCATTTTGAACCAGATAAAACTTAACTTGTAACTCTCACGTTGTGCATCTTTTTTAGTTAACATATTAGAACCTAAGATTTCTCTGAGGTCTATGATCTTTACCGTTATGTTATTCTGCTTTCTTTTTATTATAACTGGGAAACATAGTTATTAGGGATAATAGAAGAAAAAACTAAAAATCACCACAATTCATTTTTCTTAACATTTATCTAGTCCTTTCCTAATCTTTAAAAAATGTACATTCATAACCAATAACCATGTATCAGGTAGTTATTGCTATGTAACAAAACTATCCCAAAGCTTAGCAACTTAAAACAAAAATCATCTATTAGTTCTGTGGGAAATGTTAGGTAGGTAGAATAGGGAAAAGGAGTCCAAAATGGCGGTGGCTAAAAGACAAGGAAGGTCAAAGGGAGGTCCAAAGACCAGAGTGAAGACTTCAGGCAGAACAAACAGCAGTCCTGGCTAAGCCCAATTTGCATAGGGCAGGCCCAGGTGGAGGGAAAAAACGTAAAAGGAGGAGGCAAAGAGCTCTCTCACCGACTCTCCCACGTGCGTGCGCTGGCTCGCTCGCGCGCTCTCTCTTTCTCTCTCTCTCTCTCCCGAGCGTGCGCGCTCTCTCTCTCTCCCCGCCCCCCTCCACCCCCC
>NW_011494842.1:5773424-5785700 GCF_000754665.1 Bison bison bison | reverse complement strand
CTCTTCGAGTCTTGGATTCTCCTGCTATCTTCTAAATAAAATAGAGCTGTAACACTGATTTGCCTAAGAGCTGTAGCACGGTTTGTCCAAGACCCGAGAGCTGTGACGCGCCGAGGGCTTTAATGTCCGTCGCTCCAAATCTTTGTTGTGACGAGACAAAGAACCGAGGAACATACACTCGCGTGACAGAAATATTTATTTTTTCCCACAGATTATGGTTGAAGTGGACAATTCTGCTGACTGGGCCAGGCTTAGCTGTTCTTAGTTGGGTACGTTCATGCCTTCGTCATCACCCGGCAGGTCTGCTACCGTCTGGCTTGTCTAAGATAACCTCAGCTGGGCCAGCTCAGTTTCCGTCATGACCTCACATTCACGTGTTCTCATGGCGGTCACAGAGGACCAAGAAGGTAGCAGAATCACACTTGTTCTAGCCTCTACTTTCGTCAAGTCGGCCAACATTACTACAATGGCCACAGCAGGTCACATGGCTAAATTCTAATTCTTCAAGAGGTTGGGGAGGGACTTCCCTGGTGGTCCACTGGCTAAGACTCCATACTCGCCATGCAGGGGGTATGGGTTCGATCCCTGATCAGGGAACTAGATCTTGCATGCTGCAACTAAAGGTCTCCCATGCCACAGCAAAGACCAAAGATCCTGAGTGCAACAAATAAGGCCTGTCAAATAAATAAATATTTTTCATTTATTTTATATATTTTTATAAATATGCAATATATGTTTTATATAAAATACATATTTTAAATAAAGGTGCAGTCAAATATTTTTCAAAAAAGAGGGTGGGGAAATTGACTCTGCTTCTGTTATGCAAATGAGAGAGTTAATTCTTAGGTTGATAAGAAGTCCTCTGCTCCTCCGAATGGGGTTCAGAGGAGAAAAGGACAAACTTTCTTTTCTGCATTGCTTTCTCTTAGTCACTTAAGACATTATTTTCTTTAAGCCCGGAGCTAATGATTACACAACAAAACTCATCTTTCTCAAGGGTATGTTTTTCCTTAAGTTCTGTGCTAATGATTATACAAAAACAATGTATCTTGCTTGAGGACATGTTTCTGCTTCTTAACAAGAACCTTCTGACTAATCTTGTTGTCTTAAGACCTATGTTGTGGGAGTGGGTCTGGTAAAAGTATATAAGGCCTTGATAAGGAGGGCACTCTCCGTCCCCCTTCTGACGTCTATGTCAGAAGCTTTCTCAGTCCTTTTTCACTTTAATAAAACTCTGATACCCAAAAGCTCTTGAGTGATCAAGCCTGTTCTCTGGTACCGAAGCTAAATCTTCCAAGATTACAAATCCAACGTCGTTCACCATAAGCTATCACAAGAAACCACAAATTTACAGGACAAAGGAAGTGGCTATAGGGAAGAGTGATGAGTTGGAGCCATCAATTAAATCAACCTACCAATCTGTCCTCCAACAATTATTTCTGTTCTCCCTCCAGGCAAAGTATGCTCATCCCCACTTCAGGAAGCCATAAAGAGGCATCAATCATGACTTTAAGCCCAAGGTCCAGGATCTTGTGATCTACATCAGGTCCGAACGCAGCTCTTGAATGGAATGCCTATGATCTAAAAAGGCAAGTTATTTATCTCATACACACCCAAAATACCATGGTGAGTCTGGGCCAGAATAATCACAATGGACACTCCTCTGAAGAAGAATAAGGAAGAATAGTTGGCATACAGAAGTCACTGGTCCAGAACACTTCTGAAATTGTTGCAGGGAAGGGCCATTTCTGACTCCAGGGTGGATCTGTTTCTTTAACCTCCCCCCCCCCCCTTTGGTGCTTTTGTTATTACAATCATATATAATGGACTGCCTCAGGGAATCCTGCCCCTCTGCCTGACTGTTAAACTAAAAGTGACTGTTCAGTTCAGAGGCAGATCTGACAGGTGCCCACCTGTGAATGGCTACAAGAATGAAGCAACACATCCCCTCCTTGAAGTTAAACATTCCAAGAGATCCGTTCAGTCCAACTCTTTGCAACCCCATGGAGTGCAGCGTTCCTTGTCCATCACCAAGTCCCAGAGCCTGCTCAAACTCATGACCATTGAGTCAGTGATGCCATCCAACCATCTCATCCTCTGTCGTCCCCTTCTCCTCCAATCTTTCCCAGCATTAGGGTCTTTTCAAATGACAGCTCTTTGCATCAGGTGGCCAAATTATTGGAGCTTCAGCTTCAGCATCAGTCCTTCCAATGAATATTCAGGACTGATTTCCTTTAGGACTGACTGGTTTGATCTTGCAGTCCAAGGGGTTCTCAAGAATCTTCTCCAAAACCACAGTTCAAAAGCATCAATTCTTCGGTGCTCAGCCTTCATTATGGTCCAACTCTCACATCCATACATGACTACTGGAAAAACCATAACTTTGACTAGATGGACCTTTGTTGACAAAGTAACGTCTCTGCTTTTTAATATGCTGTCTCAGTTCAGTTCAGTCGCTCAGTCGTGTAAGACTCTTTGCGACTCCATGAATTGCAGCACGCCAGGCCTCCCTGTCCATCACCAACTCCCGGAGTTCACTCAGACTCACGTCCATCGAGTCAGTGATGCCATCCAGCCATCTCATCCTCTGTCGTCCCCTTCTCCTCCTGCCCCCAATCCCTCCCAGCATCAGAGTCTTTTCCAATGAGTCAACTCTTCACATGAGGTGGCCAAAGTACTGGAGTTTCAGCTTTAGCATCATTCCTTCCAAAGAAATCCCAGGGCTGATCTCCTTCAGAATGATCTCCTTGCAGTCCAAGGGACTCTCAAGAGTCTTCTCCAACACCACAGTCCAAAAGCATCAATTCTTTGGCGCTCAGTCTTCTTCACAGTCCAACTTTCACATCCATACATGACCACAGGAAAAACCATAGCCTTGACTAGACAGACCTTTGTTGGCAAAATAATGTCTCTGCTTTTGCATATGCTATCTAGGTTGGTCATAACTTTCCTTCCAAGGAGTAAACATCTTTTAATTTCATGACTGCAGTCACCATCTGCAGTGATTTTGGAGCCCAAAAAATAAAGTCTGACACTGTTTCCACTGTTTCCCCATCTATTTCCTATGAAGTGATGGGACCGGATGCCATGATCTTAATTTTCTGAATGTTGAGCTTTAAGCCAACTTTTTCACTCTCCACTTTCACTTTCATCAAGAGGCTTTTTAGTCTCTTTTCACTTTCTGCCATAAGGATGGTGTCATCTGCATATCTGAGGTTATTGAGATTTCTCCTGGCAATCTTGATTCCAGCTTGTGTTTCTTCCAGTCCAGCGTTTCTCATGATGTATTCTGCCTATAAGTTAAATAAGCAGGGTGACAATATACAGCCTTGACGTACTCCTTTTCCTATTTGTAACCAGGCTGTTGTTCCATGTCCAGTTCTAACTGTTGCTTCCTGACCTGCATACAGGTTTCTCAAGAGGCAGGTCAGGTGGTCTGGTATTCCCATCTCTCTCAGAATTTTCCACAGGTTATTGTGATCCACACAGTCAAAGGCTTTGGCATAGTCAATAAAGCAGAAATCGATGTTTTTCTGGAACTCTCTTGTTTTTTCAATGATCCAGCAGATGTTGGCAATTTGATCTCTGGTTCCTCTGCCTTTTCTAAAACCAGCCTGAACATCTGGAAGTTCACGGTTCACGTACTGCTGAAGCCTGGCTTGGAGAATTTTGAGCATGACTTTACTAGCATGTGAGATGAGTGCAATTGTGCAGTAGTTTGAGCATTCTTTGGCATTGCCTTTCTTTGGGATTGGAATGAAAACTGACCTTTTCCAGTCCTGTGGTCACTGCTGAGTTTTCCAAATTTGCTGGCATATTGAGTGCAGCACTTTCACAGCATCATCTTTCAGGATTTGAAATAGCTCAACTGGAATTCCATCACTTCCACTAGCTTTGTTCGTAGTGATGCTTTCTAAGGCCCACTTGACTTCACATTCCAGGATGTCTGGCTCTAGGAGAGTGATCACACCATCATGATTATCTGGACTGTGAAGATCTTTTTTGTATAGTTTTTCTGTGTATTCTTGCCACCTCTTAATATCTTCTGCTTCTGTTAGGTCCATACCATTTCTGTCCTTTATTGTTCCCATCTTTGCATGAAATGTTCCCTTGGTATCTCTAATTTTCTTGAAGAGATCTCTAGTCTTTCCCATTCTGTTGTTTTCCTCTATTTCTTTGCATTGATCGCTGAGGAAATAGCATTAATGCTATTTCTTTGCATTAACCGCCTGTGCTTAGTCAATATGCTGTCTAGGTTTGTCATAGCTTTTCTCCCAAGGAGCAAGTGTCTTTTAATTTCATGGCTGCAATCACCATCTGCAGTGTTTTGGGAGCCCGAGAAAATAAAGCCTGTCACTGTTTCCATTGTTACCCCATCTATTTGCCATGAAGTGATGAGACTGGATGCCATGATCTTTGTTTTTGGAATGTTGAGCTTTAAGCCAGCTTTTTCACTCTCCTCTTTCACTTTCATCAAAAGGGTCTTCAGTTCTTTGCTTTCTGCCCTAAGGGTGGTGTCATCTGCATATCTGAGGTTATTGATATTTCTCCTGGCAGTCTTGAGTTCAGCTTGTGCTTCATCCAGCCTGGAATTTCGCATAATGTACTATATATAAGTTAAATAAGCAGGGTGACCATATACAGCCTTGACGTACTCCTTTCCTGATTTGGAACCAGTCTGTTTGTTCCATGTCCGGTTCTAACTGTTGCTTCTTGACCTGCACACAGATTTCTCAGGAGGCAGGTAAGGTGGTCTGGTATTCCCATCTCTTTAAGAATTTTCTACCGTTTGTTGTGATCCACAAAGGATTCCAGGAGATACTTGCAAGATAATGGCCTTTTAACTTTACTTCCTCAACTCCTTCCCCTCCCTGTTCTATAAAAGAAACTGGCCTCCAGGGACCGACAAGATGGTTATTTTGAGACATTAGCCTGCTATCTTTACGTCATCTGACTTTTTGAATAAAGTCATTTTCTGTCCTAAACACCTCATCTCTCAGATTCATTGGCCTCTTGTGCAGTGAGCAGAGTCAGCTTGGACTTGGTAACAAAATCAGCTAGGCAAATCCAGCCAGGTCCCCCTTCTCTGGGGTTGGGGAATATTCCTTGATGAGACCTGGTTTTTCTCCTTCAGAGTGGCTTCCCAATCTGTTGCAGGAAGGGAACTCCTTCCAGGGCCTAAGAGTGGGCTCTTGTCTAACAATCAAAAGACATGCAAAAAAAGCAAAAGACTTTACTGTGAAGGGGTGCCCGGGCAGATAGCAGCAGGGCGAGGGAACACAGGAGAACTGCTCTGCCACATGGCTCACAGTCTTGGGTTTTATAGTGATGGGGTTGGCCTTGTAACAGGAGAGAAAAGGGCAGGGCACAACTTTTGAAAAAATGGCATAGCCCAAAGACACAATATAAACCGATTAGAATCAGATGAGTCCAAGCTGGCAGATAAGTCTTTGAACGTCAACTGGCAAGCTAATGACATGCCAGAGGTGCCATGACAGCTCCAAAAGTGAAAGTGAAAGCCGTACCCAACTCTTTGTTGTCCATGGACTATACCATGGAATTCTCCAGGCCAGAATACTGGAGTGGGTAGCCATTCCCTTCTCCAGAGGATCTTCCCAACCCGGGGATAAAATCCAAGTCTTCCACTTTGTAGGTGGATTCTTTGCCATCTGAGCCACCAGGGAAGCCCAAGAATAATAGAGTTGGTAACCTATCCCTTCTCCAGAGGATCTTCCCGACCCAGGAATCAAATCAGGGTCTCCTGCGTTGCAGGCGGATTTTTTACCAGTTGAGCTACCAGGGAAGCCCTATGACAGTTCCAAGGCACTGTCAAAAGACCAGGGAGCGGGTGGTGGCCCAATTACTGGAAATCTCTAGCCCTTCCCCAAAACAATTGGAATAATCCTCCCACTTATTAGGAGGTGAAATTAACTAGCCCATAAAAACTAACCATGCCACATTTTGTGGCTTCACTCGCCCTCTGCGATGGCCCACACTCTGTCTGTTGAGTGTGCTTCTCTCTGAATCTGAATAAACCCACTTCTTACCTATCACTTTGTCTCTCACTGAATTTTTTCTGTGATGAGACGTCAAGAACCAGAGCTTCATTAGGGCCTGAAACCATGGGTTTTGGCTGGGTTTGAGTCCCAGCACAAGGGTTCAAGTCCCAGTCTGAGGTAAACAGTTTCAGTTTCTGAGTTGTCTCTGGCCAATGACTCCAACTCAGTGTCCTTCCTGGTGGCACACATCACTCATCCAGGATGGAGTCCAGTGAGAATGATTCTGGGAATTTGGTAAGACGTGTGGACTGGAGTCTCCTCTCTCCTGCCCTTTCCTGAATGCTTCTGTTCTTGACAGCATTGGGCTTTACTTTCACCACCAGACATCCACAACAGAGCATCGTTTCCACTTTGGCCCAGTTGCTTCATTCTTTCTGGAGCCATTAATAATTGCTCTACACTCTTCCCCAGTAGCATATCGGGCACCTTCCAACCTGGGGGGCTCATCTTCTGGTGTTATATCTTTTTGTCTTTTCATACTGTCCACGGGGTTCTCTAAGCAAGAATATCAGAGTGGGTTGCCATTTCCTCCTCCAGGGGACGACATTTTGTCAGAACTCTTCACTGTGACTCATCTTGGGTGGCCCTGCCTGTCATGGTTCATAGCTTCATTGAGTTATGCAAGCCCCGTTGCCACGACAAGACTGTGACCCATAAAGGGGAAATTGGACGTTGTCAAGCAGGAGGTAGCAAGAATGAACATCAGCTTCTTAAGAATCAGTGAGTTAAAATGGGTGAGAATGGGCGAATTTAATTCAGACAATCAATATATCTACTCCTGTGGGCAAGAATCCCTTAGAGGAAATGGAGTAGCCCTCATAGTCAACAAGAGTTCAAAACAGAGTCCTTGGATGAAATCTCAAAAATGACAGAATGATCTCGGTTCATTTCCAAGGCAAACCATTCAACAGCACAGTAATCCAAATCTGTGCCCCAACCATTGATGCCAAAGAAACTGCAGTTGATTGATTCTGTGAAAACCTACAACACCCTCTAGAGCTAATACCAAAAAAAGATGTCCTTTTCATCATAGAGGGTTGAAATGCAAAAGAAGTCAAGAGATACCTGGAATAACAGGCAATTTTGGCCTTGGAGTACAAAATGAAGCAGGGCAGAGACTAACAGTGTTTTGCCAAGAGAACACACTGGTCATATCAAACATCCTTTTCAACAACAAAAGAGATGACTCTACACATGGACATCACCAGATGGTCAATACCAAAATCAGACTGATTATGTTCTTTGAGTCAAAGATGGAGAAGCTCCATACGGTCGGCAGAAACAAGACCTGGAGTTGACTGTGGCTCAGATCATGAGCTCCTTATTGCAAAATTCAGGCTTCAGTTGAAGAAAGTAGGGAAAACCATTAGGCCATTCAGGGATGACCTCAATCAAATCCCTATGATTATACCGTGGAGGTGACCAATAGATTCAAGGGATTAGATCTGGTAGACAGAATGCCTGGAGAACTATTGATGGAGGTTCATAATATTGTACAGGAGGCAGTACCTAAACCGTCCCAAATAAAAAGAAACGTAAGAAGGCAAAGTGGTTATCTGAGGAGGCTTTAGAAATAGCTGAAGAAAGAAGGGAAGTGAAAGGCAAGGGAGAAAGGGAAAGATATACCCAGCTGAATGTAGAGTTCCAGAGAATAGCCAAGAGAGATAAGAAGGCCTTCCTAAAGGAACAATGCAAAAAAATTAGAGGGAAATAATAGAATGGGAAAGACTAGAGATCTCATCAAGAAATTAGAGATAGAAAGGAAGTATTTCATGCAAGGATGGGCACAATAAAGGACAGAATTGGTAAGGACCTAAAAGAAGCAGAAGAGATTAAGAAGAGGTGGCCAGAATACACAAAACTATTCAAAAAAGATCTTAATGAACTGGACAACCACGACTGTGTGGTCACTCACCTAGAGCCAGACATCCTAGAGTGTGAAGTCAAGTGGGCCTTATGCAGTATTACTACAAACAAAGTTAGCAGAGGTGATGGAATTCCAGCTGAGCTATTTTTTTTCCTTTTTTTTTCCTTCTATTTTTGGCTGAGCTATTTCAAATCTTAAAAGATGATGCTGTTGAAGTGCCCCACTCAGTATGTCAGCAGATTTGGAAAACTCATCAGTGGCCACAGACTGGAAAAAGTCAGTTTTCATTCCAATCCCAAAGAAGGGCAATACCAAAGAATATTCAAACTACACTGTAATTGTGCTCATTTCACATGCTAGCAAAGTTATGTTCAAAATCCTTCAAGCTAGGCTTCAGCAGTACATGAACTGAGAACTTCCTGATGTACAAGCTGGGTTTCAAAGATCTCTGCAGAGGAAGCAGAGATCAAATTGCCAACACTCGTTGGATCATGGAGAAAGCGAGGAAGTTCCAGAAAAACAAGTACTTCTGCCTCATTGACTACACTAAAGCCTTTGACTGTGTGGATCACAACAAACTGTGGAAAATTCCTAAAGAGATGGGAGTGCCAGACCACCTTATCTGTCTCCTAAGAAATCTGTACATGGGTCAAGAGGCAACAGTTAGAACCGGACATGGAACATCCTACTGGTTCCAAACTGGGGGAAAGGAGTACATCAAAGCTGTATATTGTCAGCCTGCTTGTTTAACTTACATGCAGAGTACATCATGTAAAATGCTGGGCTGGATGAATCACAAGCTGGAATCAAGATTGCTGGGAGAAATATCAACAACCTCAGATATGCAGATGACACCACTCTAATGACAAAAAGTAAAGAGGAAGTAAAGAGCCTCTTGATGAAGGTGAAAGAAGAAAGTAGGAAAAAATGGCTTGAAACTCAGTATGAAAAACTAAGATTATGGCATCTAGTCCCATCACTTTTCGGCAAATAAAAGGGGAAAAAGTAGAAGCAGTGACAGATTTTATTTTCTTGAGTTTCAGAATCACTGCTCACAGTGACTGGCATGAAATTAAAAAACACTTGCTCCTTGTAAGGAAAGCTGTGACAAACCTAGACAGTGTATTAAAAACCAGAGACACCACTTTGCTGTCAAGGGTCTGTTTAGTCAAAGCTATGGTTTTTCCAGTAGTCTTGTTTGGATGTGAGAGTTGGACCATAAAGAAGGCTGAGCACCAAAGAATTGATGCTTTCTAACTATGGTGCTGGAAAGGACTCTTGAGAGTCCCTTGGACTGCAAGGAGATCAAACTAGTCAATCCTAAAGGATATCAGTCCTGAATATTCATTGGAAGGACTGACATTGAAGCTGAAGCTCTCATACTTTGGCCACCCGATTTGAAGAGCTGACTCATTGGAAAAGCCCCTGATGCTAGGAAAGATTGAAGGCAAAAGGAGAAGAGAGTGGCAGAGGATGAGATGGTTGGATAGCATCACCGACTCAATGGACATGAGTTTGAGCAAACTCCATGAGATAGCAGAGGACAGAGGAACTTGGGGTGGACATGACTTAGCGACTGAACAACAACAAAACTTTGTCTTAGACTTGTGATTTGAAGCTGAAAGTTATTAGATAATTTGATTTCATTTGTAAACGGCATTGAAATCTTGACGATAACTTCACTTTCCATAAGTAGACTCTTGAATTAATAGGTTTTGGGGAATTATTACATGATTAAGAAGATTTTTTTCTTGCTTGACTTGTAAATCTGTCCTACGAGGCATTTGAAGTGCTTGAAAAAAAGCAAGTCTATTAAATTTGTAAATGTAGCTTAAATATTTAAGAGAACCTAATTAACTAACTTTGTAAATGGCATGAATAATGTTCAAGCAAATCTAATATGTCAAATCCGCTGACTAATTGAACATTAATCAAGGAACAAGCTCTTGCTCTAATTTTTACACAAAATTTATAATATTTCTAAATAAAACATCAAAGTTAGGTAAGTTAAACTTAAGAAAATTTGTTTGTAAATTTACAACTTTAATTAATTGAAAATTAATTTAAATAGAAGCAACTACAAACAGTCTTTTCTGCTCTCAGATGTGTTCCTAGGATGCCCGCCTCCTTGGCACTGGACTACCTCCATCTCTCAGTATTGCCCTTCCCCTGATCTGTGACAGCCCTTATTACTGGGAAGTCTTTCACTGGGCCCTGTCCTTTATGGTTATGTAACTTTTATCGGATTGCACATTCATGGATTTGGAGAGCAGGACTAACGTGAGGAGTTTGGCAAGTACCTGACTTTGAATAAACTCTCAAAAAATGTGACATCTCCCCCTCACCTAATCATCTCTCTATCTGGCAGCATCCACAAGTCTCAAGAAAGACTCACTGAGCACTTCCCTGGGGGTCCAGTGGTTAAGAATCCACCTGCCAATGCAGGGGACATAGGTTCCATCCCCGGCCCAGGAAGATCTCACGTGCCACATGGAACTAAGCCCCTGTGCCCCAACTACTGAGCCTGTGTTCTAGGGCCCAGGAGCTGTCACTACCGAAGCCCGGGCACCTAGAGCCCATACTCCCCAACAAGAGAAGCCACTGCAATAATAAGCAACTAAATTGCAACTAAGAGGAGGCCCTGCTTAGCACAACTAGAGAAAGACTGCTCAGCAACAGAGACCCAGCACTGCCAAAAATAAGTGAATAAATAAATAATTTTAAAATTTAGTTAAAAAAAAGAAATACTCATTGAATGTCCTTTATCTTGACGCAGCATCTTCTAAGAGTTTGGCTTACAGAAAAACCTTATTAGAAAAAGCACTTTATGGTCAAAAATGTTCATCTGTGGCAAAATTTCAAAGAGTTAAATATTAGAACTGTCTATTTCACCACTAGGGAATTGTTGAGCATTTTTAGTTATTCCTTTATATACTGCTGCTGCTGCTAAGTCGCTTCAGTCATGTCAAACTCTATGCAACCCTATGGACAGCAGCCCACCAGGCTCCTCTGTCCACGAGATTCTCCAGGCAAGAATACTGCAGTGGGTTGCCGTTTCTTTCTCCCCTTTATATACTACCTTGTTTCAAAAGGGCGCACAGCGGCCTAAACCAAAGAAAAAGGTAAAATATGCTTAAGGGCTTCCCTGGTGGCTCAGTGGTAAAGAATCCACCTGCCAACGCAGGAGATGGGATCCCTGGTCGGCAATGCCATGTGGTAACTAAGCCCGTAGGCCACAACTGTTGAGCCTGTGCTCTAGAGCCTGGGAGCCGAAAATACTGAGCCCACATACATCAGCCTGTGAAGCCCATACACCTCTGCTCCACAGCAAGAGAAGCCACTGCTATAAGCGTGCGCACTGCAGGGAAGAGTAGCCCCTGCTCGCTGCAACTAGGGAAAGCCTGTGGGGAGCAATGGAGACCCAGCACAGCCAAAAATAAGTAAATACATAATTTTTTTAGAAATTAAAAAAAAACACTTAAAACAAACAAGAAGTATAAGGCAAAAGGATAAAAAACAAAATCTGCAAAGTGGGAGAGGGGCTAAGACTACCACTAGCAATACAAAAAAATACACATGCTAAAGTCGTATATTCTTGATCCAGAAGACTTGCTTTAAGCTTTCTAGCAGCCAACACGACTCAAATTCAAAACTCAAAGGATCCACGTGTCCAAAACTAACAAATTGCTTTAGAAAAGTTCAACTCTTCTGGAAAGCTAGATAATAAGAAGGTCCACCTTTGGGTAGAGAGAGGCTGAGTAAGAACTGGCACGATCGTCAAGAGCTTTATGGAAAAAACACAAAAACAAGCTTGAGCACCTCCCAGAGGACAGGTAAACAAACTCAGTGCCACCACTCTAAAGAAGGCTGGCACTCCCAGATCAATCCAGGTGATCTGACATAGAATGAGTAGATGAAGGATGTGCAGTTCAGTCGCTCAGTCATGTCCAACTCCTTGCGACCCCATGAACCGCAGCACGCCAGGCCTCCCTGTCCATCACCAACTCCCGGAGTCTACCCAAACCCATGTGCATTGAGTCGGTGATGTATCCCACCATCTCATCCTCTGTCATCCCCTTCTCCTCCTGCCTTCAATCTTTCCCCAAACCAGGGTCTTTTCCAATGAGTCAGCTCTTCGCATCAGGTGGCTAAAGTACTGGAGTTTCAGCTTCAACATCAGTCCTTCCAATGAACACTCAGGACTGATCTCCTTTAGGATGGACTGGTTGGAACTCCTTGCAGTCCAAGGGACTCTCAAGAGTCTTCTCCAACACCACAGTTCAGAAGCATCAATTCTTTGGCACTCAGCTTTCTTTATAGTCCAACTCTCACATCCATACACTGTTTCCA
>NW_011494842.1:5772998-5773324 GCF_000754665.1 Bison bison bison | reverse complement strand
TGGAAAAACCATAGCCTTGACTAGACGGACCTTTGTTGGTAAAGTAATGTCTCTGCTTTTTAATATGCTGT
The DNA here is from genome assembly GCF_000754665.1 of Bison bison bison. Taxonomy (NCBI): domain Eukaryota; kingdom Metazoa; phylum Chordata; class Mammalia; order Artiodactyla; family Bovidae; genus Bison; species Bison bison. The sequence goes on along the minus strand of NW_011494842.1, from coordinate 5,773,253 downwards.
CTAGGTTGGTCATAGCTTTCCTTCCAAGGAGTAAGCGTCTTTTAATTTCATGGCTGCAGTCACCATCTGCAGTGATTTTGGAGCCTAGAAAAATAGTCAGCCACTGTTTCCACTATTTCCCCATCTATTTGCCATGAAGTGATGGGACCAGATGCCATGATCTTAATTTTCTGAATGTTGAGCTTTAAGCCAACTTTTTCACTCTCCACTTTCACTTTCATCAAGAGGCTCTTTAGTTCTTCACTTTCTGCCATA
>NW_011494842.1:5758752-5772898 GCF_000754665.1 Bison bison bison | reverse complement strand
TGAGGTTATTGATATTTCTCCCGGCAATCTTGATTCCAGCTTGTGCTTCCTCCAGCTCAGCATTTCTCATGATGTACTCTGCATAGAAGTTAAATAAGCAGGGTGACAATATACAGCCTTGATGTACTCCTTTTCCTATTTGGAACCAGTCTGTTGTTCCATGTCCAGTTCTAACTGTTGCTTCCTGACCTGCATACAGGTTTCTCAAGAGGCAGGTCAGGTGGTCTGGTATTCCCATCTCTTTCAGAATTTTCCACAGATTATTGTGATCCACACAGTCAAAGGCTTTGGCACAGTCAATAAAGCAGAAATAGATGTTTTTCTGGAACTCTCTTGCTTTTTCAATGATCCAGCAGATGTTGGCAATTTGATCTCTGGTTCCTCTGCCTTTTCTAAAACCAGCTTGAACATTTGAAGTTCTAGGTTCACATATTGCTGAAGCCTGAGAATTTTGAGCATTACCTTACTAGCGTGTGAGATGAGTGCAATTGTGTGGTAGTTTGAGCATTCTTTGGCATTGCCTTTCTTTGGGATTAGAATGAAAACTGACCTTTTCCAGTCCTGTGGCCACTGCTGAGTTTTCCAAATTTGTTGGCACATTGCATGCAGCACTTTCACAGCATCATCTTTCAGGATTTGAAATAGCTCAACTGGAATTCCATCACCTTCACTAGCTTTTTTCATAGTGATTCTTTCTAAGGCCCACTTGACTTCACATTCCAGGATGTCTGGCTCTAGGAGAGTGATCACACCATTGTGATTATCTGGGTCATGAAGATCTTTTTTGTACAGTTCTTCTGTGTACAAAGGATGATGATCCAGTAAATGGGCAATTATTACTTGGGTCATAGTACGGGATGTGGAGAAGGAGTGCTCCCGTGAAAGAATTAAGTGTGAAAATTGGAGATGACAAAAACACAAAAACATCAAACTATGTGTAGAATATCATCAGGGTAAAATTCACTAAGATAACATACGTTATTTCCGTATGTTAGGGATATCATTGCTTTTTTGTTTCTATTTATTGTTATTTTTTAGGTGTCCAGTGGGAATTACACTGGGTAAAAGTATTTTGAAAGATGACTTACTTAAAATGTGACTAGGCCAAGGCTTGCAGCAGCGTCCGGGCAGCACGTTTCAGGTTAAGGCCCGGACCTGCGGTACCCACGCATCCCACGCCGCCCACAGACACTCAGGGTCTTCCAGGCACCCTGGAGAGGACCAAAAGTCGACTGGGGGCAGAGCCGAGGTGGTCGGTTGGTGACACCACGTTTGACAACTGGACAGGCATTGATAGAATCCATGCAGAGGACAGGCTGGCTGCGTTCTACCCCCATGCACCCCTTGACCTCACCTCCCAATGCTGCCTGTGCCCCAGGTAACAGTGGGCGTGGGTCCCGAGCCCCCAGGCTTGGGGTCACGGGGGTTCTACCCCTTCAGTGGTCCCTGTCCATCTCCCACTTCTCAAGTTTGCAGCCCTGCTGATCCTTGGCAAAGCAGGTGATGGGATGACCCTGGGCCATACTGGACAAACCTCCAGTTCCAGGAGCCTGACCTTGGATGATGTAGCCCTGGACTTCAGATACAAAGAGTGGAAGCCTCTGGACTCCCCTCAAGAGGCCCTCTACAATAGACTTGATGCCCAAGAATTTTGGAATTGTTATCACACTGAGTAAGGACTTTCCTCTGACCCACAATTGGTCCAACTGGAAGGCTTAACTGTTTTTTTCTAATGGATCTTCCTTCTGCCTTCCCCCTCTCCTGTGCTATGAAATGTTTCAGGGACTGGAAAGCTTCCAGAATTTGTCCAAGTAGACCTCTGAGCTTAAGTTTCTAATTTTTTTTTTTTTTTTGGTCTGCATTTGTTTTTTCTGTCTGTATTTCTTTTCTGCTTTATTTCTTTTTATGTCAGGCAAAAGGCTTGGAATGTGCCGGTGTCCCTTATTGACTTCCCTGGTGGCTCAGACAGTAAAGAATCTGCATGCAATGTAGGAGACCAGGGTTCGATCCCTGAGTCAGGGAAGATCCAGGGAATGGCTACCCACTCACTTCAGAATGTCACAACTGAGTGACTTTGATTTCCATTTATTGGTATAAGGGCTTCCCTGGTGGCTCAGTGGGAAAGAAGCTGCCTGCCATTGCGAGAGAGGAGGGTTTGATCACTGGGTCGGGAAGATCCCCAGAGCAGGAAATGGCAACCGGCTTCACAACTGAGCACGCACACACACTTACTCTGGTGAGAGTGTTGCTGGCTGAAGCCGTACATTTCTTGATCCCCCAGGAAAGACAGAAACCATTGAGGGGCTCCTTGGCCCTGAGGCAAGATATTTCTACTCCTCAACTCATGTCTCCAGATTCTTATCTGTTAAAAGTGTGCAGTTTTTGAGCATTCTCAGTTACTGCCTTTCTTATACCTGCAGTTCTTTATAAACAGGATCACAGGCCTGGGAGCAACTGGTAGGTTTCTAGGGTGGCTGTCCACTGCTGTTGTCTTTCACGTCATCCCAAGCACTCAGAGGGCTTCCCAGGTGACTCAGTGGGTAAAGAATCCACCTGCAATGCAGGAGACGCAGGTTGGATCCCTGGGTCTGGAAGATCCCCTGAAGGAGGGCATGGCAAGCCATTCCAGTATTCTTGCCTGGAGAATCCCATGGACAGAGGAGCCTGGTGGGCTACAGTCCTTAGAGTTAAAAAGAGTTGGACACAACTGAGCTGCTGAACATACTTGCACACAGTCGTACAAAAAAGATGTGCTCACCAGGACCACACTGGTTTCCCGGCCTCAGTATATTCTGACCCTCCAGAGAGAGTATATTTTTCCAAATTCCCAAAATATAATAGATGTCTGCTGGAAATTCCTTGGCAGTCCACTGTTTAGGACTCTGTGCTTCCACTGCAGGGGGGCACAGTTTTGATCACTGGTCAGAGAACTAAGATCCTGCAAGCTGTGTGGCATAGCCGAAAAAAGAAAAACAAAACGAATCCTTAGTGCCTTTTGTTACTGTAATCATGTAACAGAATTACTTAATTAGATTAGATGGAGGGGGGGACATTAAGGTGGAAGACTCCTTTGCCAGCCCCTCTTACTGTGAGTTCCCACGCCAAGAGTTGGAGAAAGTAGTTAAGAATGGAGTGATAAGAGATTCCCAGGATAGCATCTTAAAAAAGGAAAACCGGGAACTTCCCTGGTTGTCCAGTGGCTAAGACTCTGAGCTCCCAAAGCAGGGGGCCTGGGTCCGATCTCTGATCAGGGAACTAGATCCCACACACCACAACTAAGACCCAGGGCAGCCAAATAAATAAATAAATGAAAACCAGAAATACGGTAGACCTTTGAACAACTTGGGTTTGAACAGATTCATTTATAAGCCAGATCTTTCCCTAAATACCTCTTGCAGTACTACTTGATCTGTGATTGGTTGAATACGCAGATGCGGAACCACGGATAGTGTGGCCTCACTCTATAGTTATAGGGGATTTTTGACTCTCAGAGAATTGGTGCCCCTAACTCCATGTTCAAGGGTCAACCATAAAGACAAGACTTTACTTACCCGTTGTCTGTATTTCCATAGTGACCAGCAGAAAATTTTTATCTAAGATTTTTTAGGTGAGAGTGGACGGCAGAAAAGGCAAAATCTGGAAAGTCTCCAGCTTGTTCTGGGGAGAAAGGACAGAAGGAAGGGAGTGAGTATCTAGAGCCTGCAGGAAGGAGCCAGCAGCAGGGACAAAGAGGACAGTCTTCTCAATTGGAGCCCTGGGATCAGGGGGCTCCCCATCAGAGTTGCCCTGATACCCTGATTTCTTGACATACTGACCCTTTTCCTTACTTACAAATAGGGTTTGCAGTTTATAAACCTGAAGTGTTAAGCCATTTGGAAAAAGGGGAGGCCTTGTGTGCCTAGACACAAGGGCTAGACAAAGAACCTGAGACAGATGAGTGAGTGCAGGAAGGTCCTGGGGCCACTGACAGGGCCCTGCCTTCAACTCGTGCTGATTATAGTAATTCCAAAGCAACATGAGTTCCGTTGTTAAGGATATAGGCTCATTTGTAAGAACACAGGCTCCTCCTGGTTGATCTTACCATTGCCAGTGATTATCCAGCCTTTCTCTCTCAGGTCTCACTCTGGTTCACGGTTCCTATGAAGGAAGACTCAAGGTGGGGTCTCTTAACACCTTCATCAGGGCCCAATGGACTTAGGATTTCTAAGCGAGCAGAGTGTAGCATTTACAGTTTTTGTGTGCTCTATTTCGAAGTTGCATTGTCAGTTTCCTTTGGAAATAGAAGCAGAGTTGAGAATGGCTCTTGGATAGAGAATCCCCACATTCTCAGAACCTCCATGTTCAAATAATCTGCTGGTTCTGAATCCAGTGGTCTCTTTTCTGACCCTGGACTGAGAAAAGGTGTCTGCGTGATGGTGACGGGACCTCTAACAGCCCTCCTCACCTCTGTCCTCTTGGTGAAGCTGAGGCAGAAGGTAGGTGGACCCCAGGCTGGGCAGCCACAGTTTGTGAACAGATACTCCAAAATAGCAGGAGCGAGAGAAGAGCTCAGCCCTGCCCAGTTAAGAGGTGAAAGTCCACATAGTCCTCATTCTTGACGTCAAGGAGACCTTCCTGACTACACATGCGCAGAAAGTCTCCTTGATGGTCAAGAAGGGAGAGAGCGGCACCTTGTAGTAAGTGATGGCAGCCTACTCCCAGGCCTCTCCGCTGGAGTCCGCCTGGGCTGAGATGTGTGTGCACACACGGAAGGCCCCTGAGATACACTAAACATGGACTCAGAACCAGGCAAAGCAAGATGATTGGCCGAGAGGAACCTGGAAGCAATGCCCCACAGAAGTGAGTCAAACAACCACGAGGGCGTGTCTCTTTCTCTCTTGGCCGACCTGTGTGTCTGTCTACCCGGACTTCCCACCTCTGTGAAAATTCCTTTCTACACAGTTGATGGGTCACGGCCTTGTCACTGGCCACTGGTCCCTGTGTCCCGTGATTAGGATTTGTCACTCTCACTGCCGCAGCCTGACATGGATCTCTGAACAGTAACTGAAATCCTGTTTCCAGGGGAATGGGAAGAGGACTGGAGAGTTCTCTCAACAGGAAAGGCTGTTTTGGCCTTTAAAGATGGAGACCTTCCCTGGTTTCGTGGAGGACCAACAGCCCTCACCTGTTTAAGGCACTCCTGGTTGCTGAGGAATTGGCCCTGGCTGTAGTGCAGGACGGATGTGCTCCTGTGCAAGAGAGACAACTTGGGTTCACCCTCTCCACAGGTTTCCTAAAGGTAAAAGGATAACTCCAACCACCAGACATTTAACAGTTGTGGCTTTATTGCTGATAAGCTTAACCTAAACATTCGACTTACATTGATTAGACTTTGGGGACTTCCCTGGTGGCCCAGTGGCTAAGACTCCCACTCCCAGTGCAGGGGGCCTGGGTTCGATCCCTGGTCAGGGAACTAGATCCCACAAGCCCCCAACTAAGAGTGTGCATGCTGCAACGAAAGATTCCACGTGCCACAGCTTGAAGATCAAAGATCCTGTGTGCCGCAACTAAGACCTGGAGCAGCCAAATAAATAAATAAAAACAAATATTTTTAAAAAGTGATTAGACTTTTGTTTAACAACTAAATCTAATAAAGTTATTGTTTTTATTAATTTTTGTCTCCACGGTCTTATGAGTAGAGGAGGTTGCCAACACTGACCCTTTCCTGGCTTAAGAATGAAAATCACACCTTCCAGAAAACCTTGTATATCTGTTTAACCAGTGCCTCCAGGACTACAAATTATCAAGTAACCAATCAGAATCAGAGACTTTAAAAGTTAAAGATCACTTTCGCAGCATATATTAATAGTAACAATCTCTGAAGTCCAGGGGTCTTGAAAGACTACTTAACAATAACCTTGGCAAGAGCAGCTTTACAATACTGAATAGTATTTGCTTTTCAGCAGCTATAGGAGAATAGAGAAACTTTTTTTCCCCTTGCTGAGACTTTTTCACCAGCAAAGTTAGACTTGGTATCCTGGTAGTTCTGGTAGTTAGGACAGGAGGAGGGAAAAGAAAGGCAAATCTGAGAAGTTCAAACTTCACAACCAAGAAAGGAAAAGGGCTGAATGGGATAATTATCAAACGGAACGTGGGGATGTAATGGAATCCTGTTTTCCATCTGTCAAATGTGGAAGATTCTTGTTAGGTGGAACACACACCAAACTTAAGCCCCAGCTGATCCCAGCCATTCACAAGCTCTTTAGGTCTGTAATCATGACCTCTGCTATCACTGCTGTATCAGTGGGTTTTGAGCCAGTGGCTGACCCGTAAGCCCTGGGGTCTAGTGAGGAAAGGGGAGCAGAGGCTGGCTCATGGGGTGGCCCTTGGCCCGCTGAGTCCATGTGGAGCTTCTGCTCAGACCCTCTCCTGCCCTCCCCCAGGCTGGTATGGGGTCAGGAATCTCAGGAGGGACCAAGGAACTGAGAGTCACAGATCAGCTCATCACTGCTGCCTTCCCTTCTGTCCAGGATGTCCAGAGAGGGAGACCCCAAACTTGTGTGCAGTCGAACCTTGAAATGCATCTTTGAGTTATTTACTTAAGATCCAGTGTTTTGAAGAGAACTCTTCCCGCCACCTAAGTAGACAGTTTTGGTAAAGAACATGCCTGGCAATGCAGGGGACCCAGGTTCAATTCCTGGTCCAGGAGGATCTCACATGCCACAGGGCTAAGCCCAGCCACCAAAACCACTGAAACCCCTGTGCCCTAAAGCCCATGCTCCACAAGAGAAACCACTGTGATGAGAAAGCTGAGCACTACAATCAAGAGTAGACCCAGCTCATTGCAGCTAGAGAAAGTCGGCGAACAGCGGCAGTGACCCAGCACCGCCAGTAAATGAATTAATTTACAGAAATGAAGAAGCAAAATGAGTTGAATTATAACACACCATTGTAAATCAACTATACATCAATCAATCAGTCAATAAGCAAACTGAACTGAGGTACTTTTGGGCAGTCCCCGATCTCCAGGGATCCATACTGCTGCTGCTGCTGCTAAGTCGCTTCAGTCGTGTCTGACTCTGCGACCCCATAGACGGCAGCCCACCAGGCTCCCCGGTCCCTGGGATTCTCCAGGCAAGAACAATGGAGTGGGTTGCCATTTCCTTCTCCAATGCATGAAAGTGAAAGGTGAAAGGGAAGTTGCTCAGTCATGTCTGACGCTCAGCGACCCCATGGACTGCAGCCTTCCTGACTGCTCCATCCATGGGATTTTCCAGGCAAGAGTACTGGAGTGGGGTGCCATTGCCTTCTCTGCCAGGGAGCCATAACCTCCCACCAATTTGTCCGATTCCAGCTGCTTCACTCACATTCACCTTTACAGCCTAAAGAACTGCGAATTTGTCAGCTCAGCTCTAAGCTTCCTTTTCTGTCTGTTACTTGTTGTTCACAGGAGGGAGAAGCCTGCTGGTCTCTCGGCCTGGTTTGACAAGCAGGGTCCCCCCAGGTGAGACAGACTGGTGTATCCGCAAAACTATGCTATTTTCATTTCAGCGCTACCCACTAACCATCGCTGAGCAACGCCCGCCTGCCCAGGGCTGCTCTAAGTGAAGCATTTACCTGTCTGGGTAACCTTAAGGGGGAGGTGCTTTTATCCCTATTTTACAGTTAAAGTAATTGGCATGGAGAGGTTGATTATCTTGCCTAAAGTCATCCAAATGATAATTTTTAAAATTATCATTTTAAAATGACATAATTGCTTCTTTTCCAATTGTAGAAGTAATTCTTGTTCATGACAGAAAGTGGAAAATACACAAAAACAAAGACATAAATTTATAAAATTACAAAATAACACAGATCATCTCTAACTGCACCCTGAGACATAACCCCATGTTAGTAAGATTCTACCAGGTTTTTTCTTCCCTGAGTACATATATTTTTAAACATAGCTGGGATCATTTGGTACATCTGTTTTATAACCTGATTTTCTAAACATCCTCATTTGTGAACATTTTCCCATGGCAGTATCTACTCTTTTACGTCATGTTTTTTAACGCCTGCATCGCCTTATATATATGCACTATAATGAATTTTGTTCTTAACTGATTCCCTATTGTTGGACATTTATGTAACTTCCAAGCTGTTATAGTTCACCAACTTGCAGATTTACAATGAGAAATATATCTGGCAAGCAAACAAGACTATTTCTGCAAGTTGGTCACACATCTTTCCCTCTAAGAAAGTATGTGGAAAATCAAACTATATCACTGAATTCAGAAAGGGGGCTTTGACCTTAATAAGCAGGGTCAGCAAGCCAGGTGGTAGCCTGTTAAAACCTGTTTGGATACAACTGTCTATACTGCAGCCTTCCAAGCTGCATCAAAGACCATGGATGTCAGGGTCTCCTCATCCATACCTTTGTTGACTAGTACACAGGGGTTTGTCTTCCTTCTACATAGTAGATAGTTTCCAGGTGAAGAGCTGGCATTTTCCCTAGGATTCTGTATTTCTAACAAAGTATCACATTTCAAAGGCTTTGAAGAGCTTTCTGCAAGTTGTATCCGGTGACTCCTGCTTTCATCTTATGGCCAGAACCATACCCTAGAACCAGCTCTGACACGGGAAAGACTGGGAGACGCGGTCTTTTTATTTTTTAAAAAATACTTATTTATTTATTTACTTAGTTTTTGGCTGTGCTGGGTCTTTGTTGCTATGAGCAGGGGCTACTCTCCAGTTGCGGTGTGTGGGCTTCTCACTGCGGTGGCTCTGTGGGGCTCGGGCTCCCAGCGCACGTAGATTTCTGTAGCTGTGGTGCACAAGCAAACCCGGGTCCGCTGCATTGGCAGGTGGATTCCTAACCACCGGACCTCCGGGAAAGTCCCAGATGTGGTCTTTTTAGGTGAGCACTTGCTCACCCTGAATGCAATGTGTTTCTGTTAGTGTGAAAGGAGAGAGTGGTATTAGTAGGTGACTCAGATCACATTGGAAACTTAAAAAAAATTTTTTTGTCCCATTAATAGCTGCAGTTCATTTTTGGTAGAAAGTGCAATTTCCACTGCCTTTCCACTATAGAAATATTTTCCCAAGGATGTTTTCCATGAAACCAAAATAACTGTAATATTAAGTGATGGACCTTAGCATTCTCCCTGGCTACAAAGTCTCTTTCCTAGAGTTTCCTATTCTGATTCGTGGAAAAATGTGGCCTTTAGGAGGGGCCAAGATGAGCTAAGAGAGACCAGCTCTCCTGCTTGATTTTGCTTATATGCTTTCCTTTTACATTCAGCCTGTAATGTTATTTTTCTTTTTTAAAACTCACCTGGATGCTTTATTTGTTCTATTTTTTTCACCTCACCTCAAAGCTTGCAGGATTTTAGTTCCCTGACCAGGGATTGAACATGTGTCCCCAGCAGTGGAAGCGGGGAATCCTAGCCACTGGACCACCAGGAAATTTCCTGTGATGCTGGAAAGATACGAAGATCTAATACCTTGTAGATTTATCACTATGTCAATATAAAGGGGAAAAAAAAAAAAAATCTCCAAGATCCTGATCCAGCTGTAAGAAATCTTTTTGAGATATTCTCAGTCATCAAGATCTGATAGATGGGGACCACCCCAGTGGTTCAATGGTTGAGGCTCTGCACTTCCAATGTAGGAGGCACAGTTTGAGTCTCTGGTTAGGGAACTAAGATCCCACACGCCAAAAAAAAAAAAGAAAAAAAGAAAGACCTGGAAAAGGAAATAAGAATGCCAGAATGTTTACTGCTGCAGTTAAATTTTCCATGCAAAAGTCTTTTTTAGAAGTTTTTAAAAATTGAAAGATATCCAGAACATATAAAGTACTCCTACAGTTCAACAACAAAAAAGCTCCATTAAAAAAAATGGGTAAAGGACTCCAATAGACATTTCTCCAAAAGAAGATATGCAAATAACTAATAAGCACATGAAAAGAAGCTAAACATCACTAGTCATTAGGGGAATGCAAATCAAAACCACAGTGAGATACCACTTCACACCCATTAGGATGGCTATTATGAAAAAAACAGAAAATAACCGGTGGTGGTGAGGCTGTGGAGAAATTGGAACCCTGAGCAGCGCTAGTGCAGCTGCTGTGGAAAATGGTATGGCAGTTCTTCTGAAAAATTAAAGATAGAACTACCATATGATCCAGCAATTCTACTTCTTGGTAGCTACTCAAAAGAACTGAAAACAGGGGTTCCAGCAGATAGTTGCACACCCGTGTTCATAGCACCATTTTAACAATAGCCGAAGGTGAAAGCAACCCAGGTAGTCAATAGATGACTGGATAAACAGTGTGATATATATATGTATAAACAAACAAAAAAAGCAGAATGTTATTTGGGCTTAAAAATGAAGGAAATTGTGATACATGCTACAACATGGGTGAGCCTTGAGGACATTATGCTCTTGAAATAAGACAATCACAAAAGGACAAACCCTGTTTGATTCCACTTATATGAGGTACCTAGAGGAATCAAATTTTTTGAGACAGAACATAGAATTGTTAGGGGAAGCACACTGGCTTCCACCCACCCACCCTAGCCAGGCACCCTAGTAACCATTTGCATGAGTTGCTTTAGGACAGGAGATCCTGGTAAAGAACAGGGAACAAATAAGCCACCACCAGGTGGAAGAGTTCAGGAAAAGTCTAAAGGAGACACCATATGTCCGACCACCTCCCCGAATCCCTCTCGCTGGCCTCCATCTTGGCTGAACAAGGCTTGCACCACCAGGAAGGACTCTGACTCAGAATGATTGGCTAAAGACAACCCGGAAACGAATCCCATCACATAAAACCCGAGAGTGAGCCATGCGGCACAGCAGTCCTCCTGGGTCCCCTCACCCTACTGCTCTCCGCCCGGGCGCCCCTTCCCAATAAAGTCTCTTGCTTCGTCAGCTCATGTGTCTCCTTGGACAATTCATTTCCAAGTGTTGCATAAAAGCCCAGTTTCAGGGCCTGGAAGGGGTCCCTCTTCCTGCAGCAGAATGGTGGTTACCAGGGACTCAGAATGATAGGGACAAATAGGTGATTAAGATTAAATAGTTAATCCCACTAGGGAATTGTAAGTAGAAAAAATATGGGCGATCCCTGTAAGTTAATGATTACTCAAGAAATCAGGTTTGCTTAACCACGAAACCATACAGGCTTGCTTAGCAACATGAGATACGCACCAAAACAATAAAACATTGGTGGTATGAGACCCACATGCTGCCCGTGAGCTCAGCAAGTTAGTGATCCTAGGACGTGCTCCCTGCATACATTAAAAAAACAATAATTTGTGGATCTAGCTTGACCATGTAGGAACAAGGAAATTTCCCTGCCCAGCCTGGAGGAGGAGCTGATGATGGAAGCATGATGTCTACTCAGGAAAGACAAAGGTCTTCTCCTCCGCTCCACTGTTCCTTTGATTATAAAACTGTAACCCAGTAAGTTCCACCAGTTGGCTTGTAAGCCTCACCAGTGTGCCATTCTAATCCATCACTTCTTATCTACAACTCTGCTGCTCATTTAATTCTTTTCTGCGTTGAGACATAAAGGACTATGGTATCGGAGCTCTTCAGAGCCCCCCAAAATGACATCCAATCAGTTTCAAGAAGAAAAAGGGATGAGGAATTATTGCTTAATGAGAAAGGCATTTCACTTTGGGAAGATGAAGAAAATTCTATCGAGATCGGATGGTGCTGATGGTTCTATAGCAGTGGCAATGCACCCGATGCCACTTAACTACACACTTAAACATCATTAAAGTGTAAATACATTTTGCCACAACTTTTTAAAAAAAAGTGATCACTGGTTGGGTTCAACCATGACAAAGCCTGCTTTGGGATTGTTCTTTCGGCATGGATGCCGTGGAGCAAAGCCATAGCCAATTACAGCCCTCACGTGATATGAGTGAGAAATCAATCTTTGCTGCTGTTTAAAGAGTAAATATATTTCATGTTATATTTTTAAACATCTTCAAAAATATTTATTATTTATTTGGCTGCACCGAGTCATTTGTTACAGCACGTGGGATCTAGTTTCCTGACCAGGGACCGCACCCTGGGCCCTCTGTGTTGGGAGCTCAGAGTCTTAGCCACTGGAACACCAGGGAAATCCTGATGTTTTTATTTCACTATAATAAAAATATTTGAAAGAAAACTTTTTTTTAATGAAAGTAATACAGGTTCTTCTTCTTCTTCTTTTTTTTTTAAATTTTGCCAAGCCATGTGGCTTGTGGAATCTTACTTCCTCAACCAGATATTGAACCTGAGCCCTCAGCAGTGAAAACGCCAAGTTCTACCTACTGGACTGCCAGAAAATATGCATGAAAATAGTACAGGTTCTTCGTGTTTAAAAAAAAAAAAATACTGAAAGCGAATACTTCTCTCAATCCTTCTTTTCAGGAATTTAGAATAAATTCGTCCAGATTTTATATGAATGTATATTTTGTAGAAGGACCAAGTTGAACCTTGTTTTTCCACTTAGAGCAACTTCCTGCATCATGAAAACATTTCCAAGTCTTTCTATAGAGATCTACTTTATTCTCTTCATAGTGCGTGGTATTTCACTATGTAGATATGCTATATCTATTTGACCAATGGAGGTTTATCCTTTGTGATACTTTTGTTTACTTGTTTAGCCTCCTGAGTTAGGCTGGTTAGGGCGTATACGGGTAGATTTTAAAATTCTTAAAGAGTGAGGCCTACCTAACTTATCCTCCCACTTGAGGGAGGTGGGATGCGTTGTCAGCCTTAGAGTTTCTTTCTGAAGTGGCTTTGGGTGAGGGTTCAGAACTGCTGGGCTGTGCACACTCCTTCCCCCCAACCCCACCCCCATAAATATTCCTGCTTTGTGCGTGTGACCCCTCCCTGGTCATGGGAGTTGGTCAGTGTACAAAGTGGGGACTGCTTTTTTTTTTTTTCATCCAAACTTTTGCTCCGGCCTCTGCCAGTTGTGACCCCAAAGTGCCCACCTCCCCTCTGGTCATGGCAGCTCCCACCTTAGCACTTGGGTCTGGGAAGCGTTGTTTCTGTGGTTTCTTTCCCAAAACTTTGCCATGCCACTCAACCAAGGTTTGCATTCCTTCCTGTGCTTAGAATATATTTGGCTTTTGTGCCCAGTTCCTGGCAGAGAAATCTCTAAGCCTTGGAATTTCCTGATTGATAGGAGTATATTTTGTTAGGGGGAGGAGCCAAGATGGCGGAGCAGTAGGACGGGGAGAATACTTTCTCCCCCACAAATTCATTAAAAGAACATTTAAACACCGAGTAAATTCCACAAAACAACTTCTGAATGCCGGCAGAGGACATCAGGCACCCAGAAAAGCAACCCAAGTCTTCGAAAGGAGGTAGGAAAAAATATAAAAGACAAAAAAAGAGACAAAAGAGGGAGGGACGGAGTTCTGTCCCGGGAAGGGAGTCTTAAAAAGAGAGAAGTTCCCAAACACCAGGAAACCTCACTGCCAAATCTGTGCCGAGCTTTGGAAGCACAGAGGGCAACATAACAGGGAGGAAAAATAAATAAACAATTAAAACCCGCAGATTGCGAGCCCTATGGTAACTCCCCCAGCGGAGAAGCAGCACAGACGCCTGCACACACCATTAGCAAGTGGGGGCTGGGCAGGGAGGCACGGCGCGGGCTGCATCGCTTAGAGTAAGGACCAGGCCTGAATACCCTGAGCGCTATCTGAGCAAAATAATCTGGGCTAGCAAACCAGACTGTGGGATATCTATCACGTGAAAAGCCAGCCCTAACCTAAGACACCGCCAGGCCCGCGCACGGAACAAAGGACTTGAACAGAGATAGCCGGCTGCAGACCGTCCCCCTCCGGTGACAGGCAGCAGAACCGGAAGGGGGCAATCGCAGGCCCAGAGAGACATTATCTATAAATCTGTAAGCAGGCTTCTTTGCTAACTAAAACTTCTTAGGGGTCTGGACGGTCAACATCTGCCTGAGAAGGTGCGCCAGTTGTACACCTAGATAACCAAGCGGCGGGGAGGCGATAAGTTGCAGCAATTGTGCTTGCCAAACACCTCATCACCTGAGCTGCTCGGACCTGGGAAGGGCACAAAACTCAGGCCCAACCGAGTCTGTGCCTCTGAGGACTACCCAAGTGCCTGATCCTGAGCGTCTTGGACCTGGGAGGTGCATGCAGCCCAGGGCCGGCCT
>NW_011494842.1:5757851-5758564 GCF_000754665.1 Bison bison bison | reverse complement strand
TCTCTCTTTCTTTTTCTTCTTCTTTTTTTTTTAACATTGTATTTTTGAAATTCCAAACTGTACTCTAGGTTTTTAACTTTTGCTTTTTGGTATTAGTTATCAATTTTGTACCTATATTTTCTTTATAATTTTCACAACCTTGTTTGTTTTTGTTTGTTCGTTTTTTCTCTCTTTCTTTTCCTTCTTCTTTTCTTTAACATCATATTTGTGAAATTCCAAATTCTACTCTAGATTTTTAATTTTTGCTTTTATGTATTTGTTACCAATTTTGTACCTTTAAAAACCCAATCTTCAGTACCCATTTTTCACTAGGGAGCGAGATTACTGGCTTGACTGCTCTCTCTCCCTTTGGACTCTCCTTTTTCTCCACCAGGTCACCTGTGTCTCCTCCCTAATCCCTCTCTACTCTACCCAACTCTGTGAATTTCTGTGTGTTCCAGACGGTGGAGAACACTTAGGGAACTGATTACTGGCTGGATCTGTCTCCCTCCTTTTCATTCCCCCCTTTTATCCTCCTGGCCACCTCTGTCTCCTTCCTTCTTCTCTTCTCTGTATAACTCCGTGAACATCTCTGAGCGGTCCAGTTGTGGAGTGCACATAAGGAAGTGATTACTGGCTAGCCCAGTCTCTCCTCTATTGATTCCACCTCATCTCATTCAGGTCACCTCTAACTCCCTCCTCCCTCTTCTCTTCTCCATGTAACGCCGTGAAAC
>NW_011494842.1:5755187-5756705 GCF_000754665.1 Bison bison bison | reverse complement strand
AAGTGAAGGGCTGGAAAAAGATTTTCCATGCAAATAGGGACCAAAAGAAAGCAGGAGTAGCAATACTCATATCAGATAAAATAGACTTTAAAACAAAAGCTGTGAAAAGAGACAAAGATGGTCACTACATAATGATCAAAGGATCAATCCAAGAAGAAGATATAACTATTATAAATATATATGTACCCAACACGGGAGCACCGCAATATGTAAGACAAATGCTAACAAGTATGAAAGGAGAAATTAACAATAACACAATAATAGTGGGAGACTTTAATACCCCACTCACACCTATGGATAGATCAACTAAACAGAAAATAACAAGGAAACACAAACTTTAAACGATACAATAGACCATTTAGACCTAATTGATATCTATAGGACATTTCATCCCAAAACAATGAATTTCACCTTTTTCTCAAGCGCACGTGGAAACTTCTCCAGGATAGATCACATCCTGGGCCATAAATCTAGCCTTGGTAAATTCAAAAAAATAGAAATCATTCCAAGCATCTTTTCTGACCACAATGCAGTAAGATTAGATCTCAATTACAGGAGAAAAACTATTAAAAATTCCAACATACGGAGGCTGAACAACACGCTGCTGAATAACCAACAAATCACAGAAGAAATCAAAAAAGAAATCAAAATTTGCATAGAAACTAATGAAAATGAAAACACAACAACCCAAAACCTGTGGGACACTGTAAAAGCAGTCCTAAGGGAAAGTTCATAGCAATACAGGCATACCTCAAGAAACAAGAAAAAAGTCAAATAAATAACCTAACTCTACACCTAAAGCAACTAGAAAAGGAAGAAATGAAGAACCCCAGGGTTAGTAGAAGGAAAGAAATCTTAAAAATTAGAGCAGAAATAAATGCAAAAGAAACAAAAGAGACCATAGCAAAAATCAACAAAGCCAAAAGCTGGTTATTTGAAAGGATAAATAAAATTGACAAACCATTAGCCAGACTCCTCAAGAAACAAAGGGAGAAAAATCAAATCAATAAAATTAGAAATGAAAATGGAGAGATCACAACAGACAACACAGAAATACAAAGGATCATAAGAGACTACTACCAACAATTATATGCCAATAAAATGGACAACATGGAAGAAATGGACAAATTCTTAGAAAAGTACAACTTTCCAAAACTGGACCAGGAAGAAATAGAAAATCTTAACAGACCCATCACAAGCACGGAAATTGAAACTGTAATCAAAAATCTTCCAGCAAACAAAAGCCCAGGTCCAGACGGCTTCACAGCTGAATTCTACCAAAAATTTAGAGAAGAGCTAACACCTATCCTGCTCAAACTCTTCCAGAAAATTGCAGAGGAAAGTAAACTTCCAAACTCATTCTATGAGGCCACCATCACCCTAATACCAAAACCTGACAAAGATCCCACAAAAAAAGAAAACTACAGGCCAATATCACTGATGAACATAGATGCAAAAACCCTTAACAAAATTCTAGCAATCAGAATCCAACAACACATTAAAAAGATCATACACCTG
>NW_011494842.1:5718884-5754492 GCF_000754665.1 Bison bison bison | reverse complement strand
CTGGTGAAAGAAATCAAAGAGGACACTAATAGATGGAGAAATATACCATATTCATGGATTGGAAGAATCAATATAGTGAAAATGAGTATACTACCCAAAGCAATTTATAGATTCAATGCAATCCCTATCAAGCTACCAACGGTATTCTTCACAGAGCTAGAACAAATAATTTCACAATTTGTATGGAAATACAAAAAACCTCGAATAGCCAAAGCTATCTTGAGAAAGAAGAATGGAACTGGAGGAATCAACCTACCTGACTTCAGGCTCTACTACAAAGCCACAGTTGTCAAGACAGTATGGTACTGGCACAAAGACAGAAATATAGATCAATGGAACAAAATAGAAAGCCCAGAGATAAATCCACGCACATATGGACACATTATCTTTGACAAAGGAGGCAAGAATATACAATGAATTAAAGACAATCTCTTTAACAAGTGGTGCTGGGAAATCTGGTCAACCACTTGTAAAAGAATGGAACTAGAACACTTTCTAACACCATACACAAAAATAAACTCAAAATGGATTAAAGATCTAAACCTAAGACCAGAAACTATAAACCTTCTAGAGGAGAACATAGGCAAAACACTCTCTGACATACATCACAGCAGGATCTTCTATGACCCATCTCCCAGAATATTGGAAATAAAAGCAAAAATAAACAAATGGGACCTAATTAAACTTAAAAGCTTCTGCACATCAAAGGAAACTATTAGCAAGGTGAAAATGAGCAAGCCTTCAGAATGGGAGAAAATAATAGCAAATGAAGCAACTAACAAACAACTAATCTCAAAAATATACAAGCAACTCCTACAGCTCAACTCCAGAAAAATAAACGACCCAATCAAAAAATGGGCCAAAGAACTAAATAGACATTTCTCCAAAGAAGACATCCAGATGGCTAACAAACACATGAAAAGATGCTCAACATCACACATTATCAGAGAAATGCAAATCAAAACCACTATGAGGTACCATTTCACGCCAGTCAGAATGGCTGCGATCCAAAAGTCTACAAGCAATAAATGCTGGAGAGGGTGTGGAGAAAAGGGAACCCTCTTATACTATTGGTGGGAATGCAAACTAGTACAGCCACTATGGAGAACAGTGTGGAGACTCCTTAAAAAACTGGAAATAGAACTGCCTTATGATCCAGCAATCCCACCGCTGGGCGTACACACCGAGGAAACCAGAATTGAAAGAGACACGTGTACCCCAATGTTCATCACAGCACTGTTTATAATAGCCAGGACATGGAAGCAACCTAGATGTCCATCAGCAGATGAATGGATAAGAAAGCTGTGGTACATATACACAATGCAGTATTACTCAGCCATTAAAAAGAATACATTTGAATCAGTTCTAATGAGGTGGATGAAACTGGAGCCTATTATACAAAGTGAAGTAAGCCAGAAGGAAAAACACCAATACAGTATACTAACGCATATATATGGAATTTAGAAAGATGGTAACAATAACCCTGTGTACGAGACAGCAAAAGAGACACTGATGTATAGAACAGTCTTATGGACTCTGTTGGAGAGGGAGAGGGTGGGAAGATTTGGGAGAATGGCATTGAAACATGTATAATATCATGAATGAAATGAGTTGCCAGTCCAGGTTCGATGCACGATACTGGATGCTTGAGGCTGGTGCACTGGGACGACCCAGAGGGATGGTATGGGGAGGGAGGAGGGAGGAGGGTTCAGGATGGGGAACACATGTATACCTGTGGCGGACCCATTTCGATATTTGGCAAAACTAATACAATATTGTAAAGTTTAAAAATAAAATTTTAAAAAAAAAGGAGTATCTTTTGTTAGCTTGAAGGAGCCCCTTTTGAGCACACTGGAGTTTATGCTAATGAGGTGACTTAGGGTGGGGCCCCTAGATGGCCTCAGGATGAGGCTAGACCCCAGAAAGACCAAGTGATTAGGTCACACCGCTGAGAAGGGGGTGGTGCTGGATCTTAGGCTTCATTAAAAACTCTTGGACAGTGAGATGTGATGAGCTCTTCGAAGCTGGTGAACAAGAATACACCCACGTGGCAGGAGGGCTGCTTGCCGAGGTCTACCCGGGGCAGAAGCGCCTGCGCTCTGCCTATGTGTCTTGTCTCTTAGCTTTTAACGCCCTTTACTGTTCTTCTGAGTTCCAAGAACTGCTCTAGCAAATTAACCCAACATAAGGAGGGGTTCGTGGGAAGCTCAGGTTTATAGCTATTCAATCAGAAGTGCCGATGACAGACAGCCTGGACTTGAGACTGGTGTCGGAAGAGGAGGAGGTCTTCTGGGACAGAGCCCTTGACCTGTCCCAGGTAGAGGTAGTGTCAGAACTGAGATAACTGTGGGGTGAGAACTGCTTGCCGTAGGAACACCCCACTCCACCCAATCCTTCCCTCCCACACACACCTGGTGACCAGCGGTGTTGAGAATAGAGAAGGAAAACAGAATTTTTGCCTTGACCTTCCTTTGCTGGGACATTTGCTGAGCGCACAGACCTGACCGTGGCCCTCTCTGTGGAAGAGTCTTCCTAGACGTGAGCCCCAGCTTTTTGTAGCAGAGTTCTTGCTCATCAGACACAAACACGAGACTCAGTGCTGCTCCCTACTCTGCTGAATCTGGCTGTGCCCCTCAGGTTCTTCCCCCTGGTGCATTAGAAACCACGTGCTTCAGGATCATTTGAGGAAGTGGGGCCGTGGTTATAACCCTCCACGCATGAGGACGGGCACTGACCCCTCTGAGAAGAACCTCCATTAGGACGTGATGGAGACTCAGGGGAATGTGGTCTGACTCAGCTCATCCCTTGCTAGCCAAATCTTTACTGCCACCCATGTGCCAGTGATGTGGTCTGAAGTGTCCGTTTAGTTGGTTTCGTTTCTGACTCCTTGCAGGCGGCGTGGTCCCTTCTGATGAGGGCGGGCTGTTTCTGCTTCTCCCTCATGTTCTGCTCGGATGTTTTCCTCACTGGGGTGAGCAGCTCTCCTGTGCTCTGAGTCTGCCCTCACCTCCCTGGCACTTGCGTCATCAGCCTTTGTACTGAACACCCTGCCCCTGGGAGTCTTACTTCTGTTGGTTCCTCCAGCCACATCAGGTTCCCGTTGACAGAAGGGTTAAGGCTGGTCGTGATCCATTATCTCCCCTTTCTTGTTTTCAGTGCTATGAATGGAATTTCATTTTTCTCCCAACCTAAACTGATCATCCTCCTGGGAGAAGGGGAAGCATCCTGGGTGCTACACCTGCAGGCAGCTGAGGATGGAAAGCCTCACTCACAGGTGAGGGGGGTCTGCTAGACCCCCCACCTTGTGGTAGCTCCTTCCCTTGTGCCATTTACAATGTTGAGGAACCCATCGTAGAGCGCTAATTCAGATGAGTCTCTGTCTCTGCTTGGTCTTTAAGCCAACAGATGGGAATCTGATGGACACCTCCACAGAAACACCTCACCATGTGTTCCCCTCCTCTGGGTTAGCTGCCTGCACAGAGGGGACAGTGGCCTGATGCCTGGTCAGTCTGCAGGTGGTGAAGACGCCAAGGACCTTTGGCTCCCAGCCAGTCTCCTTTCCTGCTGGCAGTGGACTTGATTTCTGCATATCTGCTAACATCCCTGTTTCTTCCCCATGCGTTTCATCCTGTCCTTTGTCTCCTCCCTCTTATTCTTCATGTAGCACCACTACACACTGTCTGTGGGTTGTTGGAGGTTTCTGTTTTTGGCCCCATCCCTTGTCCTTACTAGTCAGGGTTGTGAAGATACGTGCTGAAGCTGTCATTCTCTCTTGGTTGTACTTGATTATTCTGTTCTTCTCACATTGATTTTTGCTCAGGATCAGGATCAAGTCACGTGTTATTTGTCAGATGGTGAGAGCAGACCAGGAATCAACTTAATAAGGCAGGGTGTTTCTGAGGACACAAGGTCTGGAGGCAAGACATCAGGAGGACCCCTAGAAGCAAGGCCCCAGAGGGCTAATTTTGTAGAATCTCATGGGTCCCAAGAAACCACAAAAGGTCTTAGAAGAAAGGATTCTGCAAATACAGTGTGTACAGTAAGGGATCCACTAGGAAGTCACCACTTGCTGCCTGGCAGAGGAGCTTCACTGGAAAGAGGTTTGTTTGTACCTGTTCCTGCAGCCCAGAGGACTTCCACTGGCAGAGTCCTGTAGATGTGAGGGGTGTGAGAAAGTGCTGAGAAACAGACATGTGTTCTCACCATCCGTGTGCTCACGCCAGAGGGAAACCCCACACCAGCAGCCAGTGTGGGGAATGTTTCCAGGCTAGTGCTGTGATCGTCCCCTGCAGAGTGAAGGCCTGAGAGTGTGAGTAATGTGGCAGAACTGTAGCCCTGGTCCCCAGCCTAAACCGTGTGGGGACAAGTCTGAGTGCTGAGGGTATGGAGAAAGCATCAGAAGCCACCACTCAAGCTGCCCTTCTGTGCTTCATAATAGAGAATGCTCACTGGTGTCACAAGTGTGAAAGAACCTTCTGAGACATGAGGCCCTTTCTTCTAATCAACGAGCACACAGGATTATTATTCGGTCACTCAGTTGTGTTTGACTCTTTGCGACCCCATGGACTGCTTGCCAGGCTTCCCTGTCCTTCACTATCTCCCAGAGTTTGTTCAAACGTATATCCATTGAATCAATGATGCCATCCAACCATTTCATCCCCCTCTCCTCCTGCCTTCAATCTTTCCCAGCATCAGAGTCTTTTCCAATGTGTCGGCTCTTCACATCAGGTGGCCAAAGTATTGGAGCTTCAGCTTCAGCATCAGTCTTTCCGATGAAGATTCAGGATTAATTTCCTTTAGGATTGACTGGTTTGATCTAAGGAACTCTCAAGAGTCTTCTCCAGCACCACAGTTCGAAAGCATCAGTTCTTCAGTGCTCAGCCTTCTGGGAAGGAATATATCTGCCAGGAGGAGGAGGTTACTCTAATTGTTGGTCAAACAGTCCACACAAGAGAGAAGCTGAACAGAACATAAAGACTGTAGGAGAGATTTCAGAGAGAGGGCACATCTCATCACACACCCATGTTCACACCCCAAGTAGGCCATGTGCATATCATAGGTGTGGAAGAGCTGTCATATATATCATATTAACCTCTGGTCACTGCAGAGTTCACAGGAGAGAGAAGCCCCATGAGTACAAAAGCTCCCAATGCTTGGTTTTTCTGAGTGTTCACTCTGAGGAAAGCCTTGCATGCATGGTGAGCAGGGAAAGCCCTTTGGGGATCGACCCCATGGCATTGCCCATCAGAGAATTTATACTATAAGGAAGTCTTAAGAATGGTGTAGAAAAGCCCTTAGCCAAAACTGGACTCTCGGGGCCTGTCAAAGAGTCCCCCAGGAGAGAATCCCGGGAGAGCAGACGTGGACGGACACCCACCTGATGGATCATCAAAGATTCCACTCTGGGGAGAGGCATCGGCCAGGAGGGAGGAGGGTGCGAAGATTGCCAGTAATCATGGAGACCTTCACTGACATGGCAGGATTCATGTCTCCCATGAGTTCAAATCCCACAAGGGTGATGAGCAGGGAAGGGGAAGAATGTTGAACCTTCCTCTAGCCAAGAAATGATGTCGGAGATGGAAGGACAGACAGAACAAGGAGTGGAAAGCCTCCACTGTGGCTCACCTGTCCCAGAGCAGGCCAGTGAGCTCAGTAAAGGGCCAGCGAGCGAGCATGCTAGACCTGTGGGCTCTGCCGTTGGAGCGTGGAAGCCGCCAGACGGTCAGTACACGGATGAGTGTGGCTGTGTTCCAGGAAAACTACAGAAACAGGCAGCCAGCCAGATGGCCCACAGGTCATACTTTGCCAACCCGTGTTGTAGAGAAAGCCTCTTAGAAGCCTTAATGATCCAAAGGTGGAGTCATGCTCGACTGGTTCCTTCTGCAGAGAAATCCTAGAAGAGCCTGATCAGCGGAGCAGAACCTTCCCAGAGGGGGTCCGGGTCAGCAGGCCACATGTGGACGATCCCACCACCTGGGTTCTACCACAAAATCGCTGAAGGGCTGGTGCCCAAGGGCTTGTCAGAGAAGAGCAAGACAGGATATCTAAAAGTGCTTTCAAAGTGAATGTGGTAAACACATAAAAATGGCGATTTATGTGAAAAGAACCACTCTTCAAGGATTTTTCTTTTTTTTCAGCTTTATTTTTTGGATTTTCTTTATTTGGCTGCAATGTATACAGTCTTGCAGTCTTAGTTCCCTGGGCAGGGACTGAACCTGAGCAATGGTAGTGAAAGCCCAGAACCCTAACCACTAAGCCACCAGGGAACCTCTCCAAGTAGTTTTTGAGCCCCTACTGTGTGCCAAGCTCCTGCCGAGGTAAGTTTGGAAGAGTCATCACGCAGATGGTTTAGAGTCAGGAACTGGGTGCTTTTACCAATGGCATTTTAAAAAAATTATTTACACTATTTATTTGGCTGTACTGGATCTTTGTTGCGGCATGTGGGACCTAATTCCACAACCAAGCATCAAGCCCTGGCCTCCTGCATTGGGAGTAGAGTCTTAGCTACTGCAACACCAGGGAAGTCTCTCACAGAGGGGATGCATGAAAGCTGAGCTGGGGGCCTCCAACATTTAGAAATCAGGATGAGGAAATGAGGGATCCAGCGTGAAAGATTGTGAAAGTGTTCTGTGGAGTCGGGAAGCAGAGTGAAAGGAGTGTCTGAAGGGTGGGGCACTCACCCCCACATGCTGCCATCGAGTGGCTCAGGGCAGGGCGTGGATTGGGACACCGGGTTTGTCGAAGGGTAGCATATTAGCTCCCTGGGGCCACCGTGACAGATCTCTACCAGCTGGTGTCTTAAAACAACGGGAATTTATCTTCACCATTCTGGAGGCCAGATGTCCAAGACCAAGGTGCCAGCAGGGCCAGGCTTCTGCCGAGGCTCTAGGGGGTCTCATTCTGCCTCCTTCAGCACCTGGAGGCTCCAGATGTCACTTGGTTTGTGGCTGTAGAGCTCCATTCTCCTCCTCCTTCACAAGGCCGTCTATTCTTTCTTTCTTTTTTTTTTTAATTTATTTTTGGCTGCGCTGGGCCTTCGTTTCTGTGCACCAGCTTTCTCTAGTTGGGGTGAGCAGGGGCTCCTCTTTAGTTACAGAACGCGGGCTCTAGGGTACTCAGGCTCAGTAGTTGTGGTGTGCAGGCTTAGTTGCCCTGAGGCACGTGAGATCCTCCCAGACCAGGGATGGAACCTGTGTCCCCTGGGTTGACAGGGGGATTCGTAGCCACTGGACCCCCAGGGAAGTCCCAACAAGGCCCTTTCTTCTGCTTGTGTCTCTCGGGACACTCACCATTGGATTCAGAGATCACCCAATAATCCAGGACAATCTCAAGATTCTTAATTATATCTGCAAACACCTTTTTACCCCCAGATTAGTTAACATTCATAGGTTTCTGGGGTTGGGATGTGGAGGCATCTTTTGCAGGGCACCATTCAACCCACTCACTACAGGTTGTGTCAGTGCAAGGATGGTAGTGAAGCATGTGAGCTGTTCCAGAGAGAACGGGGGCAGAGGGAGTGCAGACGGCGAGCGTGTGTAGAGCTAGAGGCTAAGACTGAGTCACGCCTGCCTGATGAAAGCAAGGATCCTGTCTCACCCACCTCTCTGTGTCGGATGCGGCGCCCACACACACACACGTTCTCAGAAGGAGGAGAAGGAGGCGGCGGGGAGGCAGTTGTAGCACGGTATTCCTGTTGCACAGCCGTGGCCTTTCTGGAATCAGCCACTGCAGTGGGCGTCAGGTCTCTAGACACCTGGAAGCCACACGAGCTTGGCTGGGGGTTGGGGAGACAGCATTGGCAGGGCAGGTGGGCAGGAGCTAGAAAAGAACAAAGGTAAAATGTGCCGGAGCTCCTGTGAGCACCTCGGGAAGCCCTGAAGACTATGCTGAAGGCTTGCAGAGACTGCACTGCCTTTGGTACTGAGGTGGTCATCCATAAAATAGATTGCATGTCCTCCTGCAGCCAGAGACTTGTCCTCCCAGGCTACACCCACTTCCCCAGCTTCCAGGAGAAAGAGATGGTCTTACCTGCAGGACACCTACACTAGGTTTGGCATTCAGGCCAGTGTCCAGATCTCCAATGGTAAAAGCCCACCCCAGGTCTTTGCACAGGATTGCTTAGACAGGGACTCAAACAGGGGTGCCCTTTGGGGAGTGGTAGCGTGACTCTCAGCCTTGAACAGAAGAGAACAGCAGGTCTTAAGAAGGGGCCATGGCCAGAGTAGGCCAGGTTGTGATGTGCAGACAAAGATGTTGATGCCAGGATAAAATGACTCACTGGAAAGGGATAGCACCTGGAGGAAAATGGCTTGTGGGGGAGGATGTATTTCAAGTTGGTTGAAATTTAATTTTTTCAAAAAGATTTTCTGAGGCACACCCCCAAGTAAGCTGCATACCTTGTTCTTTCAATCCACTTGTTTGGGGCCCATCATCAGGCTATGAAGGTAACTCCATGATGGCAAGGATCGGCCACCATCCTGTCTAACACAGCTGATGGAACAAACTGGAGGAGAAAGGAAGGGAGAAACAATCAGTTCTCTTCTGCATCTTTGTTCTGAGCAGTTGCTAGGTAATGTCTAGGAGAACCACTGCCACCAGCTAGCTACAGGAGCTGTCCTGTGAGCTCCGGCCCCTGCACAGCACTGGGCGGGGGTGGGGAGACGCAGACGGAGGGTTTCTGGCCTTATTTGACTCTCTGACAATGGACTGCATGCCACCTTCCTGCCATAGGTTTGTCTTGCCATTTTCTACCATCCCCAGCCATCGCTTGCCACCTCCCAGCTCTTCCCCTTCTCTGTCCTCATTCCCAGCCTGAAGGATGCCAAACTGAAGGGTGTCCTTTGAGTCCCCCTCCCCTCAGTTTTCTCTTCTGTCCCTTTCAGCCAGCCCGAGCTGAAGAAATGCTGCAGGGGCTGGTGGTATGTCACCTCCAGTACCAGCGCCAGCCCCGTGACCTCCTTCCATCCTCCCACCTTCAGATACACTTTAAGCCATGAAATGGATACAAACACTTCTACTTATTAAGAAACGGACTATTTCCTGCCATAGCAGTAAACAGGGATGTCACAGTCATCAGCGCTTCCAGCCCTCCAGGGCACTCAGGAAGGAGAAGAAGACCTTCGTGATCAGCAGCCATTAGCTGCAGCCACTCCCTACGGTGAGCACTGAGGAACTCAAGATGTGAAAAATCACAGGACACTGACCCCAGATAGCTGAGATGCATGTGAAAGGAATGATATCAGTGAGCCCAGACTCTTGCATCTTCCCATATATAGAAAAGTGCTAAATTCCTTAACTTGAGGTATCTGGTTTTCTTTAATTCATAAAAATGCTTTTGACGTTCAGACTACCTGCCCTTTGTTACAAAGTTCTAAGTCACCTGGCTCCTCCCATCGCCTCCTTGGAGCAGTTCTCCCAGGGTTACTTGAAATGCAGTCTCCTGGGCTTGAAGTCATAAAAATCCCCACTGAATAAAATGTAACTCTTAACATTCAGGTTGTGACTATTTTTAAAGTCAACCTCATGTTATATACACTTCTTACTGAGGATAAGATAGGCCGGGGACTCAACTCTAATGTTTGAGCAGAGCATTAGGTCTCTGCTCAGCTGATCTTCCCATAATGAACATCAATTTCTTTTGGAACTGAATGTGACACACAAAGTCCACATGACTGGTAAAGCACAGATTTTTTTTAAACGTAACCTATTTTTGGCTGAAGAAAGGTTGTAGAAAAATATCTATTTTTATTAGATAAATATCTAATCAAATAGTTACTTTATAAAGATCAAAGCCTAGCTCTAACCATGCCTTTTGAGAAGAAAAACAATGAGAGGAGAGTTGGCCTAAAGATATCAAGACTTTTCATGAAGCTACAAAATTCAGACAATGTTGAACTGGTACAGAGACAAATGGCCATAGAAACAGATCCACGCATATGAACGCCTGATATAAGAGGTGGTATTGCAGAGAAATTGAGGAAAGGTGAAGTTTTGGTAAACAGTGCAGGGAGGAATGGCATTCACATAAAAATAACTTAAAATGAATCCCTACCCCACACCAAACTCAGAATTAAAAATCTAAGAATTTTTAATCCAAGGATGAAAAGCAAACCTATAAGGGTTTTAGAAGACAATATAGGAGAATATGCTTATGATCTAGGAAGGAGTCATCTAAAAATTCACATAAAAGCATAAACCATACAGGGAAAAACTCATGAATTAGACTATGTTAAAGTAAAGAATTTCTACATGAAACCAAAAAGGAAATGAAAAGAGAAGCCACAAATGAGAAGAGACAATTGCAATTCATGTAATAAAGAACGGGAATCCATAATATGTAAAGAGCTCCAATAAGTTAAAGAGTAAATAATTTGTTGTTATTGTTGTTAAGTCACTAAGTCGCATCTGACTCTTGTGCCACCCCATGGACTGTAGCCCACCAGACTCCTCTGTTGATGGGATTTCCCAGACAAGAATACAGGAGTGGGTTGTCATTTCCTTCTCCAGGGGATCTTCCAGACCCAGGGATCAAACCCAGGTCTCCTGCATTGCAGGCAGATTCTTTACCAGCTGATACCAGGGAAGACTTCTTTACTGCTATTGCAGTAACAACACCTTGTTGTCGTTCAGTAACTTAGTCGTGTCCGACTCTTTGAGACCCACGGACTGCAGCACGCCAGGCTTTCCTGTCCTTCACCATCACCCTGAGCTTGCTCAAACCCATGTCCATTGAGTCAGAGATGCCATCCAACCATCTCATCCTCTGTTGCCCTCTTCTCCTCCTGCCTTCAATCTTTCCCAGCAACAGGGTCTTTTCCAAGGAGTTAGTTCTTTGCATCAAATAGCCAAAGTATTGGAGTTTCAGCTTCAGCATCAGTCCTTCCAATGAATATTCAGGACTGTCTTTAGGATTGACTGTTTGGATCTCCTTGCAGTCCTAGGGACTCTCAAGAGTCTTCTCCAAAACCACAGTTCAAAAGCATCAATTCTTTGGAGCTCAGCCTTCTTTATGGTCCAACTCGAAAAACCATGGCTTTGACTAGATGGACCTTTGTTGGAAAGTAATGTCTCTGCTTTTTAATATGCTGCCCAGGTTTGTCATAGCTTTTCTTTCAAGAAGCAAGTGTCTTTTAATTTCATGGCTGCAGTCACCAACCACAGTGATTTTGGAGCCCAAGAATATAAAATCTGTCACTGTTTCCATTGTTTCCTCATCTATGTGCCATGAAGTGCCAATACTGCCACCTGGGAAGCCCTATTTTTAGGGCTTGATCAGATCTTTATATATAAAAAAGTGGCCAATAAACATAAAAAAGACACATGCTGAACTCTTTAGTAATCAAGGAAATACAAAGTAAAATCATGAGATACAAAAGCACATCCATCATTTAGCAAAAACTAAAAAGCCTTACAATACCTGTTGAATTAAAACTTTTATTATGGCATTTTTTTAAAGAAGGTGTATAGCCTTGGATTATTTGAGAAGTATACATTTCATTGCCAACTGATACACCAATTGCAAAGCTTTTTCTAAGTGATGCTCCTTTGCTAGCTGTGGAGAGAGGAGAAAGCCCCACAGTCACTGTTAGGGACCTATCTCCAGAAGTGGAGTGGACTTCTTTATAACGCAGGGTTTTGTTGGTATGATGTTGCATTCGGCATGGCCTCCAAGTGATGCCCCAGCATCCTGTGACCCTCTCAACACATGGTACCAAATATGTTATCTGAAAATAAAAATGAGGATAGTTCCTGTTTTATATACAACTTAAGAGGAAAACCCTTGAAACGGTACCAGTCCTTTTAAAAATCAAACTTTGCCCCTTAAATTTCTTGGATCCTGATTCTGTTCCTTACTTTATAAATGCTAACATATTTGATTTTTAACATTTTTAATTGAAATATATTTGATTTATAATGTTGCGTTAATTACTGTTGTATAGCAAAGTGACTCAGTTATATATACATTCTTTTTTAAAAAAACATTATTATTATTTTTTAAATGTTTATTTATTTGGCTGTGTTGGGTCTTCATAGTGGCATGCAGAATCTTTTGTTACGGTATGTGGGATCCAGTTCCCTGACCAGGGATGGAACCCAGGCCTCTGCATTAGGAATGAGAAGTCTCAGCCACCGGACCACCAAGGAAGTTCCTATACATTCTTTTTAAAAATATTATTTTCCGTTATGGTTTCTCGTGTTAGTCTCTCAGTCTTTGCCACCCCATGGACTGTGGCCCACCAGGCTCTTCTGTCCATGGAACTCTCCAGGCAGGAGTGCTGGAGTGAGTAACCATTCCCTTCTCCAGGGGATCTTCCCAACCCAGGGACAGAACCCACGTCTCCTGCATTGGCAGGCTGAGAAGCCTGTATCCACCACACCAGCTGCTTAAATATTTTGAGGGGTGGCATTAAAGACTGAGTTTTTTTAAAGCAGGGATCCATTCTTAATCACCTTGTATCCTCAGCACTTCATGTGAAGTCCCTGATTGAATGAGGGGCTGAGTGAGCCAGGAGCTTTCACGTGGGCCATAAAGCACCAACCAGGTGCCTGCTCCTGGGAGGAGGTGGGCTTGTAGTCAGACTTTCCTGCCCCGCCGGGCCGGGAGAGGGGTTACCGCTGGGCGCCCTCCAGCGCCCCCGGCCCCGTAACAGTGAGGGCGGCGCCTGAATCGAGCTGGGGCGATGGGCTGAGCGCACCTCAGCCCGCCAGCCCGCGCCAGGGGGCTGGGATGCTGGGAGGAGGAGAAAGAAGCACCTTGAACCCCAGGAGTCGGGAGAAAGCTTACAAGGATGGGAGGAAGGGCTTCCGTCAGAGGAAAAGGAAGGAGAAAACCTAGGTTTGAAACAAAGCAGTCATCATCACCCCTACCCACGTAACCAGAGGGGCCCCGGAAGGCTGAACTCCAACCGCAGACGGTGGGCCAGGCGCGCCGGACCGCCCCTAAAGTGCAGGCGGCGCCAGCCTCGAGCCGCGGAAGAAGCAGGTTTACGAGCCTTGAAACCCTCTGAGATAAGATAGCATCCATAAAATCCAGGATTGCTAGAAAGTCGCAGACTTTCTTCTCCAGACTGCCGAAAATAGAAAGTAGGAAGTGAATTAACAGCGCTGGGAATGAGAAACGAACAAGGCCAGGCGCGCTTGTCTTTAAAGCATCTTCTGTACACATTCCATTCCGGGTGCTGAACCAAGCAGTTTTCACTTCTTGTGTCATTTAATCCTCATAACAACACAAGGAGATGGGTGCCCCAATCTTGTTTGACCGATGAGGAAATTCTGTTAGGTTGAGTAATTTGCCCAGAGTCCCCTGGCTGACTTGAGAGAACCGATTTAATCACTATGCCAGTAACTTTTAAACTTTTGGGGATGACCTTCAGTAAAAGAGATGTATTTTAGATCCAGAACACATAGGTATAACTGAAAGGAAATTTTATAAAACATGTACTCCTGCTAGCTACAGTGCTCTCTGATTCTTTCTATCCTTTGCATTTTATGTAAAAGGAAACACTGGTCCCGACCTGCTTAATGAGTTTCATAATTTATTAAAGGCGCAGTGATACCCCTCCTGCCCCCCACCCCTCCCACTGGAAAAACACTGTATTACTGCCTTCCAGAAGCAGAGAGGCTGGACTGGACTCTGAAGAGGGCTTTACCAGGCTAGTGATTGCTGGTGTGAAGGATAAATACCCTCCTCAGATAAACAGTGAAGGCTGCAAGTCTTCTTGAATCTCCTGGCCCTGATGAATTACATCCCAGCCGAGTGAGAGAACTGCCTCAGAGATCTTGGAGGAATTGCCACCAACAAAACTGGGAGTGGATTATGAACAAATCCTTAATAAGCACTTACAAAGGGGCACTGCATACATTCACAAGGAACGGGTCTCTGTCCTGGTGGAAATACTTCTGCTGTTACTGTAGACACCTGAACTTCAGCAGAGTGTTGGACTAATATCCTAACAGCCCTCAGGAGAACATGAGAAATGTGGGATGGCTGGATTCCTCTGGAGGTCTAGTTGCTAAGACTCTGTGCTCCTAATGCAGGGGCCCCGGGTTTGACCCTGGGTTGGGAAACTAGATCCCCCATGCCGCAACTAAAAGATCCTGAATGCTGCAATGAAGACCCGGCACAGCCAAGTAAATAAATATATTCTTAAAAAATAAATAAAATCAGGCTTTTCTGGTGGCTCAGTGGTGGAGAATCCGCCTGCAGGAGACACAGGTTAGACCCCTGATCTAGGAAGATTCCACATGCCGCAGAGTAACTAAGCCCGTGCACCACGCCTACTGAGCCTGTGCTCTAGAGCCTGGGAGCCGCAACCACCGCAGCTGGCATGCCCCAGAGCCCGTGCTCCACAGCAAGAGAAGCCACTGCGGTGAGAGGCCCGGGCACCGCAACTAGAGGGTAGCCCCACCCACTGCAACCAGAGAAAAGCCTGTGCAGCAACGAAGACCCAGCACGGCCAGAAATACATAAATAAAGTTATATTTTAAAATAAAACAAAAAATTAAAAAAATAACATCTTTTCATACATAAAGAAATGTATTCCCAGTTGGCTGCCTATCCTAAACAGGGCTCAAAAGAGATAGTCCTTGCAGGGAGTTCTATGTAAAATCAAAAGTACCAAACAAGTGTGTTAGAATTTATATTTTTTATTTTTTAAAAAAGTTTTATTTATGTATTTATTTCTGACTGTGCTGGGTCTTCGTCGTTACATGGGCTTTTCTCTAGTTGTGGCAAGTGGGGGGTTACTCTTTGTTGTGATGAGTGGGCTTCTCATTCTGGTGGCATCTCTCTTTGAGGAGCATGGGTTCTAGGTGCGCAGGCTTCAGTAACTGTGGGCCAGTAGTTGCAGCTCCCGGGCTCTAGAGCACAGGCTCAGTAGTTGTGGCCCACAGGCTTAGCTGTTCTGGGGCATGTGGGATCTTCCCAGACCAGGCATCGAACCCAAGCCTCCTGCATTGGCAGGCGGATTCTTTACCACTGAGCCACCAGGGATGCCCAGAATTTATACCATATTTAAATGCATCTGTCTCCTCTACTAGAATGTGAACCCTCTGAGACTGGAGAACTTATTTCATTTGCCACCTTTGTATTCTCAGGGCTTAGCCCAGGCTCAGGCATTCATTTATTCATTTATATTAATTTTTAAAATATAGTTGATTTACAATGTTGTGTTGGTTTCTGCTAGACAGCAAAGTGAGTTAGTTATAGATATATATATATATCTCCATTCTTTTTTTTAAGAGCAGGCTCAGGCATTGAGATGCTTCTCAGTCATTCTTGGTGGAATGTGACCATCAATTGATCAATAGCTGCCTGAAAGAGAACTCCAGGGACATGGTCCAGGGCTCTGGCCTGAATCCTCTCATGTTCTACATTCTCACCAGTTACTTGGACGTGGGAATGGATGACATATTTATCAAAGTTTCAGGTGGCACAAAACTGGGACAGCCAAAGCACCGGATGACAGAATCAGGGCCCAAAAATAACTCAGCAGCCTGGAATGGTGGGCTGAATCAGGATGAAAAATAATAGAGATCTGTATCCTGCCTGAAGGTCTAAAACTTAACTTCCTAAACCCAGGATCTGGTTTAACAGCAACACATGTGAGGGACATGTGGGGTTTATGGGAAGCTAACAAATGAAGCAGCAATGCAGTGAGGCTGCTGACACTGCAGACTCGGCTTGGTCACCACTACAGGGAAGGCAGCGCCCCTCTACATGGTGCAGGTCAAAGGAGGCTGGAAGAACTGGCTTGGTCTAAACAGTCATGAAGGATGAGACCGACACAACTCTAGAGGCGGACAGTACAGAAAATTTGCCCACATCAAAACCCAAGATTTTGTTTAGTGAAGGACACCATCAAGGTACTGACTAGATGGAGGGCAGATTAGAAAAACATATATTAAATGGAATGAATACCTAGAGTATTTAAGGAGCACGTGTGAATCAACACGAGAAAGGCAGGAGGCCAAGAGAAAAGAGGGCATTTCACAGAAGAGGAAACTTGAACTGCTACCAGCTTCAGAAGAGATGCTGGGATGCACCACTAATCAAAGAAATGCAAATTAGAGCAACAGGATTTCTCTTTCTGGTAATAGCAGGATAACGCTCTCCAGCCATCTTCCTGCTGAAAACAACTAAGTAAGCTGGACAAGACGTTGAAAGCATCCTCTGTAAAGAACTCACAAGGCGGACAGCTTCAGTCTGTAGGTCACCAGTACCAAGGTGGGAGGAGCCCAGAGGCTGCTGTCCTGCTAAGGAAGGGCCTTTGTCCACTAGGGGAGGGCTGACCTTCCCTTCTGATGACATCTGGAGAAGAATGGGTCTCCATCACAGCCCAGGGGCCTGCCCGGTGGGAAGTCAAACAGGAGACCCTTTCCCACGAATAAGGCAGGATGAGGATAAACTATTTTATTTTATTTTATTTATTAATTTTTTTTTTAGGATAAACTATTTTAAAGTGGACCAACCTGCCAGAAAGACAGCCTGGTTCTGTTTACCTGGGTTACCCAGGATATCCCAAGCCTTGACTTTGTGTGGCTGAGTATGACAAGGTACCCAAGCTCCTGGAAGAAGCAAAAGAAATTCTCTATGGAAGAAATTACCTTCATCCTGGTGCTCAAATTATCCCTACAAACAATTTTTCCAATATAATGACTAGCATATAGTCAAAAATAACTTAGGGCACAAGGAAATCAGGCTCCAGCCTGTTGCCGTAGAAGCCCAAATTCTGCTAGACTCCAAACCAGACACCTCAGGGCACAGGTGGCACAGAGCGCTTGGCCATCAGCAAATGTGCCCAGAACCCAGGGACTGGGGAGGGGGTGACAGTGTGGGTGCGTGTGTTTGCCACAGAGTGCAGGAAAGTTCTCCCTGGCAGAGCTGGTCAGGTTTTCTGATAATCTTCTCACTTTCCAAAAGTGTGCTTGAAGAAACGTGAAAGTGTTAGTCACTCAGTCGTGTTTGACTCTTTGCAACCCCATGGACTCTAGCCCGCCAGGCTCCACTGTCCATGGAATTCTCCAGGCAAGAATACTGGAGTGGGTAGCCATTTCCTTCTTCAGGGGATCTTCCCGACCCAGGAATTGAGCCAGGGTCTCCTGAACTGCAGGCAGATTCTTTACCATCTGAGCCATGAGGACCACATGCTTGAAGAAGGGCCACTTTTTCTAATTTGCTTAAAGGTATCCTGTGGCCTAGGGGCAGCCCCATGCAAAGACTTTAGACATTGAAACTATCTTATACAGGCTGTAAAATAATGAAGTGTATGATCATAAAGAAATAGGTTGAACACATCTGTGAGAAATAGAAAATTAGAAAAAGAGATATGGTGGGTTTGAAAAAGAACCAAGTGGGACTTCTAGAAATGATAAATGCAGTAAATGAAATGAGAAATCATTCCAGTGAGATAACCACTATAGCAATCAGAGAGACAAGTCAGACGGGAAGGAAATATTCAACACTGGCTAGGATTCGGGGAACTCAGATCCTTGGCCAGGGCTTGTGGATATGAGTAGAAAACTATCTTCTGGAGAGGCACCTGGAATACTTTGTGCAGTGGCACACATATGCCCTGTCACCTAACAGTACTAACCCTGGGGTCAGAGCTCAGAGAAACCCTTGCACGGGCCAGTGTGGAAATGACCTTGAGGGCCACCATCCCAGCCTCACACGGGCTGCAAGCAGCTGGGATGTGGCCCTCATGCAACTGGCGGTGGCTTTATTAAGGCAGATGTGGAAAGCAGGTTTTCATTTGGGATAACTGATACTATAGCCTGTAGAAATTGAAAAAGGAAGAGGCTTTTTTTTTTTTTTTTGCCATGCCACATGGCATGTGGGATCTTAGTTCACAGACCAGGGATCAAACCCACACCGCTTGCCTTAGAAATGCGGTCTTAAACACTGGACCACCAGGAAAGTCCCAAGAAGGCTTATCTTTAAGGGATTCCGACTAAATAGGAAGCCAAGGTGATTTTTTAAATTGAGATGATTACAAAATTCAATTTTAAAAATATTTTATTTGTATTGCTGTCATAGTATTAAAATCATCTAATTTGTTTTGTTAAAGTCAGTACACATTTGTTATAGAAAAAATAATCCAGATTATATGGCATGGCTGTTTTAGAAAAATAAAATAATGTCAGTATTTTTTTGGGGGGGAATGGTGGTTGATCTTCTCAGAGTCTGGCAAAAATAAACTCACAGCCAAAAAGGAAATCTGACCAATTAGTTCCAGAGAGTTAACCTCCCAGGACTCTACTTATTTGCATCATCTGTTTTTGCTAAATACGTTAACAAAATCATCTTTCCATTCTTCTGTGTATACTTTTGCAAAGTTAATGATTAACTTTAATTATTTAGTTAATTATTTAACAGCATTAAACATTTTAAAGTCCTTATAATAAAATGTAACCTACAGCCAAATCTGAGATGTGAAGATATTAAATTTTTTTTAACTCTTTTTTTTGGTTGCACAGCATATTGGATCTTAGTTCCTAAACCAGGGATTGAACCTGTGCCCCCTACAATGGAAGCACAGAATCTTAACCACTGGACCACCAGAGAAGTCTTGAATCAAGTTTATACCAAATGACAAGTACCAACTAGTGACAAATAGTCAGTTGGTGGATTGTTGATTAAATCAAGAGACCAAGACTAGTACCTTAAATAAACTCATACCATATATTTTAAATAGTGAATTGAGTCTACCTTATGAAAATCAAATCACCTAACTCCAAATGCTAGGTACAATTTATGTTGACAATATTTAAAACAGTTGGTAATTCCTGAACATCCTGGCTCTTCCTTGGAAGATGATCCTGGAAAGAGCTTGACAGACAAGACGGGCAGACCCAGAACCTAACATTCCTAGTGGGCACATCCCATCAGCCTGTGTGGGGCTGGGTAACATACACTGAAATACGTTGGCACCAGTCGGCTTTAATGCTGCCTGGCTTGTTGATGTAAAATAATATATGTTGAGGCTATGTTGGAAATTCCTTATTCAGGAATTAAATTCACACTTGTTTGCTTGGTTGGTTTTGGAATGCTCAGCTCAGATATCTTTTTATTAGATTCTCAGAGCTGTAGGTATCTCTCATAAGTAAGCTTCTTGTTGCCTTTTTTGTAAATAAATGAAATCCCAAATTGGAAAAATGAAAACTAACTTTTTTCTACTTAAAATGCAATTCTTTTCTAGTTTTATGTGTTCTTTTCCCCTTTTCATTAATTATTTAACACATTTAATGATCCATGGGGGTAACTGGCCTGAACTGAAACTGGGGAAAAAAAAATACATATGTAGTACAAATGATTATTTTTTTCCCTAAAAATTGTTTTGAGAAATAATGGAGTGAATTTAAAAGAGCATGAACTTTACAATCATTCCGACCTGGGTCTTAACTGGGGTTCCCCAATCAGCTATAAATTAATGACCCTGTTGCTGTTTCTGTTCCATAAAATGGAATATCACCGTCCTCACAGTTGTTATAAAGTGTAAAGCTAATGTGAGTAAAGAGCTTGGTGTCTGGGAGAGAGTTTTTGATATTATTCCCTTGTGTGATTCTTGCCAGGGTTTGATGGCTTAAGCATGTAACTCTATTTTATTTTGTTTGTTTATTTTTACACAGCATGACCAGGTGGATCATTGTGGCCCTTCAATCTATTCTTTTCAACGTGATTTAATTTTCACCTGTACTTGAGACATACCATCATATGAGTTAATTTATCCAGTCTTCACAATAGCCTATGAAGGTCTGTCTCAAGGCCATCAACATAAGCTCACAATCCAAAATTAGAAAACCCACAAGGAAATAATCCACACTGAGTAAGAGTTTGCCTATGTAACAAATAGCAGGATTAGACTCCCAAAGCACAGACAATAGTTACAAGATTCAAACTATAAGTGTGATAAAAACGATTAGTCATAAAACAGAGAAATCAAATGCATGAAATAAACAGAATATTATAAAAAGATTAACTAGGTATCAATGATTACAAATAACTAATATAATTCAATATATAAATATAAACTCAATGGATGGGTTAAACAGGTTAGAAGTAGCTGAGGTTAGAATTGGGCACTAGAAGATAAATCTGACAAAAGTATCTAAAATGTAGACAAGAAAGATAAAGAGATGAAAAATGTGTAAAGGAGAGGAAGAGGCATGGTAGATAGAATGAAATGTTCTAACAAATATCTGAAAAAATTTTGAGCAGGAGAGAATAGAGAGAATGAGGGGGAGTGGAGAAAAATGCTCACTTATTTACAAATGCATTCAACAACTATTTATAAGCACCTAATACGTGCCAGCACTATTTTAGGCTCTTAAAACAGATAATGAGATGATGAGAACAGATCATGATTGATCATCATCCAGAACTGGTTTTGCACAAGAATTCTCTCTCAGTCTCAGGAAATAAGTCTCAAGATACACTAAATCCTCACCCAGATACATCAGAAAGAAACTAAAGAACTCAAAGACGGGGGGATGGGGGGATATTTTAAAAGAAACAAGAAAGAAAACGTGTGTTCCACAAGCAATGAATCCAGGACAAATAGCAAATTTCTCAACAGCAACTATAGAAACAAGAAGACAGGGCACTGCTGCCTTCCTAGGTCCTGGAGGGAATATCCGGCAACTCACACCATTACACCCAGGTGAACTATCATCTGAGAATAAAGCTGACTTGAACAACCCCCCAGGATACAGTCGACTCCTGTTCAGGTTTACCTAAATCCTTACTGATCTCTTTAGACAGTTGGAGAAATATGAATATAGATTTAGTATTAGATGGTGCAAAGAATTATTATTTTATTAGTGATAAGGAAGTTGTGGTTAAGTAGGAAATATCTATTTTTATAAAATAAATACTCAAGAATTTAGGGGCAAAATGTCATGATATGTGTAATAACTTAAAAAAATCACAATGAGATCTTATTTTACATAATGATATTGGCAAAAGTAAAAAAAAGAAAGAAAGAAAAATCTGCAAATACCAAGCACTGAGGAAAACAAATGTCTAGATGCTGGTGGTAGAGGAGTAAATGGGCTAGTTGGAGAGTAACTTGGTATCAAAGAAATTTGATAAAGCTGAAGATACAATTTCCTCCTACCCAGTCAGATTTGTATCATAGAAAAATTCTCCTACCTGTGCAGAAGCCTATTCCAAGTGGTCCCAACTCATGCTAGAAGTTAAATGTATATGCCCGCCATCTTTAGCATACATTTTTCCAACCCTCTTCACAGTCTCTTATTGTATCCTGACTGAAATCTATCACACAGAATATCTGTCTAGAAAAAGTCTAAAGCAAATTATTAACAATACAATCTTAGCATATAACTATGTACAGGAATACTTATATAACAGATGGCTGCTGCTAAGTCACTTCAGTCATGTCCGACTCTGTGTGACCCCATAGACGGCAGCCCACCAGGCTCCCCCATCCCTGGGATTCTCCAGGCAAGAACACTGGAGTGGGTTGCCATTTCCTTCTCCAATGCGTGAAAGTGAAATGTGAAAGTGAAGTCGCTCAGTCGTGTCCGACCCTCAGCGACCCCATGGACTGCAGCCTACCAGGCTCCTCCGTCCATGGGATTTTCCAGGCAAGAGTACTGGAGTGGGGTGCCATTGCCTTCTCCACATAACAGATGGATAAGTAAGATATTATTGTTTTCTGATAGGAATATTGCATCACCTGTAATGTGATCTAGTCAATTAAGTTTGATTTAAATCTAAACAGGCCTTTGGATCTAACTTGCAGTTTAAAGGAAATCTAGAGGAAAGAGAAACATGCTAAACACCCCTGTATGGAAGCAATTAGACCCAGGAAGCGGGCTACGTCATAGGAAAGCCAGCCTTGTCAATTCAGTTAATCAGTGTTATGAAAAAAGGGACAGTTCAAAACTTAAAGAGGCTTAAGGGATACAATAAAGAAACCAATGCAGTATGTGGTTCTCGATTGGATTTGATTGGAAAACCAGATATTATTGGGATAATTGAGAAAATCAGAATATGGAATGGATATTAGATGACACTAAGAAATCACTATTTTGTTAGATATGTTAACATTAATTTGGCTATGTAAGCAAAAGTTTTTAAAAATGTAGATACAAACATTTAAGATTAGAATATCAAGACATCTAAATTATGGATTTTTAAAATATAAAGTAAGTTAATTTTTTATTGAAGTATAGTTGATTTACAATATTTCAGGTGAACTGCAAAGTGATTCGGTTATATTTTTTTTAATATTTTTCTCCATTATAGATTATTATAAGATTGAATATAGTTCCCTATGCTATACAGTAGGACCTTGTTTTTTATTTTATATACAATTGTGTGTATCGGTTAATCCCCAATTCCTCATTTATCCCTCCCCTTGCTTTTTGCCTTTAGTAACCATAAGTTTGTTTTCTATATTGGTGATTCTGTTTTGTAAATAAGTTCATTTGTATCTTAGATTTCATGGTAAATTAATTTTTTAGGTGAGGGTGAAATAAAGTCACTCTGAGAAAAACTCAATGTTTATCACTTACGCAGTCTCAGTGCAAGATTCCTAAGGGATATATTTCTGGATGAAGGAAACAGAACACTGAAATGCGAGAGAGAAGAGCTTACAAATAAGGACTTTACATTTAAACAGGTTTGACTGCATAAAGCAACAATAATAACATCAATATGGAGGATCTAAAAATAAGCCATATCTGAATGCTGGACATATTAATGTACCATATGGAAGGGAGAGGGTCAGTGTAGTAGCAATCAGAAGCCCCTTTACTGTTATGGAAAAAGGTACATAAATAACCTCCTTTAGACTATCAAGTATGCACATTAAAATAGAAAAGAACTTACTAAAAGAATAGAAGAAATAGGAAGTATAACTTCCAAATCATTAGAGAAGTAATAAAGGAAAAAGAAAATACAATCATTTCAAATGCAAGCAGGAAAGCAGAAAGTAGCAATTTAGGAAAATCACAATATAAAATATTCATTATAAGATAGTAACAAATCCAGATATATAACTAAGTGCAATAAATATAATTTTCCATTCCCCAAGGATTGTTGTATTTAATGATTTTTAAATATAGAGCTATATGCTATATATTAAAGATATCCTTTTCATCATAGGGGACTGGAATGCGAAAGTAGGAAGTCAAGAGATACCTGGAATAATAGGCAAGTTTGGCCTTGAAGTACAAAATGAAGCAGGACAAAGGCTAACAGAGTTTTGTTCTTTTAAAATTTATTTATCTGGCTGCACTAGATCTTAGTTGCTGTGTGGGATCTAGTTTCCTGATCATGGATTAAACCCAGGCCCCCTGAATTGGGAACATGGAGTCTTAGCCGCTGGACCACTAGGGAAGTCCCGCTAACAGGGTTTTGTCAAGAGAACACGCTAGGCATAGCAAACACCTTTCCACCCACCCAAGAGATGACTCTACACATGGACATCACCAGGTTAATACCAGAATCAGGTTGATTATGTTCTTTGCAGCCAAAGATGGAGAAGCTCTATACAGTCAGCAAAAACAAGACCAGGAGCTGACTGTGGCTCAGATCATGAGCTCCTTATTGCAAAATTCAGGCTTAAATTGAAGAAAGGAGGGAAAACCATTAGGCCATTCAGATATGACCTCCAATACCTTATGATTATACAGTAGAGGTGCAGAATAGATTCAAGAGATTAGATCTGGTAGACAGAGTGCCTAAAGAACTATGGAGAGAGGTTCATAACACTGTACAGGAGGCAGTGACCTAAACCGCCCCAAATAAAAAGAAATGTAAGAAGGCAAAGTGGTTGTCTGAGGAGGCTTTACAAATAGTTAAGAACGAAGAGAAACAAAAGGCAAAGGAGAAACAGAAAGATATACCCAATAGAAGGCAGAGTTCCAGAGAATAGCAAAGAGAGATAAGAAGGCCTTCCTAAAGGAACAATGCAAAGAAACAGAGAAAAACAATAGAATGGGAAAGACTAGAGATCTATTCAAGAAAATTAGAGATACAAAGGGAATATCCATGCAAGGATGGGCATGATAAAGGACAGAAATGGTAAGGACCTAAGAGAAACAGAAGAGATTAAGAAGAGGTAGCAAGAATACGCAGAAGAACTGTACAAAAAAGGTCTTAAATTTGGGATAACCATGATGGAGTGGTCACTCAACTATAGCTGGACATCCTAGAGTGTGAAGTCAAGTGGGCCTTAGGAAGCATGACTACGAACAAAGCTAGCAGAGGTGATGAAATTACACCTGAGCTATTTAAAATCCTAATGCTGTTAAAGTGCTGCACTCAATATGTCAGCAAATTTGGAAAAGTCAGCAGTGGCCACAGCACTAGAAAACGTCAATTTTCATTCCAATCCCAAAGAAGGATGATGCCAAAGAATGTTCAGACTACTGTACATGTGCACTCATTTCACATGCCAGCAAGGTTATACTCAAAATCCTCCAAGCTAGGCTTCAGAAGTACATGAACTGAGAACTTCTAGGTGTGCAAACTGAGTTTCAAAGAGGTAGAGCAACCAGAGATCAAATTGCCAACATTCACTGGATCAAGGAAAAAGCAAGAGAGTTCCAGAAAAACATCTATTTCTGCTTCATTGACTATGCTAAAGCCTTTGACCATATGGATCACAACAAACTGGAAAACTCTTAAAGAGATGGGAATACCAGACCACCTTACCTGTCTTCTGAGAAACCTGTATGTGGGTCAAGAAGCCACAATTAGAACCAGACACGGACCATCTGACTGGTTCCAAATTGGGAAAGGAATATGACAAGGCTGCATTTAACTTATATGTAGAGTATATCATGTGAAATGCCAGGCTGGACAAATCACAGCTGGAATCAAGATTGCAGAGAGAAATATCAACAATCACAGATATGCAGATGATACCACTCTAATGGCAGAAAGTGAAGAGGAACTAAAGAGCCTCTTGATGAATGTGAAAGAGGAGAGTGAAAAAGGTGGCTTGAAATTCAACATTCAAAAAACTAAGATCATGGCATCTGGTCGGTCTCATCATGTCATGGCAAATAGAAGGGGAAAAAGTGGAAGCAATGACAGATTTTATTTTCTTGGGCTCCAAAATCACTGCAGACAGTGACTGCAGCCATGAAATTGAAAGACGCTTGCTCCTTCAAAGGAAAGTTACGACAAACCTCAGTTCTGCTACTGCTAAGTCGCTTCAGTCGTGTCTGACTCTGTGCGACCCCATAGATGGCAGCCCACCAGGCTCCCTCGTCCCTGGGATTCTCCAGGCAAGAACACTGGAGTGGGTTGCCATTTCCTTCTCCAATGCAGGAAAATGAAAAGTGAAAGTGAAGTTGCTCAGTCGTGTCCGACTCTTCGCCAACCAGGCTCCTCCGTCCATTGGATTTTCCAGGCAAGAGTACTGGAGTGGGGTACCATCACCTTCTCCTTCTTCTTCTTCTGAACTGAACCTCAGTTCAGTTCAGTTCAATTGCTCAGTTGTGTCTGACTCTGCAACCCCATGGACTGCAGCACGCCAGGCTTTCCTGTCCATCACCAACTCCTGGAGCTTGCTCAAACTCATGTCCGTCAAGTCAGTGATGCCATCCAGCCACCTCATCCTCTGTCGTCCCCTTCTCCTCCTGCCTTCAATCTTTCCCAGCATCAGGGTCTTTTCCAAGGAGTCATTTTTTTGCATCAGGTGGCTAAAGTATTGAAGCTTCATCATCAGTCCTTCCAATGAATATCAGGACTGATTTCCTTTAGGATTGACTGGTTGGATCTCCTTGCAGTTCAAGGGACTCTCAAGAATCTTCTCCAACACCACAGTTCAAAAGCATCAATTCTTCAGTGCTCAGCTTTCATTATGGTCTGTTGGCTATATTCCTTGTGTTGTATAATATGTCCTTTTAGCTTAGTTATTTTAGACATAGTACTTTGTACCACTTAGTCCCCTATCCCCATCTTGACCCTTCCCCCTTCCCCTTTGTCACTGGTAACCACTAGTTTGTCTTTGTATCTGTGAGTCTGTGTCTTTACTATAGTCATTAGTTTTATTTTTCAGATTCCACATTTACGTGATATCATATAGTACTTGTCTTTACTATGTTGTAAACAAAAGTGCTGTCACCCAGGCTTTGTTATTCCATTCATAGAGCACAGGCAGAATAAATTTAGCACAATACTTAAGGGCCTTATGGTTTTTAGAAGGGCAAATGAGCACTGGCTTCAAATTAAAGTTACCAGTTGCACCAGCCCCTAACAAGAGTCACCCTGTCCTTTGAAACTTTGAAGCCAGGCACTGACTTCTCCTCTCCAGCTATAAAAGTCCTAGATGGATTTCTTCTTCCAGTGTAAGGCTATGCGTCTGCACTGAAAAGGCTATTTGTTTAGCACAGCCATTTCTATGAATTAGCTAGATCTTGTGCAGA
Source organism: Bison bison bison (assembly GCF_000754665.1). Lineage (NCBI taxonomy): Eukaryota > Metazoa > Chordata > Mammalia > Artiodactyla > Bovidae > Bison > Bison bison. Next base: position 5,728,086 of record NW_011494842.1, on the reverse strand, counting down.
TCTTCCTTCGGCTTCTACATCAGCACTTGCTGCTTCACCTGGCACTTTTATGTCATGCGGATGGCTTCTTTTCTGAAACCTCATGAACCAACCTCTGCTGGCTTCAAACTTCAGCTTCCTCACCTCTCTCAGCTTTCACAGAACTGAAGAGAGTTAGGGCTTTGCTGATCAAACTATAGCTGATTTGATCTTTTGAGACCACTAAAGCTTTCTCCACATCAGCAATAACGTTTATCATGTCCAGAATTATTGGACTCATAATTGTGCACCAATATGAGATACCCTTGAATCTGTATTTAGTTTATCTCTTCACTTCTGGTATACTTGTATCTTATGGCAGCATCCAGGGTACTTCTTACTCCCTGGTGTAAGATGTTTTCAATTTAAAGGATCAGTATAATATTCTGGAGAATATCTAGATGATCAAGGTCATGTTAGCCTATATTTTGACAGAGAGAGCAAGAGAGGGTGCAAGGGAGTAGTCCTGGGAAGGACCATGACTGGATACCGAAGTCTATTCTGTGTGAATGTAAACTGTTTCTGATCTTCCTTCCTAATAGAGATAGAAAAAAATATAATTATCAGGTCAAAAGCCATATACTAGGGCTTCCCTGGTGGCTTAGTGGTGAAGAATCTGCCTGCCAGTGCAGGGGACACAGGATCAATCCCTGATTTGGGAAGACCCCCACACACCTCAAAGCAACTAAGCCTGTGTGCCTTAACTGTTGAGCCTGTGCTCTAGCGTCCAGTAGCCACAACTATTGAGCCCACGTGCTGCAACTACTGAAGCCCTTCCCCCCTAGAGCCTGTGCTCTGCAACAAGGGAAATCGCTGCAGTGAGGAGCCCGTGCACCACTAGGGAGTAGCCCCTGCTCTCTGCAACGAGACAAGCTCGCACAGCCAGACCCAGCGGAGTCAGAAGTAAATGAATACTTACAAATAAAGGCAATATACCAAGAGCCAGAGGCTATGTTGGATTATCAAACAGTCCACCACCATCTACCATAATCAATCTGGTTTTTACAGGAGCCATTAAAGTTACAATTCAGTTGCTCAGTCATGTCCAACTCTTTGTGACTCCCCAGACTGCAGCATGCCAGGCTTCCCTGTCCATCACCAACTCCCAGAGCTTGCTCAAACTCATGTCCATCGAGTCAGTGATGGCATCCAACCATCTCATCCTCTGTTGTTCCTGTCTCCTCCTGCCTTCACTCTTTCCCAGCATCAGGGTCTTTTCCAATGAGTCATTTCTTTGCATCAGGTGGCCAAAGTATTGGAATTTCAGCTTCAGCATCAGTGCTTCCTGTGAATAGGAACCATAGTAGTGAAAAAAAATAAGAGGAAATATAACCATATAACCACCACATTCTTTGAAGTATTTGAGGATGATATTAATGTCTGCCATTCTACATAGGATGCAAAACTACTTCTAATTGATCTTGGCTTGGTAGGGGTAGACGATACTGTTTTGGGAGCTTTTACTTGTCTTTTCCTACCATTATGGCTCTTACTCCATAGATCAGGGAACTCCTAGGAGGGTTCTACCAGAGTCTAAATAGATCCTTTCTAACTATGCTTTTGGGAATTACTGATATCATCAGAGGATTTTTCCATAGACCCATGAGACTTACTGTGAGAAATACTTAGGCCAGGACTCCATTTATCGCTCAGCTTCCCTATACCACTTACTACGGGTGCCATGATGTTGCTTTGGTATCCTAATACCACTGTCAGTTCAGATTCTAAAACCCACATTTCTTAGAAGATCCTGTGTTCCTCCTTTTTCCTATGTACAGTTCCTTTAATAAATTAGAACAGGTCCCATTAGGATTAGAGGAACTTCTAGGATGTTGTCATAGAGTTTTTCCTCAAGATAATTCTCTGGGTCTGAGAACTGGCTCTGATCTGTCAGATGAGTGAGGGATCATGATTCTTCTCTTCAGTAGCAAACATCAGCCTTTGGCTCATTCACTCTTGATCTTTTTGTTTTGGCTATGTAGGTTGCGTAATGTCCTACCTGGCTATCTACCTTGCAGCAGGAATACCCTGACCTATTAGCTATTGACACAGACCTCTATCTGCCTCTTCCCTCTAGTTTCCATTATGCTTTGCTGCCTATCATGGTAATTACGCCTGCCTTGCCCCTGACAATTAAGTCAGGGCCTCTACTCTTTCAAAATTGTATCTCTCTATTGACACTGGGGACTCCAGTTCCACATCAGCCTCCTCTGAGATGAATCCTAGCTTTCAAAGAACAGCTACTACTGATAATCTCAACAATGTCAGTGTTCATCTCTAGCAGACTTATTGCTTTATTGAGGGGCGTTGCCTCTGGCCTCCAGGAAACACAGTCAACTGAGGAGTTTTTTTTTTTAATTTCCATTTCTGATTGTTGATAAAGCAGCGCTTTTTTGTTTAGTTATTTTTGACCATGCTCCATGGCACGCAGGATCAAAGTTCCCTGACCAGGGATCAAACCCTCCCCTGGCACTGGAAGCCCAAAATCTTAACCACTGGACTGCCAGGGAAGTCCTATGTTCTCTGACAGTAAAGCAAATTTAATCTAGCATGTCTACATTTTAACTTTTCCAAGGAAGTTCTAGCATCTCCTCCTCTCTCACTATGGGGTGTTGCCTTCCTGAGCCTTCAAGGAGCTTTCTCAGTGATGTACTAGGTTCAGTTCCAGGTGTCTTTGCCAGGATATTAAATCCTAAGTCAGAAGAGAGTGTCTTTTTATTAACATATGCTTCCTTATCCAGTCTTATATTCCAATCTTGTTTCAGCACCCTTAAGATCCCCTTCCCTTGGTACATGCTCCCAATTCCTACTGGTACATATTAGCCAGGTTCTGCAACTCTTCTGGTGAATAATTTCCTTTCTTCCAAAGTAGAGTCAGTGTTTCCCCAGCTGGGCCATAATAAAAGATCCAAATTTTTAGCCTAGAAGTCATGTAGGAAGTTGCAGGCAAATCTTGAAGAGGGCAGGTGTCACTTACAAGGCGTCTGTCTCAGATGCTGAAAGTGAAAGCTAAGAGAGAGTTGTAAATGGCCTGGTTAAACACTGAAGTTTTCTCAAGCCAGAGCCAACCTAAAAAGACCTAGAGAGTAATTTTCATTTTCTGTTTTTGTTGTTGTTGTTGTTACCCGTAATTATCAAGGTATCCAGTTTTCAGAACTTCCCTGGAAGTCCAGTGGTTAAGACTCTGCACTTCCAAGGCAGGGTGCATGGATTCAATCCCTGGTTAGGGAACTAAGATCTCGCCTGCCTTGCAGCATGGTCATGTGTCTTTAACGTATTATTTCACTGTTCATTTACATTACTGCAAACATTTGTTACAGTTAAAAGGAAAACATGATTTGTACCCTAAAGGTTACTGCACAAAGTCATTAATGAGTTAATTAAGTGTTGAACAATTAGAGAGCTGGTGTTTTAAAGGCTTTATCTTAAGCAGAAAACCTGGTTGATTATTATATACATATATGTATTAGAGTGTTTCAAGTACTGAAAGAAATTGGTTGGGGCTTCTAGATGTGCTGGGAATATGTATGTTTTTCTATTTAGAACAATGATGTACAGACTCCCCTTCTTAAAAATTCACTATCTAACATGTTTTTAGGAATGGATTAAATCTCTGAGGGATGCCTGAACTAGAATACGAGATACTAAGTAGAATAAAATCATATTGTTATTACATTGTTGTGAATATTGCAGTCCATTAGAGACACATGCTCAGCCACCAGTGATGCTAACATTGATCATCTGATTACAATTAATGCTTTCCCTCTTGAGATTGGAAAGTTATCTCTGCGGTGGCTCTATATGAATGTTTACAACAATCAATCATCTGGTTTTAATACCAGTTGATAATCCTTACCTGAATCAACAATTTCATTGGAGTTTGTTAAATTATGTTTTTCTGATTGTTTCCTTCACACTGTTTACAAGAATTCTGTGAAGGTTTTCTTCATTAACTGGGACTATGTGGTTTTCCTAAAATAAACTTTTACTCGAAGAGCAAAATAATGCTTAATAGTCTCCCTTTGGACTTCCCACGTGTCTCAGAGGTAGAGAATCCACCTGCCAACCAAAAGATACAGGTTTGATCCCTGGGTTGGGAAGATCCCCAGAGAAGGAAATGGCAACCCACTCCAATATTCCTGCCTGGGAAATCCCATGGACAGAGGAGCCTGGTGATGGGGTTGCAAACAGTCAGACATGACTTAGCGACTAAACAATAACAACAATTTTCCCTTTAATTACCAATTTTCAAAGCAAATGTTTTAAAAGTTACCCCAAATGGCAATGAGTGAAGAGTTCTTGATTTATTCTCATTTTGAGTATCATCATAAAATAATTAATTTCATTCAACCAATGTGTTCAATTTGATCATTATTCTTTTAGTTACTGAGATTGTGATAACTTTGTTCAGTGGGGACATTTTCATGTAGGCTTCTGGGTTCTTTTGACATGACAAACTTTTATCTTCTAAAGTTTTCTTGCTTCCTAACACAAAAAGGTATCTCAGGTGCACTTTGAAAAATGCCTACTTCTAGATGTGGAATCAGCAATTTCTTCAAGAAGCCATGCTTTCTTTTAGTAGGCACTAGGGTTGCTCATTGTTTCTAGTCCCTTTCAGTGGACAAGACCAGAAAATATATATTTGAAAACTCATAAGTTCCTCCTGATTTTTCGTTTTAAACATTATCTTCAGTGGGTTTCCTTGGTTATACAATTGTATATCTTTTCTCTTATGCTAAAAGCACTGACTCCTCAGGGGCTTCCCTGTGGTCCAGGGATTAAGAATGCACGTGCCAGTGCAGGTGACAGGGGTTCAATCCCTGAAGATTTCACACGTTGCAGGGCAACAAAGCCCAACTTCCCCAGCTACTGTGTGCCCACAGCCTGTGCTCTGCAACAAGAAGCTGCAGCAGTAAGAGTCCTGCACACTGCAAGGAAGAATAGCCCCTGCTTGAAGCAACTAGAGAAAACCCTCACACAGCAATGGAGACCATCATAGCCAAAAACAAACAAACAAAAACACCGATTGCTCCCACTTTTAATATAACCATATCTTTTGACCTATTTATTGGAAAATACTTTATTTTTTAAATTCCTGTATTGATAATACTTCAAACAACATAATTTCAGAGACAAGTTTAAAGCTTAAGAAAATTTCACATTTAAGGGCTTAAAAGTTTAAACTTTTAGTCAGGGATTTTTTTGTCCTTAAGAGTACATCCCATTAAGGATGGAAAGTCTTCAGAACTAACTCTCTTTGTGATTATATTGCCAAGTTGATATGGTTCAGTTCATTTGTTCTCAAATTGAAAGAATTTTAAAATTTTTATTTTTTGATTAGGTAATTAAATTACATAATTCAAAAACACACAGGCACTTCCCTGGTGGTCCAGTGGTTAAGACTCCATGTTCCCAAAGCAAGGGGTCCAGGTTCGATCCCTGGTCAGGGAAATAGATCCTGCATGCCAAAACTGAAAAAACAAAAGATCGATCCTGAATGCCACAACTAAAACTCCATACAGCAAAATAAAAGCAAAAAACCCCAAAGCACACCTACAGGAGTCTTAAAGCACATATGGTCATTTCTGTCCTTACCTCAACCTCTTTTCCCATTTTTACTGTTTTCTTATTTATCCTAGGAGTGCTTATTTTTACAAATGTAAGCAAATATTATACCTTTCTTATTTCCTCTCTACCTTTCAGTTCAGTTCAGTTCAGTCGTTCAGTCATGTCTGACTCTTTGCGACCCCATGAATCGCAGGACACCAGGCCTCCCTGTCCATCATCATCTCCCAGAGTTCACTCAAATTCATGTCCATTGAGTCGGGTGATGCCATCCAGCCATCTCATCCTCTGTCGTCCCCTTCTCCTCCTGCCCCCAATCCCTCCCAGCATCAGAGTCTTTTCCAATGAGTCAACTCTTCGCACGAGGTAGCCAAAGTACTGGAGTTTCAGCTTTAGCATCAGTCCTTCCAATGAACACCCAGGACTGATCTCCTTTAGAATGCACTGGTTGGATCTCCTTCTCTTGAGAGAAGACTCTCAAGAGTCTTCTCCAACACCACAGTTCAAAAGCATCAATTCTTCGGCACTCAGCTTTCTTCACAGTCCAACTCTCACATCCATACATGACCACTGGCAAAACCATAGCCTTGACTAGACGGACCTTTGTTGGCAAAATAATGTCTCTGTTTACTGTCTCTCATACAAAACATAGCATATTATGTATTAATATATCGTCCTGCACTTTGCTTTTTACACTCCGCAATATATGCTGGAGATCATTCTAAATCAACAAAGAGAGCAATGAATTATTTTAAGAGTCAAGTAGAAAGTTCTTTTAACTTTGACCAGAACACCAACCAGAATGTGCTTGTAAAACAAGATTCTTGACTCAGTTCAGTTCAGTCACTCAGTCGTGTCCAACTCTTTGCAACACCATAGACTGCAGCATGCCAGGCTTCCCTGCCCATCACCAACTCCCAGAGCTTGTTCAAACCCATGTCATCAAGTTGGTGATTGATTAGATGCTCTTAATGTGCATTAACTATTTCCAAATTTCTCACTCTTTTTAAAAAGTGACTATATATACAAAAATTATAATTAATACAATTCTCTAGAATGCATATGTGTATTTGGCATTTTTATTCAGTCTACATCTATGGATACACGCATTTTTCTGTAAATAACCAAAGAAAGGGCTCCCTATTTTTCTAAACTCACAATACCATTATCACAACTAAATTTTTAACAATAATTTCTGATATCTTCAAATGTCTAATCAGTTGTCTCATAAAGGTGATAATATATTTTTTTAAATCTTAAAAATAAAAAACTATGATCCAAACAAGGCCCACACATTACGATTACTTAGTCTTTTAAAATCTTTTAAACTGCAGGTTTCCTTCCATCCCTTTTTTCCCCTTGCAATTTTTAAAGAATAGTGGTTGTCTAATCCCCAATTTCATAGTCTTAATTTTGCTGACTGCATCACTGTGGTATGGCTTAACATGTTTCCCTGCCTTCTGCATCATCTGTGAATTGGTAGTTGTATCTTGAGATTTGATCACATTCAGGTTCCATACTTTCGGTTAGACTAATAGGTGGTGGCAGTGTTCTCCAAAAGCAACATATTACACAGACATATGGAATTTAGAAAGATGGTAACGATAACCCTATAGGCGAGACAGCAAAAGAGACACAGATGTATAGAATAGTCTTTTGAAAGTGAAAGAGGAGAATGAAAAAGTTGGCTTAAAGCTCAACATTCAGAAAACTAAGATCATGGCATCTGGTCCCTTCACTTCATGGGAAATACAGGGGGAAACAGTGGAAACAGTGTCAGACTTTATTTTGGGGGACTCCAAAATCACTGCAGATGGTGACTGCAGCCATGAAATTAAAAGACGCTTACTCCATGGAAGAAAAGTTATGACCAACCTAGATAGCATATTGAAAAGCAGAGACATTACTTTGCCAACAAAGGTCCATCTAGTCAAGGCTATGGTTTTTCCAGTGGTCACGCATGGATGTGAGAGTTGGACTGTGAAGAAAGCTGAGCGCCGAAGAATTGATGCTTTTCAACTGTGGTGTTGGAAAAGACTCTTGAGAGTCCCTTGGACTTCAAGGAGATCCAACCAGTCCATTCTAAAGGAGATTAGCCCTGGGTGTTCTTTGGAAGGAATGATGCTAAATCTGAAACTCTGGCACTTTGGCCACCTCATGCGAAGAGTTGACTTATTAGAAAAGACTCTGATGCTGGGAGGGATTGGGGGCAGGAGGAAAAGGGGACGACAGAGGATGAGATGGCTGGATGGCATCACCAACTCAATGCACGTGAGTTTGAGTGAACTCCGGGAGTTGGTGATGGACAGGGAGGCCTGGCGTGCTGTGATTCATGGGGTCGCAAAGAGTCAGACACAACTGAGTGACTGAACTGAACTTGGACTCTGTGGGAGAGGGCGAGGGCGGGATATGAGAATACCATTGAAACATGTATATTATCATATATGAAACAGATCGCCAGTCCAGGTTTGATGCATGAGACAGTGTGCTCAGGGCTGGTGCACTGGGATGACCCAGAGGGATGGGATGGGAGGGAAGCGGGAGGGGCATTCAGGATGGGGAACACATGTACACCCGTGGCAGATTCACGTCAATGTATGGCAAAACCACTACAATATTGTAAAGTAATTAGCCTCCAACTAAAATAAATTTTTTAAAAAAGCAACATATTTTTATTGTCTGGTTGTTTCTTTTTTTATGGTGTTAGCCACCACTGATGCTCAATGTCTAGATCCATTAGCTCACTAAGGGTTCATTTACTTTTTACTGTGGCTAATATACCTAACAAAATTTACAATTTAAGCCATTTTTAAGTGTACAGTGGCATTAAATAATTCATGTTGTTGTGAAACCATCACCACTATCAATCTGCAGAACATTTCTCATCTATCCAAACTGAAACTAGGTACCCATTTAACAATAATTCCCCTTTCCTGCTCTCCCCAGCCTCTAGCAACCACCATTATACTTTCTCTATGAACTTGACTGCTCTAAGTCCCTTATATAAGTGGAATCATAACAGTATTTTTCGTTTTGTTCCTGGCTTATTTCACTTAGCATAGTGTCTTCAAGGTTCACCTATTTTGGAGCATGTGTCAGAATTTTCTTCCTTTTTTAAGGTCAAGTAACATTCCATTGTATATAAATACCACTTTTTGATCATCCACACATCAATCAGTGGACAGGCTGTAGATGTGGTACCATTTCTTAAAAGGCAAAAAGAGCTTATATGGAAACATATCAATAAACCTCAGCAAAATCATTAAAGTTGTCTGAATTACAGGTAGAGTCAAGAACAAGAAGCAAGACCTCCATCCCCACACAAATTTGCAACAGATACATATTCTGAACTCAAACTGTGGTTCCAGCAATAGTTTTCAGACCTCAGTGCAAGTGCAAAGGAAATTCCTATATTTCATTTAACTGTGCAGTTGGAGAGCCTCCACCTATCCTTCAACTGGATGTGCTTAATTGACAATGTGGAAAACAGTGAAAAATTCTTAAAGAGATGGGAATATCAGACCACCTTTCCTGTCTCCTAAGAAATCTGTATGCAGGTCAGGAAGCAACAGTTAGAACTGGACATGGAACAACAGACTGGTTCCAAATTGGGAAAGGG
>NW_011494842.1:5709227-5718784 GCF_000754665.1 Bison bison bison | reverse complement strand
ACTGGTTCCAAATTGGGAAAGGAGTATGTCAAGGCTGTATATTGTAACCTTGCTTATTTAACTTACATGCAGAGTACATCATACGAAATGCCAGACTGGATGAAGTACAAGCTGGAATCAAGATTGCTGGGAGAAATATCAATAACCTCAGATATGTAGATGACAGGACCCTTATGGCAGGAAGCAAAGAGGAACTAAAGAGCCTCTTGATGAAAGTGAAAGAGGAGAGTGAAATAGCTGGCTTAAAACTCACCATTCAAAAAACTAAGATCATGGCATCCAGTTCCATCACTTAATGGCAAATATACGAGGTAACAATGGAAACAGTGACAGACTTTATTTTCTTGAGCCCCAAAATCACTCCAGATAGTGACTGCAGCCGTGAAATTAAAAGACGCTTGCTTCTTGGAAGAAAAGCTATGACAAACCTAGATAGCATACTAAAAAACAGACATTACTTTGCCAACAAAGGTCCATATGGTCAAAGTGATGGTTGTTCCAGTAGTCATGTATAGCTGTGAGAGTTGGGCCATAAAGAAGGCTGAGCGCCGAAGAACTGATGCTTTTGAACTGTGCTGTTGGAAAAGACTCGAGTCTCTTGGACTGCAAGGAGGTCCAACCAGTCAATCCTAAAGGAAATCAGTCCTGATTATTCATTGCAAGGACTGATGCTGAAGCTGAAACTCCAATACTTTGGCGACCTGATGAGAAGAACTGACTTACTGGAAAAGACCCTGATGCTGGGAAAGATTGAAGGCAGGAGAAGAGACAACAGAGGAAGAGATGGTTGGATGGCATCACCAACTCAATGGACATGAGTTTGAACAAGCTCCAGCAGTTAGTTATGGACAGGGAAGCCTGTCGTGCTGCAGTCCATGGGGCTGTGAACAGTTGGACATGACTTGAGTGACTAAACTGAACTGAATTGACAATGTAATGATATGATAAAAGGCAATTTATCAAAAGAATATAAATGATAGAAGTCTATAAATGCCTTTCAAGTGATGAATATGCTCAATTAAAATCACATGCTCTTAGACTGATACCAGTTCTGGCAGTATTACCTGTGTGAAGACATTTTCAAAGATCAAATATAAAAAATCTCACTATAGATCAGCACTAACAGATGAATGCTTGCAGTTGATTATAATGATAGGAAACACTGCTTCTAATTTTTTTTTTTAGCTGCACCATGCAGCACATGGGACCTTAGTTCCCCAACCAGGGGTTGAATCCATGTCCTCTGCACTAGAAGCACAGTCTTAACCACCAGATCACCCCGGAAAGTCCTAGGAAACAGTAACTTTGATCCCCAATTAAGCAGCTGACTTGTACAACAAAAATTTGTACTCAATTATTATTTTGAATTTTGTTAATAATACAAAGAAATTGTGGAAATTTGTTTTCCTTAATTTATGTACCTATATATCCTTGATTTTGCTTCTTGGCATGTAAAGCCTGATATTTACTATGTGATCCCTTATAGAATAAGTTTGCCACCCCCTGGTCTAGAAGAACACTTGTCAATACATCCAGCTGCTTGTGATCTCTCCCAAGTTCTATTCCTGTCTCCCACTCATTAAATGGCCTCTAATTCAAGCCAAAACTCTAGAAATCTTGGTATTTTACTTTCCCACAATCTCTACATTAAGCTGTTAAAATGTTGTGTGTCAGTCCTGCCTCGAAAAATTGTAACTTTAATGCATCTCCTTCTCTCCATATCTGCTTTTACTCACTTCTTGTCTGCACTAATGAAATAGTCTAATTGGTCTCCCTGCTCCCGCTCTTGCCCTCTGTATAAAATTTATTTTTGGCTTCATTGAGTCTTCGTTGTTGTGTCCTGGCTTTCTCTGAGGTGCACGGTCTTCTCATCGCCGTGGCTTCTCTTGCTGCCGAGCACGGGCTCTCAAGCGCAGGCTCAGTAGCCGCACACAGGCTTAGCTACCCCAAGGCCTGTGGGATCTTCCTGGACCAGGGGCAGAAGCCACGGCCACTGCATTGCTGCATTGGCAGATGGTGTTTACCACTGGACCACCAGGGAAGTCCAGTGAAAGTGTGAAGTTACTCACTCATGTCCAACTCTGCAACCCCATGGACTGAAGCCCACAAGGCTTCCCTGTCCACGGAATTCTCCAGGCAAGAATACTGGAGTGGGTACTCAGTCCCTTCTCCAGGGGATCTTCCTGACCCAGGGATCGAACCCGAGTCTCTTGCATTGCAGGCAGATTCTTTACCATCTGAGCCAACAGGGAAGCCCCGGAATCTCTTTAAAATGTGAAAAGATTATTATTTCCCTAAACCCCTTATTGCTTTCTCAATGCATTTAGATCAAATCCAAATTCCTTATCATAATCAAGGCTTCATATAGTCCAGTCCACCTCTTCAATCACATCTGCAATGAACTGAATGTTTATGTTCCCCAAAATTCATGTTAAAATCCTATCCCCAAAGTGGTGTTATTAGAAGGCTGGGCATTGGTGAGATTAGGTCATGAAGGTGAAGACCTCATGAATGGGATTAGTGCCCTTATAAAAAAGGGACTTCAGAGAGAGCTCCCTTTCTGTTTCCACTGTGTAAAAATACAGCAAGATATATGAGTCAGGAAGCAGGTCCTCATGACACCAAATCTTCTGGCACTTGATCTTAGACTCCAGCCTCCAGAAGTGGGAGAAATAATTCTTTTGTTTATAAGTCATCACATCTGTGGTGCTGTTAGAGATGCCACAATGGACTAAGACAACATCTCATTCCTCTCCAGGTTCCCACTCTCATCAAATACACCTCCTATCTCTTCCTTGGCCTTTACAACTGCTAAATACTTAACTGGAACCACTTTCCTTGCCCTGTTTTGCACGTCTGGTGTAGTGGGAATTCCTAATAATGTACTTCACAGCCTTCAGAAATTTCACAGAAATAGTACCTGGAAAAACAGCATGTATTAAGAAACTATATTGATGATTATTTTTCATGTCTTTCTTAGAATTACAGCCTTGTTACAAACCCCAGGGTCAGACCCAGAAGGGGTTATGACTGGGATCATGAAAGCGTGGACCTTGGAACACCCAGTCCGTGTCAGGCATGAATGCTGCCCATGCACTTGCTAACAGCTCCCGAGACCAGCCCAGAAGGGAATGGCCTGGGGTAAACACATGGAGTTCTGGACTGTGTCAGCGTAGTCCATGATGTTTAGGAGTATGTGATTGATATGGCCTGTGTGTTGAGAAAGATAAGATCTGAGAATGTCTTGAGGTCTGCAGTTATGAATAAAAGCTGGACTCAGAGTAGACTCTGCACCTCAGTCCAATAGAGGCCACAGGTCCCCTGACCCCTTGCACCAGGTTTCATGTTCTGTCTTTCTTCTTGTCACTCGCTCCTGGACCATTAGAGCAACAGTCTGGGTCTTTCTTTTGCTTTGGATACTAGATAAATATGTACAGTATACCTTCCTTTCCTGTTACTCTCTATCTTATTGCCTGTTGTATTTTCTTTCCATCTATGAAGTATGTACACAATGGTTTAAACATCTGTCTCTTAAAGCGAAAATCCAGGCCCAAGTCCTTGTGATACTTTCTGCTTTCTTCATCAGTGCCCGGTATACAGTAGACGCTTATTGTTGAAGGAATAAAGAGGGAAGAATCTAAGTGGTTTGGGGGTTAGGAAAACTGGATATATAAAACTAAGGGTCACCAGTATTTAAATGCTTTAACTCAGAAAAGTGGATAAAATCATCCAGGAGTGTATCAAGTTAGAAGACAGGGGAAGAGCCCTGAAAAACTAGCATTTATGAGAAAGGCAGTAATTAAAATGATAACATCTAATCCTTACTGAGTGCTGTATGCCTCATTTCCCTTTTAGTTGAAAACATTTTCCCTTTATGGATGTGAATGCTCCCTGAGAGAACTGATCCCTGAGTGTGGGGAACTGATGCTCTCACTCTATAATAAGAGCTGACATTTATTGAGTTTACTGAGTACAAGGCACTGTTTTAAGCATTTTACATGTATTAATTCTCACAATACCATGAACATATTAACTGTTAATGAGAAACTAGAGACAGAAGAGTGAAGATACAGGATAGAGAGGATAATTAAGAGAGCAAAGGCTCTGGCAAGGGGCCTAGCTGTGCACAGTAGAAGGGACATTTCCTCCACCATAAAAAGGAAAAGACAGAGGCAGAGAAGTGCACGTTTACATGAGTTTAAACCACAACCTTTCATCATGGAACTCGATTTCTCTATAATTCTAATAACTTGATAAAAAAAAAACTTCTAACATGGAGTTTTAATGGGCTTCATAGGAAGTAATAAAGAGCTGGGGGGAATAAGGAGCGGGAGGAGGCAATTCTGCTGTATGTCTAGACATCTATCAAGTGCTAGGTATACCTGAAGCTTTACAGATCCCGAGATGGGAAACATGTGGAGACTGTATGGGTGGACCTCTGTTTTTGGATGGGCCCCCTTCCCCATTCTTCTGTCCCAGAACTTCAATTTACCCTTGAGGATTCCAGGACTTGTTGCCTCAGTGAAATGCATGGTCACCGTGCTCTGGCCAGAGGGCGGCCGAGGCAGAGTCCACTCCTGGGAAATTTCATCATAAGACGGGAGACACGAGACATAAGACTGACTGGGTCTTCCCAAAACATACGACCTCAAGAAATCCCCAGTTTCTGCTCCCTGAAGCCCTGGAGCTGACCCAGGTCTCATCCTTCCAAAGGCTGGTCTTTTAGCCCTTCCTTCCGTTCCAGGAGCCACCCCACCCTTCAGATTCCTGTTTTGATAAGGCTAGTCAGAGCCAGCATCCGTTGCTTGCAATCCAAGGATCCTAGCCAACAGATACACTCACTCACAGAATGTGCGCCGAAGAATGACAGGTGGGTGGCATGGCAGTAGATCCAAGGGCGGCAGCCTCCAGCCCTGACCCTGTACCCAGTGTGGTCACAGTCCTTATAGTGGGGATGGTTCTAGAAAGACTGACAGATCCCAGCTAGAACTCACCTTCTCAGCCACGGTCATAGTTTTAGCCCCTTTAGGCTCCATACCTAATAACTTCTGAGGTATCTGCTTTGGCAAAGGCTGTCAGTCTTGGCTCTACAGTTCTCATGCTCACCATTTCCACATCAATTCGGCCACCTATCCCCACTGCCACACTCTGGCAATGTGGTCTTTGTGAAACCTCTGGTGATCTATAATAGGTTCTTTACTCAGCTTCCTTTGTGCCACTACAGTAGCTTGTACTGTCCCCCATCATGGACTTACTATACCACATTGTCATTATGTCTAGCTTTGGTAGTAGCTGCAAACTCTTCAAGGCTAAGAGTGTAAGTCAGGGTTGAATACAGTGCTTTGCATTAAATGTTGAACAAACCAAACAATACACATAATATATGCAGTCAGGAGGCAACATTATAAAATCATGTGAAAAATCCCTAAAGAAACAACAACAAAAAACCAAAGAATCAGTTAGAAGGTACATAACACCCCACACCTCAAAAAAAAAAAAAAAGGCAGGTGAGGACTGAGAATCTGGCCCACCAATGTTCAGGATTGTGTTCTCTGCATCAGTGTGAAACTATCTGATTCTTCCCACTGACATAACCCAGCTGCATAAGGAATACTCTCCCATATAAATGACTCAATTCAGTTCACAGTTAGCTTAGATTTCATGGCAAAGTTTATTTGAAGAAATAAAGAGAACTACGACAATCTCCCCATTCCAACATCTACCCTTCTATGTGTGGACCAAGGGGCTGTAATGTGGGTGAGGATGGACAGGGAGGAGGTATGGTCCCACTGTGCAGTTATTTCTCTAGTTTTCAGCATGTGCCACCTCAGCCCTGAGTCCCTCTAACCTCGGCCTCTTGTTCAGAGCAGTGGCACTACCCTGAGAGTATATTAGGTCAGTGGCCATCTCCTGAGTTCACTGATCACATTTCAGTCCCTGTGATCAATGTGAGTGATCAGTGGTGGTCAAAGGTAGACAAGAGGCACAGACTGTGGAGGGAATACCTCTATTAAAGAGGGTTCTAAGTGACTCATGGAATTCTCAATTTGTTAAAGTGCTCAACTACAACATACAAAATAAAGGTGTTGAAAAAGTACCTACTGGTGAGAAAGCAATTTATAGACTGAAGGGTTTCCAGAAAATCATAACAAAAAAAAAGTATATAAGACGACCTTTACTCGTAAAATTTCAGCAATGATGAGAGAAAAGTAAAGCTTAGAGCTTAGTCTCTGGATTACTAGAACTCTGAATCAAACACATCTCTAGATGGAGACCAGCTCCCTTAACTTCTCATAGAGACTGAATTAAACATTTATCATAATTTTTCTTGCTCTAACTCCTCTCTCATCAAATACCTTCTAATTGGAAATTTAATCCAGTTTCCTGTACGAAAAGATCTATTACAGGCAACTGATCAGTGTATCTACAGCCTGTAAACCAGTTCCCGTAGGACAGTTAGCAAAAACTTGCAAATATGTCAGGTTGAGGCCCACACCCAAGAAGAGATCCGTAATATATCTATCCTTGTGGAATAATTAACAAGATATGGGACGTTGCTGCTAGTCCTGTGGTTAGGACTCTGCACTGTCCACTGCTGGGGTGCAGTTCAATCCCTGGTGGCATGCTACGAGGTATGGCCAAGAAAAACCACCAACACCAACATCAAGATACAGGATCAGGGTACTGTGGTAGTGAGGGGTAATAAGTATTCATCAGCAGCAGTGGCTCCCTTGTCCTGAAAGTTAGCATATGGCCTCAGCAATCACTTGTAAGTCCAATGAGCAGTGGCCCAGCCCTGACCCTTGCAGAGGTCCCTATGGCGAAGGAAACAAGCATGGACTCTGAACCGGCGACCACAGTGAGGACAGGCATGTAGGGCTCCAGCATGCGTCTTCATATGCTCTGTCAGATGGTGCTTCAGCTTGAAACGCTTGTTGCAGATGCCACAGCCAAAGGGTCGAAGGCTGAAGGTCAGCATGATGTGTCGGTCGCGCTTTGGCTTCACTGCAAAGCGCTTCCCACACAAACAACCAAAGCGTTTTCCATCTGCAGGGGGTGCGCCACCTAGCTTCACAGGCCCATGCACAGCCTGCCCTGCTCCTCCAGGTCCCCCACCCCCTGATAGGATTTCATTCCCATGAAGATCCACTGGTTTCCAGGATGGACCACCTCCTCCAGATGTTGTCCCTGCTCCTGAGGGCAGTAGGAACCCTAGTTCTCCATTCTCTTCAGTGTTCCCTGCTGGAAACACTTTGGTCTCCTCCTTTGCTCCTACAGACTGACTTCCGCCTCCTGCTATCTCCTCCTTGGACTCAAAGGGTTCCTGCTTGATGTAGAAGACTTTGGGGGGCAATGCAGTATGAGGAGCAGGAGGCTCAGGTGGGGCACTCTCACCCTCTGGAAGCCTGCAAGGAGTAGTGGATGTGGGCAGGGGGTGGGATACAGGAGGGCGAGGAAAACTCCCTGATCCTCTCTGAGGCTGAGGAGTCTGAGAGGGTGCTGCTGACCCTTGGTCCTCCTCATCTTCCTCCTCTTCCTCTTCAACCTGAAGCTGTAACACATCTCCCAGTTCACTCCCCTCCCCTCCAATCGGGCTCTGGGTAGAAGGAGAAGACTGTGCCGGGGTCTGGAAAGGGGAAGAGCGGATGCACCAGCCTCCTGTGGTGGAAAGAAGTGTGTGGAAAGGGGTCGCTCCTCGGGATGAAATCCCACCACCGGTGTTTTCCAGTTCTCTAAGGATCTCTGAGCACTGATCTACCACTTGCCACATCTGCAGGCCACTGGCCACAAGAAGGTGCGCAGGGAGAGCATCCAGGGGCAGACGGAGGTGCCCCGAATAAATGAGCTGCAGCAGCCCCTCGAAGGCATCGGCTTCGATAACGTTGGGTAGGGTGAGACGCGGTGCATCCCCCAGAAGTAGTTTGTCGTGGAAGTAAGGAGAAGCGGCGGCCAACACTGCTTTGTGGGCCCTCAGTTCGCGGCCCTGCACCAGGAGAGAGACGTCACAGAACTTTCCCTCCAGCCTGTGGCGGTTCAGGGCCTCCAGCAGCAAAGAGCTGTGCTGAGGGAACTCGATCTGGATCGTCCGTGGGGCTGGGTTGCAGGCTGGGGAGGGGGCTACGGGAGGCAAAGGCGTCGAGGTATCCATGGCCTCCTGAGGAAGAAAAAGACCCCAGAGGGTCGGGTACAGGAGGTGAGGGGGCGGGGGAGAGCCCCTGCGCGACGAGGGCTGTGGAGGAAAGAGGGGGTCACAGAAGCTCTGGATAAGGAAAATCGTATCTCCCCAAGCAACGTCCGCCTCCGCTGCACCCCAACGTGTGGGAACTTTTCGGTCGCCGGTGGTTCGGGCAGAACAGTCCCACACACTCCCCCGCCGAGAAAACTAAAACAAACCACAACAAAACACCAACCGGGGCTTGAACTTGCAGGGCCTGTGGCGAGGAGGAGGTCCTTCAGCCGTGAGCCGGATCCCGCCGGCCCGGTCGGCTTCTTCCCGCCGTTCTGCTTCCCAACTCACGTGCCCGCAGAGTCCAACTCCCTGGCAGGCACCCGGGGACCGCAAGAGCCAGCCGCTTGGCCCTTCCTGCCGCCACGCCCCCACGGATACACACGCGGTCCTGCGTCCAGAGCGGCTCTGCAGCAACCGCGCCGCCTCGGCCGGAAGCCACCTCCTCCCCGCCGGAAGCGGGCCCCGGGGAGTTGGGCGGGGCCAGGGAGGCAGCCAATAGGAAGGCGCCGGCCTACAAGCCTCACGTCGATTGGTCACGCCGGCTAGAAGGCGGTGCGGGCGGGAGGCAGTAGACCGGGCCCAGGCCACAGAAGGGATGAGAAGGCGCAGCCGGTACCGAGGGCGCGACCAATGAGCCATGCCAGTGATTAAATGCAACGCCTGCCCCCGATAGGTGCTGAGTTTAAGAGGGCACCTAGCATATGGGCTAGGTATTGTTCGCATCTCCTTCTATCCCACGCCCCCTCCCCCGACCTGCCACCCGCGAGGTAGGAGTTCCCATCCTTTCCTCAGGGAAAGCCGAGACGGCAAGTGCTGGCCCAGAGGCCGACTCCACAAGGCTGAGGCACCAAGTTCTTTCCTCCGTTCCGTACGGGAGCACTTTAACCAACAATGAAATAATCTTCACTTCTAGGTAATTATTTTTAAGGGACATGTAGATGTACACTTGTGTTTTATCAGATACTGCTGCTGTTCCTTAACCTCTTTATTCTTGGGGTTAAGTGGCGCAGCGGTGGGACACATGGGGGAAATTTGGCCTGTGCAAAACCCCTACTCTACAGTGCTGGCTGGGAGAGCGATATTCTAGGGCCAAGATTATGGCGGCACACAAGGATACAGAATTTCTCCCAAGCTGTCAGCTTCCTCTCAGAAAGCAGTTCCTGTCACCATGCTGATCCTCCCGGAGGTCCGAGACTAGGAAAGTCAGCACCGCGATAAAAGAACAATCTCCGTTTATTAAACATGATTTTTCTGTTTCACCACACACTCCAGAAAAAAAGGAAATGGGGCTGGGAGTGGAAGAAAAGGGGCAGTGGTGGGGGAAGAG
>NW_011494842.1:5707496-5709127 GCF_000754665.1 Bison bison bison | reverse complement strand
AGGCTGGGGGTGGGGCGGGGTGGGGAGGGAGAACGAGAAAACAAAATAAAACAGGTAGGAAGAACATCTCCCTACCCTTATGAGGGGAGAGAGAATCATGGTGGGGAGGGGGCCAGGAAGCGCTGTACAGAGGGGTTGCCCCCAGCCCACACACACACACCCCGGATATGTACAGTACAAATCCCAGATAATTACAACAGCCAAAGAACAGAAGAGGAAAGGGGGTCCAGGGGTAGGGTCTGAGGTTGGGAAAGCAAGGAAGGGCACAGGGATAAAATTTCACATATTTACAACTTTTATATAAGTATAAATTTGGCCCCGGCTGGGTGTCTGTGTGTAGGGGGATGGGACTGAAGGGGAACTGTCCATACAAAAGAAAGAAGGGTGGAGTCCGAGAAGTCTCAATACCAAACGCAAGAAGGGATGAGGGGGCAAGGCTGGGTAGAGGACAGCAGTCAGGGAAGAGGGGGTGCCAAGGAGGGCCTTCTCTCCTCCTATGACCGACCCACCCCAAACCCCATCCATCCTACCTCCCCTATCCCGCCAGAGAGCTATGTACAGAGAAACACCGAAAAATTGTGGAGCTGGCGGGAGGGAGAGATGTGGAGGGAGATTGGGGGGGGGGGGAGGATGAGAGGGAAGCCCAGCCCTGTCCTACCTCCCCCAGGGGACAGAGTCATGGAAGGGGGCCCCCAACACCCCTCCTCCAACACAGGTCCCCCTTCCCTGGGGGAGAGAGACATGGCTTTTCCTAGAGTAAGTTCCCCCCTCCCCCTGGGAGTAGAGACCAAGGGTGGGGGGCAGGGGGGCTGTGTGTGTCAGGGTAGGGCAGATCAGCTAGTCTGTCCTCCCCAACATACACCCCCCTCCTAAACCCTAATCCCTCCCCTGAACCTTAGTTCCACCCCACCCAACACACTGGGGGAGGGGGGGGCCTGAGCCCCCTCACCCCGCTCTGGGACCAGCCAAGAGCAGATCAGGTATGGGAAGAAAGGGAGACAAGTCCCATTCCCCCTTTGCCGCCCCCTCCCTGCCCCGGTGGCCCCTCCACCCCATCTGGGTTCTGGGTGGGGAGGGAGAGTATTTGAGAGTGGTAGGAGGAGAAGGAGTTTGTGCGTGCTGAGCCCCCCCAGACGCTCCTGAGAAATCAAGGGGTAATAGGACCCCCTCACCTGGGGTCCCCTCCCCATAACAAGGGGGACAGGGGAGGCCAAAATGGGGCGGTGGAGGGGAGTTAGATTGTCAGCTCTGGTTACTGCTAAAAAATCACCCTGAAGTTGAAAGTTTGGAGGTGCCGCACCCCCAGGGTGGGGGTGAGGGTCTGTCCCCCAGTGCTCAGGGGAACGATGAGGCAGAGGATGGGGATAGCACCCCGGAGTGAAGGGGTCTGTGTCCTGGGGCAAGGGTCCTTGGGGTCACAGGGGACAGCACCCCAGCAGGAAGGAAAAGGGGGCAGCTGAGGGTCCCCGCTCTCCCTCCCAGAAATGGTGCAGTGGGGGTGGGGGACTGGTGCCCCGCAAGGAGGCGATCCCGCTGTCCCTCGGCGACGTCCAGTCCTGGTGGTTGGTGCCGTTCCAGGGTGGGGTGCACAGGGAGGGAGGAGGAGGTCTGAGATGCTGGGTGGGCTAGTG
>NW_011494842.1:5701560-5707396 GCF_000754665.1 Bison bison bison | reverse complement strand
AGCTTGGCCTTCTGAGGTCACCAAACCTCTTTTAGTCTCAACTGTTCATCCATTAAGTGGGAGTGGTGGGGCTGGGGGGGCCAGGCCGTTCCAAGGTGGGGCCAGCGTCACACGCGGGTTTGTTGGACCCAAGGGGGGAAGCTGCCTCTCCTGCAAGATACCAAAGAGGAGAGCGCGGACTTATTGAGACGCTTCGCGGGGGCCTGGCTGCCAGCCCCCAAGCAGTGGCCTCCCCCAGAGCCGGCCCCCTCCACCAACTGTCCCACCCCCTTCCCCAAGGAGACCCCTCCCACCCACATCCTCCTCGTTTGTTCTCACCTGCAGGAGAAGGTACATCATCTGGAATCAGGGAGAAGAGACTCTCACCCCGACTCCTAACTGGGGCCTTCAACCCCAGGAGTCACACCAGGAACCCATTTCAAAAGAGGTCAGTTTCCTATCTCACCCCCAAGCTAACCCTGGCACCTTCCACTGCCCAGGGCCCCCTCCCAGGCCACCACCAACCTGAGGTGGGAACTTAGTGCAGAGGGAACAAGGAAAGGCAGTACAGCAAAACCTCATTAATCCAAACCCCCATGGACTGGAATTTTTTCATAATTTGAACAAAAACTGGGCTTGAGTTTTCCTTTATCTGTGAAGAAAGAGTGTGCTAAGCAAATTAATAGTAGAAACATGTCTGTGGGAGGGAATATTTAATCTATATCAGAAAATAGGCTTTTCAATCCTATCCATTCATTAACACATGCTCCCTGAGGGCCTCGAGTGGAAGAGCCTCGTTCATGGAGTTCTACTTACTGTATATATTCTGAAGACATGCATTTCATTAAACAGATACTGTCATTCAGTTTTGTCACTTATTCAGAGTGGCCATCTCCTCAAATACAACATTCTAAATTAGAGAGGTTTAACTGTACTGGGGTGAAGGAACAGGATTCAGGGAAGTAATGTGGGAAGGGAAAAATGCTGTGGGAGGGCTGCCTCTCTCTCATGCTGATGTCAGAAAGGAAGGACCAGGAGCTCCTGCAGAGACGCAGCATGCCCCAAGCTCTGCGTCCCCAGGAAGCAGAAGGACTCCGTTCCTCTCCACCCCCACGTTCCTTTCGTCCCTCACCCTGGGCTCCCAGGTACAGGGTGAGCGGGCTCCCACCCCTGGTCCTATTCTACCGCTTCCTACCCTTCCTGGACCAACTCCTGTCTCCTCCCCTCAGCTCTGGCTTCTGTTCCTCTGCTGGGAGCGGAGAACACCATGTATTCTATGCTTCAGGTCGCTCATTTGGCTTTTAAAAATACAGACATAAAATTAATTTTTATGTTAATGGTTGAGTTGCAGAGGGACCAAAACCTGAAGGGGGTTTATAAAAAGTGTCCAAGTTATTTCCTGGGATATACAGCACTGAAGCCTAGCAACCGAGCTGTGTCTGACCGAATCGCTAAAGACGTTAACATTCCAGGCAGAAGCTCCCGGATTAGTCTTCTTCACCTCTCAGAAGGTCACCCAAACCCAAGATTTAAGCAAAGCTGCCCTCTTAGCTACGGAGTATCTCCCACACTTTCCAGGAGTCAGCGAGAGAGGAAGTCACGTGCAGTAGGGCATCCTGAGTGTGGCGGGAGAGCAGGGGAAGGAAATCTCAGACTCCCTTCCCTCTGCTTGTCTGCATGCCCCCTACACCCTCAGGGACCCAAATTTAGAAAGGAGATAAATTAGGGTGCCATTATTCATCTTACAAAAGAATTCGCCACAGGAGTCCTTTAAATGGTGAGGGCCCCTGGTGCCTGGCAGCATCTGTTTTCAGCTCACTAACTACTTTGACAGAGAGGCTGGGCAGGCAGAGAGTTAAAATTACAGAGTGAGGAGCCACTGCCCACTGCAGATCCATCCTGCAGAAAATAAAGCCTCTCAGAAGTGATGTCGCTGGTTGACAGTTCCCATTTACTGGCTTTTCAGGTAGGGTTCTGTGTCCGGCAAGGCCACTGCGGAGCAGGAGAGGGGGAGTGGATGGCATCAGCAGCCAACCTAGCATCTCTGCCTGAAATCAGCACGGCTCCCAGCCCATGATTTTATCTAGGAAGACATCTCCTGCCACTGCCAACTCCCACACCACGTGGGCAGGTCCACATCCTAACATCTATCAGGGTCTCCTTTCTTGATCCTTCTCCTTGCTCCACTCACCCTTACTGTCTTGACATCCGAATGGCACCCTTTCCAAGCCCCCCAAAGTCTCCCTGCATTAACTACACACTCTTAACTCCCACCCATCAGGGTCGAATAGGAGCCCCAGATGCTGTCTACCTCACAGATGTAGGGAAGGAAAAAGAGAAACAGGTGAGGCGTGGAAGGAAGGAGGGCTCTCCACAGAACCAGAGGAAGGGAGAAGGAAGAGGAAACCCCAGGCTACCTGCTGCAGCCTCACAGCCCCTTTAGCCAGCGCCCCCCCAACCCAGCATCACCACCCCTCCTTAACAAACCCTACCCCAACGTCCCAACCCCCAAGAACGCTTTGGTGAAATGGGGGGTGACAGACATACACTGGAGAGGTTAGAGGAGGAGGCAGGGTCGGGGGAGGTGTGGGGAGGCACTGTGATCTAGGGGTGTGCAGGCATCTAGGGTAAAGTGCTTGGTAGGGGGCAGGGATCCCTGAACAGTTCTAGGAGGCGGCAGGGAAGTGCTCTGGGGCAGTGCCTGGGAAGATGGGTCTGTGCAGGTGTCCGGAGGGTCGCATCTGGGGAGGTCCTCAGGTGTGGGGAGCAGCCGTGAACCGGGGAGGGGCTCTGGAGAGTCAGAGGGAGTGGGCTTCACGACCAACCTGTAGTGGTCCGGAGTCACCTCCCCCTGTGTCCTCCGCCCGTGGTCAAAGCGGAACCAGGAGAATTACCTGATGAGGAGCTGCAGGGGGAGAGAGTGGGGTCAAGGGGTCAGGAGCCTTGGTGGTTCTAGGGGGGAGCCTGGAGGTCAGAGCAGAGGAGAGAGAAGCACGGGTGGGCAAGTGAGCCGAACTGGGGGGAGGGAAACAAGGGGTTAGAGGACGGGAGGGAAGTCCTAAAAGCTGGCTGCGGGGAGAGAGGGTGGATGGCGGGAGCTGGGGCAGTTGGGCAGGTATGAGGACCAGAGGGGGTGCAGGGCCGAAGAAGGCGGGCTGGGCTTTAAACACAGGCAGGAGGGGAGGGCTCAGAGTGTGGGGCCGGGAGGTGGGCTTCAAGATCCCAGAAGCTGGGAAGAGGCCTAGCGAGCTGTCAAAGACAAGGAGAACTGAGGGGCCCAGGAAGCAGTGGTGACGAGCACGCCCAGGGCACCGGCTGGAGCCCAGGACACAAGCACCCCTAGCGCCTGGGGCTCTGCGCTGGTGAAGCACCGCTTCCGGCCCCCTGGCCTGAGAGGCGCGCGGGGAGACTGTGCCCCCTGACTTTTTCGGGGGCCAGCCCAGAAGGGGCCGGGGCCAGGACTCAGGTCTTGGGGCAGAGAGGCTGAGGTTCTGGCTGGAGGTCCTGAAATGCGGCTGAGTAGGGGAGGCAGGGTGGGGAGGCACAGGGCGGGGTGGGGGCTGACACTGCCGGGAGTGACGAAGGCACAGACGACGGGATGAAGATGGGGTCGCGGGGACGGCCGGGAGCAGCCGCTGGATGAACGGAGGACGACGGGAGAGACGGCGGCAATGGGCCCGGGGTGGCTGGCGCAGTGACCGCACGAAGGACAGTGGGATGGATGGGGATGGGACACGGAGAAGATAAATGACATTGTAATTTCCACCTGAGCGTCGAGCAGCCTCTTCTTGGGTTCGGGCAGCGGCTCAGCCATGGTGGGGTGGTCCCGGCGCAGCTCCTCCTCCACCAGCATCAGCCTGAAGGGACGGGCTTCAGTGGGGTTAGTGGCGGGCACAGGCTCAGAGCCTGCCCAGGGAGATCCCGACCCTGGGAGCCCTGCCACTCTCTCGAGAAGCTTTGGCACTTTTCTCCCCTGCACTTAGAATCCCTCCATTCCTCCGACCCGCTTTCGGGAATGCTTGCATCTCTCTGCTAAGGAGGACCTCTGTGCCCTGGGAGTACCCCCCCGACCAGGCACACAGCACTCAGCACTCTATCCATGAGCAGGCCCTTCCGCAGACACTGCAGCTGAAGATCTGGCTCCTCCATCCCCTACGCCACCTCACGGAACCGAGACTGTCTCCAGAGCAGCCCCTGGACACCCTTGGCCCAAGAGGGTCTCTACAATCATCATTCCCAGCTTCTCTCTACCTTCAAAGAAGGTTCTCAAGGTGATTTCTCATAAAGGATATCACAGTAGTGGTTTGCAAAAAAGTTTCAAGTCAAGCTTTTCTAATTAATCTTCCTGAAAAATACACTGAGAATAGATGGCAATGGAACTGGCCCTGGTTGGAGTGGGGTGTGGGGTCCTACCCAGCTCTCAAGCTAACTGACCCCTTGTTGAGACACTTCCTCTGGAGCTCAGGGCTTGGCAGAGCGCAAGGGAGAGCGAGCATCGTTCACTCCAGGATGGAACACCTCTCCAGGATGGGAAGGTCAGGGGCCACTGTGGCTAAGGGACCTCTGCTTAGATTTGGGGTGAGCATCATAGACTGGCTTGAGAATAACCAGTGGGGAGTCCCAGCCTAGGCCAGTCCAGACACACAGAGATGGTTGGACAGTAAGAGGTACATTTCTAAGGGCTTCAGACATTACTAGGAGAGAGAGCAACGTTTAGTAAAGGGACATTTAATGCACTAAGCATGAGATTTCTCTTGATCTGGTAAATGGTGGAGGAGGTGGCATCCCTAGGAGGGCCCTGGGCTTTCCTCCAGGTGTCCTGAGCTGGGGGAGTGGGTGGGACTGGAGGCGGGGTTCGCTGACCCTCTTCAGCCTCAGGCTTTTCCTTACCAGCCCTCCCCGGGCCGCTCCTCACCTGCCGATGATACTCTTGATCTGGGAGTCCTTCTCCACCTGCTGCTGCCGTAGCCTCTTCTCGCTCTGCTCCAGCCGGGCCTGATACTGCATCAGGATTTTGCTGGTCTGCTCTTCCTGGGACAGCAATCTCCGCTCATACTCCTCCAGCTTCCGGTTGGACATGTGCAGCCGCTCCTTCAGCGAGTGGATCTCCTCCTCATACTCCTTCACCTGCCCGCCGGGCACACGACCCCGCACTGTGAGGGGGGCTGGGCCTGACCGTGCACCCAGCCTCTACCCTGCCTGCTAAGCACAGCACCGTGTGGTGAGGGATCCTCACCAGTCTCCTCCAGCTGTTCCCTGGCTCTTGATCTGCCCCCCTACCTCTCTCTCACACACACACTTTTAAGAAAGTCCTCACATGGGGCTGAGGCTCTGTCAAGACGTAACAAGACCGTGGACTCCCCCATCCTAGAGGTATACACATGCCCTCACGCGTGCACCTGGACACAGGAAAACCAACACCGAAGCCTAGACAGACTCACGGACACAGGCGGAAGGCACTTTGCCCTTGGTTTGTTAAATGGTGCTGGAAATAGTTTATAATAGGCCTAGAGATATTCTCTTAGCGCAAGTCTATCTACATCAATCCCAACGTTTTTCTTTGCTCAGACTACTTCTCCCCAAAACCCTCTCTGCTCCCCAGGTTGGAATCATGTATCCTGTATGTACAATCTAACCCTGCAGTCACCCTCTTCTTCAGGGTCCTTGAAGCAATGGCTCCCAAGCAGCTTTCTGCTAAGCGAGTAAAGGCCAGAGCTTCGGCTAACTTTTGCTTGGGGCCACCGGCAGCTGAGAGTCTGGACAGTCTTCCCCACGTGCGCCACTTTCCTGCACGAGACCTCTGATGGCTACCCGTCACCGGAGCCTGTGGGACAGTGCAGGGGGCAGCCGTGCATGG
>NW_011494842.1:5697363-5701460 GCF_000754665.1 Bison bison bison | reverse complement strand
CCACGGGAGCGTGTGGGACAGTGATGGGGGAAGCCGTGCATGGCTCGTGGTGTAACTGCCCTGCCCTCGCCCAGTGGCTCAGCTCCCACTGCTGCTGCAGTGACTCCCCTCCTGAGAAGTCACAGAACCCAGGGCTTATGCTCTCCCTGGGGAGGAACACAGAGGCGGTCTAATACAGAGCATGCTTCCCCCGACAATCTACCATGTGTGGAACCCACAAAACAGAGCTGAACAGGGCTTTTCAATGGACTGATTGTATCTTGCATCCCCTGAAAGAATGAGGGCTTCTCAGAAGGGATCGGGTCTTTGTCCTTTCTTCTCATAACTACTTGGCCCCAGGTGTTGCCCTTGGAAGGGACTAGAAGCCTGCCCTGTGGGTAATGACAGGGCTCAGGGTGGGGAGGGCCCCCCGTACCCTGTCCAGTCGGCTCTCGTCCATAGACTTGGAATACTCCTTGAGTTTGTACTCTTCCCGCTCGATGTGGGCACTCTCAATGTCAGCCGACAGGTGAGGCATGTTGGAGACCCAGGCCACCGTCCGCTCGGAGGCCGGCATCGTGGGGTTCAGCGTGGACGGCGTCTGGGAATGCTGGGGCAGGGGAGAGGGAAGGCGGAAGGAGGTGGGCGCTTTGAAAGGCAGGGAGCACGGCCCAAGGAAATGGGAGTCCCCCGACTGATCCCCTCATGAATGCTGTTCTCATCACATCTGCCCTGGGAGCCCCAAGAGGGCAGGGAGGCCTGTCTGTTAACTGACAAGCACACAGTGCCCAGAACAGCACGTGGAGCAAAGCAGGCCCTCTGTGCACTTTGCTTAATGAACGAAAGGAGGTGAGAAAACTGTGACTTCAGACCACAGAATGTTGTGCTCCCCTCGACCCGTCTCCTCCTCCTCCCCTCCCGCTCACTGCCCCGCCAGCCCTCCCGCCCGTCCTACCTGCTTGGTGATGGAGGGCTTGAGCCCCCCGCCGCCGCCACCACCACCGCTGCCCCCGCCGCCCCCGATGCTGCCCTCCTTGCTGAGGCTCTGCTGCCGTGGGCGGGCAGGGCCATAACTCGGCTCTGGCGACTGCAGCAGGTTCCCACTGGACGGCCGAGGTTTCTGGGCAGCGCTGACTGTCAACTGCTGAGACTTGCCCCTCTGCAACGGGGGCGGCTGGCCCCCGCCGCCCCCACCACTGCCCCCACCACCGCTCCCGCCTGCAGGCCCTGAGGGGACAGGCCTCTGGGGACCAATGGTGATCTGGGGAGGGGACAGCATGTGCTGCAGGTTGTCCTGGAGTGAGAGCTGCCGACGGGTGAAGTCAGTGCCAGAGGGTCCAAACTCATCACTGTAGCTGTGGCTGTGAAGGATGGAAGCGGCAGGGGGCTTAGGGACC
Organism: Bison bison bison; assembly: GCF_000754665.1. Lineage (NCBI taxonomy): Eukaryota > Metazoa > Chordata > Mammalia > Artiodactyla > Bovidae > Bison > Bison bison. The sequence goes on along the minus strand of NW_011494842.1, from coordinate 5,700,084 downwards.
CCTGAGGAGAGGTCCTCGCTCTTGCTGTAGCCGTGGAACGGGGCAAAGGTGTCCCCTGGGGGCTCTCCGCCTCGGTGGTGATGGTGGTGGTGGTGGTGGTGGTGGGAGGAGGGTGGGGCGTGGCCGCCGCCCCCTGCGTGGCCCCCTGGGGGGCCTGGCCCATCAGCGGCCATGTGGAAGAGAGGATTCTGGAAGGAGAGGGGGATGCGCAGTTGCTGGGCAGGGACACCGTCTGTGGTGACGCCCATCTGGCTGAGGCGCATGCCGGCCGCGGTGATGGACGAGCCGCTCCCCTGGGAGAGGCGGCCAGCAGGCGCAGGCCGCAGCCCCAAAGCCGCGGTCAGGGAGGCCTGGCTCGAGTGCAGCAGGTCCCCAACAGCTGCCAGGTTGGACACGCTGCTGCTGTTGAGGCGGCCGCCGGGCCCGTCGCCCTGCAGGTCCAGCATGGAGACACTCTTGTTGACACTCAGCATCTTCTGCTCCGGCTCTGTGATGTCCGAGCTGCTCGTGCAGTAGGCGGGGGAGGACCGGGCCAGGGGTGGGCGACTGACATAGAACAGGTCTTTCCCCCCACCAGGCGGTGGTGGCGGGGGCTTCTCCTTGGTTGGGGAGGGGAGGCGAGCCATGTCCATAGAGCTGTGGGAAGGGAAGGGAGCACACGAGTGGGAGGTCAGAGCGGGCCACCGGCAGGTGAGCCTCTGTGGTCAGTGAAGGCCTGGGGTGAAGAGGGGGCCACAGGGCAGGAAGAGAGGGCGGCGGGCGGGGGGCAGAGGTGCGAGAGGAACAGGGTGGGACGGGCCTCCGGCAGCAGGGGCAGATGGGGCAGCAGGAGGAGGGATGAGGCCGGGTCTGGGCAGACGCTGGGGAGATGAGGGATGGAGAAGGCTGGGAGCAGGCGGCAGACAGCAGAGAGAAGAGGGCGGGGGGGCGCAGAGCCCTTCCCCTGATGAGTCCTCGAGCCATGAAGGACTGAAGGTCGATGGAGCTGGAGAAAGATGCAAGAGGGGCGAGCACAGGCAGAGAAGGAGAGAGGGGGCGGAGGTCGGACGCGTGGAGGTGGGCGGGGTGGCGGATGGGAATGGTGTCATGGAGAGGAGGGGCAGGGCGGGCAGTGCCCGGCGGCGCAGGGGAGGCCCTGCGAGGCAGGGCCAGAGCGAGCAGGGTCTGCGGGGTCCCGGAGGGGACTAGGACAGAGCCATCTGCACGTCCTGACACCAGGTGGCTGGTCCCAGTGTCCTGGCTGAGCCCCGACCCGGGGCAGGCCCGGGCAGGCTGAAGGCCCCCAGGCTCCTAGCACGTGGAGCTGGAGGGATGCTTTCGGCAGGGGATGCTCTGTGCTGCTTGCTTCCTCTGACTTAAACAGGCTCTCAACCTAACCACTGGACCTGTCTCCTCACGGTTTTCTCTAAGAAAACGCTTCTCTTTCCTTTCTTTCAAGTCCTTGACAGAGGCACACGGACCCAGGAGTGTATCCAGGACAGACGTGTGGGCTCTTAGGGCACAGCCGGGGGCTCCCGGGGCTCACCTGTTGAGGTCCCGCATCATGTAGCCCTGCATCTCGGCCGAAGGGCCCCGCAGCACCATGGGCTGAGGCCGGGGCCGCTCGCTCTGCCGGCTCGGCTGCCTCTGGATGTTGGGGTTCCTCAGAGCCGTGCTGATGTCATTGAGGAGCCGGGGCAGCGGGCCCAGCTTCAGGAGGGCTTCCTGGAAGAGGGAGGCTGTTACCTGGGGGCCTCAGAGTTCAGAAAGGGAAAGGTGTCTGAGCCCAGGAAGTGGCTGTGACGTGTCCGGGATCAGACAGGCAGCAGAATCTGCTCAGGGGATGGTCTCTGGGCCACAGGAGCCTCTGGAGACCTAAGGATCCGCCAAGGGGCCCATGCTGACCTTGCTGAGCTGGGGCAGCACCTCCCACAGCAGGGCGTGCAGCGTGGAGAGCTCTCGGCCCAGGTCGATATAACCCTCAAAGCTACTGCTGTTAGTCAGCGTGTCCAGGTTGGAGATCTCGTACAGGAACTGCTGCATGGAACCCCACTCCAGCTCCAGAAACTCGTTCATGAAGCCCAGAAAGTCCTCCTTTGAGGTAAACCTGGCCAAAGTATCCAGAAGGTACAGGTCACACCCAGAAGGCCCCAACCCACGCCTGACTCTAGGGACTCAGGAGACCCTTCCTGCCAGCCCCACCCGACCCCTGGCCTGAGGCTTCCCTCACTTGGAAAAGTTGGCCAGGTTCTGGATGACCTTGGCGATGAGCGTGAGGGTTCTCGAAGTTTGCTCATCTGGGTACTCCTGCATGAGCCCGAAGAGGCTGGGCGACATGATGGCCGGGCAGAGGAAGCGCAGGAAGAGCGAGGCGCTGATCAGCCGGTCCGCAATGTCCTCTCGGCCCCGCTCTGCACAGCGCAGTCGCCAGGACGCAAACACCTCCTTCAGCTCCCTCGGGAACACGCTGGCGGGGAGGGGCGGGGAGACAGAGAGAAAGAGAGAGAGAGAGAGAGACCGGGACTGAGCCCCAGAGACCCTCAGCTTCCAGGGAACATGCTGAGGGGGGTGTTAGGAGGCGAGGGTGCAGAGGCAGAGGTGAGAGTGACAGGGCGTGAGGGAGGGCGTGGGGGGAGGAGGGGGCTGAGGAGGAAAAGGGCTGCGGCGGGCCGGAGGGGGAGGCGGGGGACAGGGACACACGGGGAGACAGCGCGTGTGCCAGAGAGACGAGGAGGGGAGGAG
>NW_011494842.1:5691957-5697263 GCF_000754665.1 Bison bison bison | reverse complement strand
AAGAGAAGAAGACACCGGGAGAGACAGAGATGGGAGAGAGATGGAGGGTCACTTGAGGTACAGGGAGCTCGGACCCCCCAACTCTTCTGGATTCCAGGGAAATGGGGATGGAGGCACCCCAGGCATGGCCCCAATCCCTGGAACAGCTCAGAGTTCAAACCCCCCCACTCCCAGGCCCTCCTCTGCAATGTCCCATTGACACCTTAAACTTCGAACCATGGAGAGTAGAGCTGAGCGTTGCTCCCACACCTCCAACCTCCGCTGAGTTCCCCCTCTTGACTCCCTGGTTCTGTCAGTTAGGCCACTGGTCGCCCAGCCACCAGCCTCACGGCCTCAGGACCCCCACAGACACAGCCCTTCCTTTCCAATTAGCTGAGGACACCCGGTGATCCTCTCTGCAGAGGGTCCTTACAGCGGCCCCTTTCTACTTTTCCTGCCAGATCCTGACTCAGGATCTGATTTCCATGCCTGACACAATAACAACAGCCCCCAACTAGCCTGGACTTCATCTCCCTATCCAACCGCCTCTGCGCCCATTTCTACTGAAGGCCTAACCTTCACGGTCACGATATTGCACACCGTCACAGGCGTCCCCTGACCTACTGAGAACTCAGGCTCCCTTACTGGGCAGTGAGGCCTTCACACGCTAACTTTCCTCACCCCGTCCCACCACGTGGCCCTCCATTCCCCACTGAAGTGAGCCACACGCTCCACTAAACCACTTCTGCCTGCTGCCCCAGGACCTCTCGCCCTCACGCATAGGTCTGCTCCACAGCCTTCTCCGGAGGCAGCTTCTCAACCCACCATGTTCTATAGGTCAGAACCTGGCCCAATCTTCTAAGCCCATCCCAGGAGCACCTCTCCCATGAAGCTGTCTCTGCTCATCTCCAAGCTCTGCCTTCTCTGACCTTATGTGTGGAGGCGGGATGGAGGGTCCCCTTCTTGGAACTTAACACATACTACACTGCCCCTTGGCTTTCTGCATCTCTGATATCCCGCCCCCTCTGGTGCAGGGCCTCTGAGGGCAGAGGCCAAGCCTCGCAGCTCTCTGTCTGCTCTATACCACTGAGCACAGCACTCTGCCCACGACTGGTTCTTGGGTCTCTTTGAAGATGGACAGATGGATGAACAGATGAACACACGACTCCCCCAACCCTGGCCCCCCAACCCAGAGTTCCCAGTCTCACCAATGGGAGTTGACCACCTTGCACAGGGCCAACTCACAGCACATCCGCAGGTTGGCCTGGTGCTCAGCCAAACTGGATGCCGTGCACTTGATGGGGTCCACCTCACAGTTCTCCTCAGATTCATACAGAGCACGGATGAATTCCCCTGCGGGGTTGGAGGCACAGTGGGGGTCAGTCACACTTTCAAAGGGCAGAGACAACTGGGGTTTGGGGATTCTCAGAATCAGGCTGGAGGCTGGGGACTCTGGGTCTGGAAGCACCGAGCTGAGGCAAGGTGGACTTGGGGTCTGGAGGAGCTGTGTTTGGGGCTGGACCGGGTGTCTGTAGGTTTGGGGAGAAGGCCTGCAGGAGGGCCGTACCGATGGCATCCTTGAGGTATTTCTGACCAATCAGTCTCATGTACTCTTCTATGGCTTTAGTGGCGAGCGTGTTCTCGCGGAATATGAGGTGTTCTCGTTCCATGAACCGGTCCACCTCGGACATGGCCATGTCTGAAAGGAAGTCCTGGAGTCCAGGAAGAGCCAGGGGTCAGCCTCTGTTCAACCCAAGCTCATGAAGACACACATGCCCTCCCCTTACTGTCCCCACAAGCGAGCGCCCATGCCCAGGTCACCTTGTCCTGAGGGCCCAGCACTCACCTTGGCCTTGCCTGTACTCTGCAGGATGTGAACCAGAGCACTGGCGACCTCCTCCTTGCCCTTGACGTTCAGGGCGGGCTCCAATACCGCACATAGCATCCGATAATGGTTGGTGACGTACTCAGCGAACTCCTTATACAGCTCCATGGGCAGTATGCTCATCGTCTGGTAACGCGCTTTCAGCCGCACCGCTGGGCAACCTCCTTTGCCCTTGCCCCCTGAGCCACCCCCAGAGCCCCCTCCCCCACCCGAGCCCCCCATACCCCCAGAGCCCCCGCTGCCCGTCGGCAGGGTCACAGGGTACCACTGCTCTGTGAAGTGGCGCCCGGCCAGGGTGGCCACAGGCACAGTCACCAGGCCGACATAGCCTGCCTTGTCCTTCTTGCGCTTTTTGTCCGAGTCACGGTATAGGTGCAGCCGCAGGGCCCGGACGGCTGGCAGGTTGTTGAACTCGAAGTGCTCACCCCAGAAAACGGTGTCCCCTGAGGCTGAGCGGGGCTTAGAGGTGGTGCGTGCATACAGCATGTCATCCAGGCAGAGCTCACAGTAGTACCGCTTCTTGGGAGGCAGCTCCCGGGCCTCTATGATCCACAGCTTCAATACGTTGTCTACCCGGCGGCTGTTGTCCTGGCAGGGTAGGGTGGGTGAAGGGGAAGGGCCAGAGAGCCAGAGACACCAAAAGAGGAGAGACAGTCAAAAACCCAGTCTCTGAGACCAGCAATCACAGAGTTGAGAAGGTGTGTATGGAACTGGACCTTGTCTCCCTCAAATTCGGTCTACTCGGAACCTGGGAATGTGACCTGTTTTGGAAATATGGTCCTTGCAGATAAAATCACATTGACATGTGGTCAATACTGGATTAGGATGGACCCTAAATCCCATGACTGGGGTCTATGTGGAGAGGGAAATTTTGAGACCAGATACACACGGAAAGGAGAAGACCCAGTGAAGATGGAAGTAAAAAATTTTGCAGATGGAGCTATAAGTTAAGGGATGCTGGAGACTGCTGGCAATCCCCAGACAGTATGAAGGGGAAGGGGAGGATTCTTCCTAGAGCTTCCAGAGGAGCAAGGCCTTGCCGACACCTTAATTTTTGACTTCTGGTCTCCTGACTACCAGAGAATAAATTTCTGTTATTTGAAGTAGCCTAGTTAGTGGGAGTTTGTTATAGCAGCCAGAGCAAATAGATATAGACTGAGCTCATACATCAGTTGATAGAATTCGTATTGGGAAAAGATTTTTTTTAAGTTATAATAATAAACCCAAAATATTAAGGTGGGATTTGAACAGGAGAACTGAGGAGTCTTTCAAAGACAATCAGAAGTTAATTGAAAAAAAAAAAGGCATAAATGCAAAAGGTGAGAATCTACAGTTAATGCAAAAAGGGCCTGGAGGCTGACAATGACCAGTGAGGTTTCAGTGTGAAAAGAGCCTGGTATCTGGACTCTGCAGCAGGGAAGATTGCAGCATCTTGGGTCTAGGTTTTAAGGAGGACATTGACAAACAAGGGTCTCCAGAGAGGAGCTCACTGGAAGCTGGGACACAGAGAACAGCAGACGGAACTGGGAGCGTTTCTCCTGGGAAGAACACAGACTCACAGAATTTTTGAGCCAGAGGAACTTTAGAGATATTCTACTTCAACCCCACTCCTACCAGTTGTACAGAGAAGAAACCATGGTTTCGAGATTCAGCTATGTGACCAATCTGTGTGTGCTACAGAAACACTGCAAGCGGGGCTGGGCGCCCACCTGTCAGGGTATTAGGGGGACATCCCTGCTTGCAGGGAAGATGCACTGGAGGAAATTCCAGAGCCCTGTCAGCTCTCTATCTATGATTTCTATGGAAAGGAAACATCATAAGGCAGAAGAAAACAAAAAGAAACAGGGGGTCTCCTTCTACTCCTCCACCTGCCCCCCTACCCTCTCGCCAAGGACCCCGGCCCCCTGGACATCACCCTGCCCATGCCATCTGGAGCCCCAGACACGCAGTACCTTGTTGGGCTTCACTGCCCGCTGCAGGTTCTCGATCCATTTGTCCCTTTCAGCGGCAGAACGACAGGCGAAGCATTTTGTTCCTGATGATGTTGTTACCTGAAGAGGGGTGCAGGGTCAGAGGGGCTCTAGAAGAGAGAGGACTCCCAGGGCTGGGATCACCCCACCATCTCTTCCTCCCGGCCCATTCCACCTTCCTCCCAGCCCCAGAGGCTTCTGTTTGCCTGACATCCCACCTCTGCCACCTTCTCCAGGCCTCTCTGCCTCTCCCTCCTGGACCCCGACCCTTGGGCCTGCCCCAGCCCCACACAGCCAGTACCTCAAAACAGAACTCCTGGCCCAGAATGGAGCTGTGCACTGGCTTGATAATGGAGTCTTCATCCAAGTTGAGCTCCAAGGCCTCGGCCGCGCTACTAGGACTCAGCAGGGACTCGTGAGAGTGCGACTCCTTAAAGCTCTGCATCAGCCGGGCCCTGGCAGGGTGGGGGTCCAGGAGGGGGGATCAGGGCCCAGCCTGCTTACAAACCCAGACGGCTGCATCACCAAGCAGGCTCTAGGAGGGACAGAGACCTGGGGAAAGCGCTCCTACACCCACTTCCCACAGACACAGAAACCCAGCCCGTACAGGGAAGGACACAAGGGGTGTGAGACAAAGCCCCTCCCCTCAGTCCACCACCTAAGGGGTTCTGAATACTGGGGACACCCAGAAGTATCTCAAGCCAGAAATGAAAAAAGTAAACAGGTGGGCTTTGGACAGTTCTAGATGGGACTTCTAGGTGATCACCCCCCTAAAAAACCCCACAGCTATGGGAGTCTTGATTCTTGGGAGTCAACAATTACAAGTACGAAGATGTTGGTCTGGGCCTGCCACATAGGTATGACCTAAAAACCACTTAATAAATCCAAGAATGAATGAGGTAAGAGAACACATTTTAGCAAAACTGAGGGAACGAATGAGGGAAAATAGTAAGAAACGCGAGAAGGCTGTGGGCAGAAAACTGAGAGCAGGAGCATGGGTCTGGAAACGAGGACTAGGGAGGAAGAGATGGGGAAAGGAGAAGACGAAGAGGGAAAGGGAAGAGTGGAGACAGGGCGGCAGGAGGTGAGCAGGGGCCCTGCAGCGCGGCTGAGGGCACAGAGGGCAAGCAGGGGGGAACTTGGGAGCACCCCTCAGGAGAGCAGAGGCCCACGCGCTGAGGGGAGTGGAGGCCGGAGTCACAGGACCCAAGCTCTGGGAGCCAGCGAGGGGCTGAGGAGTAGAGAGCAGTGGGGAAGGGAGGGGGAGCTCGGGTGTGGGAGCCTCCGTGGAGCTATTTATAGCAGCCCCGTCATCTTGGGCTCCATTGCCGTCAGCGCGACGCTCCCCCGGCCCCCCGCCCCCGCGGCCAGGAATACCAGGCCCTCACCCCCTGCCGGCCCCAAATCCAGCTCCGGGGACACGGAGGGGGAGGGGAAGGTGTGACTCACCTAGCCCAACTCCCTACCTGCCC
>NW_011494842.1:5690819-5691588 GCF_000754665.1 Bison bison bison | reverse complement strand
GCCCCCCCTCCCCCCCTCCTGCTGCCCCTCCATTCTGGCTTCTGCCCCATAACACCTCTCAGTCAATCTGAGGCCATCAAGCTCTGCACTCTGATAGCCCCCACAGAATGGGCAGTGGGCACTCCAGAGCCCCCTACTCTGCATCCAAATCATCCCACCCTGGTCCAGCCCACTTCAGACCCCATACCGGTCATGGTCAGCACTTCGGAAGCGAGGCAGGATCTGGCGGAAGCTGCTGGTCCGGTCAAGTTTGGGTTGTGACTTCGTGCGTTTGATGGAGCTTTTTAGCCTCCGGCTCAGGAAGCCTTGCTGGGTGGGGGGAAATGGGGATAGGGGTGGGCTGGGGTAGGGTCAGTTCCACCTGCTCACTGCTCAGCTGGTAAAGAGCCCCTGGATGAAGGCGGGATGGGGGGAAAGGGAAGTCTCCAGGGTGAGAAAAAGGGCACAGGAGCCCTGCTACCAGTTTGTCTTCCTTTGCTCCCACGGGTGCGAGTGCACACACAAACACACACACACACCAGCCTAGAGAAGGTGGGAGGGCTGGTCTGAGAAGCAGGGGGGGCAGAGCCAGGAAGGGGGGAACCAAAGAGGTGGGGGGACACACGCACAGATTCTCTCTCCTGCCCCCTTTCTCACAGTCCAGGGGCTCCAGCTGGGACTGGCGGGGAGGGGACCAGCTGAGCCACATCTGGCAGGGCCTTCACTCACCGAGGGCCGGAAGGGTGCGGCGGGGGCGGCCTCCATGCTGTACTGCTTCCCCCCTGGGACA
>NW_011494842.1:5686872-5690608 GCF_000754665.1 Bison bison bison | reverse complement strand
GGACACTCTTCCTCCTCGAGCGACCCAAGTGGTATTCTGGAGGGGAGGAGAGGGCCAGCAGGGACGTGGGAGGGGGTCACTGGAGCCCCGGGTCCACCCTGGCCCCAGCATATCAGCCCCCTCCCTCTGCCCCTCAGCTCCAGCCTCACCTACCCCCCGGGAAGCAGCAGGAAGAGCAGCGGCGGCTGAGAGGCTGGCGGCGGGAAGGAGGGGGCAAGGAACCTGAGCCGGAGCCCCCAGAGGGGGACGGGGTGGGGGGCCTCAGGCCCATGACTGGGGTTGGGGCTGGCAGTCAGCAAAGGGGCATGGCTGAGAGCATCAGTTAAACTCCAGGAATAAAGGACACCGAAGAGCCACAGCACCTAGGTTCTTGGTGCCCACACCCCCAGGAAGGGGTCAGCTGGGGGGGAAGTCGGGTTAAAGGTCATGGGCCAGAGGCAGGCTTTCCTCTTCTTTCAACTGGGCACATCTTCCCCTGCGACCCCACTCATGGAAGCCCTGTCTGTCTGGAGGGCCAGGACTGCCTCCCATGACCCCCTCCCTGGCCTGGAGGGGGAGGTCCTGGAAGGGACCTGTGCGGAGTGGAAGCGGAAGCAGCCTGGGGACAGCAAAGGGCAGGGGGGAGGGGAGAAGGGGCTGGCTCCACGTGCACTGCAGATGCAGGGAGTCAGAAGGGAAGGGGGAAGGGGAAGGGGAAAAACGCAGGGGAGCGGGGAGAATGGGCAGTGGGCACTCGGGAGACTCCCAAGTGAGGGCAGGGCGAAGAGGAGGAGGGGAGGTGAACGCGGAGGAAGCTCGGATGGCTCTGAGTCTGGAGGGGTGGCAGCTCGGAGGAGGGAAGCTGAGGCTCTGCTGCCAGGGAATTGAGAGGGGCTGAGGAGCTAGAGGAGAATGAAAGTGGGGGGATGCCAAGCTCGGGCTCCAGCTCCAGAATGGCTGCCCAGGCCTGGGCTCCCCCCTCAGCCCCACAGTCACCACTGCAGCCAATGGGGGGGCAGGTGCTGCATCAGGGGCGGGGCTACCATCTCCACAGCAACAAGAAGCTACAGGCTGGTGGGGGGGACCGGAAGAGCCGCCTGTTAACCCTCTAGCGTCCAAAACAAGGGAGGGCCAGGGCCACAGCCATAGCTTCACTGTCAGCTTCCTGAACTGCAAATCGCCTGCAAATTGCCCAGCTTCCCTATGCCTCTAAAACCCAGGTGTTAGGAGATCTACACACAAAAATGTGGATCCCATGACATGGAAACCCTTGTCAGTCCCTCAGCAACACATGTGTAGAGCACAGAAACATACACTGAGCTATGTCGGGAGGGGGACATGTATACATGATAACCACAATACGAAAAATAAAGAGGAATCTAGGTGCTTATGAGACATGCAGAGAATGGTGAGGTGGCGGTGCCACAGGTCCACATCCTGAGGCCCTGGGGCCCACATACCCCACAGGACACATGCTTAGACATATGTGAGCACTGCAGCAGGGGAGTGCATACTTGACCCTGACACTCATGAGCGCTGCTGGTGTAGACCTGGGGCAGTTATGTAGGCAGCACATTACAGAAAAGGACATTTAACCCAGAGACCCACACAGGGCCCCCACACAGAGGGGGCCACTTTAACCTCTAAGACACATGCTTAAGTAAACCAAGATTCTGACTGCATCAAGGTACCCCCATACCCACAAAGCACAAGCATCCTTCATTCACAGGAAAAGTACAACCACAACCATTCTATCTCAGGACAACCCCTTCTTCCCCAGCCCTTTCCTGACTCCAACACAGGAGTCCCTGTGTTGCTACCAGAATAAAGAAAAATCAAGGAACAAATGTATTAACTACCCTTCTGTTACACACTCAACAGTGCATCTAAGGGTTCAGGGTATTTCCTTCCTAAGTCTTTGCTTTTCTCAGGTCTGCTCGCCTCATTCTATGCCAAATAATGCAGTTCAGCCATTATGTTCATATAAAAGATCCTGTAATAAAGGCAGAAAGTCTAACTTCAAATCCACTAAAATTCTGCTTTAGAACTAAAGAATTAACAGAAGGAGAATGGATTTGCTAATTGGTTTGCTTGATTCTTGGAAGTAATATAATCTTACACATATAACTAAGTACTAAGAGGCACAAACTCATTTAAGTCAGACGTACACAGAGACCACATACGCATATGCTTACAAAGACCCTCACTGCCACAATGAAAAAAAACCAGAAACACAGGATATCCTGTTCTTAGTGCTGCATGCAGTGACATGTTCAGAACACATGCCACAGGCCCATGTCCACGCAGAGAGCAAACCTGAAAAGCACACACCGAGATCCTGGGCCTCCGTGTCCCATCCCTGCACGATGTATACACGCATGCACACGCATAACAGCCACCTACACAGACCCGTAACACAGGCATTGTGCACACACCCACACATGTACACACCCTGTATACACACACAATTGCACTCACTCACACACACAGCAAGGGCTTGCACTCCCACCTCTCCAACCTCTCTAATCTTGCCATCACCCACAGAATCTCCCCATATCCTCCAATCGCCCAAACTGCTAACCTTCCCTTTGGCCTTTCTTCCCTGTCACACCCCGCTGGCAGCTCTCAAGGGGAGCCCCGGAGGAAGGCTGCCAAAGCAGGTGGAGGAACAGAGCTGGAGAGGAACGGGCACCTCTACCAGCAGGTCCTGCTGTGCCAGGCCTCACTGGGAGCCGGCCTCTAGGATGGCCTCTCCTGAGCCAGCCAAGCCCGATCCTACAGGCCCACACAAGCCCCAGGCCTAGCCGCCACTCTCCTCTCAGCGACCGCTTCATGGGAAGGCCTGACTCTCTTACCCCTGCGCTGCCCCCCCACTCCCAGGCCCCTTCTCCACCAGCTCCAGCCAGTTCCCCACCTTCTCTCTCCTCTCTTCTCAACCTGACACCACCAAGTCCCACCTGCCCAAATCGTCTTCAGCCATTCCCTCTCCTCGCCAAGCCTCTCTCAGTCCTCCTCTCCCCCAACTCCCAGCTTTTCGTCTTTACCCCACTCTTTCCCTTTTCAGCTAGCTTTCCTATCCTCACTCCCTAACGGAGCAGGGGCTCACACCTGCTAGCCCAAAGGTGTTTCATACATGGTAGGATTCCAAAGAATACACTCACACACACTTACTCTCTCCCCCCACTTGCATACCACCCACATCCAGACACACCCTGGACACCCATGCTGGGACTGACACAGATCCCCAGGCCAATGATGGAACACACATGCAAAGACACACACCTGCCACCAGGGACACAGAAATCCTCCTCATGCAGCCACACATCCCCACACACAGGAGACTGACAGAAGGCGAGCCCCAGCCAGGGACATGCATTCTCAGGGTCAGAGGTGACAGGGACCAGTACGGCCAAGGGCTGCCCCCCAAGCCGGGGCAGCCAGCAAAGCCTTAGGTGGGAAGCAAGCCGAGGGCAGGACAGGTTGCAAAAGGCTGGCTGCACATGTGCACGCGAGGAATGGGCCCCGTGTGCACATGGCACTAACACACAGGAGACACAAGCCTGGACACCGACACACACGCGGACACCAGGGCTGCCGCCTCCACCGAGGGGCTCCAAGACCACCCTACACCGGCCGCCCCCGCGCGCTCCGGAGACTGGTCCTACGAGGCCAGTTTCCGACCCCCCGCCTCCGCTGCCCCCCGCCAGTTACCATAACTCCCCCCACTCGGCAGATGCAGCGAGAACATGCGGAGGGA
>NW_011494842.1:5685394-5686485 GCF_000754665.1 Bison bison bison | reverse complement strand
GTCGCCCGGAGACAGAGCGAGAGAGATGCGGGAGGGGGGCGAAGGGACCCCCAAAACCAACCGGGCCTCCCACCATCCCTTCCTGAGCTGGACCCCCCATCGAAACCACGGAGGGAATGAGGGGCGGCGGCTCCACCCAGGAGAGGAGGAGCCCTGAATGCCGATGCCCCTTGAAGGTCCGGCGACCTCTCCTGGGCTCGAGAGTCCACAGCCTCTACACAGACCTCGGACCCAGGCCCCCAGGGTCCCAAAACTTCTAGGTTCCTTGCACATTCTCCACTCCCTTTACACACTCCACGTCCCCCTGAGAACCCCAAACGTTCACCAGCCAGCAACTCTTTCACTAAACACTCCCCCCAAATATATATATCCCTGGACCCCCTCCCAGCCCTTACTGAACTTCCAACACAAACTCCTCCACACACCATCCCCAGTTCCAAACATACATGAGTGCCCTCCTCCCTAACACACAAGAGACCCACACGAGAGACCCCAGACCCTGAGGAGTGACAGTAAGAAGATAGAAGGGGAATATGTGGGCAGAGACGCCCACCACCAGATATATAACAAACATGCTCCATGAGCATGTGACCATTCTGGGCTGGACACACAGGTATGCACACATGGACACAAACCTTTCCCAGGCATGGACATGACTGACTCTCTCTTTCACACACACACACACAGATGTGACAGACATCACACACATTCTCTATACACATTCCACCACCACCAGCAGCACCACCTGGCTTTGCCTCACAGAAATGTGCTACCCACACGCCCCCATGGTCACAAGTTTCCATGACAATGACACACACCCCTGGCCAGCGATCCACCCAGGGTCCCAGAACTGGCCCCCAAGAGCAGTAAGGCCTGAGCCTATCAGAGAGGGCTGAAGGGAGCCAAAGGATGGAGACAGGCCACTAGCTCTACGGAAGAGAAACTGGAAGCCTGGATCCCTGAGGGGAGGGGGGATGCTGGTAGAATAAAGGGGTCACCAGGGATTGAGGGGATAAAGGACCTGGACCCTTGGTCCTGGAAGGGGGACACAGTGGTAGGGGGCAGTGACAAGGGGGTTTCTGGGGGCTGAG
>NW_011494842.1:5684656-5685262 GCF_000754665.1 Bison bison bison | reverse complement strand
GGGGGGGGGCAGAAAGAGGGAGGGAGGGGAAGAGACAGATGGAGAGAGGGAGAGTTGGAGAGACAGACTGAGCACATAGCTCCACAGACAGACAGAAAGGAGATGAGATGGGGGTCTGACGGAGTTCCACCGAGAACACAGGGGAGAGGCAGACGACCCAAGAGCGACAGAGAAAATAAGAGAAATCAGGGAGGAAAGCAGAAGAGGGTGACAGAATTGCAGAAAAATAAAAACAGCTGATGAGAAAAAGAAAAGGGGGCAAGAGGGAGGGTCCCCAGGCCAGAAGGTCTGGGAGAAGAATCAGGAGCGTGGGGGGTGGGGCAGAGGTCTGGGGGCAGGGCGGGAACTAGGTCATTCTCTCCAAGATCCCAGACCCAGGCCAGGGAGGGGCAGGGGCAGCCACACTCGGACAGGAAGCGAAAGATCTAAGCAGACTATTTTTACAAGCACCGGGGAAACAGTCAAACTTCGCTGCTGGAGAGGAAAAAGAGAGCGAAACAGCGAGGACCGCTGAGGCCTCTCACCCACAGCCTGCGTCCCGCTCAGACCCCAGACGAGGGCGCCGGCTCTGCCCGGGCTCCCACACGGTGCGAGACTTCGTCTCTG
>NW_011494842.1:5683729-5684413 GCF_000754665.1 Bison bison bison | reverse complement strand
GCACGGAGACCGTGCGTCTCAGCAGTTTGTTGCGACTGGACTCGCTCCTCCGGTCCCGGATCAGAAGGGGGTGTATCTAGGGGATGCGGTGGAGGGGGGGCGTCAGACCTCGCGGGCCCAGGCCGTCCCTCTTCTTTCTCTTCCCCACCAGAGGAGGCTGAGCCTCCCTTCCCACCAGTCTGACCACCTGCCCCCGCCCCTCCGTACTCTTTTTAGGTGTCTCGGGGTGAGTGGATTTCTCATTGCTTTCTCTCTCCGAGTCTGCTTATCCCCTCCCGTCCAACCCTCCTCTTTTCTTCCACCATGTCTTTTGAAACACCCTCCAGGGAATCCCCGCAACCACTCTGGTCTTTGCTGCTCCCCAAATCCACTTTCCCCTTGACCTTCAGTTCCTCCATTCTCCCTGTTCTCCTCCCAACCTCCCACCGCCCTCACCCCCTTCCCTCCCTCCGTGGCTGTCACGGGGGTAGCAGAAGCTGCATTTATAATCAGGATCCACAGCTTGTCTCCCTCCCACGGCCAGGCTTGCGGCCAGAATGGGACCCAATCTCCCCACCCCCTTGAGGGCCTGGTCACCTCCCCCCCACCTTTCATCGCCTTCCATGGCCACCCCTTCAGCCTAGCTCACCTCGCTTTAGCCATTACCTCTCCCTAAGCCTCATCCCCAAGTCTCCCTGGCCACCT
>NW_011494842.1:5682415-5683599 GCF_000754665.1 Bison bison bison | reverse complement strand
CCCAGCCAATTCCAGTTCCCTGTGGCCCTGCACACTGCCATTCCAGGCCCCCCTCCACACCCTTCCTACCTCAGTTTCTAGCCACCAGTCCTCTGGACCTGTCTGTCCCCATCTCTCTCATTCCTTCATTCTCCCACCCACTGTCCAACCTCTTCATTCTCACACAGTCTCCAGTTTCCCCCATTCATCCTACAGACCCCAAACGCTTGGCCACGACTAGTGACCATTCAAATTGGCCCCCAGTGCCTAACACTTGGACTCCCCAAAGCACCCTTCCCTTGAGTCACCATATCCTCCCTGGATGAGGCTTCAACTTGACTCTGTGCCTGGGAAGCTCTCTACCCAGGCCTCTCTCCACACTCACTTGCCCCCCAGATTCCTCGAAACTCTGGTTAACCTCAACTCCAGTTCTAACCCTGCCTCACTACACCCTTCCCGACAGCTTTTGGGACATATCTCTCACCACCTCTCTGGTCTTGCAGGTTATCCTATCACTCTCTAAAGCTTACCTAAGTAACCCCCACCGCCTGAATCACACCTCTGGGGATCCATTCTTCAGAGTCACATCTTCTGTTTCCTCCGATGGATGCTCTACTGCTGACCTGACTCCAAAACCAGAACCCACACTCCCCTGGATCTCTAATCATACTGCATGGCTGCCACCTCCAAGGATGCTCTGTTCATTTCACATCTTCCAATTTGGCTGGTCCTTGCCTCTATCCCACTCTGACTCCTTTAGACAACTTCCCATATTCCCAGTTCCCCTCACCCCCCAGGTATCTCTTCCCTCATATTCCTTCCCCGTGTCCCTGGCGAAAGCCCTCTCAGCATCTCTCTAAACCCTGATCTCAGGCTTCCCTGTCTTCACCACCATCGAGGCCAAGACCTACTGCTCTCCATCATCTCTCCTTGTACCCTGCAGCCCCTTCCCAGTTCCCTCAGAGACCCCACTCTGAGTCCATGGACTCTGCCCCATGCCAGGGAAAGGATGGGGAGTGGTCAGTGATGAGGCTTGCTCAGTATGGAGAGAGGAGAGGGAGCTGTTCCCTCCAAAGTGATCCGTGTCTTCACCCTCCTCCAAGCCCTTTTGTTTCCATTTCTTAGCCTAACCTATCCCACAATAGGAGCAGGGTGAAAACAGAAGGCAACCCCAAATCTTTAGAACCATAGCTCCTCCCCATCAC
>NW_011494842.1:5679018-5682315 GCF_000754665.1 Bison bison bison | reverse complement strand
CTCCTCCCACCACTTGCCAGTATCTTTCCCTTTGCCATCTCTGTGTCTCACGTCCCTTTGCAAATGAGGATTCTCCCATCCTTCTCTCACATTTTCCCATGCGACCCAGAGGTCTCTTCCCAGCCTTCCCACCCTGCTCACCTCGTCCTCATCCAGCATGAGAAGCTGGTTCCCCGAGATGATGCAGAACCGAGGGTTCCAACCAGGACGATCATACGGGGAGTGAACGTATTGGGTTCGGTGCATAGGGGGTCCCCGTACATCTAGGGGGCAGAGATACACAGAAACCGTAAGGGAAGCTCTATGCGTTCAGGGGACAGAAGAGTCCATAAAGGGGAACAAGGGGCCCCCACCCACCTTAAGGAGATCATAGAAGGGGGTGAGGCCCCTGAAAACTATAGAGGAACAGAAGATAAGCTTCTCTGGCTGGGGCGGTGGGAGCTGAGGGGCTCAGTAGACTTGGCAGAAGAAAATACAGAGGAGTGGTTCAGAGGGGAATGATATCCTGACAGAGTATGAGTTTGGAGGCAGAGAAAGGGGAAGGAGCTCTCCATCCACTTCTGAAAAATCAAAAGGCTGAGGGTCCAGCAAAACTGGCAGAAGAAAAATACAAGAAGGCTGGTGGCAAGTGTCTGGGAAGAGGAAGGGCAACCAGATAGCTGCAGAAGACAAGGATTTGGAAGGTGGCCCCACCCGTCTGCAAGAGAGTAAGGAAGCCTACAGAGCTGTGGGAAGAAGGATGGGGATGTAGGAACATTTGGGTCATGAGACTAAAAGCTAAATGTCTAGAAAAGAAAGGGAGTGAGGAACTGACTTATTCCCAGGGTCAGAATCCTGAGAGGGCCTCCTCTCCTGCCTCTCTGCTTTCCTTCACTCCCTCCTCCCCAGCCCAACTCTGCTTTATCCTTCAGGGAAAGAGCTGCTTCTGCTGGTGGGAGAGGAAGGATGGGTCTTGTTGGTATCTGGCTGTGGAAGGGTTGGGGACTGAGGAGGCAGGAAATATGCCCTTGTTTGCATGAATACTGAGTTGATCTCTTCCCCTACTCCATGCCCAGAGGTCAAAGATTCAATACTGTCCCCTATCCCACCTCCCCAGTCTCCATGGACAGGATGGAAGCCAACTCCTCAAGTAGGAACCTCCCCAAGGCACCGTGAGAAGCCTGAGGAAGGAAGAGGGGAGGGAAGAATGAAAGACCCAGGCCTGTGACATAGAGGCTGGGGATGGGGACAAAACTTCTACAAGTAGTAGACTAAGGGTCGCCCCTCCCCTGATTCTGCTGTTCTTCCACACCCCTGTGTGTGCAAAGTGCCTCTCCTTTAAACCCCAGTGCTACACACCATCACGGCGGCATAGTGGGCAGGCCCTCTAGAAGTCAGAGAGATCAAATTGATGACATCAGCGTGATAGAAAAGAAGCTTAAGGAATGAGGGTGACAGAGAGTTTAGAGGAAAAAAGATCAAATCCCCTTACCTTTCCAGGATAATTAATCATGGGAATATTGCAGGAAAAGAACTGGCCAGTGAACTTCATTCCAACTAAAAGCTATGAGTAGCAGAGTGTTAAAAAATCTAGCCCCTGTCTGTAAACATGGTTCAAATTTACCCAATCTGCAGGTCAGAGACAGAGGTGAACTCCCTGAACACAGGTATGTAAAAACCCCAATCCTCTTGAAACTCTGTCAGTGCCACCTCAGAGACATACCCTTTAGATAAAGAGATCACCAAAATCTGAGACTCTGAGACTGCAGATACTGCAGGAAACATGCCCACTGCAGTCAGACCCCGAGGACTCCCAGAGGGGACATCTGTTGATTCACATCATCATTATAGGAGGGACTGGGTCAGACAGCAGCCACAGGGAGGACAGTTAGACTTCAGGGGACACCCTCCTCCTGGGAGTGGGGAAGGACACGGGGAAATTCACTTAGGAGCAACTCTGGAATACACACATACACAAACACTGCCTGGACGCAGGATGATTCTGGGAGGCAGATGCAAGAGACAGAAGGACGCAGTTAAGAAAGGGGAAAGGTTTGCTAGGATGAACACTTCCATGGGGCTCAGATGGGGATCTCTTGTAGGTCCTGTTCCAACTGTCAAAACTGGTGTCTTTGCTCCCCAAATCTCCAACAGCCCAGGAAGGAGAGGAGACGAGAGAAGAGGAATGGGTGATAAGAGATGGGGTCTTAGGGGAAAGTAAGTAGGCACAGACTTGTGATAAGATAGGGAATGGGGTGGGGAAGAAGGGATGGGGTGGAGAAGAAATAACAAGAATGGATCTAAGGGAGTAAGAGTCAGAGATGATGGTAAATCTTTAGGGACAAGGGAATACACCAGAAGGGCCCAAAGGAAGTGAGGGGGACATAATAGGGACATTAAGACGAGGGGGCCAAGAAGGAGGGGGTGGAGAGGTGGTAGAGATATAAAGGACTACCAGGCGGAAGAGAGGGAGAGAGAGAAGGGGCACCAGAGCAGGGACTGATACAGGGGAAGGACAGAAGGGGGACTCATATAAGGAACGGACACCATATGTGGGGAAAGATATAGGTGGTGGACACCAGAGGGAGGGGGAATGGAAATAAGGACTGGAGGTGGGGGAGGGGTGAAAGTGGTGAAGTGAAGGAAGTGGATAAGCCCCCAGGGATTACGTTTCAATGCTCAAGGGCCTTAATGAGGGCCTGAGTCTGGGGCCGGGTCTTAATCTGCCCCTACTACCAGCACTCAGTTTTACTTGTATTGCCCCCCTCCCCACCAATAAACACATACCTAATTTGGCCCTCCCCCTGCCCTGGTCTCTCCTCCCCCAAACCCATTCCCCATTCTCTCTCCTCTCTTCCCTCCATCTGGACCCTCCATTCCCCGCCACCCCCCCTACTGCCTCCCTCTCTCTCCATCTGGCCCCCTCTCTTCTCCCTCCATCTCCTGTCTTTTTCTACCCCCTACCATACTCTGAGACCCCACCAGATCCTAGCCCTCATCTTCTTGGCTGCTATTTTCACCCCTATGTTTTAATTTTCTTCATTTTCCCCTCCTAGTCCCTCTCCTAAGACTCTGTCATTCTATTTCCTTGATATTTTCCTCATCTCTCAGCTCCCACCTCCAAATTATTTCTGCAGCTCTTCCCCCAACCCTACCCTTCTATCTTCCCACCTTCTCTGGCGATCTCTTTTCCCTTCATCGTTTCCCCCTCAGCCCCCTTCAAGGCCTGTTTCTTGGCCCCTCCGGTCCCTATTTACCCCTATCCTCCAATCCCTCCTTCCCCATTGCTCCCATCCCTGCCTTCCGAGTCCTCCTCTC
>NW_011494842.1:5676446-5678622 GCF_000754665.1 Bison bison bison | reverse complement strand
GGCGGGGGAGCGAGCGAGAGGAGAGCAGGAGGAGGAGGAGAGAGAGTCCCTGCAGCCCCCACCCCTACTCAGTGAGAGCCAAGGAGGGAGAGACCCCGACTCAAAAACTCTCCCGACAGAAAGAGAACGGTTCTAAAGATGCAGACCCCAGACCCTGATATGGGGAGGCTCCAGATCCACAAAGATACCTTGCCACCTGGGGGTGGGGGGGGTGGCGCAGGGGATAATCTGAGGCACAAACCCTAAGCCTAGAGGAAAAGAGGCCCCAATCTCAGAAAACAGACCCCAGACCACCCCCCCAGATGGGTCAAAGGTCAAAATCTGAGCATTCAGTCTCAAAAAGCTTCTTCATAGCTACAGAAATCTTAAGACACCAGACTTAAACAGTGATTTCAGGGACTGAGATCTAAGACCTAGACTCAAAGGAAAAGATGAGACCAGATTCAGAAAGAATCCAGACCTGAAATTAGGTCTTTGAGAACTCAGACCCACTGAGAGATATCAGAGACCCCAGACTTAGATCTCAGAGAAAAGAAACTGCAGACTCAGAGGCTGATAACTCAAAGACACAGAAACTCCAGACCTTGGTTGGCGGGGTGGGGGGCAAAAGAGACACTCTGCTAGCCCAGAGATGAACTCAGAGACCCCAAACACATAAAAAAGAAATTTTAATACTTCAGAGAGAGGGTGATTGCAGACCCAGAAACCTCCCCCCGCAAACAAAAAACAAGGACATTCAGTCCCATAAAAGATACGGATACTAAAAGACCCCATAGAGATCCCTCAGAGACAAACTCCAGAGACAGAGATCTCAGGGAGACCTCCAACCCAGAGTGGTAGGTATGAGAGAACTCAGCCTGGGAAATGCCCAGTTATACCCATCCAGCAGACCAGAGACCCCAGACCCAGGAAGGAGGGGGAATACTAGGTAGGGAAAGTGGCAGAGCCTTTTTCTCCCTGCCTCCTCTCACCTATTTCTCCTCTCATTGGCCCCTCCATTTTTGGGTCACAGGATGTGCTTGGGCCCCAGGGAGGTTATGTAGGGCAGGTCCTGGCTCCTAGGGGGATGGGTTAAGGGAAGGAGACCCAAGGCTGAGAGGTAGACCAGACCCAGAGAGTGAAATAGGAAGGGGTAAGGGATAAAAGGACCATCACTACTTCCTGGTGTCTTCTTCATACCCCCAACCTGCAACCCTCCTCTCCCCCACCCCCTCTATCGATTCACAAGTCTGCCTGCAGTTTTGGGGCTTCAGTTAAGGCTGAGGCGCCCCATTTTAATCACTGTCTATCCCACTTACAGGGTCTTACTCCGTTCTTTTAAAATGCATCTTTCCACCTAGCCGTGGTCTTGCCATGCCCTGCCTGCCTAATCACTTCCTCCTATAACCAGAGACAAATGGTTTCTCAGATTATACTTGTGCATTCCCCAACTCAAGAATCTGTCAGTCCTAACCAAAATGGCAGGGGGCGCTCTCTTCACCCCCCCCCCCCACCCCGGCCCTGAGGTTCAATCTCCTAAGACCCTGGCATTCCTTAAGGCCTCAGGAACAGGGCTGTTACTAGGCACATTCCGGGGTTTAAGGATGAGCCCCGACTCCACAACCTGACGCATAGATTCTGCGGGGTCTCCAGCCCCCCTTTCCCAGCGCTAGGGCTCTCATCATGTGGCCTGCGGGGCTGCCCCGCGATTGGTCTCTTCGCGTAGTTCATTGAGGTACCGCTGCCTGAGGCGACCCGCCCCCTCACGTGACAGTGGAACGCCGCTGCGGCTCGCCTCAGCCTGCAATTGGCCGTTTCCGGTTTACACGGAAATGGGCGCTCCATTTCCGTGCACGTCTGCAGATCCAGGTGTTGATTGGTTGGATCCTTCTTCGCCCCTCCCGCCCCCGGAGGCGGGACAAACCGGGCCACGTGGGAGCAAGGATTGGCTGGCTTTGGAGGTTAGGGTTGTCCGGCTTCTACTGTCACGTGGTCTGCGCTGTTTTCTTATCACGTGGCTGCTGCCCAGGTAAGAAGAGGCCGCTCTTCCTGGCTTTGGGGTTCTTTCTCCGCGTAACGTGTGGTCTCTGATATTCAACCCTCCTCCCAGCATAGGCTGCATGAGGCGGGGGCGGGCTCCCACATTCCTGCTCGGCGGAGGGGTGAGTGACCGGCCCCGCCCCCTCCCGTCCTCGCA
>NW_011494842.1:5669724-5676346 GCF_000754665.1 Bison bison bison | reverse complement strand
GCCCCGCCCCTTCCGGTCCTCGAAGCTTTGCCCATGACCCGTACCCCAAAACCCAGATGTTGGCCTCCGAGGAGAGAGTGAAAACTGAGTATTTTGCCTTAAATTTTCCAAGCTTCTCTTGGTTTCAGGAATATTTTCCTTCGGAATGCAGAAGAGGGAGGGCCTGAGTGTTTATGCAAGCGAAGTGTTCCGGGGTGCAGTTTTGCTGGGGTGTTTATACGACCCCGAATCCACCCCCTGCCCTTAGGCCGCTCTGCTCCTGTCGCTGTTTTGGATGCCGACACTGCTGCCTGCAGCCTCTCGCCTTCTGTTGCTACCCCGAGCCCTGCTGTCCATGGCTTCAGGAAGTCCCCCGGCCCAGCCCTCGTCGGCCTCGGGCTCCGCCTATGTCCCCGGCTCGGTCTCTGCGGCCTTTGTCACCTGCCCCAACGAGAAGGTTGCCAAGGAGATCGCCAGGTGGGGACTTCAGTGTGAAGCGAGGAAAGGTGCTTATGAAGGGAGAGTTGGGGGAGCGCCTCCCGCTGCTTCCCGCCTGTCTCTGGGAATTTTTGCCAGTGCAAAAATCGGGTCATGGGGCCTTTAAACGGTGCTCTCTCTTCACCTTCAGGGCTGTGGTGGAGAAGCGCCTAGCAGCCTGCGTCAACCTTGTCCCTCAGATTACATCCATGTGAGTCAATTAGGGGTTGGAGGGTTAACCTAACTCAAAGGGCTGACTGGTAGTCTTTTACCTTGAGGGAAATCTTTGCTCCCACAACACTCTCTCCCTGACCTTTTCAGCTATGAGTGGAAAGGAAAGATTGAAGAGGACAGTGAAGTGCTGATGGTGAGAAATGTTTCCTACCTGACAAAAACTTAATTCCCTGACCATTTACTTTGACCCCTTATCCCTCATCCCAGATCCTGGAATCAAGTTCACCCCCTGATTCAGCCATGTTTATCTTCACCCCTCAGATGATCAAAACCCAAAGTTCCTTGGTTCCAGCTCTGACGGATTTTGTTCGGTGAGAACTTTGACGTGGGTAGAGGTGAGGGTGTAAACTGTGGGGTGAGCTTTCCTGGGCAGTCTGAGGGGATGAACTCCTTTGGGTAAGTCTTTGATCCCCTATCGTTTCCACAGGTCTGTGCACCCTTATGAAGTGGCTGAGGTGATTGCATTGCCTGTGGAGCAGGGGAACTTCCCGTACCTGCAGTGGGTGCGCCAGGTTACAGAGTCGGTTCCTGACTCCAGTACAGCCCCGCTGTGATGAACCTTTGTTCTTGCCATGGTTTCCCTCATAAATATCAACACTCCTACCTTGTGATGACTGGACTCTTAATAAATCCCATTTTTAGTTCTCTCTTCCATTTTCTTTTTTCTTTGTCAAAAAGTGAATTTGGTTGGGAAGATCAGAAGTGCTTCTAGTCCCTTTCTTCTCGTTTTTTGGAATGACTCAGGGCTGCTTAGTTTGTTTATTTATCTTTATTTCAATGATACAGAGCCCAGGATCTGTTCTCCTCCCCTCCTCAGTCTCCGTCCCCAGGGGTTAAATAATTTTAAAAAATATTTAAAAAGCTGTAACAAAATAACATCAAAGGAAATGAGGGAATGGTTGGGGGGAAGGGTCAGGAACCGTGAAGGGAGTAGAGGAGAGTGAGCCTCTTCCCCAACCCCCAACCTGGATTCCAGCCTGGACAGTAGGGGGACATACCCCTCCTAGTGCCCCAGGTACATCCCAGCTGTAGGTGAGGTCAGAGGTCAGGGTATGAAAGTGCCGGTGTGTGTCAATGGGCAGTTGGGCAGAGGCAGGCTGTTCAGAAGATGCCCCCACCTCCCCACTCAACCAGGTACTGCACAGAGCCATCAGGCCGCACTCTCCGAGCAAGGACCCGGACAGGATCCCCACGGGACAGGTAGCCGACCCCACCTCGGACTCCACCCCCAGCCCCAGGAGACAAACTACGGCACAGGGGAGAAGGGGGTGCTGAGCGTCTGGGAACACCTGGGGAGGGGGCTGGGACTGAGGAAGATGAGGCAGTCATCGAGTGGGGGGCACTTTTAGGGAGGTCTGTGGGGAAACCAATGTGAAGTTCCAGGGGTGACCTAGGTAAAGAAAGCAACTGTCAGTCCAGATGGAGATAAAGACTGACCAGAAACGGAGGCCGTGTGGGGATCAGAGGAACAACAACAAAAATGTTTAAGAGACCAAGGAAGTTAAGAGTACAGAAGTATCACAGGTAAAGGAGTAAAATCTCACCTGTCTGGGGGTTCACCATCCCCAGAGGTCCCTGCGGTGCTGGCAGAGGGGTGGAAGGAAGCGAACATCCGGATGGGACTGCTGGGTTGGGAAGGAAGAAAGTCAGGACCCAAAGCAGGGGAATAGGACCCTCTCCCCCTGGGAAGGGCAGAGCGCAAACACTATCCTCAGGGAACCCGGCTCTAGAATACTGGGGAGCAGACACTGGTTCTCGAAGTCTCTAGGTAAAGAAGTGGGCAGCCAAAGGGGAGAGGGAAAAGAATATTGGGTGAGGAAATCCAGAAGCTTGTAGGCAACTGGAAGAGAGGTTCCAAGGGAGTATGTCTGGTTGGAGGGAGGAGGCGCACTGACCTGGGCAGGCAGCGGGCATCTGTGGGCCGGAAGTTGTAGCCGCTGCTGCCCTGGTAACTCTGGTTAGGGCTGGAGGGTGGTGGAGACACTGAGGCCTAGAAGGAGCAAAGGACTGAGAGATCATCCTTGATTCCTTCCCACACCACCATCTGCCCACGGGTGCCCCTGCCCCTGTACCTGCAGTGCCCTTTGCAGACGAGCCCGCTCCCTCTGCTCCTGGGGCTCGGGCTGGTTGCGCACTGCTGAGGGTGGCCCCAGCTCCTCCATTTTCCCCTTCTGCCTCCTCCTCAGGGGCTCTGGCTCCGGCCTCCGGCGCTTCCCCAGGGGACGTGAGACCCCTCCCCCAGGGCCCTGCCCTGAAGGGAAGCTGTAAGAGGCCTCCTTATCCCCCCAGCCCCCTCCCGGACACCCCAGAGACCTCCCTGTCTCCATACATGCACCCTGAGAACTTCCCCATGCCCCCTGGACCAGTGACCTGGTGGGGGCTCCGTCTCCAGGAGGGGGCTCCACAGGGGGAGGGATCCGAGCATGGAGACCAAACAAGCATTTCCTCTTCTTAATCTCCCTCCCTGAAATGAAACTGGGATGAGGAGAGAAATGATACAGGGTCAGTGCTGGAGAAAAGGGACCCTCCTGTGCTGTCAGTCCTCAGAGGGCATCTTCCAGGTGGGCTGCAGCCCCTCCCTCTCAGGCTGCGTCTCCACATCTCCATCTCCTCCTGAGCCTCCCTCCGACTCACCGGTCCTTGTGGCTGTTGAGAGCGGAGAGGAGCTTGGAAGACCGTTCTCCCTTGGGGGTTTCTGAGAGCTAGGGGAGGGGATAGGAAATGGGGTCAGGAGAGCAGTGATTCCCTCCCCCATTTTTCCACATCTCCCTGGCCCACCCTGACCCCCAGAGGTTCACCACCCCTTACCTCTCCAAGGAGCAAACTGTCCCAATTCTCAGAGGTGAAGGGGAGGATCTCACGGTCAAAATCAAAGTATTTTTTCTTACAGCAAACACTGAGATGGTACAAGACAAGATGTGCCACATCCACCCTGGAGAAACACTGACTTGTCAAGGTGGTGGAAGCATTACAAGACAGGGGGCAGGCAGGGGTGTCCCCCAGGTAGGGGGCTGGGGCCTGTAAAGTGAAAAACTAGGGGTACGGAAAGAGGAGTGATGCTGAGGTCGTGCCCCATATCCAGCTCACCAGCGAAGCTGTAGCCTCCGGACCTTCTCAGGGCCCCCCCGACACACACAGCACTCAAACTCATAGAACCTGGACATAGACAAGAGGAAGAGAATACACCTTTTACAGGAAACTACACCTGCCCACGGGGGATGGAGGGGTGTTCCGAGCAAGGATGGAGCTAACCGGTAAGCAAGGCTTCAGAGGTCAGGAAGACACCTGGTCTGGGATGGGGGGCAGAGCTCCTGGAGGGTCTGCCCAGGCTCACCTGTCCCCGTAAAGGAGGGGCTTGCTCAGACACTGGGTGCAGGCCTCATGGAACCACTGCAGGCAGCTCCGGCACTGCAGCATCTTCAGGTTCCACCTGAAGGGAAACGGGACCAGTGACCCCCAGACACGCCCTCCTTAACTGCCCCAAACCCTGCTCACCACTCTCCTGCCCCTTCAGCACTCCCGCCACCCTGCCAATTCTCCTTTGTTCCCACCCCCATCACTTGTTCCCTAACCCCCGCCCCTCACTACTCACTCCCCAGGGCCACCACAGTAACAGTAGCTCTGCTGCCGGTTGCTCAGATGCCCAGCGTCCCAGTCCAACCCCTTCAGTCCATACGGCAGGGAGAGCTTCATGCCCAGCATGGCCCGGGCATAGGGGCCCTTCTTCAGCGCACCCCCCCTCTGCAGGTGGAACAGACAGGTGGCCTCAGAGGTGGGGGAAGGAAGGGTTCAGGAGAGGCTGGGGGTGGGAGGTCCCACAGGAAGGGGCCCTTACCTTGGTGGCGATGGCAAAAACGCACTGGCGGCAGACCCAGGATGCGCCCTCTCCCTCTCCAGGGGCTGGGGCCCTTGGAACGTGGCAGTCCTGGTGATAAGCTAAATAATGAGAATATTGACAGTAGACCACTTATTGCATTGCATACCTGTGTGCGCTACGTATTGGGACAAAAGTCTTACCCCATCTCATTTTGTTTTTGACCATGGTCCTGCTGGGTGGGCGTATTACCTTTATTTTAAAAGCAGGTGAGGCAGCTGTGATTCTTAGAAGTTTAGGGACTTGCCCAAGGTCAAATGGTTAGAAAAAGCCGTACTGGAACTACCCTCTGCCTGCATTTGGGGCTTCCTTGATAGCTCAGTTGATAAAGAACACCTGCAATGCAGGAGACCCCGGTTCGATTCCTGGGTCAGGAAGTTCCCCTGGAGAAGGGATAGGCTACCCACTCCAGTATTCGTGGGCTTCCCTTGTGGCTCAGCTAGTAAAGATTCCGCCTGCAATGTGGGGAACCTGGGTTTGATCCCTGGGTGGGGAAGATTCCCTGGAAAAGGGAAAGAGTACCCATTCTAGTATCCTGGCCTGGAGAATTCCATGGACTGTACGGTTCATGAGGTCACAAAGAGTCAGACACAACTGAGAGACTTTTGCTCATTCACACCCTCTGCCCGCAGAGCTCATACATCCTATCCCAAGGCCGCCTCTCCCTGTGCTGGAAGGGAGTGAGGTTACAGGCTTGTGGAGACTGGCCAGAGCAGTAGCTTGGGGACTCAGACCAGGACAGACAGTATCAGGACCAGTGCTGGAGGGAAGGGTCAGAGGCACCCTGGCAGACCTAGGGCAAGCTAGGCCATTCAGGTGTCCTGCCCTCTCACCCACCATGGCGACACTTCTCACAGCTGACCAGCCGGTTCCCAGGGACCACAGTCTCAGAGCGACATACACAGCAGAGGAGTTCCTCCCCAGGGAGCGCCGCTGTGAGAGAACAGAGTGTCAGAGGGCCTGGCCTCCAGCCCCTTTCTGTCCCCCATGCCAGGCTTGTTTTCCACTGGATCCAATCTCAGGCTTCTCACCAGGGCTAATGTCTTTCCATAGAACCAGAAACTGGGAATCATCCTCAAACTGAACCAGACACACCTCCCGAGCACTGTCCACCTGGAATGGGTGAGCACAGAAGATGGAACAGAAATCAGACTAGATAAGGGGAATGAGAAAATGTGACAGGTCAGAGGTCTTACCTTTTTGATGGTCCCCAAGTATAGCAGCCCATCTGTCCATCTGGCCAGCACATCTTGACCCTCCCAAAGTCGAGGCCGGGGGCCTGAGGTGGGAGCAGGGGAAGCTGGGTCCCAAAGTGGGGGGGCACCAGAGCGGCTCAGCCGGGGGGGCTGTGCCATTGCATCCTGGGGGGGCCTAGTTAGAGGTGAGACGGTAGGAGAAAGTTACGAATATTGAGAAACCAGCCCCCATTTTCTTTGCCTGTTTTTCTGTCAAAGACTTGAGCAGGTGTGCCCAACCTCCATTTCCCTGAGACATCTGGGTAGGAAACCCCTGGGCACCCCTTCCGGCCTTCCTGACTCCAGCTCTCCCAACAGTCACCACTGGTTCTTTTCTCCCCACCGTCCCCCCACCCCACCAACCTAGTTCTCTAGTTTCCCAGCTGCCAGAGCTCCCCTGGGACGTTGTATCCCGGCCTTGAGATTTTAGCAGAAACGATGGTTGCAGAGGCAAAGGTTGCCACTCAGTTTCTGCTGTCACCTTCTACCGCTGTTTACAGAGGGATTACAATTGGGGTGCTGTTTCCCAGAGATGTGTTTCGGGAGCTTTTTCTGGAGATGTTTTCGAGTGGAAAAGGTTGCCTCCTGGGCCCCCGTGTCTCATTCAGAACAATCATCTTGGTGCTAGGTTATGTCAGGTCACCCTCAAATTCGGGGCTCCCTGCCCCCGGGTTAGATAACTTCCCTGAGTGCCCCGGGAGGGGGGCGTGTCCCAGTCCGGGTCTCTTCTCCCCAGGACCGCGAGTCCGAGAGGGGACTTGAGTCGGCCCAGCCCGACCCGCCGCCTGGGCGGCGCGGCTCTCCCGCCCGCGCCCTGCGCGCC
>NW_011494842.1:5668362-5669004 GCF_000754665.1 Bison bison bison | reverse complement strand
GCCGCGCTTCTGCGCACGCGCGACCCCTCCCGCGCGCGCGGCACCTGGGAAGCCCAGCCCTCCTCTGACGGGGCGGCGGCCCTTGGCGGTTGGCGCGAGGGAGTTAGCCCATGCGCCCCGCCCCGCGCGGCCAAGGCGGGTGCACCGACTAGGAGAGCTCGGACCGAGGCGGTGACGCCGCCGAGAGCCAGCCAATGGCGGCGGGGGGGGGGAGGCCCCCGCGGTTCGAAAGGGAAGGAAGAGAAAGAGCGGGAGGAGAGAGCCCGCAGCTTGTGGGCGGGCGCGGCGGCCCCACCCCGGACTCGGGCTCCCACCTTCCCGCACTCACCGAGTTCCTGCCCCGGGCGAGGGTGGCCTGTGGCGGAGGAAGCGGAACTAGTGACTGAAGACCTGGTGCGCACACCCCCCAGAAAGTGGATAGGGACGGGAGAGGGGCAGGGGGCTACCCTGACTCTGGAGTGACCCGTTAGAAAAGCTGAAGCCCTGTCCCCGTGAAACAGACGTCTGGCAGAATGGAAGAGCCACAGCTCCCATCTTCATGGATATGACAAATATCCCCCTTATTGGACAACCGCTAATAAAACCTTTATTTAAAAACAACAAAAAAATTCTCTTCTTTATTTGATAGACCCAGGTATCAGT
>NW_011494842.1:5664960-5668262 GCF_000754665.1 Bison bison bison | reverse complement strand
TGTGTGTGTCTCACACATACACACACACAATCTAGATCCATCTTCATTTCTTGTTGGCCTGGGCAGTGCCAATAACACACTGGTTCACCTGCGGGCAGGGGATTTAGACAAACAGGATAAAAAATTTTCAGAGCAACCAAAAGAACAGTTTCCCCAAAACCACCTCTGAACCCTCAGTGTTAGGGCTGCCCTTAGAGTCCTGAAATAAGGGCTCTGAAAGCAGGTTCAGGCTGGTCCCAGTTCTCCCGCGCCCACTGGGCACACTAGATCTGGAAGAGGAGGAAAGGCCAGAGAAGGGACAGAAGCCCCTCACAGGAGCAGAGAGAGGCACTTCTCCTTCTAGACACCCCTAAAGCCCTCCCATGACTAGTGCTCAATAAGCTAGATAACACGTCAACATAAACATAGGAACCAAAGTTCCTTAGAAAATTAATGATCTTCAGTCTATGGCAGGAAATGTACAAGATAAAAATGTACAAGGAGAGAGGACTACTGGGAACTTGTCTAAAGGGCACAGGAGCCAAGTTGGAGCTTCCACTGGCCAAAGGCGGGCAATTTGGCATCAGAAAGAATGATTTCAAAGGGTATATATCAAAAGTACAGATAAGATGTTACCTCCTGGATAAAAACTCACTGGTCACCTTTGGAAGTTGCCAGGATACCAACTTGGAAATTGATGAAGAATATAGCATTTATCCCATCTTACCTATATGGACTGAATTTCAGAATAACCAAATAGATGACAAGGGAGAGTTCTCAAGAATTGTGATTAATAAATGTAGAACAGCTGAGAAAATTAGAAAATCACCATTTTAAAACTCCCTAATGATGGACGTGAGTTTGAGTGAACTCCGGGAGTTGGTGATGGACAGGGAGGCCTGGCGTGCTGCAATTCACGCGGTCGAAAAGAGTCGGACACGACTGAGCGACTGAACTGAATAATAGATCTAGGGCTCCCATGGTGGCTCAGTGGCAAAGAACTGCCTGCCAATGCAGGAGAGGTGGGATCAATCACTGAATCGGGAAGATCCCCTGAGAAGGACATGGCAACCCACTTCAATATTCTTGTCTGGAAAATCCCATGGACAGAGGAGCCAGGTGGACTACAGAGTTGGACATGACTTAGTGACTAAACAACAACAAACAATAGATCTAGATAGCATCGCTGATAAAATCATTAGGGGAGAAAGTTGAAGGGAGTTTCTAAATGGATAGATTGGGCTGACAATACCCAAGTGCAATGATCAATTTTTATATCATTAAAGGTGAAACAACTAGCAGGAGGGGGAAAAAATGGAACAACTCAATACTAGGTGCTTCCTGATACGATGCAATAAAATGTATCATGCCATTTTCTTGCTAAGAAATTTGAATCTGATTCAAATCAAGCCTCCAAACCTAATTACAAGAAAACAAAAATTGTGGAGGAAAGAGGAAGCAACCAGCCAAAATATAGAATATGATATGTTCTATAGGACAAATCACCCCACTTCAACAAATAAATGTGGGGGTGAGACTATTACAGATTAAAAGAAACTCAAAAGACCATTTCAACTAAAAAGGGTGGTCCTTGCTTTGATCCTGAATGGAACAAATCTTAATGTATAAAAGGCATTTGAGACAATCAGGGAAAATTTAATATAAACTGGGTATTAGAGGATATCAAAGAGTTCATGTTTTTGGGTATTAATAATGTTGGTAGAACTTTAACTGAACTTGTAAGGTAGCAAGGGAAATCCTGATTAAAGCAGAAGACCACGGCAGGGCACTAAGGTGGTCGATTACTTCCACAGCAGCAAGAGTGCAGAAGAACATCTGCAATCTGAGGCCCTGAGCAAAGCCAGAAAGTATCTCAAGGCTATATCCTCAAGAAAATGAATTATCAGAGGACTCCATTACTCTCCAAGGCAGTCTGTAAAGAAACTTCCTGACTTAACTCTTGTGGAGGGAGCTTAAATTTCTTAGAGAATTCATAGCCTGAACACAGCTGACCCTTGTGGGGACTGGAGCCTGAATTCATGCTGTGTATTTGGAATAGCCTGAAAAACCTGTATGTCTTTGATCCAGGAATCCCATTTCAAACAATCTCTCTCTGGATAGTTAGATGTAACCAAGCAAATATAGAATGATATGTATAAGGTTAGTCAACATAGGCTTGTTTGTACTAGCAAAAGGGTGGAAAGAATCCAAGTGTCCAGTAGAGGGAACTGGTGGATAAACTTTGGTGCATCCACGCAGTGGAGTCCTAGAAATGTAAAAATAATGGGATGATCTCTGTGTGCTGGTGGGGAATCATCCTGGGGCTGTCTGATTTTCTTCTTTTCCCCCACTCTCCCTGGCCACCGCCCTGTCCTTAAGGTTGTCTTGTTAATCAAAAACAAAAAAAAAGGCAGGACAACATATAATACATGAGAGAGAGGGGAAGAGATGTCTTCTGTAAGAAAGAGGGAATCCCATGCATATTGCTTGTATTTGCAAAAAGAAACACTGAGAAGAGAAGTAAAAGGATAAAGGATGAGAACAACTACTAGGAGAGGGAGAACGCGGTGGGCGGGGCAGAGGCTAAAGCTCACTTGTATACAGCTTTCTACGTAGGTTTGACCTTTCAACCACCTAGTTTTAAAAACTTAATTCACACCCCCCCCAGAAGTCAATAGTTAAATGCCTGGCAAATGTACATCCTTTCAGGATGCACGTGCCACTGGCCCCAAGGACCAGGGTGCAGAAGTCTACAGTCAGCAGGAAGCCTGACGGGGACGGGGCTGCTAGTGACCGCACCTTGGAGGCGAAGCGTAGGGAGTTGAGGGACTCGGAGACGTTCTCTTCTAGGGGAGAAATGTTCACAAACATGAGCCTGTGGACAGAGGAGAGGGGGGGCAAACCCCAGAATCAGTGTCCAGGTCTCCACTACGTCGCTGCCCCCACCCTGACCCTGACACAGTGGCTCCCAGCCCACCCCTTCTGCTCACATCTTGGCACTGCCACCCAGAGAGTTCTGCAGCAGGTAGGTGAGCTTGCTGTTCCGGTAAGGCACATGGGACTCCTACAGGATAGAGGGACAGGCAATTAGGACAGGGCTGGGGACAGCCAGCCTCAGCTGCTTCCCAGGGCCCACCTGCCCCCACCCCCATTCCTACCTTGTTGCTCAAGGCCATGATGACCAGCCCCAGCGTGGACAGGCTGCTGTTAATGGCCTGTGTTTCCCGAAGGCGTTCCCGCTCCCCAGGGCCGAGTGCTAAGCCGGGGTCTAGCCGCTCACTCCCAGCCAAGTCCACCAGGCTGAGGGGGGCCGCACACTGCAG
>NW_011494842.1:5663765-5664860 GCF_000754665.1 Bison bison bison | reverse complement strand
GGGTCTAGCCGCTCACTCCCAGCCAAGTCCACCAGGCTGAGGGGGGCCGCACACTGCAGGCCTCGGCTAGCGTGCTCCCCAGAGATCTGCAGCTGGAACACGCTGTGACTACGCGACGAGCGCTCATTCTGGGCTGTGCGGGCCACAGCGCGGTTCTGGCGGGCTAGATGGAGCAGGGCTTCCACCTGGGGCAGCAAGAGGTGCAGTCAGGCAGTGGTGAGCACGTAGCCAGGTCAGGCATGCATGGTCGCTTCAGTCTAGTCCGACCCTTTGCAACCTGTGGACTGTAGCCTGCCAGGCTCCTCTGTCCATGGGATTCTCCAGGCAAGAACACTGGAGTGGGTTGCCATGCCCTCCTCCATGGGATCTTCCCAGCCCAAGCATCAAACCCCCGTATCCTATATCTTCTGCACTGCAGGCAGATTCTTTACCCACTGAACCACTTGGGAACCCACAGGTCAGATATGGCAATAAGCAAGACCCAGCACCTGCCTTCTTGGTGCTTTTTTTCTAGCCAGTGAAAGACTAAATAATTAAAATACACAGTGTATCTGAGAGTATCAAGGAATTAAAAATAGAAAAGCAGTGTGCGATGGTGAGGGTTTCAATTTTAGAAAGGATAACCAGCAGTAATTTCCTGACCGTCTGGTGGTTAGGACTCGGAGCTTTCACTGCCAGGGCACAGGTTCAATCCCTGGTTGGGGAACTGAGATCCCATAAGTCATGCAGTGCAGCCAAAAGTTAAAAAAAAAAAAGATGGTCAGGGATGGCCTCAACACCTTAAAATCTTTAAGGTGGTGAGGGAGCAATCTAACCCTGCTGGGAAAGGAACGTAAGACCACATGTCAGGCAATGGAGAGGAGGTACAAAGCCCTGATTCAAGGGTGTGATGAGCAGGCTGAGGAAAAGTCCAGAGGCCAGTAAGGGTGTCGTGAACTGAACAAGCAGCGTGGGCGGAGATGAGACCAAGCTCACCGTGCGGGGCCCAGGGTCACCTGCGTATGAGGCACGCCACTGCTCTCCATGCCTTGGTTCCATGAAGGTGGATGCACCTCACAGCCCGCCAGCCAAAGCCAAACATCCGATCTACCGTCG
>NW_011494842.1:5658913-5663611 GCF_000754665.1 Bison bison bison | reverse complement strand
CACTCGCCCTTCCTCATCCTGGCCCGCTCCCCCACCTGCGTCCTGTGTCGCTCTGCCTGCGCCCCAGCCCTCCAACCCCATGTCCAGGCCTAGTGGCCCTCAGCGCTTACCTCCCTCTCACAGGAGACCGGAACATAGCGCGCGTTGGTGACAGTGAGCTCCTCGCTGCCTGGCCCTGCCCGGCGAATCTCACACTCACCCCCCTGGCCCTTCCGGGTCCCAGTGGCCAGCAGGTCTCGGACAGTCTCGTTGTAGATCTCTACATAACTTGCCACAAAGCTGTAGGTCCAGCCCTGGCCACTTAGCTCCTGGGCCACAGAAAAGAGGTGTCGCAGGGCACGAGGGATCAGCCCCTCCATCTGGGGGTCTCCCCCAGGCCCACCCTCCATGGTGAAGGTCTTGCCACTGCCTGTCTGGCCATAAGCAAAGATGCACACTGGATAGCCATCCAGGGCTGACTGGACAAGCATGGAAATCTCCTCAAACACTTCATCCTGTCCACTCCCTGGTGGGAACACCCGGTCAAAGGAGAACTCATGGCGGGTAGGGCCAGCTGGCGCCCCACTCAGGGTCCCACGCCGCTCGTCAGACCACGAGAGGCTGAGGTGGGTTGGAGGGTCAGAGGGCCCACAGGGGCCAGAGGGAAACTGGAGAAAGCCAGGGGATGGGGTGGACTCCCCTGGAAGGACGGGGCGGACCCGGCAGAACACACGGATGTTGCCTTTGAGTTCCTGCAGCTGGTTGTGTAACCGCCTGCGCTCCATCTCGAGCCCGTGGAGACGGTCTTCCCGCTCAGCCAGTACGGCCTCCCGGGCTGCAGCCTCCTGGCGCAGAGATGCCACCTCTTCCTGGCTGTCCGACAGAGAAGCTTCTGAGGTCTGCAGCCTCCGCTGTCCAGAACAGAACAGACATGCATGGTGAGACGCGGCAACCAAGAGTAAGAAGTTTCATGATAGGACTGGGGGTGAGAGGTAGGCTGGCCCCTGACCCCAAGGACTTCAGAGTCTGATAAAGAAGAGATAAGTGAATGTAAATCGTAGTATTAGAATAAGGAGTACATGGAGCACCAGAAAGGGCACAAGGACGAGGATATCTAGGCTGACACCCCAAAGCGTGGGAGTAAACCAAGAAAGGATGGGGTGCAGAGAGAATATTCCGCAAAGAGGGATGTGCACACGCCAAACGCCCTGAATTGAGAATCGAGTCATTTGACAGACTGCAAGTAACTCATTCTTAGCTGGTGCTCACCAAGGAGCCAAATGGATGACAAGCAGGAGAGAGAATGCATGGGGACCTTTATCAGTGAAGACGGACAGAAAGAAAAGAGGTGGAAAAGTAGAGGAGACGCAGATGGGAGAGGGGTGGGTTATGGAAACAGAATGGGATAAAGTGGGGCAGGAAGCAAGACAGTCAGAAGTGCGCAGAGCGGGGGCGAGCAGTGAGCAGGGTGGGGGACGGTGCTGCCGGACAGAGGCGCTCAGGACTTCAAAGCCCCAAGCGACTTCTGGGCCACCTAGAGAGAAGGGTGGCGTTAGACGAGAAGCCAGCCCTCACCTCCTGCTCTCCCAGCCGGGCAGCCAGTCCCCTGCGTTCCTCCTGCAATCTCAGCTGTTCCTTCTGGAGCTCTTGCACTAAGCCCTCCTGCGTGCCCAGCCGCTCTTCCAGCTCCAGGACACGGGCACTCAGGTTCCCCAGCTCC
This sequence comes from Bison bison bison, assembly GCF_000754665.1. Taxonomy (NCBI): domain Eukaryota; kingdom Metazoa; phylum Chordata; class Mammalia; order Artiodactyla; family Bovidae; genus Bison; species Bison bison. The sequence goes on along the minus strand of NW_011494842.1, from coordinate 5,661,912 downwards.
CGCTGGCCCTGCTCAGCCTGGGCCCGCACCCTGGTCAACTCCTCTTCCAGGGTCTTACGCTCTGCCCCCAGGGCCAAGGCCTGTTGCTGGGCCTCCTGGAGCTGGTCCCGCAGCTGTTGGTTCTCCTGGTCCAGCACCTGCTTCCTCTCACGGTAGCATTTCAGCTCTGCATTGAGGTCACATAACTGCCCCTTTAAGTCCCAGGCCGGACGTTTGGGTTTCTTCCCTCCCACCATGGGAGGTGCGGCTGTCGCTAAGATGGACACAGAGAAGACAAACGTCAGGGCAGCCCCAGTTCTGTCTCCCTCCTCCCTCCTCGCCTTAGGGCTCCACACCTGAGGCTCCGGCTCCTCCTTCAGGCAGGGAAAGGACCAAAAGGACTTTTCTGGGCACTCACCACCTCCTCTCCCCAGCCCAGCCTCTCACCCAAGATCTTATTTGTTACCTACTTCCAGGCTTCTGGACGGGAACAACAGGACCTGGCTTCTGAGTCTTTAGCACTAGAGAACCAGGAAGGTGGCATCAGGGGTGATAACACCAGAGTCCCTCCACCTCTACCCACCTCCCTTCACCCCCAACCCCTTCTCAGCCCTGGCTCTCACACACTATTATTACCTGGGGCAACAGCCGTGGAACATCGGGGTGCTGGCTTCCTGGGAGCTTTGGGCACTGTTGGGAGACAGGGGAGAGGAAAAGCAGAGTCATGACTCGCAAGGATGGGAGTGCGTCCAAAGACAGAGGAGTTGCTTTTTAAGAAGATTATAAATAAGATAACCTTCCTCTTCCTCTAAATCTGACCAACTCCTAAAGATATCCTTCCTAGGACCAACATGCCAAGAAACAAGCTGGACCAAGACAAGCGAAAAGAGCAGGGCGGGGGGTGGTGAACGACGTGTGAAGTATGTTAGAATGTGTGTAAAACACACTGGGGAGCATGCCCATATCTGCTTGCAGACCCACGGAGCACCCCTGGCAGGATTCGCAGCTGCCCCCAGGGAGGGGGCTGGCTGGCTGGGGAACAGAGGCAGGAGGGAGGCTCTCACTGCATAAGAACTCCTGTGCCTTTGGGACTTTGAAACCCGTGAAGCGTGTTACCTATTCAAAATCAGCTACGACTGAAAGAAAAGACAAAGACAGACGTGAGCTCAAGAGAGCTGTGGACCGGCTCTCTCTCCAGCCCTGTAGCCCACCTGCGGTCTGGCCTTGTGTCTGTGGCGCGGAGCTGAGGGCTGCTGCTCTGGGGTGGGTCGTGGTCACTCTGGTGCCCAGGCCTCGTGTTCTTTTCTGGGGAAAGACAAGGGTTGGGTGGGGTCCACAGCTCCATCCGTGATGGTTTCACACACACATCCATGGATCTCCAAACCCAGCTCACCTTCTCCGGCTCCAAGGCCTCCTCCATCTGGTCAGGCCCCCTCTTCAGCCTGCGTCCCGAGAGAGGCAGCCGGGAAGCAGCCTTGGCCAGGGGTCTCTTCAGCTCTACGTTCCCCTTCACTTCCAACAACGGGGACCTCTGCTGGGAAGAGAGAGGCCCTTCAGACCACACCCCGAGGCCCAATGTCCCAGAGTTCCCCTTTATGGCCCCTGAGCCTGACTGTCAACATCATCTCCAACACGAATTAAGTCAGTACCCCTGGGGCCACACCCTGGGGCTCTCAGATGAAGTGCCAGCCAAAAACCACGGAGGGAGGTGGGACATGACACAGTCCCTAAGGGACAGGACGGACAGACACATGCTGGACTTCAGCTAACTTTAAGGGGAGGACCTAAACAAGCAGTGAAGGAACCCTCCTTTTGGAAGGCAAAAACTTGGCCTGCACATGGCATGGCTGAGAAACCGATAAACTCTTTAGTGAGAGCTGAGAATCATAAACAAGGGAGTGACTTAGAAAATAGACCAGGCTGAGGCTGGGTGGGAGGAGTAGGTAACATTTATTAGGAACAGTTTCAAACGTTTTATCTGTATCAACTGACTTAAACCTCACAGCAGCCCACCCAGGAGATGCTATTATTAGCCCCATCTTGCAGATGAGGGAAGGAAGGCTCTGCGAAGTAAAAGAGCTGGTCTAAGGTCATTGATGAATAAAAGGCAGAGCTGGGGTTAGAAGCCAGACAGTCTGGTTCTGGAGGCTGTGTGTTTAACCACTGGACCACACCGTCTCATAGGGCACTGATGCCACATTAAGGAGTTTAGGTTTGGGCCCTGCATGCATGGAGAGTCAGATACAGTTTCTGATAAGGCATGTGAAAAAATATACAAAAGAGGTTGTTATAAATAATAATAATGAGGTGGAAGTAGGCTGACTGGCAAGGGCAAGATAAGAAAGTAGCAGCATGACCAGTTTGGAGAGTACCAAGGACAGGGATGCAGTGGGGGTAAGGGAAAGGAAGAGCCTCTCCTCTGAGCAGCCCAGCTCAGGGTCTGGGGATCGTGCCCAACCTCTGCTTACTCCTGCCTTGGGAGACCAACCATCCTGGTTCGCCAAGGACTGAGGGGTTTCTTGGGACACAGGACTCTCAATGCTAAAACCAGGTCACTCCTATGCAAACTGGGACACGTGGTCACCCTTCTCCTATCCCCTCAGGAAAGCACCACGGATAGATCAATTTCTGATTTTCACTATGGATAACTATTAATTCCAAGGCCAGTTTCTCTCTGCCCTTCAGTTTCCTTCATTCATTCAATATTTACAAAATACCTATTCAATTCAGTTCAGTCGCTCAGTCGTGTCGGACTCTGAGACCCCATGAATCACAGCATGCCAGGCCTCCCTGTGTATCACCAACTCCCGGAGTTCACCCAGACTCATATCCATTGAGTCAGTGATGCCATCCAGCCATCTCATCCTCTGCCGTCCCCTTCTCCTCCTGCCCCCAATCCCTCCCAGCATCAGAGTCTTTTCCAATGAGTCAACTCTTCGCATGAGGTGGCCAAAGTACTGGAGTTTCAGCTTTAGCATCATTCCTTTCAAAGAACACCCAGGGGTGATCTCCTTTAGAAT
>NW_011494842.1:5653437-5658628 GCF_000754665.1 Bison bison bison | reverse complement strand
CAGATGCCATGATCTTCGTTTTCTGAATGTTGAGCTTTAAGCCAACTTTTTCACTCTCACTTTCATCAATTTTTAGTTCCTCTTCACTTTCTGCCATAAGGGTAGTGTCATCTGCATATCTGAGGTTATTGATATTAAAATGCCTATTACATGCCAGGAAATGATCTGGATTCTGGAGTAACAGTGGTCCCTGTCCTCAGGATGGCCACAGGAAGGTAGGCAAGTAAAACATAAGGAGATGATTAAATCTTACTAAGTGCTATCAGAAAAGGACCCCAAAGGAGGGAGTGGGCATCCAGTTTAGATGGGGAGAGAGCGTTAGACACAATCCTACAAAGTATTTTTAGGCTAAGCCTTGAGGATGAGAAAGAGTTGGCTTGATGGGCTTGGGCCAAGGAGGAGCATTCCAGGCAGAAAGCAAGGAGAGGGATGTGCAAAGAACGACAGATTATTCTTTTCAGCTGAACACAGGGATGTGCAGAGAAAGTGGGGAGAGGAGGGTAGAGGCAGGAGGGAAAGACTGCAGCAGCTGGGATGCCAGCATGGAGTCTGGGGTCTACTGAAAGCAAGAGGACTCTGACATTTTTAGGCAGGAGAACAGTATGATTCAATTTGTACTGAAAAAGTGAACTGTGGACTTCCCTGGTGGTCCAGTGGTTAAGATTCCGTGCTGCCACTGCAGGGGGCTCAGGTTCGATCCCTGGTCAGGGAACTATGATGCTGCATACTGCACAGTGCAGCCAAAGAATAAAAACATTAAAAAGGTTTAGGGGCTTCCCTGGTGGCTCAGTAGTGAAGAGCCCGCCTGCCAGTGTGCAGGACACAGGTTCCATCCCTGGTCTGGCAGCTATTGAGCCTGCGCTCTAGAGCCCGAGCTCCACAAGAGAAGCCACCACAATGAGAGCCCACACAGCAACTAGAGAGTGACCCCCACACACCACTCGAGAAAAAACCCGAGCAGCAACAAAGACCCAGCATGGCCAAAAATAAATAAATAAACACAATTATACAAAAAAAGATAAACTAAGGCATATTTTTAAAGTTTTTTTTTTTTTTTTTTAAAGCAAACCGTGTCCAGTGCAAAGAATGAATGGAAATAGAAGATGAGGGTTATCACAGCAGAGGGATGGCATCATTCCCTCATCCATCCATTCATCATGGGTCTGTCCTACTAGGTTTGTTGAACGATGCTCTGGACCAGATGCTGTTGTAGGCCCTGGGGCAAGAGTAACGAATGTAAAGTCCCTGCCTGCCCATAGCTTACTTTCCAGGGCAGTCTTTCCAAACTGGAGTACAAGAGAAAGCTCTACAGAAAATGAACTGTCCCCACTCCAGTATTCTTGCCTGGAAATCCCATGGACAGAGGAACCTGGTGGGCTACAGTCCAAGGGGTTGCAAAGAGTCGGACACGACTAAGTAACTTCACTTTCACTTTCAAGAAATAAATAAATGTATTTATGTTGAAAAAAAAAAAAGAAAATGAACTGTCTTCTCAATTCTCCCAAGAAGGTAAACAGCTCTCACCATTCTAACAGCTCAAGAGAAAAGTTAATTCATTAGATGCAAAGATGCCTGAGGGCATTAGAGCTTACTTCCCCAGAACTCAGTAGAGAGGGGATATTCTAAGAGTCTGAGGGCTAAGCAGAGGTAGCATGGGGCCGGGGAGCAGAGGGCAGGCAATGAAGGAGACCAAGTCTGGCTGACTCTAAGAAGCCTGCCCTGCTTCCCAAGATCACAGGAGGAAAAGCTATGTTTGTTTTTCAGTAAAACTTCTCGTTTTTAAATATTGTTGATTCACATGCAGTTGTGAGAAGTAACACGAAGAGATCTGAGAGTACATGAAGGCTAATTTTTAAGAAATGCTAAGTTGAACTTCAGGGAAGTGAGGCTGAACTACTTGTGATACAAAGAGGTTCAGGGATGCTCACAGAGAAAACTCTGAAACAATCTGATATCCTGTTTTTTTGTTTTTGTTTGAAGTTTATTGGTTTATTATCTTTCCTTACATTAGACTGTGAGCATCACAAGAATATGTCTGCTCTGTTTACAGCTACAGAACCAGAGTGTCTAGCACAATGTCTGCTGTACGGTAGGACTCAATACAGTTTTAAAGGAATGAAATTAGATAGCCACCAGCAGTGAAAGTGAAAGTGGCTCAGTCGTGTCCAATTCTCTGTGACCCCATGGAGTATATAGTCCGTGGAATTCTCTAGGCCAGAATACTTGAGTGGGTAGCCTTTCCCTTCTCCAGGGGATCTTCCCAACCCAGGGATCTAACCCAGGTCTCCTGCATCGCAGGCGGATTCTTTACCAGCGGAGCCACAACAGAAGCCCAAGAATACTGGAGTGGGTAGCCTGAAGCCCAAGAATACTGGAGTGGGTAGCCTATCCCTTCTCCAGCGGATCTTCCTGACCCAGGAATCGAATCAGGGTCTCCTGCAATGCAGGTGGATTCTTACCAACTGAGCTACGAGGGAAGCCCATCTACCAGCAGAGATTCAAACTACTGGCTCATATACAAATAAAAACGAAAAAAAAAAAAAAAAAAGAGGTTGCATTCTTTTTTTCCTGCCACTTGCAGAATTTTGCACAAAGAATACTGATTTTAATTTTTTAATTAAATGTAACATGAAAATTAAATTTTTCTTTTCAGTATTTCAAAGTCAAACATTCAATTTCTTAATCAGCCGTGCCCATTGTTCTCCCTATGCTAATATAGTGGATCACCGAAAGACCTATCTCCTGGGAATTTGTGTGGGTTCAGAAAATGTGTTCAAAGGTTTGTTTACTCAGGACAACTCCAAAGAGCACAGTATTTAATTTTCTCCTATCTATAAAGCTGGACAGGACAACTCCCAACTTTCCACATAAGCTCCTTCCATAACATCACCTTCCATAACATAAAAGCAGATTTTCATTGACCCCTCCTATACCACTTCCCAGGTTCGGAGATGGGCACCCTACTGCTAACTTATCCATGTGCACATCTGCTCCCACCCCTCATCCACTCAAGAAGAGCACCCAGTCAATCCTTCCTTCTCTGCACCATCACTTCCCCTTTCTCCCGGATCCTTCCAGTCAGTATACAACACATGCTGCTACTGCTTCCGACCAAAAAGAGTTTTTCTCTCCTAAACCCTATCAGGATTTCAATCCCACCATTCCACCAAAACTGCTCTCAAGGCCACAAGTCACCCTGTGTTGATCAGTCCCTCTTACTAAGTTCACTTAGCTCCTGGGAGACCATCCTCTCCTGGTTTTCCTACCTCTCTGGTAGATCCTCTTCATCTCCCCAAATTTTAACAGTGGTCTTTCTAATCTCTATGTTCTAGGCCACTCCTATGGCTCTGCATACTCATATGCTGCCACCTCCCAAACTTACTTTGACTTTACACCTTCAGCCCAGACTGACTCTGAAGTCATACTGCCTTCTCAATGTCACCACTTGGAATCCTAGTAAACACGCCAAACTCTGACCGCCTGACATCTAATCCTTTCAACCTTGCAGCTTCCTCCATCTGTTGATATAACTCCCTCTTTCAGCTGCTCAAGCAAATACATCTAAAGTCCTCTCATTCTCTTATATACCACAAAGTCCAATGTCAGCAAATGTGGCCAACTCTATCATCCAAATAGATCCAGAATCGGACCACTTGTTACCACTTCCCCTGCCACTCCCATGACTCAAATCGCCATCATCTCTCACCTGGATTATCACACTCCACTGGTTCTCAGCTAGGGATGACTACATCCCCAGGAGATGTGTGACAGTGTCTGGAGACACTTTGACTGGCATGGTTAGGTGGGGGTTGCAACTGTCACCTAATGGGTAGAAGCCAGGAATGCTGCTAATCAGCCAATGAATAGGACAGCCCTCAACCCCCAATAAAATGTCAATAATGTTGAAAGCTGAGAAAACCTGCCCCATTCCTAACAGCTCTCCTTGTTTCTATCCTTGCTCCTTTACAGGCTAATCTCAATGCAGCTGCTAGAATGGTCCTCTTAAAATGTAAGACAGATCTTGTCTCTCTTTGCTTAAAACCATCCAGTGATTCACCACCTCACTCAGAGAAAAAAACCAAAGTCTTCACAGTGGCCTGTGCAAGAAGTCTGTTATCTGACTTCCCTTACCATAACATTCCCTCTTGCTCATTTCAATCCGGCTTTGCTATACAACTCTAGGGACTTTGCTCTAGGGGATTCCCTCTGCCTGGAATGATCTTAATAACCCCTTGCCTGTTTCCCTCACTTCCTCCAAGTCTTGATTCACCTCTCACCTTCTGCATTGGGAGCTTACTAAGACCACCCAGCTTACTAAGACTTGCCAGCTAGCTTCCCCTCTTCCCCTCCTAATCTGCTCAAACTTTTCCTTTTCTGGATAGCCCTTAAAACCTTAACAGCATTAGACGATTTACTTATCATATATTGTCTGTCTCCCCAAAGAATGGCAGCTCCATGACAACAGGGATCTCTGCTACCTCCCAAGCACATCGTTAGGTGCCTGGTAAATATGTGATGAATAAATATGAGACGGCTTCTATTCTTTTTCATTGTCACAACACACTGCTCCACTGTCTGGCTGGCAGGATACAAAAACTATCTCTTTGTAGCAACTTGACTTTGGGTAAATCTGAATGCCAAACACTAGTAAACAGAGGATTCTGGCAGGAGCCCTTTTCTGGCACCAGACGTCAATCCACTCTGTCACAAACACACTTCTCTCCGCAGGAGGGAAGAAGCTGCAGGAGGTCCTGGGGTGCCACAGGGTACTCATGAGAGAAGACATTAAGTTAACCAGTCCCACTGAGCAGAGATCTCTGCAAAACCTGGGGAAGGAGAGATAATGCAAAGTCCTCAGTTCAGAGTAGTACTCCATCCCTCTTCCCTTCCGATGCCCCCAAGCGGCTGCAAAAAGGAGAGAAAGGACACGAAAAGGCATTAGCAAGGATTCGGCTTCAGTCACCGTTTCCCCAGGGCCATCTCGGAACTCACACTGAATAAACGGGAGGGAACGTGTTCAGACAAGCCTGAGGATTCGAAACGGGAAATCCTGGATACATGAAAGTGAGGAAGGGTGCGGGGGCTCCCTGAAGCTGCAAGAAGGCAGGCCGACGTGCCCCTGCCCTCCGGGGCCGCTGCCTGCCTTCTCCGCTCTCCACTCCGCAACCCTCCCACGGAGCGGATCTGGGCC
>NW_011494842.1:5650165-5653148 GCF_000754665.1 Bison bison bison | reverse complement strand
CCCGGGCTCACCTCGCTCGGCCCGCTGGGGCCAATCGTCGCCGTCGCCACAACCCACGGCCAATCGCAGCGCCCGCCGCCTCCCGAGGCCACACCCCGCCTGGCCGCCACCGCCTCCCTCCTTCTCCCCCCTCCCGCCGCGGCAGGAGACTGAGCCCCACTTCCGGCACCCTTCTTCTTCCCTCACCCCACCCCTCCTTCAGCGGGAGGCGCGCGGCGCTTCCGCTCGGCTCCCGGCCGCCGCTCGCAGCGTCAGAAATGGCCGGGAACGCGCCGCCCGAGCGTAACTCGTGTGGGGGCGGGGACGCCGGCTCCGAGGAGGCGCGCCTGCGCAGAAGTACCTGTGCGGGGCGCGGGACCGGACTAGCGCCTCCTAACGGCGGCGGCAGTAGGCAACGCGTTCGCGAGCCAAAAACTGGACCAGTGGGGTTGCGGCTGTTGCGCGACGTCCCCGCGCCGCTGAGAACTGATCCCCGAAGCTGGATCCCGCTTGCTGTTGTCAGAGTGAATGATTCTGCTCATTTCCCCGGTCTCTTTGGCGTTTCTCACCACATTTCAGGACCTTGAGTACTGCTGGCCGCTGCATGGAAGCTCGACGGTGGGGATTCGAGGTACAGAGGAAGGGGATTTTTCTCTGCGGTCACCCTTTACGCCTTACCTCCTCTGTGTACCTGGGCGCTGTTACTGGTGCTGGAGAACTGACTTGAGTGTTTCCGAGGCTAGAACGCACGGAGGATTTACTGCTTCCGTTTATGGAATATTTTAATGCTTTTCAGATAAATGGCTCCATTTACTGGGCTCTTAATATGTGTCAGGAGAAGGCAATGGCGACCCACTCCAGTACTCCTGCCTGGAAAATCCCGTGGACCGAGGAGCCTGGTAGGCTGCAGTCCCTGGGGTCGCTGAGGGTCGGACACGGCTGAGCGACTTCACTTTCACTTTTCACTTACATGCATTGGAGAAGGAAATGGCAACCCACTCCAGTGTTCTTGCCTGGAGAATCCCATGGACGGGGGAGCCTGGTGGGCTGCCGTCTATGGGGTTGCACAGAGTCGGACACGACTGAAGTGACTTAGCAGTAGCAGTAATATGTGTCAAGTGCTTTCCATTTCTTATCCGCAAACCAGAAAAAGGAGACAGGTTCAGAAAGGTTAAGTTAACAAGTGCACAAGTAAGGAACCACACTGCTGATTGGAAGTGTGATTGAATCTAGATTCCACTAGCTTCAAAATGCAAGGTATATCGGTTATCTCACAATACTTCTAATATTCTTAGTAACAGCAACAACCCCTGACCTGTGAATAATTTGTAGAGTGTTTCTACCACCCCCTAGTCACCAACCAATCCTGGGGGTAGGCAGGGCAGGGATTTTATTTATTAGACTGAAAGCGGATTCTTAAGGGTTTTGTCTTATGCATAATTGGAGACACAGTTCAGTTCATTCCCCTTGTTGTGTCTGACTCTTTGCGACCCCATGGACTGCAACAGCCAGGCTTCCCTGTCCATCACCAACTCCCAGAGCTTACCCCAACTCATGTCCATCGAGTGGGTGATGCCATCCAACCATCTTATCCTCTGTCGTCCCCTTCTCCTCCCACCTTCAATCTTTCCCAGCACCAGTCTTTTCCAATGAGTCAGTTCTTCGCATCAGGTGACCAAAGTATTGGAGTTTCCACTTCAGCATCACTCCTCCCAATGAATATTCAGGACTAATTTCCTTTAGGATGGACTGGTTGGATCTCCTTGCAGTCCAAGGGACTCTCAAGAGTCTTCTCCAACACCACAGTTCAAAAGCAATTCTTTAGCACTCAGCTTTCTTTAGAGTCCAACTCTTATATCCATACATGACTACTGGAAAAACCATAGCTTTTGACTAGATGGACCTTTGTTGGCAAAGTAATGTCTCTGCTTTTTAATATGCTGTCTAGGTTGGTCATAGCTTTTCTTCCAAGGATCAAGTGTCTTTTAATTTCATGGCTGCAGTCAGCATTTGCAGTGATTTTGGAGCCCAAAAAAATAAAGTCTCTCACTGTTTCCATTGTTTCCCCATCTATTTCCCATGAAGTAATGGGACCAGATGCCATGATTTTAGTTGTCCAAATGTTAAGTTTTAAGCCAGGTTTTTCACTCTCCTCTTTCACTTTCATCAAGAGGCTCTTTAGTTCTTCTTCACTTTCTGCCATAAGGGTGGTGTCACCTGCATATCTGAGGTTATTGATATTTCTCCTGGCAATCTTGATTCCAGCTTGTGCTTCATCCAGCCCAGCGTTTTGCTTGATGTACTCTGCATATGAGTTAAATAAACAGGGTGACAATATACAGCCTTGACGTACTCCTTTCTCAATTTGGAACCAGTCTGTTGTTCCATTTCCAGCTCTAACTGTTCTTGCCTTGAGAATCCCATAAACAGTATGAAAAGGCAATTGGAGACACACCAAACTGGAATTCAAGCCACCTATCTTCTAATTCAGTGCTTTGACTGGAATTCAAACTTGTGCTTATGGAGGGGAGCAGACTGTGTGGAAACACAGTGCCTCAAAAACCCTGTCAACATCCCCCAACCTTTGAAATCCTAGGAAACCTACAAGGAGAAGGAGCCTGAAGAGTGAGCAGTGATGAAGGAAACCAGAAAAAACCAACAGTGGATAGGTAAAGAGGATAGGATGCCTGATGAACTATGGACTGAGATTCGTGACATTGTACAGGATACAGGGATCAAGACCATCCCCAAGAAAAGCAAATGCAAAAAAGTAAAGTGGCTGTCTGAGGAGCCCTTACAAATAGCTGTGAAAATAAGAGAAGTGAAAAACAAAGGAGAAAAGGAAAGATATACCCATCTGAATGCAGAGTTCCAAAGAATAGCAAGGAGAGATAAGAAAGCCTTCCACAGTGATCAGTGCAAAGAAATAGAGGAAAACAATAGAACGGGAAAGACTAGAGATCTCTTCAAGAAAATTAGAGATACCAAGGGAACATTTCATGCA
>NW_011494842.1:5649056-5649820 GCF_000754665.1 Bison bison bison | reverse complement strand
TGAGCTATTCCAAATCCTAAAAGATGATACTGTGAAAGTGCTGCACTCAATATGCCAGCAAATTTGGAAAACTCAGCAGTGGCCACAGGACTGGAAAAGGTCAGTTTTCATTCCAATCCCAAAGAAAGGCAATGCCAAAGAATGCTCAAACTACCACACAGTTGCACTCATCTCACATGCTAGTAAAGTAATGCTCAAAATTCTCCAAGCCAGGCTTCAGCAACACGTGAACCGTGAACTTCCAGATGTTCAAGCTGGTTTTAGAAAAGGCAGAGGAACCAGAGATCAAATTGCCAACATCCGCTATATCATTGAAAAAGCAAGAGAGTTCCAGAAACAACATCTATTTCTGCTTTGTTGACTATGACAAAGCCTTTGACTGTGTGGATTACAACAAATTGGAAAATTCTGAAAGAGATGGGAATACCAGACTACCTGACCTGCCTCTTGAGAAATCTGTATGCAGGTCAGGAAGCAACAGTTAGAACTGGACATGGAACAACAGACTGGTTCCAAATAGGAAAAAGAGTTCGTCGAGGCTGTATATTGTCACCCTGCTTACTTAACTTATATGCAGCGCCATCATGCAAAACGCTGGGCTGGATGAGGCACAAGTTGGAATCAAGATTGCCAGGAGGAATATCAATAACCTCAGATATGCAGGTAACACCACCCTTATGGCAGAAAGTGAAGAAGAACTAAAGAGCCTCTTGATGAAAGTGAAAGAGGAGAGTGAAAAATTGGCTTAAAGCTCAACATTCAGA
>NW_011494842.1:5632644-5648956 GCF_000754665.1 Bison bison bison | reverse complement strand
CCGTCTAGTCAAAGCTATGGTTTTTCTAGTAGTCATGTATGGTTGTAAGAGTTGGACTATAAAGAAAGCTGAGTGCTGAAGAATTGATGCTTTTGAACTGTGGTGTTGGAGAAGACTCTTGAGAGTCCCTTGGACTGCAAGGAGATCAAACCAGTCAGTCCTGAAGGAAATCAGTCCTCAGTTCATTGGAAGGACTGATGTTGAAGCTGAAACTTCAATACTTTGGCCACCTGATGCAAAAAGCTGACTCATTGGAAAAGACTCTGATGCTGGGAAAGATTGAAGGTGGGAGGAGAAGGGGACGACAGAGGATGAGATTGTTGGATGGCATCACCGACTCAATGGACATGAGTTTGGGTGGACTCTGGGAGTTGGTGATGGACAGGGAGGCCTGTCGTGCTGTGGTCCATGGGGTTGCAAAGAGTTGGACATGACTGAGCGACTGAACTGAACTGAAAGAAGACTGAGAAGGGAAAACTGGGAAGATATTTGTATCAAAAGGCATTTATCAAAGTTAAAAAACAAAATGTTAGAGTGGGAGAGATATGGACATTAAAGAGGAAAAAGTTTACTTATCTTAATTGATGGAGAAAGACTGCTCAAAATATTCAACATCCATTGATATTGAAGAAAAGACCATAACTTGATAAAAATCTTCAAAAATCCAACAGCACACATCACGATAACTAATAAAATATTGAAAGCCTTCCTTTTAAGATGAGAAAACAGGCAAATAAAACTGCTCTCAATAATCCTAGTCAATACAATAATGAAAGTTTTAGCTAGTCCAATAAACAGTGACAGCAAATATATAGGGATTGGAAAGGAACAAGAACATCAGTATTTACAGATGAAATTTTTTGTGTGTAACAACCCCAAAAGAAATTTCATGTAGAATTGACAAGTGAGTTTAGTAAGATTTCTAATTCAAAAAAAATACAGAAAAAATATATACATAAAATTTTTGCATTTCTCATCAGCAACCATCAGTTATAAAGTGTAACTTTTAAAACACACTGTTTGGTTACATGACTATATACATATATAAAAGTCAAGCTCTGCACTTGACTTTGCATTTTATGTTATACTGCAATAAAAATTTTAATTAAAAATATACCATTGTAATAGGAACAAAAATACAAAGAACTTAGGAATAAATTTAACAATAGGAATGCAAACCCTTTGTGGAGAAAATGATAAAACCTATTGGAAGATGTTCTAAATTAATGAAAAGATACACAGTGTACTTACAGAGAAAGACTTGATATTATAAAGATGTCAGTTCTCTCCAAGGCCTTGGTGTTGGGCTAAGGGGGATGATAAAGCCTGTGATACCTGGTGCTGCTAGAGCCTGTCGCATCTGAGTACCGCAGGAGCAGGCTGAGTGGGACAGCCCTTGGTGGTCCTTTCCTCCTCCTCAGAGATCCTTCTTGCAAGCTGAGGAGGATTTCTTGTTTTGGAAATCACATTCCTGAACTCCACATCCCCTCCTCCCCCTGCTTCTTTTCCTTGCTCCTCCGAGGGATTTCTTTCCACCTGCCCAACGCTTTGCAGACCTCTTTGCAGATGGCAAGGTGTGCAGTGAAGTTACCTTATGGTTACCAAAGGCGAAAGGTGGGGAGAATAAGTTAGGAATTTGGGAGCAACATATCCACTCTATCTCAAGTAGATAAACAACATATCCACTCTATTATATATAAAGTAGATAAACAACAAGGTCCTACTGTATAGGGAACCATATTCAATAAGCTATGATAAGCCATAATGGAAAATAATACACAAAAAAACAATATATATGTAATAACTGAATCACTTTGCTCGACAACAGTAACTAAAAAAACATTTTAAATCAACTATACTGAGCGACTGATCTGATCTGATCTGATACTTAAAAAAGGAAAGAAAAGAAAATTTAGAGGAAAAGAAATCATTCTTCTAGCCACGGAAGCCACTGTGTACTGCCTTGCAGCCTTTTTTCCATATGTGTTGTTGCCTAGTTGAAATCCCAAAGATAAGAACAAAACAGAGAAGCAAACCAAACAATGCTGAAGACTCTTCAGATAAAATGTAGTATATCTATAAAATGGGCTGTCCTTCAGCCATAAAAAGAAATAAAGTACTCATACATGCTACAACGTGGATGAACCGTGAAAACATGCAGAATGAAAGGAGCAGGAGCAGACACAAAAGGCTGCATATTGAATGATTCCATTTATATGAAATGTCCACAAGAGGAAAATCCATAGAGACAGAAAGTAGATCACTGGCTCCAGAGACCCAGGGAGGAGGAATGGTGGTTGGCTAATGGGTTTCTTTTTGTGATGATGAAAGTTGTTCCAAAATCATATAATGGTGATGGTTGACCAGCTCTGTGAATATATTAATACTAAAAACCAATGAATTATACATTTTAAAAGGATGAATTTTATTTCTCAAAATTGTTATAAGAGGGCCACTCAGTTTTCAAGTACAGTTCATCATTTCTTTTTTTTTTTTTAATATTTCTTTCTATGCTTGTTTGGCTGCACTAGATCTTCACTGCAGCACTTGAGATCTTCAGTCTTTGTTGCAACATGGGCTTCCCTTGTGGCTCAGCTGGTTAAGAATCCGCCTGCAATTATATCGCAGGAGACCTGGGTTCGATCCCTGGGTTGGGAAGATTCCCTGGAGAAGGGAATGGCTACCCACTCTAGTATTCTGGTTTGGAGAATTCTATGGATTGTATAGCCCATGGGGTCACAAAGAGTTGGACACAACTGAGTGACTTTCACTGGTCACTGGTGGGATCTTTAGTTGCAGCATGTGGTGTCTAGTTTCCTGATCAGGGATTAAACCCTGGTCCCCTGCATTGGGAGCACGGAATCTGAGGCACTGGACCACCAGGAAGTCCCCAGTTCATCATTTCTTAAGTGCCCACTTTGTCATACATTGTGCTAGGCTCTTGGGCAACACTGATGAAGGAAATAAATATCATTTCTTTCCTCCCAGAGCTTCCAGTTTGGGAGTGAGGGAGACACAGACAATAAAATGTTACCTACCATATGGTAGAAAAAAGACAGGTGCTGGAATCAGATCACCTTGCTCAGAAGTGAGGAGGTGAAGAGAGATTTCCAGGGGAAGTCCTCATCTCAGGTGGGAGCAGCAAGATAAGTAACAGTAAAGGGGAAAAGCAGCTTCCATTTTGCAGGAGAGGAGATGTGGGTGCAGATCAGGGGCTGAGGTCCCCAAGGCAGGTCTAGCTGTATGAGCCAGAGAGGAAGCTTTTTGGGTCTGAAAGGACTCAGCCAGACGTGGTTGACCCCACTTCCTCCCGCCCCCAGATTTTTGTCTCTCCCAGATAACCAAGTCATAGGTAGATACTAGTCCTATGATGGGGAAGCCGTCTCCCCCTACAGATAGTTAAGGAGAACAGTGGGCCTTGTGATATATTCTGGAGAGGAAGACAACCGCCTCTGGTCTGCAGACCCAGTTGCCAAGGAGGCCTCATTCACCACCACCACATCCTCCATCTTTGTGGACCGGCCTCCCAGGATGCCGGTGCCAGCCGGCAAAGTCGATCAGGTCCCGAGAACGTGCACGGCGGGACTGAGAAAAGAAACTAAAGCAAGAGACTACAACAAAGATGGGGTCGAGAGGTTCAGACACGTTTCCACGAAGGGACGCAGTCTGACACCAACTTTATTCAGCATCTTATATTTATACAGAAAATCGTGAGAAAGACAAGACAGTTGACATTTTTTCTTGGTTGACCTATACATCTTACAAACAGTCACAAGAAATCTTGAGAGTATGGGAATGGCACCCTGTTATTATTTCTTACACCAGATAACATTTCTCTGTGCGTGAGAAGTTTGCACAGAACTCCAGGTGTCTGCAGTAAATAAGCGCCTAATCTCTGGGGTGGCGGGACAGAGAGCTATGTTTGCAAGCAAACCCTCAAGGACTGAGGCAGCTCCCAGAGCTAGTGTCCTTCGGACAGAGGACCCCATTCTCACGGGCAGCTCCCCGCACCAGGACCTTCCGAAAAGTTGAAAGTCTAGGGAAAACATGCCCTTTAAAGTATGTGTAGGGAGAAGGCAGTGGCAACCCACTCCAGTACCTTGCCTGGAAAATCCCATGGACAGAGGAGCCTGGTGGGCTGCAGTCCATGGGGTTGCTAAGAGTCGTGCACGACTGAGGGACTTCACTTTCACTTTTCACTTTCATGCATTGGAGAAGGAAATGGCAACCCACCCCAGTATTCTTGCCTGGAGAATCCCAGGGACAGAGGAGCCTAGTGGGCTGCCGTCTATGGGGTCGCACAGAGTCGGACACAACTGAGGTGACTTAGCCGCTTAGCAGCAGGGAGGCATCTTCCTTTGTTGGGTCTAATGCTCCTAAAAAAACTGAGTTATAATACAAAAGAAAAATCAGTTCATTGCTTCATTTTTTTTTTTTGCAAGATGCAGATTCAGTGTAAAAAAAGCTTATCATGGCCAGTAGCATGGAGCCCGGGGCTCCTGCAGCATGCCACACTGCTGGGTGCTGAGAATACAGCAGTGAATGGGACAGACAAGGTCCCTGCCTTTTCTGAAGTTCTTCCCCAGTGAGAAGCACAGTAAGTCCCCTACATACAAACGAGCTCTGTTCCAAGGGCACATTGATAAGTCCAATTTGTTTGTTAAGTCCGACAAAGTTAGCCTAGGTACCCAACTAAGACAGTCAGCTATGTAGCACTCTGCTGTAATAGGTTTATGATACTTTTCACACAAATAATACATAAAAACAAATATGCATAAAGAATCAAGCATTTTTAATCTTAAAGTACAGTACCTTAAAAGGCATGGGTAGTACAGTACAACAGCTGGCATACAGGGACACGTTGGTGTCTTTGAAAGTTCACAACTTGAAGGTTCGTATGTCGCGGACTTACTGTTACAGACAGATGAGCAGACAGAGAGGCAATGATAAAACTAAAAGATGAATGTGAGCTCCTTAGCACAGCATGTACAGCAGTATGAGTTACTGCATCACTCCAGGCAGGGAAGGCCACAGCCAGGCTCTTCAAGTGCCTGGGACTGAAAAGGGCTGGAGCAGAGAACAGTCTGGGGAGATGAGGCTGGAAAGGGTGGCAGGAGGCCTTCACCCTGCATGTCCCTGGCTGCTGGCATTGCTCCATGGGCCCTACTGGCACCGAGGAAAGTCACCCACCTGCCTTACGGTCTGCGCTTTATGCCAGGTTGTCCCCTGGGGTGGCTCTGCCTGCCTCCTCCTCAGACTTTCAAGACCTCAGCTCTGCAAGCCAGCCAGCCGTTCTCTTCAGCTGATGTGGCCGCCTCCCAGGTTAGCCTCTAGTCACACAAGCAGCTCAAAGGATGGACTTGTGCTTAGTCGCTCAGTCGTGTCCGACCAAGAGCACACGGGCTGTAGCCCACCAGGCTCCTCTGTTCATGGGATTCCCCAGGCAAGAATATTGTAGTGGGTTGCCATTCACTTCTCCAGAGGATCTTCCCAACGAAGGGAGCTAACCCAGGTATGGTGCAATGCAAGCAGATTCTTTAGCGTATAAGCTACAGGGAAGTTACTCAAAGGATGGACAGACCTCGTATTCTCGCTGCCTCCTGCTGGTGACTGTGTGTAAAAAGCAAGGGTGCCATAGCCTTGCTATGGGAAAAAAAAAAGATCACATTCCAAGAAGGCAGTGATTATGTCCTAGACAGCCCAAGAGAATATATGGCTGAAACATGGGTTGATGTATGTGCACATTATCAAATTTCAAGTGATCAACGTAACATGACCAGAAAACAAATGACCCTTTACTTTTCCTGTATATTCTGAGTAAGGCTTCATTTGTGGTTGTCATCTGTGAAGCTCTGTATCACTCTTCAGAGAGTCATCAGAAGCCAGGATTCAAACATGACACTGCACCCTGAGTAACGATGTACCAGCTTTCAGTACAGGGGATCTGAAAGAAAAGAGATCTATGTTGTTCCAAATCAAACACATCCCAAAGAGCCAAGACTGTATTTCCTTGCAGTGGTGGGAAGTATAAAATTATCCAGGAGCCTCGGTTTCCCTGGTGATCCAGTGGTTAAGACTCAGTGCTTCCAAGGCAGGGATGAAGGGGGTTTTGATCCTTGGTCCGGGAACTAAGATCCCACATGCTGTGTAGGGTGGGCAAAAAACTTATCTAGGAAGAGCACATTGGACAATGCAAACCAAGAAACAACGATTCCTGGACGGAATGGGAAGAGATGATGCCTGGAAACCACAAGAGAAATCTTCACCTGTACAGGTTGGACAGTTAAAAAAAATACATAAGTACATTTTTTTACCCATTAATATAAATTCTCATCAGTATGTCACTATGCTTCACTTGGGCTTAGGTATTTTGTGGGTGTACGCTCAATCTCTCAGTCATGTTGACTCTTTGCGACCCCATGGACTGCAGCCCTCCAGGCTACTCTGTGCATGGGATTTTCCAGGCAAGAATACTGGAGTGGGTTGCCATTTCTCCTCCAGGGGATTTTCCCCACACAGGGATCGAACCTGAGTCTCTTGCATCTCCTGCATTTGCTGGGCGGGGGGCGGGGCCGGGGGAGAGTCTTTACCACTGAGCCACCTGGAAAGCCATGTATTTCATAGCAGTTTTAGAAGTCAATTTGTTTATAGATTTTGCCCTCACACCTTAGGCATGACCCTGCCTTGATATGTCCAACCGCAGCTTAACCACCTCCCCAGCACCTGCTACTCATTTTGCCCCTGTCTCCCACCTCCATCAGCCTTGCCAGAAATCTAACATTCTCCCTCCAACCACCCTCTCCCCACCACTGCTGCCTGCCTCCCATCTCTTCCACCTCCCTGTCCTGCAGATTCTACCTGCTGCTCATCCTTCCTCACCTTCGACCTCTCACCTCTCACCGGGATGACTACAACCGCATCCAGCTGCCTCTCCCATCCTCTCCTTTTTCCTGCTGACTTTTCACTTGGCAGCCAGTGTGATCTTTCAAAAGTGCAAATACCAGGACTTCCCCGGTGGCCCAGTGGTTAAGGCTACAAACTCCCAAAGCAGGGGGCAAGGGTTCCATCCTTCATCAGGGAACTAAGATCCCATATGCTGCACAGTATGGCAGAACAAAACCAAAACGACAATAAAAATCAATTTAAAAATAAAATGAAGTGCAAACTCCTCAATAATGACATGAAAAAGTCAGGATTTCTCTGGTGGTCCAGTGGTTAAGAATCTGCCTGCCAGTGCAGGGGACATGGGTTGTATTCCTGGTTAGGGAAGATTCTACATGCTCTGCAACAAGAGAAGCCACCCAATGAGAAGCCTGCAGGCCACAACTAGAGAAAGCCCACACGCAGCAGCAAACACTCAGCACAGCCAAAAATAAATAAATACAAATTTTTGAAAAAGAAAGTCAAAGCAACAGCATTGTTCTGTGTTTGAGTATGGGGAGGGAACTTTAAGAATCCACTTGATTTAACATGTTATGGGATAAATCTTTTAACACCATAATCACAAATTGGTATTTTTATTGTTGAATAAACTGCCCCTTTGGGAAAAGTTTCGTAAGCTCACAGATGCCCTATTTATCTCAACTGTTACGAATTTTGAACCATCATTAAATTTCACAGTGAAAATTGTAATTTGTCTAAACAATGTGTTGTAAGAATTTGGAACAACTAATCACATAATAAAAGCTCTTCACAAATTTACTGGCCCTAAGAGAATTCCTATTTTCTTCCCTTTGATGCCAGAATATTGAGAGCAATTTACGTGCAAAGTCAAGATGCATTCACTTTGAGAACTGTACTTAGCTTTCCAAAGGTTTCCAAATCTAGTTAGTGAACCCTTTCCTGGTTAAAAATGACTTCCATTCTTCAAAGAAAAATCCATATATCTGGTCTTACATTTTCTTTAAAAAGACCCTGTGTATTTTTTGCTTTCAACATGGCTTAACTGGTCCAGTGCACCGGCTCATAATGCCCACCTGGACAGACTTCTCCGGGGCAAACCCACCTTCACTGTAGAATCCCACCACGTAGATTTTTTGGCCACTCCAGATCCATGCAGGATCTTAGTTCCCCAGCCATGGATTGAACCTGGGCCCTTTGCAATGGTAGCACTGAGTCCTACCCACTGGACCACCGGGAATTCCCAGAAGCTTTTTTTAATTCCTCACTCACACGTCACATTCTCTCTCACATCTCGGTCTTCATATTTAAAGCTTCCAACAGTGTTCTCCCTTCTCTTTCCTTCTTTTTCAAAGTGATGAAATAAGTACAAAACTGCAGAGCATAGTCATAACGAACATCACAGAATTACCACCACCTTCTTCAACACTATTCATCCGCTCTATTTTTTAATGAGTAAAACATTTAAGACTCGGTGGAATACCCTGCATATGCCTTCCTGATCCCCTTCCTCTTCCCGCAGAGGGAACCTCTAGCTTCAATGCAATGATTATCATGCCCATGAATGTTTTCGTACTGTGTCTACATATCTGTGAAAACATTGGAAATTTTAATCGGTTCAAACTGGACTTATTAGACAACGAATTGCAGTTTAGTTTCAAGTTCACACTATGTTTCTCTGTTGCCTTTTCCTTTATAAGTTATCTCAGAACTTTTTGCTCACACTTAAAGGCTTTCTCTTTTTCTGCCATGCTACACAGCTTACAGGAGCTCAGTTCCCTCAAAAGACTTTCGTTCCCACATGAAACAAAATCAGAGAAGTGAGCAAGATCTTGCTGTAGAAGTTTCAGTACAAACAGTCAAATTTTGCATTCTGCAGAATCTGTAAAATACCATAGAGAGGAAGTACAAGGTTACTTTTTAAAAAAGATAATCTGGTAGGCAGGTTTCAATAGATAACCAAGAAGTATGATTTTGTGAAGCCCAAACAAACTTCATCTGCATTGGGCCTTTTACTTGAATTGATTGAGGCCAGGAGAATCAACTTTATGGTATTTGAACTGATGACACAATAGCCTGTTTCGAAACTGAAAAGATGCAGAAGAGCATCTGTGAAGTCTTTCAGCCACTTCATCCCTCACCACATGCTTCCTGTCTCTAAAGGCAGTGCAATCAATCTCTTCCAAACTATTTAAACGGGACGATACTCTAGGTGTTCTTCGGCAACTTGCTTGGTTTCTCCAATCAAACTTATATTTTTGAGACTTCTATATTTTGAAACACTTTGAAAATGAGATAGCTCCTTTTATCTGCTCTATAGCAGTGCTGTCCAGTGGAACTTTCTGCAGTTTTGGAATGTTCTCTATCTGCACTGTCCAATACTATAGTACCCAACAGCCACATGTGGCTACTGAACATTTGAAATGGGGCTAAATTTGATAGAGGAACTTAATTTAAAATTTAAAACATAGAATTAATTAATTTTGGGGGGTAGGGGGCAACGCCTTGCAGCGTGTGGGGTCTTAGTTCCCTGACCAGGAACTAACCTGTGTCCCCTGCACTGGAAGCATGGAGTTCTAACCACTGGATGGCTAGGGAATTCCCCTAAAATTAATTTTATTTTAAAAATTTTCCTCTAGAATTAATTTTTCCCCTAGAATTAATTTTAATAAATTTAAATTTAAATAGGCACATTTGGGGCTTCCCTGGTGGTCCACTGGTTGAACCCACCCTGCAGTGTGGGGCTCATGGGTTTGATCCCTGGTCTGGGAAGCTCCCACATGCTGCGGAGCAGCTAAGGCCCTCACCACAGCTACTGAGCCCACGCTCGCAGCCTGAGAGCTGAAAGCACTAAGCCCATGCACCACAACCCCGAAGCACAAGTGCCCGAGAGCCTGTGCTCTGAAACAAGAGAATTCACTGAAATGAGAAATCGAAACACGGAAACAAAGAGTAGCCCTTGCTCGCGGCAACTCGAGAAAGCTCCCGCACAGCAGCGAAGACCAGCACAGCCAAAAGGACTGAATAAATAAAAATGATATTAAAAAAGACACATGTGGCTAGTGGTCACCATATTGGACAGCACAGCTCTGTAACCTGCAATTACATAAATAGACCATGAATCATTTTTCCCTTCTTTCCTTTACGGATGTTATTTCCAACTTCTTCCTTTTTTTTTTTTACATTTACATTGAGATATCTGACTAGTTATTTTGGGACAATTATGTCATAGTCCGTGTTTGGGTTGGAAAGAATATCCAGACATGAGACAGAATGAGAGGGAAATAAAGTTTATTAGAGTTGACAGACTGGTTCGAGGGAGAGCTGACCCCAACTTATTTCTATATAAGAAAATGCTGCAGTGAACATACTTTTCTATGCCTTCTTATGCAAATATGGGAGAATTTGGATATAAGTTTATAAGTGGAGTTATACTGTCAACTCTACTAGGCTAGGCTAGGCTAAGTCACTTCAGTCGTGTCCGACTCTGTGTGACCCCATAGACAGCAGCCTACCAGGCTCCCCCGTCCCTGGGATTCTCCAGGCAAGAACACTGGAGTGGGTTGCCATTTCCTTCTCCAATGCATGAAAGTGAAAAGTGAAAAGTCAAAGTGAAGTCGCTCAGTCGTGTCCAACCCTCAGCGACCCCGTCAACTCTACTAGATATTGCCAAATGATTTCCACAGTGGTTTTTCCAGGTTACACTCTCATACAATGTAAGAGGGTCCCTATTGCCCCATAACCTCAGAAAGGCTTGATATTACCAGGCTTATCTTTGCCAATATGATGGATGGGAAATGTTATATCACTGTCGTTGTTTTTGTGGGCGGTGGGTGGGAGTATATTTTGGCTGTGCTATGTGACTTATGGGATCTTATTTCCCAGACCAGGGATCGAACCCATGCTCCCTGCAGTGAGGGTGCAGAGTCTAATCACTGGACTGCCAGGGAATTCTTTCCCGTTATTTTATTTTTCAATAGTTTATTCATTACATTTCTAGGTTAGACATATAACACAAACAAAATGTTAAAATTGTATTTCTTCAAAGCGCAGTGGGGGGAAAAAGGTAGTGGGCAGATGAACACAGTCTTTGAATATTAAATCTTTGCTTTCGTGGAGAAAGCAGCTGCTCTAGAAGCAATGAAGTTGGTTCATCTTAAAGTCCAAGGTATTGCTCTTGAAGGGCTTTTTCTCGATGAAGTTATCATTGACTTTTTTCACAAGGAGACACTGCTGTGGTTCAAATGGATCTTTCAGTTACACTTGATAGCTGAATTCTTAATATCCCTCTGGAAGTTCAGTAATGCAGCTTCCATTTTATTTTGCATTTTCACGGAACCTACCTTTAGTCTGCAGTAGTCTCCTCAGCTCCCCTTTAGAGAAGCCAGCCCAAACCTTTGCGGAGGGCCTCGGCTTGCCAGCACAGCTAGAGCATCCAAAGCTCAGGCCCCAGCTGCCAAGAGGACCACCCATGTACACTGGGGTTCTTCCCCTCACTGTTACTTTAAATTCCATTTTCTCTTTCTTCTTTGAGAAATTGTCTTCATCCTGTCTTCATTGTTCTCTTTGGTTGACTGTCTTTTTCATACTGCTTTGTTGTTCTTCATACATTCTAGACTGTAATTCTTTCTTGGTTATATGCCTATATATGGTGTCTATTATAATATGCTTTTGATTATTCATTTAATTTTTGGAATAGTAATATATTCACAAGTATTCCAAAAGGTACACAAAGATAAGCAGGCAGATTACCATGAAGGTGTGGTCACTCACCTAAGCCAGACATCCTGGAGTGTGAAGTCAAGTGGGCCTTAGGAAGCATCACTATGAACAAAGCTAGTGGAGGTGATGGAATTGCAGTTGAGCTATTTCAAATCCTAAAAGATAATGCTGCTAAAGCACTGCACTCAATATGCCAGCAAATTTGGAAAACTCAGCAGTGGCCATAGGACTGGAAAAGGTCAGTTTCCATTTCAATCCCCAAGAGGGGCAATGTCAAAGAATGTTCAAGCTACCGCACGATTGCGCATTTCATATGCTATCAAGGTACATGCTATCAAGGTAATGCTCAAAATCCTTCAAGCTAGACTTCAACAGTACATGAACTGAGAACTTCCAGATGTTCAAGCTGGATTTAGAAAAGGCAGAGGAACCAGAGATCAAATTGCCAACATCCGTTGGATCACAGAAAAAGCTAGAGAGTTCCAGAAAAACATCTACTTCTGCTTTACTGACTACACCAACGCCTTTGACTGTGTGGATCACAACAAACTGAAAAGTTCTTCAAGAGATGGAAATACCAGACCACCTTTTCTACCTCCTGAGAAACCTGTATGCAGGTGAAAAAGCAACAGTTAGAATCGGACATGAAACAATGGACTTGTTCAAAATTGGGAAAGGAGTAAGACAAGGCTGTATATTGTCACCCTGCTTATTTAACTTTTGTGCAGAGTACATCATGTGAAATGCTGGGCTGGATGAAGCACAAGTTGGAATCAAGATTGCCAGGAGAAATATCAATAACCTCAGATATGCAGATGACACCACCCTAATGGCAGAAATTGAAGAGGAACTAAAGAGCCTCTTGATGAAGATGAAAGAGGAGAGTGAAAAAGCTGGCTTAATACTCAACATTCAAAAAACTAAAATCATCACATCCAGTCCCATCACTTCATGGCAAATAGATGGGAAAAATGGAAACCGTGACAGACTTTATTTTCCTGGGCTCCAAAATCACTGTGGACAGTGACTGCAGCCTTGAAATTAAAAGATGTTTGCTCCTTGGAAGGAAAGCTATGACAAATCCAGACAGCATATTAAAAAGCAGAGACATCATTTTACCAACAAAGGTCTGTCTAGTCAAAGTTATGGTTTTTCAGTAGTAATGTACAGATGTGAGAGTTGGACCATGAAGGCTAAGCGCCAAAGAACTGATGCTTTTGAACTGTGGTGTTAGAGAAGACTCTTGAGAGTCCCTTAGACTGCAAGGAGATCAAATCAGTCAATCCTAAAATCAGCTCTGAATATTCATTGGAAGGACTGATGCTTAAACTGAAGCTCCAATATTTTGGCCACCTGATGTGAAGAACCGACTCATTAGAAAAGACCCTGATGCTGGGAAAGATTGAGGGCAAGAAGAGAAGGGAGAAGCAGAGGAGGAGAGGGTTGGATGGCATCACCAACTCAACAGACATGAGTTTGAGCAAGCTTCAGGAGATAGTGAAGGACAGGGAAGCCTGGTGTGCTGCAGTCCATTTGATGGCATAGAGTCCGATACAACTTAGCAACTGAACAACAACTCTTATGGCTGGATCTGATCTCACTCATACTCCCTGGCTATTGCAACCTCTCTGTGGCTCTGGAGAACCCAGTGGACTCCCTGAATATCTACTATATCCCCCACCTAGCCCCCGACCCAAGCTGTCTGAATGTTACACCTCTGTCACCCATTCACCATCTTGCTTGCACTCCACGCCCATGGCAGGCCCATGGCTCTCAACTCAATACCCACCTAGGAAAAAACTAAAAGTGCAAACTACTGTCTCCCTCCTGGTTCACCTTGATTTGCCCATGTATCTACACTGGACACCAGTTTGTACCGACTTCAATGACTTCTTCTATTTTCTGGCTGTTTTGAAGCCATTTCCCCACTCCCACGGTCAGCCTCTTTGATGTCTATCTCACTGTCACCTCCTGGCTTTCTTCTTCAATCCCCAAGACTAGAAGGGGTGGCTTCTCTTGCATTCCTTTCATATCATACCCTTGATTTCCTGGCTCTGGTTGCCACTTCAGAAGACAGGAGCCCCTTTTGGAAGCCATCCTTTGAGGTAGATGTTATGATTGTCATCGTGAACAGGTGACGAAATCAGAAACGAGAGATTAAATTACCTCTCCCTTTTGTAGAAACTTGGACCTAGAGCTCGATCTTGATTATGTTAAATAGGAGCTAAATGAATACAGAAAATGATTTCTCTGTGCGTGCAATTGCAAGTCTATTGTCTTGCTGCAAAATCCTATTTTGAATTTCAACACATTAGCTCTTTTCTCCTCTTTCTGTTCTTTCTGAAACAATCTTAATCTTCTCACAAGCAGGATAATGCCACAACCAAAGAAGGAGGAGGCCACTTAGTTGCTGAGGGCAAAGAGAAGAGCACATGAATGGTTTCTTCACACAGTCCGCATCCCAGCTCCCCGTTTCCATCTGACTTCCCATCTGCAGAGTCTAGTGAATTTTTATATAATCCTTTGATTTTCTGCACGTACACACGTGTCAATATGTGTGTATGTATGTGAGTGTGTATCATGTGTGGGGCAACACTGAGAAAAATGAATTCTCTAATTATTCTTCTAAAACTTTTTTTTTTTTGAGACTTTGGCTTTTAAACCCCAAAGTCAAAAACTGAATAAATGATAATCTGCATTCTACTCTATTTCCTTTCCTGAGATACTAAAGGCAGGACCTTTGTTTTTGTGATGGGAGTAGGGATACACATAACAGGAAATATGACAATAGGGTCATGTATTTAAAATCTTCCGTCTCCGGGATCTAAGTCAATGGCAAGAGGCTTGGAAAAGAGAACAGTGGTGGTGACCCAACCCAGCTCCCACAAGCTGTGCATCCTGCTGTTTTCTCCTTCATCTTCTTTGAATCATCACCTGGGCTTCAGTGACCTCTGAATGCAGCAAAATGCAGCCAAGACATTTTTGAGTCTCAGCCATATGCCTGGAAATGTTTTATGTACTTTCATGTACCTTACCTCATTTTTTCCTTGAATCAATCCTTCAAGGTACAGTTACCAAACCAAACTTAGGTCCATTTGCCCAAAGCACAGCAAAGTCAATCTACCGACTCGGGGTTGTGATGAAGGAAAGGACAGCATTTGTTGCAAGACTCCAAGCAAGGAGTATGGACAGCTCATGCTCAAAAAACCAGACTTTCCCTTGGCTTTCAAGGAAGGGCTTTTAAAGGCAAGGGAAGGAAGAGGGTTGTGGGGTGCATGATCAGCTTGTGTACAGTCCTCTGACTGGTCAGTGGTAAGGTAACAGGGTCAACTTTCAAGAATCTCAAACATCAACCTTCTGGTTCCAACTGTTCTGGGATCTATGCGCTGGTGGTCAGTGAACAGTTAACTTCTGCCTGGTGGGGCTTTAGTATCTGCAAAACAACTCAAGAGTATGGCTCAGGATAGGATTTATAGCTCCTGAAGAGGAACTAAATGTCCTTGCTGTTGTATTATGGATAAAGTTTTTATTACCTTGTCTTGCTCTACTGCTTTCCTTTGTTTCTGCTTTTTTTTTTCTTTTTTTTTATTTTCTCTGATGAAATCTGCTGTCTGAGATTTGGGGAAGGTCTAGGACACGACTTCACTTTCACTTTCACTTTTCATTTTCATGCATTGGAGAAGGAAATGGCAACCCACTCCAGTGTTCTTGCCTGGAGAATCCCAGGGATGGGGGAGCCTAGTGGGTTGCCGTCTATGGGTCGCACAGAGTTGGACACAACTGAAGCGACTTAGCAGCAGCAGCAGCAGGATGAACAATGAGGCCTGGTGTGCTGTGGTTCATGGGGTCGCAAAGAGTCAAACACAACTGAGCGACTGAACTGAACTGAACTGAACTAGGAGGTTAAGCCTTTTTTTTTTCCCCCATTTATTTATTTTTTAATATTTTATTATATTTTATTTTAACTTTACAATATTGTATTGGTTTTGCCATATATCAAAATGAATCCGCCACAGGTATACACATGTTCCCCATCCTGAACCCTCCTCCCTCCTCCCTCCTCCCTCCCCATACCATCCCTCTGGATCGTCCCAGTGCATCAGCCCCAAGAGGCAAGGGACACAGGGAGAGGTAGGGGGTGGTATATCCCCAGGAAGGCCTCCAGGGTCCTGCTTGGTTTCAGTAGATATTACTAGTCTTACTTTTTAATGATGAGGGAGCCTGTGCTCAGCCTGAAAGATGTTGAATAACTTCTCCAGAGCATCACAGCTTTGAGGTGGGGAAGGAAGTGGGGATTCAAACCCCATCCTCTGTGACGACAGACCTCACCATTCTTTCCCTACATTAGGGTGCCTCTTCAGAGAATGGGCTGACACCACATGGGGAGAACTCCATAGAGATGAGTAATTTCTTCCTTGCAGAACTTCTTTTAAATTTTACTTTCATTTATTTTTTATGGCCGTGCTGGGTCCTCGTTGCTGCGTGTGGGCTACTCTTTTGTGTGGGGCTCGGGCTTCTCGTTGCAAAGCGTGAGCTCCAGGGTGCACGGGCTTCGGCAGCTGAGGCACGTGGGTTCTAGAGCTCGGGCTCAGTAGTTTTGACCCATGGGCTTCGTTGCCTTGTGGCATGTGGAATCCTCCTGGACCAGGGATGGAACCTGTGTCCCCTGCATTTGGCTAGGCACATTCTC
>NW_011494842.1:5625684-5632544 GCF_000754665.1 Bison bison bison | reverse complement strand
TATTTTTCAAACAAGCATAAAAGTGAGTTTATTTAATCTGATTGTAAACTAAAGGGATCAGATTTCAGCTCCTGGAAAAAAAAAAATGAGGCCCCAGCTCCCTTGCCGTTTGTTAGAAGGAGCTCATACTAGGATGGGTCCAAAAGTCACCCAGCCTGGAGGTACTTTGGGGAGCATTTCCTATTCTTCTCTTCAAACTTAGGTTTTCGAAGCATATCAGTAAAGAAAACAGTCCTTATTACAGATTTTTAAAAACTCTAACATGTATGTTTCCTCCAGACCAGCACATGATTTTAACTGCCTTGTAGGTTTCGCTCTTTTCAAGTGCAGTCTCAATGCTGTCAGACCTTACTGGTCTGGAGAGGAAGTCTCTCAAACATCAAGAACTCAAAGTTCCTCTTTTGG
The DNA here is from genome assembly GCF_000754665.1 of Bison bison bison. Classification (NCBI taxonomy): domain Eukaryota; kingdom Metazoa; phylum Chordata; class Mammalia; order Artiodactyla; family Bovidae; genus Bison; species Bison bison. The sequence continues at coordinate 5,632,139 of NW_011494842.1, read as the reverse complement.
TTCAGTTTTGGTTTTCTCTTGATAGATACCAAACTGTCCCAAAACATGATGCCTTAAAACAGTGACCATTTGATTGCTTCTCACAATTCAGTGGGTCAGGAGTTCTGGCGGGTCACAGGTGCCCTGCCATCCCTGTGGTGTCCACGGGGCTGGAAGGTCCATCAGGGCATCTCCCTCCTGCGCTCAGAGTCTCAGCTCGAAGGCTTCAGTGGCCGGGGGTGACTGGAACCGCCCGCCTGTGGTCACACCTCTGAGGCCTCAGTCCTCAGCGCCTTGTTGTGACCTCATCATGCAGTCGCTCCAACAGGGTAGACAGGCTTTTTACCTGGAGACCCAAAGCTCCCAGAACAGGGACTTCCCTGATGGTTCAGTGGCTAAGACTGCTCTCTCGATACAGGGGGCCTGGGTTTGATCCCTGGTCAGGAAACTAGATCCCATGTGCTGCAACTGACTCCTGACGCAGCCAAATAAATAAATAGCAACGTTCCCAGAAGAGGAAAAATAGTAACTGCTGGGTTTCTTAAGGCTTAGGCTCAGAACTGGCACACAGCCAAGGCCATGGTGCTCTATTAAATCAGGTGGCAGGACCAGCACAGGCCAGCACTGTGCTCTGTGAAATCGAGGAGAGGGGCCATCGTGAGGTCGTGAATGCTGGGAGGCGTCCACTGGGGGTCACTGATGTCGCAGGCCTCCACCCGCATCAGCCAGTCCTGCAGACCAGTCTTCCCCTGACATCTCCGGATGAGCCCACAAGAGGCCTCATTCGTGTCCATAAACATCAGCTGTGGCCACCATGAAGTACCTACTGTGTTCTTCCTCTTCCCTTCTGCATCTCTGCCCACAGTTCTCAAAGCCACTCAAGGAAGTTTTGTTTTCTGGTCCTCATATCATACTAACATCCATTCCCACTGGAAGTAAAGTCTCTACTATAATTGATTTATGCAATGCATTCTTTAGAATTCTGGTTGATGAACTAGCCAATGCCTTTCTCCCTTCACTTGGGAAGAAAAATAATTCACTTGAACAGTAGTGCCTCGGGGTTTTACTGAGAGTCCTTCTATTTATCATAAATCTTGAAGGCTGATCTGGGTGACATAAAGTTCCCTAAAGCTTCTACTTTGTTGCATACATGGATGACTTGTTTCTTTGCACTCTTTCTCAAGGCTCCTCACAGGAAGACAGCATCCAGTTTGCTAAAGCACTCAGCCCTAAAAGAATAGAAAGTTACCAAAGAAAAAGTGCAGTTTGCCCAAATCTGGATTCAATATCTGGGCGTCTGCTCTTAGAACCAGGACTACACCTAGATCCAAATAGACTTCATGGTCTCCTAAGTTTCCCCAAACCCAAAACTAAGTGCCTACTGTTTTTCTCTGGATAGCTGGTTATTGTCAAAATTGGATTTCAATTTCTCTTATGGCCAAACCTCTGTAAGTTTTACTCAACAATAATGACCCCAACCCAATTTTATGGAAACAACTGGAGGACATAGATTTAAGACTTTAAAAGGGAGTCTGATGAACCCACAGGCCATTAGGCATCCCAGTTATCGGATTCTCTTTCTCCTTTTTGTATATGAAAACTAAGGAATGCCCTTGGAGTATTCACCCCAAAACAGGGGGACCACTGTTGACCCAGAGGGTATTACAGCCAGCAACTGACCACCTTGCCCTAGAGCCATTATGGTCAATGCCCTTTTAGTCAAAGCCACTGAGAAAATGATTATGAATCTCCTTTAACCTCATGCAATAGAAACCCTCCTGAATTCTCATTACACTGAACTTTTCTCGGCCAGACACCTCACCTCCTATGAAGTCCTTCTGCTACCTCATCTCATGTAACCCGTTTTTGTTATAGTCATCTTAACCCTGTCACCGACAGAATCCCTCGTGATTGCTTAATGCTGATGGATCACCTCCTGATTCCTATTGGTGATCTTGAAATTCCTCTGGGTAACACTAATTTCTTATGGTTTACTGATGGTTTTTGTTCAAAAGGTGACAACCATAAATATAATGCTGGGCTGCTCTCACAGTTCCTTTTGATGTTGAGGCAGCATGTTTACCTATGGCCAACAGGCTGAATTATATAGTTTTACATGGGCTTGTTCTTCACACAAGGACAATATTTATATGGATAGTTGATATGTTTTCAGAGTAGTTCATGATTTTAGAATGCTGTGGAAGCAATGTGGCTTCCTTACTTCAGAGGAAATAAATTTTTAAATGGCTTCTATGTTCAGAAATGATTAGGTCCAGTACTTTTACCTGCTGCTTTAGCTATTGGTAAGATTCTAGGGTATTCTGAACTTGACCCTTTGGAAGTTAAGGGAAATCACCTTACTGATATTTCCACAAGAAATACTGCCCTTAAAGGGACTACCAGCTACTAAACTTCTGTCATAATCCAAAGGAATATTTCTCCCAAATGATAACTTAGAAACACTGGCTAGAGAAGTCCAACCAACTGGCCTCAGATAAGGAAAAACAAGATTTGGAATTCAAAAATTGTTGATTTGATTCTGAAATTCCCACTCCTCACTACAATACATGGATTAACCCATTGATTTACTGACAAAATGATAGCATTCATGACTCAATATTGGTGATGAAGCGTTAACAACACCACAGAAAGTGCCCACCTCACTTACCCCATTTGTCAGAAGTATAACCCAGAGAAGTCTATTCAACTATTCCTACATTTGAACTGCCTAATGGACCGTTCAAATTCTGGCAAATGGATTTCATACAACTTCCTCCATCTTCTGGATATATGTTTCGGTCATGGTCTGTATGTTTTCATGTTGGACCAAGGCCTTGCCTTGCAGATGGGCTACTGCCTCTTTTGTGGCTGAAGTCTTTTTGGAAAAGATTATCCCTACTTAGGGCCTCCTCTCAAACTTCATTAGTGAACAAGGAACCCACTTTATTGGCCAGATACTTCAACAACTCGCCTGCACTTTGGCCAGTTCTACAGCAATTTCACTGTGGTTACCACCCTCAATTCTCTGGTTTAGTCATATGCGCTAATGGCATCATTAAGATTCAACTGGCAAAATTTGTAGAGTCCCTCCAAATACCTTGGAAAGACCCTCCAAAGCATCGTCATTGGTCCTTCCAAGCCTCAGATCCGCCACTTTCGGAACTCATAAGTGCTCACCCTTTGAGACAGTTTCAGGATGCCCAATGCACTTGGCTTCTGCTTCTTTTGACCCACAACTAATCAAAGGAGAGGCATTCCAGGATTGCAAAGGCCTAACTGCTTCTATTAAAAATAACTGTGCTTTGGTAGAGCAATCTTTCCACAGTTTGTTTTCAAAAGAGGAAAACATTATGCATCACACCTTGCAATCTAGAGATTTTCTCTCTTGAAAAAGACAGCCTTCAGAGGAAGGCTCTTCATCGTTGCTGGAAAGGCTTTTATCAGGTTTTTCTAACCAAACTTTGTCCTGCAAGACTCTGAGGAATAGGCCTTTGGATTTACCTGGAATACGTAAAGAAAGTACTGAGCCCTGACCGGGCCTGCCCGTCACTTGGCGACCGAACTGACGCAGATGAGATCCAACGAAACGGTTTTCCCAAAATATCTGGACGAGGCCTGTTGAAAACTTTTCGCCAAACCTTTTTGATGACATAATACCTCAGAAGATTTCCAGTGTCTACGATCTTGATAACATATGGACTTGTGATAAAAGGTACATTTCTCTCTCCTGACCCTCCTCATTGCTTGAATGTGATCTTGATAGGCTTTCAATCTGTGCATTTTCCCTCTCACATAAGACACTACACCCAGGAAAGGTACTTTCTGATATTGAGGGACAAAAAGCTGTTGAAGTTAGAAAATCTGTTCCTTGATCAGCAGTGCTTTCAGAGAATGACCTTGATCAAAAGGGAGAAATGGTAAAAAAAAAAAAAAAATTAATAAATAGAAAGTGAAAGTGAAGTCGCTCTTTGTGCCCCATGGACTGTAGCCTACCAGGCTCCCCCATCCATGGGATTTTCCAGGCAAGAGTACTGGAGTAGAAACCTCAATTAAATAGTCAGGAGACCAGCAGGGGGAGCTCTCACATGCTGCAACAATGCTGCTGCTGCTGCTAAGTCGCTTCAGTCGTGTCCGACTCTGTGCGACCTCATAGACGGCGGCCCACCAGGCTCCCCCTTCCCTGGGATTCTCCAGGCAAGAACACTGGAGTGGGTTGCCATTTCCTTCTCCAATATGCATGAGAGTGAAAAGTGAAAGTGAAGTCGCTCAGTCGTGTCCAACTCCTAGCAACCCCATGGACTGCAGCCCGCCAGGCTCCTCCGTCCATGGGATTTTCCAGGCAAGAGTACTGGAGTGGGGTGCCATCGCCTTCTCTGACAATAGCAGTCTACCAGGAAGAAGAAATACTCCTCTTCCTTCCTGGCAAGGCGTCGGTCAATGAAAAGTCATAGATTCTCTGTTTTTTATAGCTGTCCCAACTTCCTTTTCTGCTCTATAGGAGAGTTCCGAGATGTGTGTTTTTCATTTTCCCAAAGGTTTTCCATAGCATTAAGCCTCAGTTACAGTTAGCCTTACAGCTGTTTTCTCTTCCCTGTCTCACTTTCCTACTCCTCTATGCTTCCAGTGAGTACTTCCACTTGAATACTTGGTTTTAGGGTCTCTTTTGGGAGAACTGAAACCAAGACATTCATGTTAAATTTGAAAAGCCCCACTCAAAGAGAAGAGATTGCCTAATCAGCTTTTTAGTGTCCCATTCTTAAATATAGGCAGATAGCCAAGGATCATCAGAAGTTTTAAGAAAAATCTCTAACTTGAAATACAGAGATTAGTCAAAACAAGAATAAGAGACTGCCTCAGAGGCGTGCGTTCATGCTCACTTGCTCTGGCATGTCCGCCTCTTTGTGGCCCTATGGACTGTAGACTGCCAGGTTCCTCTGTCCATGGGATTTTCCAGGCAAGAATTCTGGAGTGGGTTGCCATTTCCTCCTTCAAGGCATCTTCCTGACCCAGGGGTGGAACCATGTCTCCTGGGTCACCTGCATTGGTGGGCAGATTCTTTACCACTGAGCCACCTGGGAAGCCCCTACCTCAGAGCAAACAGAGACTAAAAAGGGGGAAGAAAACTTGCCAAAGTATCTATTATGAATTTCTTCAAGAGAGTCAAGAAATTATAAATTTATGAAACAATCACAGAATACTATAAAAAATAATACTCAAAGAACACAGCAGAGCTCTTGAAAATAAAATATATGATAGTAGAAATGAAAAACACAGAGACTTGGAGTTGCTGAAGTCTCTCAGAAAGTAGAGAAAAGAAAAACAGTATGAAAAATGAGGAGTGGGAGAAAGGACTTAAAATATTTAGGAAATCAGTCCAAGAAGTCCAGTATCTGCTTCTGGGAGTTATATAAAGAGAAAATAAAGAAAACAGCTGTGGCTTCCCAGGTGATCCAGTGGTTGAGAATCTGCCTGCCAATGGAGGGGACATGGATTTGGTCCCCGGTCCAGGAAGATCTCACATGTCACCAGGCAACAAGGCCCGTGTGTCCCCAACTACTAAAACCCGCACACTCTAGAGCCCATGCTCCTCAACAAGAGACGCGACCACAGTGAGAAGCCTGCACATCTCGACTAGAGAGCAGCCCTTGCTCACCGCAGCTAAAGAAAGCTCTCGTGCAGCAATGAAGACCTTCAGTTCAGTCCAGTCACTCAGTCGTGTCCAGCTCTTTGCGAGCCCCATGGACTGCTGCACACCGAGCTTCCCTGTCCATCACCAACTCCCAGAGCTTGCTCAAACTCATGTCCATCGAGTTGGTGATGCCATCCAACCATCTCATCCTCTGTCGTCCCCTTCTCCTTCTGCCTTCAATCTTTCCCAGCATCAGGGTCTTTTCCAGTGACTCAGTTCTAGAGCTGATAAAAGTAAATAATTTTTTAAAAAGAAGAGAAAACATTTGGAAGGATATAACCAAAGAAATAATTTAAGAAAATTTCCAGAACTGGTGGATGAGTTTCTAGAAAGACGAGGCCCAGTACATTAAACAAAATTAGTTCTAGAGTTATATTGGGCTTCCCAGGTGGTGCTAGTGGTGAAGTACCTGTTGCCAATGCAGAAGACATAAGAAAAGTGGGTGCGATCCCTGGGTCGGGAAGATCCCTTGAAGGAGGGGATAGCGACCCACTCCAGTATTCTTGCCTGGAGAATCCCAGGGACAGGGGAGCCTGGTGGGCTACAGTCCATGTGGTTGCAAACAGCTGGACATGACTGAAGCTACTTAGCATGCATGCAGAGCTAGATCATTTTGAATTCACCACTGTGAAAAAAGAGACCTTATCAACTTCTAGAGAGGCTAAAACAGTTTTGTTTTTTGTGTTTTTTTGGCTGCTCCACTCAGCATGCGGGATTCTAGTTTCCCTGCTGCTGCTGCTAAGTTGCTTCAGTCATGTCCAACTCTGTGCGACCCCGTAGACCTGGG
>NW_011494842.1:5625194-5625584 GCF_000754665.1 Bison bison bison | reverse complement strand
AACCAGTCTGTTGTTTCATGTCCAGTTCTAACTGTTGCTTCCTGACCTGCACACAGATTTCTCAAGAGGCAGGTCAGGTGGTCTGGTATTCCCATCTCTTTCACTTCATGGGAAATAAATGGGGAAACAGTGTCAGACTTTATTTTTGGGGGCTCCAAAATCACTGCAGATGGTGACTGCAGCCATGAAATTAAAAGACGCTTACTCCTTGGAAGGAAAGTTATAACCAACCTAGATAGCATGTTCAAAAGCAGAGACATTACTTTGCCAACAAAGGTCCGTCTAGTCAAAGCTATGGTTTTTCCTGTGGTCATGTATGGATGTGAGAGTTGGACTGTGAAGAAGGCTGAGCGACCGAAGAATTGATGCTTTTGAACTGTGGTGTTGGAG
>NW_011494842.1:5623877-5625094 GCF_000754665.1 Bison bison bison | reverse complement strand
GCAAGAACACTGGAGTGGGTTGCCATTTCCTTCTCCAATGCATGAAAGTGAAAAGTGAAAGTGAAGTCGCTCAGCCGTGTCTGACTCTTAGGGACCCCATGGACTGCAGCCCACCAGGCTCCTCTGTCCAAGGGATTTTCCAGGCGAGAGTACTGGAGTGGGGTGCCATCCCTACCAGGGATCAAACCTGCATCTGCAGTGGGAACACAAGGTCTCAACCACTGGACCGCCAGGCAAGTTCCCTAAAACAGGTTTTACACAAAGTATCAAGAGCAAGAATTCCATCCATTGAAATAAAAAACACAGCGGAACAACGCCTCCAAATTTTCTAGGAAATTTTTTCCAACCTAAGATTCAATACCAAACCAAACTATTAATTGGTTCATGAGGAGGATAAGTACACTTCCAGATGTACAAAGTCTCAAAGCATTTGCTTCTCACGTATCTCTGCTCTGGAAACTTACAGGATGTGCTCTACCACAACTAGGAGACAAACAAAAAAGAATTCTTGATATGCGTGAAGCAGGAGATGGAACACAAGAGAAGACGAAGAGGATTCCCAGAAAGACAGTGAACGGAGACTCCAAAGACCACAGCTGTTCAGCAGGCCTGGAGGGCAGCCAGTTCCCATAGGAGACGGTCAGAGGCTTCAAGAGGAAATTTCACTCAGAAAATGTGATAGATGACTTGATGTGTTTGAACAAATGGAAGAGAAATACATACTAGGAGATATTTGGAAGTTGAATTAATGGTAAGAATATAGAAACAATACACACAAAGGCAATTCTTAGGTCGAGGGGAAGGAGAGTTTATTTAGTGAGTAACCGGATGCCGTGATCTTCGTTTTCTGAATGTTGAGCTTTAAGCCAACTTTTTCACTCTCCACTTTCACTTTCATCAAGAGGCTTCTGAGTTCCTCTTTACTTTCTGCCATAAGGGTGGTGTCATCTACATATCTGAGGTTATTGATATTTCTCCCGGCAATCTTGATTCCAGCTTGTGTTTCTTCCAGTCCAGCGTTTCTCATGATGTACACTGCATAGAAGTTAAATAAGCAGGGTGACAATATACAGCCTTGACGTACTCCTTTTCCTATTTGGAACCAGTCTGTTGTTTCATGTCCAGTTCTAACTGTTGCTTCCTGACCTGCACACAGATTTCTCAAGAGGCAGGTCAGGTGGTCTGGTATTCCCATCTCTTTCACCTGTCTCTAATTC
>NW_011494842.1:5597731-5623777 GCF_000754665.1 Bison bison bison | reverse complement strand
AGACAGGTCTGGTATTCCCATCTCTTTCACTTCATGGGAAATAAATGGGGAAACAGTGTCAGACTTTATTTTTGGGGGCTCCAAAATCACTGCAGATGGTGACTGCAGCCATGAAATTAAAAGACGCTTACTCCTTGGAAGGAAAGTTATAACCAACCTAGATAGCATGTTCAAAAGCAGAGACATTACTTTGCCAACAAAGGTCCGTCTAGTCAAAGCTATGGTTTTTCCTGTGGTCATGTATGGATGTGAGAGTTGGACTGTGAAGAAGGCTGAGCGCCGAAGAATTGATGCTTTTGAACTGTGGTGTTGGAGAAGACTCTTGCGAGTCCCTTGGACTGCAAGGAGATCCAACCAGTCCATTCTGAAGGAGATCAGCCCTGGGATTTCTTTGGAAGGAATGATGCTAAAGCTGAAACTCCAGTACTTTGGCCACCTCATGCGAAGAGTTGACTCATTGGAAAAGAGTCTGATGCTGGGAGGGATTGGGGGCAGGAGGAGAAGGGGACGACAGAGGATGAGATGGCTGGATGGCATCACTGACTGGATGGACGTGAGTCTGAGTGAACTCCGGGAGTTGGTGGTGGACAGGGAGGCCTGGCGTGCTGCAATTCATGGGGTCGCAAAGAGTTGGACACGACTGAGCGACTGAACTGAACTGAACTGAACACTTGTGCACTCATAATATGTTAATGATGAATATCCATTTAAGCAAAATGAACTATATAGTACTAACTCTGTGTGATGACAAGTGGTAATTAGACTTATGGTAATCATTTCGTAATATAAAAAATATCAAATCACTATGTTCTATGCCTGAAACCAATATAATATATTGTATGTCAATTATAATTCAATAAATAGTTTTTTAAAATGAGCTATGTTGCACTGGAGAAGTGGATAGATGGGTGGGAGTAAGCGTTTGAATCCTAACCATTTGAATCTTTAGACTAAGTACATGAATAATTGATTAAAAATGACAATGTTGATTAAAAATATAAAAGTATGAAATTAATACCAAAATAAACAGCTAAGCGAAATAAGATTGGGACTTCTAAACCGAAAATGAGGTACCAGTAGGGATCAGCAGTCTACTGATTTTTTTAAAAAGTCTCATAAAATTATATGACATTGTTTTTCAGTTTCTTCACTGAAATTTTTTAAAAATTATTTATTTTTGGCTGTGCCACCCAGCATGTTGGATTCTGGTTCCCTGACCAGGGATCAAACCTGCACCCTTTGCAGTGGAACCATGGAGTCTTAACCACTGGACCGCCAGGGATGTCCCTGAAATTTTTTATTGAAGTATAACATGCCTACCCAAAGTGTACAAGTCATAAATATACAACTTGTTTTTTATTTTTACACCTATTTTTATATTGGTCTATTGTTGTCAAGATGTATTGTGAATATTTTCTGTTAGTTTATGAGTTACCTAATTTACTTTTAACTATGTTACACAAATAAAAACAAGACCAAAATTATATGTTTTGTACAAGAAACACATCAAATACAAAGCTATATTTAGGTTAAGGATGCAAAAAGATACACTATGAAACTCTAATCAAAAGAAAGCATAGGGGCTACATTAATATGTGACAAATAGAGTTCACAGTAAGGAATGTTACCTGGGATAAAGAGGAATCAACTCATGAAGAACATAACAGTCCTAAATATTCATGCATTGAACACAGCTCCAGAATATGAATAGTAAAACTTACAGAACTGAAAATCAAAATAGACAAACCCACAATTATAGCTGGAGGTTTCAACACTCCTGTCTCAGGAATCAATGAAACAAGTAGACCAAAACTCAGCAAAGATAAAAAGACCTGAACACCCTAAACAAACTTGACCTAATTGACATTTATAGAACTTTCCACCAAACAGAAAAACAACATTCTTTCCAAGAGCACATGAAGGGTTCAGCAAGATCAATCATAGTCTGGGCCATAAAACAGCCTCAACAAATTTTAAACAACTAAAATCATAAAAAGTATGTTCTCTGACCACAACTGAATTAAATTAGAACAATATCTGGAAAATCTTTCAAATATTTGTAAGTTAAACAACACACTTCTAAATATTAACCCATGTGTCAAAGAGGAAGTCACAAGGGAAAGTAGAAAATATTTTGAATTGAATAAAAATAGAAACACAATATATCAAAATGTGTGGGGTATAGCCAAAGTGGTGCCTAAATGGAAATTTAAATATTAAACTAGAAAATAAGAAAAGTTTCAAATTATTAATCTATGTCCCTTAAGAGGCCAAAAAAAAAAAAAGAGAGCAAATTAAATTCAAAGTGAACTGAACAAGTAGGAAATAAGGAAGATTGGAGAGGAAATCAATAAAACTGAGAACAGAAACAACAAATGAGAAAAATCAGTGATACCAAAAGCAATTGATTTGAAAAGACCATTAAAATCATACAAACCTATAAATAGACACATCAAGAAAAACTATGTTTAAAAATCTGTAGGAGCAGAAATCAAATCAGTGCTGGCCCCTGGCTTCACGTTAGGGGAGGGGACTGAGTGCAAAGGAGCGGGAGGCAGTTCTGAGAGGTCTGGAGATGTGCCACGTGTTGGTCGTGGTGGTTCTGTGATTGTACACATTTATCAAGATACATGGAACTGTACACATAACAAGGGTGATTTTACTGTATGTAAATCATATCTCAGTGAACCTGAAGTAAAAGAAAATACAAGAGTGCATTTTAGTATTTTATGTAGAAGGAGAATTTCATGAAATTTTTGCTTTGGATGCATGTGTGTTCTGGATTGCAGTAAGAAAATGCTTTTTATCCGATAAAATTGGAGTTAGAAAAAGCAAGTCATTGTCTGAGAATGTGCCAAGGTCCTCCCTATCCTGGGACTTGACACGAGTCGGTCCCTCTGCCTGAATCACTGAGATAGTTCATTCTCCAACTTCAAGTCACCTCAGGGAGCCTTTTCCAGGCCACTCTGTCACGAAACCCAATGCCTCCCCGCCCTCTGAAGCAATAATTCTCTCATGCTCTTTATTTCCTTTATATCATTTACTAAAATCTATGCTTATTATTTCTATAGCAGTATACTGAGTCTGTGGGCTTAGAGGTTGTAATCAGATAACAGCTTTATCCTTTGCCACCACTGTTCCCGAGAACCTGCCCTGTGGAGCTACTCCTTTCTCTGCCTCTGAACAACTCAGGAAGGCCACAGAACATATCTACCCACTATCTCTATAAAAAGCCCTTTACACTTCATCTTAAATTACATTTCATCTCTAGGCCAGCTATCACTGGCTTTGAGACAGGCGATACGTGGACCCCTGGGCTGGACAGCTGGTGTTTGTCAAGTAGAGTAAAATTCAAGCTTTGTTCTCACCCAGACACTCCGAGGACAAAGCTAGTGGCAGAAGCTGAGCTCTGCAGAAGTAACGAGATTAGGTGCCCTCCCTTGAGGTCAAGGAAAACCCTGTCTGCACACGGACAGGAAGGCTTCTTGCGAGTCAAAAAGGGGGGGCCCAACTCCATAATAGGTGTGGACATGCACCCACATGCCGCTGTGGTAGAATCCATCTTAGCGGAAAATTGCACGCCCCTCTTGCGGAGGGTCCAAGGACCAGTCAGTTGTGAAAACAGAAACATGTAAAATTGGCCACACATGAACAAAGACCACAGCTTCCCAGGGGCTCAGTGGTAAAGAATTTGCCTGCAGACGCAGGAGACAAAAGAGACAGGGGTTCAATCCCGGGGTGGGGAAGATCCCCTGGAGGAGGGCATAGCAACCCTCTCCAGTACTCTTGCCTGGAAAATGCCACGGACAGAGGAGCCTGGTGGGCTACAGTCCATAGAGTCGCCAAGAGTCAGACGTGACTGAGCAGCCGTGCAACGCATGCTCGCAAAGACCTGGAAAGACTGCCCTGCATAAGAGATTTAAATTACCTCTTTGCTGTGCTCCTCATTCAGGACACCTCCACTCCTCTCTGGGTGTGTATTTCTGCCTTGCTTCTGTCTTAAATAAACAAACAGTTTCTCTCTGTGCTTTCCCACATGTTATTATGCTGTCTCTCTAATAATAAACTTAGTTTCTAATAATAAACTTTTCCCTGTTTTCACAGTTTTTGCCTCCTTGAAACATTCTTACTTTCAAAAGGAGGCAGGGGTAGGGGTGGGGTGGGGGAGCCTAAGGAGGAAGCCAGGATGACTTTGCTCCTATCCTCAAGCCCTGGTGGTCCAGTGGCTAGGATTCTTGGTTTTCATCCAGGCTACCCGGGCTTCCCAGCTGGCTCAGAGGTAAAGAATTGGCCTGCCAATGCAGGAGACATAAGAGACACTGGTTTGATCCCTGGGTCAGGAAGATCCTCTGGAGGAGGAAATGGCAACCCACTGAAGAATTGATGCTTTTGAACTGTGGTGCTGGAGAAGACTCTTGAGAGTCCCTTGGACTGTAAGGAGATCTAACCAGTCCATCCTAAAGGAAATCAACACTGAATATTCATTGGAAGGACGGATGCTGAAGCTGAAGCTCCAGTACTTTGGCTGCCTGATGTGAAGAGCTGTCTCATTGACCCTGATGCTGGGAAAGATTGAAGGCAAAAGGAGAAGGGGGCAGCAGAGGATGAGATGGTTGGATAGCATCACTGACTCAATGGACATGAATTTGAGCAAACTTCAAGAGATAGTGGAGGACAGAGGAGCCTAGTGTGCTGTAGTCCATGAGGTTGCAAAGAGTCAGACATGACTTAGCGACTGAACAACAGCAAGAACAACCCAATTCCTGGGCAGGGAACTGAGATGTCTCTTCAGAACTGCTCACTGCTCTCTCTCCCAGATAAGCTTGACTTGGAAAATTGTGCTGAGGAACAAAGACAGCGCAGCTGGCGTCTTTGTGTGTTTCTTTCCAGCCTCACTCAGCATCCCACCATACCCATCAAAGCCAGAGGCAGGGAGGAAAGGGGAGGAAATGCTTTACTTAATAACCAGCTCAGACCAGCAGTGGTTTTGGTTTCCTCTGGCTGTGGCAGATGTTCGGATTGACTTTTGCTCTGTGGGATGTTTGTGGGTTTGTATAGCCCCGTGATTGCTAGCTACCTCCTACCTACACTCTATATCCGAAGCTTTGAATTTACATAGGTGTTGAATTGGCTGCAGTTCTCCTCACTTCCTATTTTCTGGGCCCTTTGCAACATGCTCTTGGCAGCTACTCCATCAAAAGGTGGAGCTTTCTTGCCACACTCCTGCAATCTGGATTGGCCTTATAACTGGCTTTGGTCAATAAAACGAGGTGGAAGCAACCTTATGCCAGCTCTGAGCCAAGGCCTCAGAAAGCTCTGTACACTTCTGCTGTCAATCCTAAAGCACACTCAGGCTAGTCTTCTGGATCACTGGCCCTGTGGCCCCGGCACCTCTTATCAGTGCATCCACGCCCAGGCAACCTTCAGAAGCAGAGCTGTCCAGGAGTGAGCTTTGCTGAGATTACAAGAATTTCATACAGGAGCCCAGCTCATACTGCTGACTCACAGAAGGGTGACCTAACTGTATGGTTGTTTCAAGACACTAAATTTTGGGGTAGTTAGATACACAGTGTTAAATAAAACAAGGTGGACTGAGAAAATTTGAAGATCTAATTGGCGTTATTCAATGATTCATGAAATGGACAGCACCCTATCTAACAAAGAGGAGTGTGCTCAGGGAATTCCCTGGTGGTCCAGGGGTTAAGGGGGCTTCCCTGGTGGTGCTAGTGGTAAAGAATCTGCCTGCCAAAAAAATGCAGGAAACACGAGAGTCCTGAGTTTGATCCCTGGGTCAGGAAGATTCCCTGGAGTAAGACCCTGCACTTTCACTGCCATGGGCCCCGGTTTGACCCCTGGTCGGGAAACTAAGATCCCACAAGTCCCACAGCATGCCCACCCCAAACAAACAAACAAAACAAAGAGAAGTGTGCTCTGAGGAGATGCACAAGATGGAAAGATTTTACAGGCAGAAGGAGGCAGAAGGAGGGTGAGACAAGGAAGTTAAAAGTGAATTTTCCAGGGATGATCCCCTTGCCTTATGGGAAGGCAGTGGGTCTTATCAAGCTGATTGCTTCACAAGGGTTGCTCAGGTAATTTCAGAGTAATTGGTTTAAAAGTCCACTCTAGGGAGAAGCTGAAACTGCTATATCATCTCATGGAAAAATCTGAACAAAGTTTTTAGCCATCCCAATACTAAGTCTTGGTGGGACTTAGCATTCACTGTGCTAAGTCGTGTCCGACTTAGTCAGTCGTGTCCGACTCTTTGCAACCCCATGGACTGTAGCCTGCCAGGATCCTCTGTCCATGGGAATTCTCCAGGCAAGAATACTGGAGTGGGTCACCATGCCCTCCTCCAGGGGATCTTCCCCACCCAGGGATCAAACCCAGGTCTCCTGCATTGCAGGCGAATTCTTTACTGTCTGAGCCACCAGGGAAGCCTATGAATACTGGAGTGGGTAGCCTATCCCTTCTCCAGGGGATCTTCCCAACCCAGGAAACGAACCAGGGTCTCCTGCCTTGCAGGCGGATTCTTCACCAGCTGAGCAACCAGGGAGGTCCAGGACTTAGCATAAGTGACTCCATTTGAGGCTTGGGGTTTTTTGTTTTTTTTTTTTGAAAACAGCAATTAGCTAACTGATACAGTCTGTTAAGAAGTTATCTGTGCCAGGTGGATTCTAGTTAAAAATTTGCATGGCATACTCTTATCTTGCTTTAATTTGTGTGTGTGTGTCCTTTTGAGTCTTTCTTTTTAAACTTTATTTATTTATGGCTGTGCTGAGTCTTCGTTGCTGTACTTGGGCTTTCTCTAATTGTGGCAAGTGGGGGCTGCTCTTTAGTTGCGGTGCGTGGGCAATGCATGCAGTGCAGTGCATTGCAATGGCCTCTCTTGTTGGGGTGCACGGGCTTCATTAGCTGTGACATGTGGGCTCAGCAGTTACAGCATGCAGGCTCCAGAGGGTGGGCCCAGTACTTCAGCACACGGGCTCAGTTCCTCCACAGCAAGTGGAATCTTCCAGGACCAGGGATCAAAGCAGAGTCCCCTGCATTGCAAGGCGGATTCTTAACCACTGGACCACTAGGAAAGCTCCTTATGATTCTTTTCTTAAAAAAATCCAAATAACAGGATGAGAATTATTGTTTATTTTGGTTTTCCAAGCCAACTTTTCTTGGCATAGGCTCTTTGACTCCCATCTTGTGAAGTAGAGATTATTATCTACTTTATGAATAGCTAATTGAGTCCATGAAACTTAAAAGATGAGTCCAAAGTTACTTAGCAAGATGTAGAGCTAGAATATGAACCTAGGCAGTCTGGCTCCAGAGCTGATGCTATTAAACATCATCTACTCTGTTCCCTGTCACACTGAGAAGCATTTCCTGGTGTGTGTGTAAACCAGTTTGAGAAGCACGGGCTTAAAATAACCTTTATCTGTACACTGTGACCTCTAGCCTTCACTTTCCCAAAGTTATTTCTAAATTACAGGCAGCACTCCCCAAAACATAAACATCTCTTTCAAATCAATAAGAAAAATATTGACAACCAATAGAAAAACGGGCAAAGGATATAGATTATTTATGGGAAAGGAAATTCAAATGGTTTTTAATTTGATTGAAATCAAAATAGTTAATTTCACTCCTAACTTTAAAAATAACCGTTGATCTATTTAATTTATTTCGGCTGCACTAGGTCTTGTTGCTGCGCCCGGGCTGTCTCTGGCTGCAGCGAGCAGGGCTACTCTTTGTTGTGGTATGCAGGCTTCCCGTCGCAGCGGCTTCTCTTGCTGCAGACGATGGGTTCTGGGTGTGCACAAGCTTTAGCGGTTGTGACACACGGGCTTAGTTGCCCCGGGGCACATGGGATCTTTCCGGACTAGGGATAGAACCCACATCCCCTGCACTGGCAGGTGGACTCTTAACCACCCTTGTAGGGACCACAAGGGAAGTCTCTACTCCTAACTTTTAAAATGTAAATTAAAATAACAATGACATACTTTTTTGCCATCAGATAGACACAGGTAAAGAAGCTTGATAACAAGCTCAGTTGGCAGGAGCCAGGGAAGGAAATTAGCACCATTCATACTGTCCACACATTGTTGGTTTTTTTTCCTTGTCCATTCCAGCCGGCAATGAAAGCAAAGAGTCTTAACTACTGGCCCTCTTAACTACTGGAATTTCCTGTCCACCTATTGTTGATGGAAGGGTACAATGCAACCTCTATAGATGGCAATCTTAAAATATCCGTTATTTAATATGAAATTAAATATCCTGGTAGCTCAGATGGTAAAGCGTCTGCCTACAATGCAGGAGACCTGGGTTCAATCCCTGGGTCGGGAAGATCCCCTGGAGAAGGAAATGGCAACCCACTTCAGTATTCTTGCCTGGAGAATTCCATGGACCAAGGAGCCTGATAGGCTACAGTCCATGGGGTCGCAAAGAGTCGGACATGGCTGAATGACTTCACTCACATATTCTTTGACCAAGCAATTCTGCTTCAAAGAATATACATCTACACTGGACTTTTTGACACTCAAAGGGAGTGCTATTACAAGCAAGAACTACCCCAGATATCTGCAGGTACAGTCACCCTGACCATGAATTACACACAAGGACCTTCATTGCAGCACCGTGTGTGTTGGTAAAATACTAGAAATAACTCAATTATGTCTCAAGAGATGAACTGTTAAATAAAAGGACCCTTATCCCTACAGTAGAATGTAGCACAATGGTTAAAAATGAGACAACTCTGTAAATATTGACTTCAAGATATGAAATGTAAAAAACGAAGGCAAAGAACACTGAGCATGATATACTAGTATTTATGTATTTATACAGAATATATGTAAATCCACAGTTGTATGAGAAGGCAGACAGACCCAGGAAGCTGACAGACCCAGGTCTGGGGGCTCTGAAATTGTACAATTCTGGTGGCCCTTTCTAAGAAAAAGAATGCCAAAAGTACAAATATAAAATTAGGTACAATGCCCAGGAAGGGCCCAAGCAAGCAAGAGACCCTGGTGTGTTAGTCGCTCAGATGTGTGCAACTCTCTGCAGCCCCGTGGACTGAAGCCCGCCAGGCTCCTCTGTCCTTGGATTCTCCAGGCAAGAATACTGGAGTGGGTTGCCATTCCCTTCTCCAGTCTCCTGGAGACTGGAGAACCCCGGTCTCCTGCATTGCAGGTGGATTCTTTACCACTGAACCACCAGGGAAGCCCAGGAAGGGACTCTGATGCCAAAACATAATTAGCTTCACAGTCAGTTCAGTTCAGTTCAGTTGCTCAGTCGTGTCCAACTCTTTGCGATCCCATGGACTGCACACCTGCAGCACACCAGGCTTCCCTGTCCATCACCAACTTCCAGAGCTTGCTCAAACTCATGTCCATCAAGTTGGTGATGCCATCCAACCATCTCGTCCTCTGTCGTCCCCTTCTCCTCCCACCTTCAATCATTCCCAGCATCAGGGTCTTTTCCAATGAATCAGCTCGTCACATCAGGTGGCCAAAGTATTGGAGCTTCAGCTTCAGCATCAGTTCTTTCAATGAATATCCAGGACTGATTTCCTTTAGGATGGACTGGCTTGATCTTCTTGCAGTCCAAGGGACTCTCAGGAGTCTTCTCCAACACCACAGTTTGAAAAGATCAAGTCTTCAGTGCTCGGCCTTCTTTATGGTCTAACTGTCACATCCATGCATGACTACTGGAAAAACCATAGGTTTGACTAGACAAACCATTCTTGGCAAAGTAATGTCTCTGCTTTTTAATATGCTGTCTGGGTTGGTCATAGCTTTTCTTCCAAGGAGCAAGTGTCTCTTAATTTTATGGCTGCAGTTACCATCTCCAATAATTTTGGAGCCCAGAAAAATAAAGTTTGTTACTGTTTCCAATAAATTGCCTGTATTCAGAAAGAGGGCTTCCCTGACAGCTCAGTTGGTAAAGAATCTGCCTGCAATGGAGGAGACCCCAGTTCGATTCCTGGGTAGGAAAGATCCCCTGGAGAAGGGAAAGGCTACCCACTCCAGTATTCTGGCCTGGAGAATCCCATGGGGTTGTAAAGAGTCAGACAGGACTGAGCAACTTTCACTTTCACTTTCATCTGGGAAGATGCAAAAGAAACCAGTAAAAGATTTTGGCTCCTGAGAGGTGAACTGGTACAGAACAGAAAAAAACAAAACAAAACAAAACAAAACAGGGGATGTGCCTTTCCTCCTTTGGGATTTTGCACATATGCTCTGTATTCAATAGGAAGAGTTCTTTTGTAAATACTTGCAGTGTCAAATCAATACAATTCCTAAATAATTAAAACAGATAATAATTTCTCAGTGTAGTTGCTCAGTCGTGTCCAACTCTTTGCTATACTCCATGGACTGTAGCCCCCCAGGCTCCTCTGTCCATGGGATTCTCCAGGCAAGAATACTGGAGTTGGTTGCCATTCCCTTCTCCAGGGATTTAATCCAGGTCTCCTGTATTGCAGGCAGATTCTTTACCATCTGAGCCACCAAGGAAACCCTGGTGTTTTATAGGTACCAACACAACAGTTGTTTACAATGAGAAAGCTCTATATTTAATAATTTATTAGTTTCTCTAATTTTAAAAGGATCCATCATTTGGCCACCGAGTAAGAACAGGATAAGACCTCTTCTAGGCCTAATATAAACAAACACACACACAATAGAGCAACCTAGTAAGACCGTGTGGGACATTTATATCTCAGAGACACAGAGAAGTCACCTTCCCCCTAGAAGGCCGTGCTTAAGGTTTAACAAGACAGCTTTTAATTTTTAACTGCATATGCCTTAAAGAGCCTCCTCAATACTTAGGGCGAGATTCAATTTCTCCAGTTAACTAGGTACTCACAAGAATTTCTCAGAGAAAGAATTTCTTGGAGAAAGGTACATTTCTTTCTTTAGAGATTTCAGTCATTTTCAAGACAAAAAAGAAGGTACATACCTTTGTTGGCTGGTTGAGCTAAGGATAATGACTATTGTTTTTTTTACAAAAAAGAAGGTACATACTTTTGTTGGTTGCTTGAGCTAAGGATAATGACAATTGTTTTTTAAATGCCAGTAGCTTCTTTCCATCATAAGAAGTAATAAAATCTAGATCTTAAAATTGGACTTAAGGTTTTATTTCTCATATACTATTGATCATCTTACTGTACCTTCTTGCTAATTTTTTTTTTTTTACAGCATCCTGTTTTTCTTTCATAGATACTCTAGCTTATCTATGAGGAAGTTTATTATAATTTATGAGGCGTTTCCCTCTTCTCTGTTTCCTCCGTGTTGTTTTTTTTCCCAGCCACAGACAGAGCCCAGACTTTCATAGATCTCTGCCTGTCTCGTGTGTCCATCCACACACGTATCTGTATATCTCTGGTGGCTCAGGTGGTAAAGAATCTGTCCACAGTGTGGGAGACCCAAGTTTGATCCCTGGGTTGGGAAGATCCCCTGGAGAAGGATATGGCAACCCACTCCAGTATTCTTGCCTGGGAAATCCCAAGGACAGAGGAGCCTGGTGGGCTACAGTCCATGAGGTCACAAAGAGTTGGACACGACTGAGTGAGTAAAGACAACATCTCAATGGAAGGAGAAAGGCAAAAGGTGTGTGTGTGGCGGGGGGGTATCTCTCATGCAAAAAGTCCAAAATACAGTTCTACCTGAAGTGGTCAGTCCGAGTGTGGCTGTGAAGTGCCAAGCAAGAGATGGCACACAGGAGTGGCCCTTGGTGCTGACTGGGGGCCATGGCAGACCAGTTACCAGGCTCCTGAGACCAGCCCTGCATTGGGAGGGGTGGGGAAGGGCACAGGCCCGCCCTCCTCCCAGTTAGCAGGGAGATGGTGGGATCCCCTCCGTGGTCTTCCCCCTGGGAGAAGCAGGAGCCCTCCTTTATTTCGAAGTGCACTGGAAGGTTGCTGGCCGTCACAGAGCCTGGGGCCTGCAGGAGCTGCTTCCCGGAGTCAGGGCGACTGTTCTCTGGCTCCAGAGGCCTGGGGGCTTGCGGGCCAGGCTGCTGCCCGGGTCAGGCAGGCTCCTGTCGGGCACTGTCACCAAGGGGCAGAACAGATCCAGGAGGGTGCTGGTGTCCATGTGGAAGCTGTGCCTAGTCTGCCTGGTCTTCAGGTCATCCAGGTTGGAGTCTGTGGATCCAAATGGTCCTTGAGCTCGGTCCCTGACTGGACTCGGTAATGCAGACAGCAGGAGGGGCTGGGGAAGAGACGGGCGACCCCAGGCCTCTGAGGGGTGTGAGCCAAACTGTCCAGGTGGGTTAGGCTGAGGCACCTGATGGGGGGCGGGGGTGGGGCCGGGAGGGGCAGGGACTGTGGGGAGGGCGCTCCCCCCAACCCCCCATCTGTAAAGGGTGTGGTTGATGTGGCCTGGGCGGCAGGCTCAGATTCTCCCACAGAATGGTGTCCAAAATCACTGCAGCTGGTGACTCAGCCGTGAAATTAAAAGACGCTTGCTCCTTGGAAGAAAAGCTATGACCAACCTGGACAGCACATTAAAAAGCAGAGACATTACCAACAAAGGTCTGTCTCGTCAAACCTATGGCTTTTCCAGTAGTCATGTATGGATGTGAGAGTTGGACTATAAAGAAAGCTGAGCACCGAAGATTTGATGCTTTCAAACTGTGGTGTTGGAGAAGACTCTTGAGAGTCCCTTGGACTGCAGGGAGATCCAACCAGTCCATCCTAAAGGAAATCATCCTGAATATTCACTGGAAGGCCTGGTGCTAAAGCTGAAACTCCAATACTTTGGCCACCTGATGCGAAGAACAGACTCATTGGAAAAGACCCTGATGCAGGGAATGATTGAAGGTGGGAAGAGAAGGGGACGACAGAGGATGAGATGGTTGGATAGCATCAGGGAGGCGATGGACATGAGTTTGAGTAGGCTCTGGGAGGTGGTGATGGACAGGGAGGCCTGGCATGCTGCAGTTGGACACGAATGAGTGACTGAACTGAACTGGAGACAAGGGAGTCCCCATCACAGAGGACTGGAATCCTTGGCCCAGGGACTCTGAGGTGACCTGGGGGGTGGGGAGGGCTCCTTCTTGATTTCAACCAAGGGCCTGCTGGACAGGGGACTCTCTTTGCCAAGGGGCTGCTGGGGGCAGCTCAGTGATGTCACAGATGATGGGTCGAGAGCTGGCAACAGCATCTGGGGAGGAGAGGCTGGGGCCGCTGTAGGCCAGGCGGGAGCCTCATAGGGGCTGTAGTGGCCCTGCTCCAGGGAGTGTTGCCAGCCATTCTGGGGCTTGGGATGTGCCGAGCCGCCGTCTTCAGCATCACCGGGATCGTTCTCATCACCTGCAGGATCCGGCTGGACGCGCCAACTGGATGAGAACGTGGACGAGCCTGTCGACCGCCTTTTGCGGCCTGGCTTGCTTCTGCTGCAGGCCGGCCACGTCCCGCCACGGGGCCTCGTCCTCTGCCTCATGCGGGGCGGGTTGGGGTCCGTGCTCTCCTGCTTCCCCTTCATCCACGGAAAGGCGGTCAGCAGCCTGGTGATACTGTCCTGGCGAAGCTTTATGTCCTCACTCCTCGGTGGACGCACGGTCACTTCCCTCCTGATTGTTCTCCAGGAGCTACTCCTGGCCGCGCAGGAAGCGCGGTGCTGGCACTCGGGGTCATCGACTCTGGCCTGACCCGGCTTCCGGTCTCGATGAGGACCACCTTCCGGAAGCCACAGGGGTCGAGCAGCCGCACGAGGCTGGCAGCGCCTTGCTCGGGGACTCAGGCAGCCAGCCAGCCTGGTCGAGCACGTGGACACAGCTCCACGTGTCTGTCAGGGGTCGGCTCAGGAGGGTCCACGGCTTGACCAGAAAGGCCGGATCGTTGCTGGGCCCGCTTGAGCCAGGGACCGTCGGTGAGATGGAGATCCGTCTGACCGGAGGCAGCGCAGCCGCTGCCGGTAGCGGCCCCGCGACCGGCGGGGACCGCGTGGCCGCCGCCATCTTGCAACAGGCGCGCTCCCACCAGCTCCGCCGGCTCTCCTCCTTGTTGCTTTTTATTTTAATTTTTTTGTTCCTGTCCAAAATCTCCCTTAAATGTCTAGTGATCTTGACCTGAAAACTCCTGCTTAAAAGCAAGCCACCGGCAAGCTGGTGGGCCACTGTGGTATCCAGGTGGGAACTAGTAGCCTTACTGTGAGTTACTGAGAGACAATCCAGACTTTAAAAGTTTTGAATCAGGGGCTTCCCTGGCTGTCCAGTAAAGACTACCTTCTGATGCAGGGTGGAGGAGGGATCCGAGGTGCTAAGATTCTACCTGCGTTGTGGCCAAAAAACCAAAACGTAAAACAGAAACAATATAGTAACACATTCAGTAAAAACTTTTAAAAGATTTTTATTTGAATCACATTCAAACGTCTGTATCTGTGGGTATTTTTCCTTGAGGGAGGCAGTTGCCTCCAAGCGTCAGACTCCTGGGTGATTGAAAGTGGATTGCCGGTCTTCTGGGACCCAGCTGGGGAAAGGAGGCTGCGGGTTCACTGCTTGGTATATAGGCCTCCCATCAATAAAAGTCTCTGTATTCAGTATGGAGCCTCCTCTGCTCTCCATTGGGTTTGAGGTCCCCAAGGCCAGATTTGTGTGGTTTGGCCCTGTTGCAGAAAGTTTGCACTTTCATCTCAGGCTCAAAGGATTTGTTAACAAAATAAGCCACTCATTTTATACAGATAAATAATACAGATATTTATTAGAGAATTATCTAACTTACTTTCAACATACTAACATTAAAAGAAAAGAGAACTAGAAAGAGCAGAGACTATATAACCAAATTGAGTTCTGACCAACATCCAGATTTAAACAGTCCTGTGTCACAGCACATCTGGAGTCCCAATTGGGAAAGGGTCCCAGGCAGCGTGTCCCGCTCCATGGGTGAGCCTTCAAAGATTGCCATTTAGGGTTCCCACTTATAATCCCAGGATGGATGCAAACTGATATCATCATCAATCTGTGACCAAGTTGCAAGCTTGGTTTCAAGTTAATGATGCTGGTTTTGCCATGTAAAACTTTGAATGTTGCTAAGTCCTGACCTGCCTCTTGAGAAACCTATATGCAGGTCAGGAAGCAACAGTTAGAACTGGACATGGAACAACAGACTGGTTCCAAATAGGAAAAGGAGTACGTCAAGGCCGTATATTATCACCCTGCTTATTTAACTTATATGCGGAG
The DNA here is from genome assembly GCF_000754665.1 of Bison bison bison. Classification (NCBI taxonomy): domain Eukaryota; kingdom Metazoa; phylum Chordata; class Mammalia; order Artiodactyla; family Bovidae; genus Bison; species Bison bison. Next base: position 5,608,612 of record NW_011494842.1, on the reverse strand, counting down.
TACATCATGAGAAACACTGGGCTGGAAGAAGCACAAGCTGGAATCAAGATTGCTGGGAGAAATATCAATAACTTCAGATATGCAGATGACACCACCCTTATGGCAGAAAGTGAAGAGGAACTAAAAAATCTCTTGATGAAAGTGAAAGAGGAGAGTGAAAAAGTTGGCTTAAAGCTCAACATTCAGAAAACGAAGATCATGGCATCTGGTCCCATCACTTCATGGGAAATAGATGGGGAAACAGTGGAAACAGTGTCAGACTTTAATTTTGGGGCTCCAAAATTACTGCAGATGGTGATTGCAGCCGTGAAATTAAAAGATGCTTACTCTTTGGAAGCAAAGTTATGACCAACCTAGATAGCATATTGAAAAGCAGAGACATTACTTTGCCAACAAAGATCCGTCTAGTCAAGGCTATGGTTTTTCCAGTGGTCATGTATGGATGTGAAAGTTGGACTGTGAAGAAAGCTGAGCACCGAAGAATTGATGCTTTTGAACTGTGGTGTTGGAGAAGTCTGTTGAGAGTCCTTTGGACTGCAAGGAGATCCAACCAGTCCATTCTAAAGGAGATCAGTCCTGCATGTTCTTTGGAAGGACTGATGCTAAAGCTGAAAGTCCAATACTTTGACCACTGCATGTAAAGAGTTGACTCATTGGAAAAGAGTCTGATGCTGGGAGGGATTGGGGGCAGGAGGAGAAGGGGACGACAGAGGATGAGATGGCTGGATGGCATCATCAACTTGATGGACGTGAGTTTGGGTGAACACCGGGAGATGGACAGGGAGCCTGGTGTGCTGCAATTCATGGGATCACAGAGTCAGACACTACTGAGCACCTGAATTGAACTGAACTGAACTGAAATACAGTGGACTTTCCAGACCTCCTGTTACTAATTTCCCCAGCAGCCGGTGACTGGTACACTTCCACTTTCTTGGGACACTTTCCTTGGCCTCCAAGACCCAACACTTACTGATATCCACCTCTGTAATCACTTGATCTCCACTGCCTTTCTCATCCTGACATTAAATGTTGCAGCTGTCCAAAGCTTGGTCTTGAGCCCTCTTCTCTTCTCACTTTGCTACCTTTGGAAAGCTCCTCCTTAAGAACTGGAAATTTTAGCACTAGCCTTCCTGTCTGGATTGCACCAATAATCCTGAAGTTATTTTTGCATACAACCTTGACTCTTTTATCCCTTCATCCTTTCCCAGCACTCCTGGCAAAAGGTCCTAACTCTGCCTCTCTGCCATTGCTTTCACGTGGCTGAGCATATCTCAAGGGAAAGAAAACTACACAACCATGCTGGCTTTGAATTTCTCACTTTGAATTTATGTTAAGTCTTAAGTAGACTTCATACTGGCTGACAACCATGCTACATGTCCCTAATCCAGTGGTCTTCACCTTGAAGTGTGCAGACTCCAAGGAATACCCAAAGTCCTTACAAGGGACATGAGGACATGACTGGTTATGAAGGTATTCATGTTCACGTTCTCTATTTTTGTATATCCTTCTCCTAAAACTAAATTACCTCAGAACTTTTGTGCATATTTTCTCTCCTCCTTTTTTACCATTTCCCATTTGCCATTCTCCCAAGGTGGAGAAATGTGAAAACATCTGGGTTGCTAAACAAAAGTATAATTTGAAATATTGTTTTGGAAAGTAAACGACTCTAATGATTGAGTAATGAATCCTTTAGCAAGTGAGGTTGTTTTCAATTCTTTGTTTTCAACAAAATTAAAAGAGAATCTAATTGAGTTTTTAGTTTGATACATTAAATTTTAATGTATTTTGCAATACATTTATGATGGCTTATGATGTGATTTTTCACATATAGTTCAGAAGGAGTTCAAAGAAGTGAGTGTTGGGTCTTCCCTGGTTGTCCCTGTTGCTAAGCCTCCAAGTTCTCAAGGCAGAGTGCCCAAGTTCAATCCCTGGTCAGGAATCTAGATTCCCACATGCCACAAATAAGAGTTCGAATGCCCAAGCTGCAACTAAAGATCCTGCATGTCGCAACAATGATTGATGATCCCACATGCTGCAAATAAGAGCTGGCACAGCCAAATAAATAAATGAGAAGTGAGTGTCATTGCTATGATAAATTTACATTGCAATTCCCATTTTCTTATTTATGTGAACAAGAACTCTCAGCTTTTATTTTTATGGAAAAAAAAATAGAGAATGTTACTGAAAGCTGACTCATTCCATCAATGTGATTTATGATTCAGGGATACATGAACTGTTACCTAAAGCCACTCTGTGTGCCTGAGGCACAGTGCAGTCAAACAATACTGAAAAGTTAAGAGTCTGGAGCAGAGAGAAGTTTACCGCCTGTATGTGCGTGCTTAGTAGTGTCCCGTCTCTTTGCAACTTCATGGACTGTAGCCAGGCGGGCTCCTCTGTCCATGGAATCTTCCAGGCAAGAATACTGGAGTGGGTTGCCATTTCCTACTTCAAGGGACCTTCCCAACCCAAGGATCAAATCTGGGTCTCCTGTGTCTCCTGCATTAGCAGGCAGATTCTTTACCACGGTGCCACCTGGGAAGCCCTAAGGTTTATTGCAGGGCCTGGCAAACCAGAACTCCCCAGGCTTTCAAGCAGAGCTTTGTTTTTTTCTTTTTGGCTGCCCCTCTTGGCAAGGCTATGGTTTTTTTAGTAGTCATGTATGAATGTGAGAGTTGGACTATAAAGAACGCTGAGTGCAGAAGAATTGATGCTTTTGAACTGTGGTGTTGGAGAATACTCTTGAGAGTCCCCTGGACTGCAAGGAGATCCAACCAGTCCATCCTAAAGGAGATCAGTCCTGGGTGTTCATTGGAAGGACTGATGTTGAAGCTGAAACTCCAATACTTTGGCCACCTGATGCAAGAGGTGACTCTTTTGAAAAGACCCTGATGCTGGGAAAGACTAAGGGCAGGAAGAGAAGGGGATGACAGAGAACGAAGATGGTTGGATGGTATCACCGACTCAATGGACATGAGTTTGGGTAAACCCCGAGAGTTGGTGATGGACAGGGGGGCCTTGGCGTGCTGCGGTTCATGGGGTTGCAAAGAGTCGGACACGACTGAGCGACTGAACTGAACTGAACTTGGCATGTAGGATCTTAGTTCACTGGCGAGGGATCCAATCCGTGCCCCGTGCAGTGGGGAATTTCAATCACTGGACTGCCAGGGAAGGCCCAGCAAAGCCCTTTGAAAGGGAAGATGAGGAAGGGGTGTGGTTAGTTGTTGCAAACTTCTTGGTGTGGAATGCCTTGTTCTACAGCTGTCCACGTAGATCAGGTCACAGTCAGGTCATGATGTTCCTCCAAACCTCAAACAAAACTGATACTAGAATAGTTATCCTGGTCAGGTCAGGGTCGGGGTATCCTGTATACTGGAAGCTATAGGCAACATTCTTTTACAAAAGGTGCAGAGCCAGCATGACTGAGCACTAAACAGAGCACTAAAGTTAAAAGGAACAGATCTAGTATGGAGTCACATCTGTTCTTCCCTATTACAGAACTAGCTAAAAACCCTTTAAAAGATGCATTGTGAATAACATTTTATATTTATATTTAATAAATCTATCAAGCTGTATAATACATCTGTATAATACATGTGATTTCAATCAATTTGCTTTGTTGCTAATAGTTCAATCCAAAAGTTTAAACATTTAGAGTATTATGATTAAAAGAAATTAAAAAGAACTAACTTTTTGAAAGTATATTTTGTTACAGAGAAATAAAGATCAATACAAGGCTTTCAGATATACATTAAGATAAAATTATGTAGTGGAAATGAATGAAATATGAGTTCAAGGAAGAAGTAAATAATGTACAATGTCCAATTGTTGAAAAAGAGTCTATTCATGATTTTTAAAGGATGATGTTGAATATCAAAAAGCTATGGCATTGGGACACCCTTGGCAGTCCAGTGGTTAAGACTCAGAGCTTCCCCTGCAGGGCACACAGGTTTGGTTCCTGGCTAAAAAACTAAGATCCAGCATGGAACACTGCACAGCCAAAAAAAAAAAGTTATGGCATTTAGGTTCTATTGGTCACATTTAAAAGAGTATTATAAAGTTTTATTTTTAAATGTCAATATTTGTGATATTAAATATTTTACATTGTTTGTAGTTATTTAAATTTACAAGGAAAGAAATTAGATATGAAGTAAAAAGTGTGCAACAAGTCATAGAGTTTTCCAAAAGGCTTTTAGGGAACATGCAAACAAAAAAATTGAAGACTGAGCCCTATATTTAAGAGGACACGACATGTCAACACACACAAAAACTTTTGAAGGGACATAAGGTATCTGTGTTACTAAGGACTGACACAATTCTGGCGCAGTGTATTAGCTATATAAAAAAGTACCCCCAAAACTAGCGGCTCAAAACAGCACACATTATTTCATGATGTCTGTGGGTCAGAAACCTGCGAGAAGCTTAGCTGGATCCTCTGCTTCAGTGTCTCACAAAGTTGCAATCAAAGTGTTGCCAGTGATCTCATCTGAAGGCTCAGTTGGGAAAAGACCTGCTTCTAAGCCTTTCCCCAAGTTGTTGGCAGGATTCAGTTCCTTAAAGGTTGCTGGACTGAAGTTATCAGTTTCTTGTTGACTACTGCCCAGAGGCCACCCTCAGCGTCTTGCCATGTGGGCCTCTCCAAAATAACAATTTGCTTCATCAAAACCAGCTGTGGAAAGAGTGCCTACAAGACAAAAATCTTGACGTTTAACCTCAGAATTGACACCCCATCACTCTGCCATATTCTATTCATTACGAGCAAGTCACTAGATTCAGCCCACACTCAAGGGAAAGGGGTTACATATGGGCATGGCTGTCAGAAGGTAGAGACCACTCGGGGCCACTTAAGAAGGTTGCCTACTACACACAGCATGACCAAGTCTAAACATCTGCCTTTATAATTAATACTATTCAAGTCACAAGGAATGTGTTTCCAGACCTCTTGTCCTCTGTCATTGAAGCAAAAGGTGATAGTGACCAAATGCTGTGAAGATTCATGGATTGTGACCCTACAGATGGATACTTGTTTGGGATGCAAGAAAAATTTAGCAATGATAGGGATTAAGTAAGAGGAAAGACAAATTAACTAACTTGTCAAACCTTCTCTCTCAGTCAGGAGGAATGCAATCCTTTCTTACATAATGATGTATCCTTTCTCAGAGGGCTACAGTTGTACATGGTGGCTGAGGGATATTTTCCTTGTGCTAAATAATTAATATTACTATTCAGGTTGTATATATATATACACATAACAAACATGGCACATGAAGCTACACTGGCAACTAAACAGACATCTAACACTTGAATTACATGTTGTTTTAATTTTATAAAAAATATTTCATAACATTTAATTAAAATTTCAGAAAGTTAAATTTTCACGTCAGCGTTCTATAAGCAATTTTTGTTTATTCAGTATAATTTGCAATTAACACTTTAATTTTTTAAATTAATCACCACAGATGTCTTATTTATCTATCTATTTATTTGTTTTTGGCGGTGCCGGGTCTTCGTTGCTGTGAGTAGGCTTTCTCTAGCTGTGGCGCACAATGGCTCCTCTTCACTTCGGCGCTCGGGCTTCTCATCACAATGGCTTCTCTTGTTGCGGGGCACAGGTTGTAGGCACGTGAGCTTCAGTAGATGTGGTGTGAGGGCTCAGTAGTTGCGCCGGATTAGTTGCTCCACAGCCTGTGGGATCTTCCCAGATCACGGATCAAACCCGTGTCCCCAGCATTGGCCGGTGGATTCTTAACCACAGGACTAGCAGGGAAGCCCCTACGCTTTAATTTTAGTAGACAATTCAAATATTAGAAAAATAACATTTGAAAGCATGAAAATAATTTAAATTTTACATTAACTTCATTTTATGTGTTTATAAAAATATATTCAATATATTTCACAAAGTTTGAAATTAGTTGCATTTACCTTTTAAATTCTTTAGCCCATTACCATTACTAGAACATAGGCTATGTGAAAATCTCAGTGAACACTATAAATAGTGACTTTGCAAAAATGAAGAAAATATAAACAGCTTGAAATATGTATTTACTAGTTTGTAAATAATACGTCTTTTTAAAATTGAAGCAATATTGGCTACGTTTCATGCGTACAACATTACGTTCCTACTTCTGTATACACTACAGTGGGCTCATCACCAGAAGTTTCGTTTCCATCTATCACCTTGGAGTCGCTACCCTTCCCCCACCTCACCTTCCTCCCATCTATTCCTCTCTGCCCCTGCTTTGTTCTCTGTATTTATGTGTTTCTTTTTATTTAGTCTGGCTTGTTCATTTATTTCGGTTTTTTGTTTGTTCTTTATATTCCCCATATGAGCAAAAATCACACAGTTTATTTGTCCTTCTCCATCTGACTTATTTCACTTAGTGTAATATCCTTAAGATCCGTATTGTCTCCGATTGCAAGATTTCATCTTTGTACGGCTGGCGGTATTCCACTGAACATGCATGTGCCACATCTTAGTTATCCTTTCATCCACCAATGGGCACTGAGGCTATTTCCACAGCTTGGCTATTGTAAATGATACTGTGATAAACATGTGAGATGCATATATCTCTTAAGTTGGTGTTTTCATATTTGCGGGATAAATACCCAAAAGCAGAATAGCTGGATTATATGGTAATTCTAGTCTTAATTTTTTGAGGAATCTCCATACTGTTCTCAATAATGGCTGTACAAATTTACATTCCTCCAAAAGTATACACAGATTCCCTTTTCTCCACATCCTCATCAACATTTGTTATTTCTTGCCTTTCTGATAATAGCCATTCTGACAGGCATGGTGATATCTTGTGATTCTGATTTGTATTTTCCTAATAATTAGTGATGTTGAACATCTTTTTCATGTGCCTGTTGGCCATCTGAGTGTCTTCTTTGGAAAAACGTCTATTCAGCACCTCTGCCCATTAAAAAAAAAAAATTGAGTTGTGTTTTTTCAATGTTGAGTTGTATGAGTTCTTTATATACTTTGAATATCAAGCCCTTATCAGATATACAATTTTTATATATCTTCTCCCATTTCGTAGGTTGTCTTTTAATTTCTGTTGATGGTTTCCTTTGCTATGCAAAAGCTTTTTAGTTTGATACAGTTTGATTTATTTTTGCTTTTGTTTCCCTTGCCTGCAGTGACATATCCAGAAAGATAATGCTCCAATCCACGTGAAAGAGAATACCGTATAGTTTTTGTCTAAGAGTTTTATGATTTCAGGTCTTACATTCAAGTCTTTAATCCATTTTGACATTTTGAGTTGATTCTTTGTGAATGGTATGAGGTAGTAGTCTAGTCTCTCTCTCTCTTTTTTTTTTTATTTGCATGTGGTTGTCCAGTTTTCCCAACACCATTGATTGATGAGACTATCCTTTCTCTAATAAAGCACATCTTTATTTGGTTACTTGTCCAGCCTTATCTGGTCCACCAAAAGAATACCTAGGTACATGTGATAGTAATTAAATGAGGTCATTTTGATATTGTCTCAGTTGTATTGTCTTATTTTGTTGTTATGAAGGTAGACTTATCAAAGGTAAGAGTAAAGAACATATCTAACGGTTTATTAGTTTGCTGATTAACTTTAAAAATTTAGACTTATTATATATAAGCCTCCATTTTTACTCTAGCTCTGGGGCACCTTCTTTTCTCTCTTCACATCAACTCACTTGTGCCCAACTGATGACATTACTTCCTAGTTCGTGGAAAAAAAGAGGCAACAGAAAAGAACTTCTTTCTGCACTTCCCACCTTCTCCTGCATTTCTGCTCTTAGACTCTGTCTCCGTCCAGGCACCACAAGTTTAAGTGTCTATCTAAGGCCACTCTCTCCACTTGCGCACTGAATCTCAGTCCTTCTCAGCCAAGGGCATCACTCCTACCACTGCACTCTCTGGTCCCTGTCCCTCTGTACTTTCTCATTCCTATCAGTATGTGAAAATACTGAGATATTCTTATCTTAAAAATCCTTCCCCTTGAGCCTGCATCTCTTTCTACACTATGCAACATTTCTTTCCTTCCCTTTATGGTAAAATTATTTGAAAGGATTGGTTGTACTCTTGTTCTCTTCCTCATCTACTATTTTGTCTTTAATTCTCTCCATTTCTTTCATTAAGAGATGGGTTTATAGACTCACAGACATACAGAACAGACTTGTGGTTGCTAAAGATTGGGGGACTGGAGGAGGGAAGAATGGGAGTTTGGAATTAGCACATGCAAACTATTATATATAAGATGGATAAACAACACGGTCTTACTGTATAGCACTGGGAGCTATATTCAATATTCTGTGACAAACTATAATGGAAAAGAATATGAAAGAGAATATATGTATGTATAACTGAATCACTCTGTTCTACAGCAGAAATTAACACAATGTAGTAAATCAGATCTATTTCAATAAATTTTTCTAAAAAAGAAGTGGATTGGGAATTCCCTTGGTGGTCCAGTGGCTGACTTCACGCTCCCAATGGAGGGAGCCTGGGTTGGATCCCTGGTCAGGGGACTAGATCCTACATGCTGTGACTAATGATCTTGCATGCTGCAAGTAAGACCCCATGCAGCCTAATTAATTAATTAATTAAAAAAGAGGTGGGTTTGTGAGGTCCATACCTCCCCTCCATGAATCTAAACAGGTTTGTAAGTGTCTTGTAACCAATAGAATGAAACAGAAGTCATGCTGTATCATTTCTGAGGCTAGCTTATAAAAGATGATATAACTTCTGCCTTATTCACTGCAACATGCCTTTGGAGCCATGAGTGCCATGTAAGAATTTTATCTCAAGGTTTCCATGCCATGAAGAAACACAGGCTGCTTGGAGAGGACACATGTAGGTGTTCTAGCCAACAGCTGTAGCAAAGAACCAGCTGACAGCCAGCATCAACTGCCAGATGTGTAAAAGAAAGTGGTTTCAGATGATTCCAGCTCTTATCATTTAAGTCACCCTCAGCCTGTAAGTGTCTTCAGATAAGGACCAAGACATCACTGAGCAAAGACAAGCCAGCCTCACCATGTCCTTTCTGATACAGTATTCTGTATCAATTTTGGTGGTGGTATGTTAGGTGGCAAAAGTAACTGGAGTAGTGTGTGTGTGTGTGTGTGTGTGCGTGCGTGTGTACATACATAGTAAATTCATGTATTTCTTAGTTTTATCTGCTGAGAAGGCCTAGAAACAATGGCATCATACTAGCAACGAGAACATCTGGCACCTAGATCCTGGTTTCCAAATACTGCGCTGTGCTGTGCTTAGTCACTTAGTCATGTCCAATTCTTTGTGACTTCATCAACTATAGCCCACAGGCTCCTCTGTCCATGGGAATTCTCCAGTCAAGAATACTGGAGTGGGTCACCATGCCCTCCTCCAGGGGATCTTCCCAACCCAAGAATCAAACCCAGGTCTCTCATGTTGCAGGCAGATTTTTTTTACTGACTGAACCACCAGAGAAACCCAAGAATACTGGAGTGGGTAGCCTATCCCTTCTCCAGGGGAATCTTTCCAAACCAGGAATCAAACTGGGGTCTCCTGCATTGCAGATGGATTCTTTACCATCTGAGCTACCTGGGAAGCCCCTTTCAAATACTATCTTTTGTTAAAAGAAGCCAGAGCCACTTGAAGAAATGGTTGATTATTGGGCTAAGTCAGGAAAAGAACAAATTGAGCCTAGATTGCCTTTTGTTCCAGAAAGTAAGGAAAGAGACTGGTCCAAGATGACAGAGTAGAAGGATGTGCACTCGTCTTTTTCTGCCAGAGCACCAAAATCACAACTAGCTTTTGAACAACCATCAACAGGAAGACACTGGAAGCTACCCAAAAAAGATACTCCATATCCAAGGACAAAGAAGAAGCCACAACGAAATGGTAGGAGTGGCACAATCACAATAAAATAAAATCCTATTGAAGAAGGAATTCACAGGGCCTGGACCCCATCTGAGGCCTGTTCATGCTGATCATGCTCAGCCACCTCTCCAACAGACTCTGAACTCTGTGCTTAGTGCCTATGGAAACTACAACAGAAGGGTAAGACCCTCTCCAGACAGGGGAATCTTGAAGATCACATCCAGGTTACTCATCGACTAAGAGAAAACATACTCTAATCACCCCTGCCTCCGGACAGGTCATAAATTTTTTCTGCATCTATTGGAATGTAGAAAGTGAAAGTGGAGAGTGAAAAAGTTGGCTTAAAGCTCAACATTCAGAAAACGAAGATCATGGCGTCTTGTCCCATCTCTTCATGGGAAATAGATGGGGAAACAGTGGAAACAGTGTCAGACTTTATTTTTTGGGGCTCCAAAATCACTGCAGATGATGACTGCAGCCATGAAATTAAAAGACGCTTACTCCTTGGAAGGAAAGTTATAACCAACCTAGATAGCATATTCAAAAGCAGAGACATTACTTTGCCAACAAAGGTCCATCTAGTCAAGGCTATGGTTTTTCCAGTGGTCATGTATGGATGTGAGAGTTGGACTGTGAAGAAAGCTGAGCACCAAAGAATTGATGCTTTTGAACTGTGGTGTTGGAGAAGACTCTTGAGAGTCCCTTGGACTGCAAGGAGATCCAACCAGTCCATTCTGAAGGAGATCAGCCCTGGGATTTCTTTGGAAGGAATGATGCTAAAGCTGAAACTCCAGTACTTTGGCCACCTCATATGAAGAGTTGACTCGTTGGAAAAGAGTCTGATGCTGGGAGGGATTGGGGACAGGAGGAGAAGGGGACGACAGAGGATGAGATGGCTGGATGGCATCACTGACTCTATGGACGTGAGTCTGAGTGAACTCCGAGTGTTGGTGATGGACAGGGAGGCCTAGCGTGCTGCGATTCATGGGGTCTCAAAGAGTCGGACACAACTGAGCAACCGAACTGAACTGAACTGAACTGAGGGTCCT
>NW_011494842.1:5577882-5597631 GCF_000754665.1 Bison bison bison | reverse complement strand
AAGGAATGATGCTAAAGCTGAAACTCCAGTACTTTGGCCACCTCATGCGAAGAGTTGACTCATTGGAAAAGACTCTGATGCTGGGAGGGACTGGGGGCAGGAGGAGAAGGGGACGACAGAGGATGAGATGGCTGGATGGCATCACTGACTGGATGGACGTGAGTCTGAGTGAACTCCGGGAGTTGGTGATGGACAGGGAGGCCCGGCGTGCTGCAATTCATGGGATCACAGAGTCAGACATGATTGAGCAACTGAACTGAACTGAACTGATTGGAATGTAACCACAGGCTTATCAATTATTAACTGTTTGGAATGTAACTGTGGGCTTATTGATGATTACCTGTTTGAACACATAACACACGAATGATGGGGTTATTGTGATTGTATTTACCCTTTCTTTGTTTATGTAAGTCTCAAGGAATTCGGGGTGGTGGGTTTGGACACGTACACATGGGGTATAAAAGATTTTCACAAATGCTGGTCGGGGTCCTTGGCTAAGAGGAGACTCTGCTTTGGGTGTGCCGGTGTAGTAAACTGCACTCCACTATCTGCGTTGTCCTTCTGAGTGAGTTTGTTTCCTGGAACGCGTGGCTATAACACTATACCCACTGAGTGGGTGACCCACAAACCGGAGAACAATAAAACCAAAGAAATTCTCACACTGTTGTGAAGGTTCTAGACCCCACATCAGGCTCCCCAGATGGGGGATCCAGCCAAGGTATTGGGAATCCCAAGGGAATCTGACTTTGAAGGCCAGTGGGACTTGATTATAGGAGCTCCACAGGACTAGGAGAAACAGACTCCACTCTTGGAGGGCACAAGCAAAACCTGTGTGCACCAGGACCAAGGGGAAAGGAACAGTGACCCCCGCAGAAGACTGAGCCAGACTTACCTGTGAGTGTTTGAGGATCTCCTGCAGAGGATTGGGTCAGCAGTGGCCTGCCATAGTGGGAGGGGCACTGGCAGCAGCAGTCTTGGTGTTGCCAAAATCTTGGTTCTTTGTGGACCAAGGCCAAACAAATGCAGACAGAGTTATGGAGGAGAAAGAAAGAGCAGGTCTATTACTTTGCCAGGCAAAGGGTGAACACAGTAAGCTAGTGTCTCAAGAACGGGTTTCCCTTCCCTGGTGAGTAAAGTGAAAGTGAAGTCGCTCAGTCGTGTCCAACTCTTTGCAACCCCATGGACTATAGCTTACCAGGCTCCTCCGTCCATGGGATTTTCCAGGCAATAGTACTGGAGTGGATTGACATTTCCTTCTCCAGGGGATCTTCCCAACCCAGGGCTCGAACCTGGGTCTCCCATATTTTAGACAGACGAAGGTTATATAGTCAGGCAGGAGTATGTGATAAGGATCAAGGCAGTAACAGTCTTGTATTCTTCTTTCTTCTGCAGTTTCCAAAGGTGGGGTTGCTGACAAGATTAGGGTGTGTGCAGGGTCTAAAGAAGAGAAGCGAAAAGCAAAGGAGAAAAGGAAAGATATAAACATCTGAATGCAGAGTTCCAAAGAATAGCAAGAAGAGATAAGAAGGCCTTCCTCAGCGATCAATGCAAAAAAAACAGAGGAAAAAGGGAACATTTCATGCAAAGATGGGCTCAATAAAGGACAGAAGTGGTATGGACCTAACAGAAGCAGAAGATATTAAGAAGAGGTGGCAAGAATACACAGAAGAACTGTACAAAAAAGATCTTCATGACCCAGATAATCACGATGGTGTGATCACTGACCTAGAGCCAGACATCCTGGAATGTGAAGTCAAGTGGGCCTTAGAAAGCATCACTACGAACAAAGCTAGTGGAGGTGATGGAATTCCAGTTGAGCTATTTCAAATCCTGAAAGATGCTGCTGTGAAAGTGCTGCACTCAATATGCCAGCAAATTTGGAAAACTCAGCAGTGGCCACAGGACTGGAAAAGGTCAGTTTTCATTCTAATCCCAAAGGCAATGCCAAAGAATGCTCAAACTACCACACAATTGCACTCATCTCACACGCTAGTAAAGTAATGTTCAAAATTCTCCAAGCCAGGCTTCAGCAATACATGAACTGTGAACTTCCAGATGTTCAAGCTGGTTTTAGAAAAGGCAGAGAAACCAGAGATCAAATTGCCAACATCCACTAGATCATCGAAAAAGCAAGAAAGTTCCAGAAAAACATCTATTTCTGCTTTATTGACTATGCCAAAGCCTTTGACTGTGTGGATCACAATAAACTGTGAACAATTCTGAAAGAGATGGGAATACGAGAGCACCTGACCTGCCTCTTGAGAAACCTATATGCAGGTCAGGAAGCAACAGTTAGAACTGGACATGGAACAAATAGGAAATAGACTGGTTCCAAATAGGAAAAGGCTATATCACTACATCAAGGCTGTATATTGTCACTCTGCTTATTTAACTTATATGCAGAGTACATCATGAGAAATGCTGGGCTGGAAGAAGCACAAGCTGGAATCAAGATTGCTGCGAGAAATATCAATAACCTCAGATATGCAGGTGACACCACCCTTATGGCAGAAAGTGAAGAGGAATAAAAAAGCCTCTTGATGAAAGTGAAAGAGGAGAGTGAAAATGTTGGCTTAAAGCTCAACATTCAGAAAATGAAGATCATGGCATCTGGTCCCATCACTTCATGGCAAATAGATGGGGAAACAGTGAAAACAGTGTCAGACTTTATTTTGGGGGGCTCCAAAATCACTGCAGATGGTGACTGCAGCCATGAAATTAAAAGACGTTTACTCCATGGAAGCAAAGTTATGACCAACCTAGATAGGATATTCAAAAGCAGAGACATTACTTTGCCAACAAAGGTCCATTTAGTCAAAGCTATGGTTTTTCCAGTGGTCATGTATGGATGTGAGAGTTGGACTGTGAAGAAAGCTGAGCACCAAAGAATTGATGCTTTTGAACTGTGGTGTTGGAGAAGACTCTTGAGCGTCCCTTGGACTGCAAGGAGATCCAACCAGTCCATTCTGAAGGAGATCAGTCCTGGGTGTTCTTTGGAAGGAATGATGCTAAAGCTGAAACTCCAGTACTTTGGCCACCTCATATGAAGAGTTGACTCATTGGAAAAGAGTCTGATGCTGGGAGGGATTGGGGACAGGAGGAGAAGGGGACGACAGAGGATGAGATGGCTGGATGGCATCACTGACTCTATGGACGTGAGTCTGAGTGAACTCCGAGTGTTGGTGATGGACAGGGAGGCCTAGCGTGCTGCGATTCATGGGGTCTCAAAGAGTCGGACACAACTGAGCAACCGAACTGAACTGAACTGAACTGAGGGTCCTAGGTGGTCCATCTCTTAATCCTGATGAACCTTTGCCTCAAGTGGTTTTGTTTCTTCTTCCCCTTTGATTAGCAACTCTTCTGCCCTTTGGAACTCAGAGGTCATGAGTTCCAGGCCAGAGTTCTGGCCAGAGTTCCAGTTCAGGCAGGCCAGAGTCCTGTCTACAAGGAATGGGGAACAAAAAGGCCTCTGTGCCCAGGAGTCCCACAGGGCTCTGCTTGGCATCACTGGGAGATGCATCTCAGTGTAAGTCCCCTTGGAGGTCTTTTCCAATAGCCCTACCATAGAGCCTGTAGACTCCAGGACTGGGCCACCTCAGGCCAAACAACCAACAGGGAGGGTGTGCAGCCCCAGCCATCAGCAGACAATTGGATAAAGTTTTACTGAGCAAGGCCCTGTCCACCAGAGCAAGATCCATTTTTTCCCACAACCAGTCCTTCCCATCAAGAAGCTTGATGCAAGCCTCTTATCCTTATCCACTAGAGGGCAGACAGAAAAAATAAGAACTACAAACCAGCAGCCTCCAGAACTAAGACCACAATCACAGAAAACTAACCAAAATGAAAAGAAATAGGAATATGTTCCAGATGAAAGAACAAGATAAATCCCTAGAAAAACAACTAAATGTAGTGGAGATAGGCAACCTCCTATAGAAGAATTCAGAAGAATGATAATGAAGATAACCCAGATCTTGGGAAAAGAATGGAGAAGATGCAAGAAATGTTTACCAAAGACCCAGAAGAACTAAAGAACAAACAAAAAGAGATGAACAATACATTAGAACGAATCAATAGCAGAATAACTGAGGCAGAAGAACTGATTAGTGACCTGCAAGACAGAATGGTGGAAATCATTGCTGCAAAACAGAATATAGAAAAAAGAATGAAAAGAAGTTAAGACAGCCTAAGAGCCCTCTGGGACAACATTAAATGGCCTAATATTCACATTATAGGGGTCCCAGAAGGAGGAGAGAGAAAGGACCTGAGAAAATATTTAAAGAGATAATTAGCTGAAAACTTCCCCAACATGGGAAAGAAAATAGTCAATGAAGTCCAGGAAGCACAGTGAGTCCCAGGCAGAATAAACCCAAGGAGGAACACACCGAGACACACAGTAATCAAACTGATGAAAATTAAAGACAAAGATACATTATTAAAAGAAACAAGGGGAAAAAAACAAATAACATACAAGGGAAATCCTATAAGGTTATCAGCCAATTTCTCAACAGAAACTCTACAAGCCAGAAGAGAATGGCATGACATATTCCAAGTGACGAAAGGGAAGAACCTACAACCAAGAATACCCAGCAAGACTCTCATTCAGATTTGATAGAGAAATCAAAAGCTTTCTTCACAAATAGTTAAGAGAATTCAGCACCACTAAACCAGTTTTGGAGAAGGAAATGGCAACCCACTCCAGTGTTCTTGCCTGGAGAATCCCAGGGACGGCAGAGCCTGGTGGGCTGCCGTCTATGGGGTCGCACAGAGTTGGATACGACTGAAGTGACTTAGCAGCAGCAAACCAGTTTTACAATAAATGCTAAAGGAACTTTTCAAGGCAAGAAACACAACAGAAGGAAAAGATATATAAAAAAAAAAAAACCCCAAACAATGAACAAAATGGTAATAGAATCATACATATTGATAATTAAGTATAAATGGATTAAATGCACCAACCAAAAGACATAGACTGGCTGGGTGGATACAAAAACAAGTCCCATATATATGTTGTCTACAAGATACCCACCTCAGACACTTACAGGCTGAAAGTAAGGGGATGGGAGATGGTATTTCATGCAAATGGAAATCATAAGAAAGCTGGGGTAGCAATACTCATATCAGAAAAATAGACTTTAAAACAAAGACTGCTATAAGAGACAAAGAAGTAGACTATGTAATGATCAAGTGTTCAATCCAAGAAGAAGTTATAACAATTATAATATATATGCATCCAACATAGGAGCACCTCAATATGTAAGGCAAATATTAACAAACATAAAGGGAAAAATTGACAGTAACACAAAGTGGGGGACTTTCATACTTTAAAATATTTTAAAGTATTTGTTTTAAATACTTTAAAATATTTTAAATACTTTAAAAATACTTTAAATATTTAGTACTTTAATACCCCACATTCATCAATGGAGAGATCATCCAGACAGAAAATCAGGCCGTAAATGACACTTTGGACGAGTTGGACTTAATTGATATTTATAGAGCATTCCATCCCAAAGCAGCAGAGTACCTCTTTTTCTCAAGTGCACACAGAACATTCTCCAGGATTGACCATATACTTGGCCACAAGGTGAGCCTTGGTAAATTTAAGAAACTGAAATCATACCAAGCATCTTTTCTGATCACAACACTGTGAGATTAGAAATAAACTATGAGAAAAAAACTCTAAGAAACACAAACGCGTGATGGCTAAACAATATGCTACTACACAACCACTGGATCACTGAAGAAATCAAAGAATAAATTAAAAAAATACCTAGAGACACATGAAACTGAAAGCATAACGGTCCAAAACTTAGGCAAGCAGCAGAAACTGCTCTAAGACGGAATTTTATAGCAGTATAATCTTACCTCAAGAAACTAGAAAAATTTCAAATAAACAACCTAACCTTATACCTAAAACAACTAGAAAAAGAAGAACAAGCCCAATCTAAAGTTGGTATGAGGAAGAAAATCATAACGATCAGAGCAGAAATGAATGAAATAGAGACAAAGAAAACAATCACAAAGATCAATGAAACTGAAAGCTGGTTATTTGAGATGATAAGCAAAATTGATAAACCTTTAGCCAGACTCATCAAGAAAAAAAGAGAGAGGACTCAAATCAGTAAAATTAGAAATGAAAAAGGAGAAGCTACAACTGACTCCAAAGAAATACCAAGGATCATAAGAGACAACTGTGAACAGCTGTATGCCAGGAAAATGGACAACCTAGAAGAAATGGACAAATTCTTAGAAAGGTACAGTCTCCCTAGACTGAACCAGGAAGACATGGTAAATATGAACAGACCAATCACAAGCACTGAAATTGAAACAATGATTAAAAACCTCCCAACAAACAAAAGTCCAGGACCCAACGGCTTCACAGCTGAATTTTGTCAAATATTTAGAAAAGAGTTAACACCTATCCTTCTGAATCTATTCCAAAAAGTCACAGAGGAAGGAAAACTTCCCAACTCATTTTACAAGGCTGCCATCACCCTAATACCAAAATCAGACAAAGATACCACACAAAAAAAGAAACTTACAGGCCAATATCACTGACGAACATAGATACAATAATCCTCAACAAAATACTAGCAATCCATATCCAGCAATACATTAAAAAGACCATATACCATGATCAAGTGGGATTCATCCCAGGAATGCAAGGATTTTTTAACATCTGCAAATAAATCAATGTGATACACCATATCAACAAATTGAAGAATAAAAACCATATGATCCTCTCAAAAGATGCAGAAAATCTTTTGACAAAATTCAGCACCCATTTATGATAAAAACTCTCCAGAAAGTGAGCATAGAGGCTACATACCTCAACATAATAAAGGCCATATATGACAAACCTACAGATAGCATCATACTCAGTGGTGAAAAGCTGAAAGCATTCCAGGAACCCTAACATCAGGAATAAGACAAGGATGTCCACTCTCACCACTTTTAGTCAACATAGTTTTGGAAGTCCTAAATGCAGCAATCAGAGAAGAAAAAGAAGTAAAAAGAGTCCAAATTGGAAAAGAAGTTAAACTGTCACTGTTTATGTACATGATACTGTACATAAAAGATCCTGAAGATGCTACCAGAAAACTACTAGAACTCATCAATGAATCTGGTAAGGTTGCAGTTTACAAAATTAATACACAGAAGTCTGCTGCATTTCTATACACTAACAATGAAAGATCAAAAAAGAGAAATTCAAGAAGCAATTCTATTTACTACAGCATCTAAAGAATAAAATACCTAGGTATAAACCTACCTAAGGAGACAAAAGACCTGTACTACAAAAACCATAAGATGCTGATGAAAGAAATCCAAGAAGACATAAACATATGGGAAAATATACCATGTTCATGGAGTGGAAGAATCAATTTTCTCAAAACGACTATACTACCCAAGGCAACCTACAGATTCAATACAATCCCTATCAAATTACCAATGGCATTTTTCACAGAACTAGAACCAAAAAATCTCAAAAATTTTATAGAGAAACAAAAGACCCTGAATAGCAAAGCAATCTTGAAAAAGAAAAAAGGACCTGGAGCAATCAGGCACCCTGATTTCAGACTATACTATAAAGCTAAAATCATCAAAACAGTATGGTATTGGCACAAAAAGAAATATAGACCAATGGAACAGGATAGAAAACTGAGAAATAAGCCCATGCCCTTATAGTCAATTAATCTGTGACAAAGGAGGCAAGACAACACAATGTTGGAAAGACAGCCTCTTCAACAAATGGTGCTGGGAAAACTAGACAACCACGTGTGAAAAAATGAAATGGACTTCCTGGTGGTCCAGTAGCTAAGACTCCTCACTCCCACTGCAGGGGGCCTGGGTCCAATCCCTGGTCAGAGAACTAGGTTCCACGTGCCCCAACTAAGAAATCATATGCCGCTACTAAAATCTGGTGCAGTCAAATAGATAAATAAATTTTAAAAAATGAAATTAGATCATCCCTTAACTCTATATGCAAAAATAACCTCAAAATGGATTAAAGACCTAAATGTGAGACCAGACACTATAAAACTCCTAGAGGAAAACATAGGCAGAACACTCTCTAACATAAATCACAGCAACATCTTTTTTGATCCATCTCTCAGAATAATGGAAATAAAAGCAGAACTAAACAAATGGGGCCTACTGAAATGTAAAAGCTTTTGTAGAGCAAAGTGGAAACAATAAAGACAATCCACAGATTGGGAGAAAATATTTGTAAATGTGACCAATAAGGAATTAGTCTCCAAAATTTACAAACAACTTATAACACTTACTAACATCAAAACAAACAACCCACTAAAAATATGGGCAGAAGGCCTGAATAGACATTTCTCCAAAGAGGATATACAGATGGTAATTAGGTACATGAAAAGATGTTCAGCATCACTAGTTATGAGAGAAATGCAAGTCAAAACTACAGTGAGGTATCACCACATGCTGGTCAGAACGGCTATCATTAAAAAATCCAAAACCAACAAATGCTAGAGAGGGTGTGGAGAGAAGGGAACTCTCCTGCACTGCTGATGGGAATGTAAATTGGTATAACCACTATGGAGAACTTAAAAAACTAAAAATGGAGTATGGAGTTTCCTTAAAAAACTAGAAATAGAGCTACCTACAACCTCACTCCTGGGCATATATCCAGAGAAAAACATGGCCCCAAAAGATCCATGCACCCTAACATTCATTGCAGCACTGTTTACAATAGCCAAGACATGGAAGCAACCCCAGTGTCCATTGACAGAGGAATGGACAAAGAAGATGTGGTGTATATATATACAGTGGAATATTACTCAGCCATTAAAAAGAGTGAGATAAGACCATTTACAGCAACATGGATGGACCTAGAGAGCGTCATACCGAGTGAAGTAAATCAGAGAGAGAAGGAGAAATATATGACATCCCTTATATGTGGAATCTAAAAGGAAATAACAGAAATGCACTTATTTACAAAGCAGAAAGAGAATCACAGACTTAGAAAACAAACTTACGGTTGCTGGGGGAAAAGGGATAGTTGGGACTTTGGGAAAGTCAGGTATACACTGTTACCTTTAAAATGGGTAACCAACAAAGACCTATTGTATAGCACATGGAACTCTGCTCAATGTTATGTGCCAGCCTGGATGGGAGAAGGGTTTGGGGGAGAATGGATATATGAATGTGTATGGCTGAGTCCCTTCACTGTTCACCTGAAACTATCACAACATGGTTGATTGGCTGTATCTCAATACAAAATGTTTTTGGGGTTAAAAAAATAATAAAATTTAAGAAAAAAGAAAGTAAGGAAACGATCAAATAATATTGAGGATATTGCAGAAGGACACAGAAGCTAGCTTGAAGGACTTTCCCATTTGCCAAATTAGGATAATTTTTTTTTAACCTTACTTTCTGTTTAATTCATTTTGCCAAACACACACAGTGAGAACTTTAATCTAACTAACTGTACAGAAAATAGAATCTGTAGCAAACATAACAGGATACACCTAAGTCCCTGGCAAGCTGGATCCTCATCAACAAATCACCAAGATCCGCCTATAAATGGCCTTCTGAGAGGGACGTCCTAGGAGGAAGAAGCAGAGATCTGCCAGTTTCCCAAGAAACTGCTTCGGGGTGGGGGCGAGGTGGTGGGGGAGGCACAAAAAGTAGGAGAACTTACGTTACTTGGATCTCTGATCACCACACTCAGAAGAGCTGTTGTCTCTGATTGCTGGCCAAACTCAAAGTGTTGTCTTCCCAGATCTCTAGTCGTGGGCATCCTGTCTGCATCCGTAGGGGATAAGTTTCAAGTTAAGTAGTTCTGAAGCTTCTGCTTTTCCAGAATGTGCAATATAAACTTGGGGTGTGGGGTGAAAGTGGGGAAAGGTAGATAAAGTCATAATTGCTGGTGTTACCAGTGCAGAGTCTGAGGTCCCAGACTTCAGGACCTGGCTTCAGGAGGCAACAAGAGAGGGTGCCAAGTCACCAGCAAAAGAGTTCAACTGCCTAAGCCTCAGTACTGTCAAACAGTGCCCCAGAGGTATAAGGGAGTTCAACAGCAGTGGCCCGAGGTCTCTTCCAAGCCGACAGGGGTCTGGGAGTCGCAAAGGCCAAAAGGGAACTTGTTCACATTCTGTCACGTTTTGCAAATGACAGCCGTGGGCAGCAAGACTTCCACGATGGCTCAGTAGTAAAGAATCCACTTGCAATGCAAGAGACGCAGGAGATGTGGGTTCAGTCTCTGGGTCAGGAAGATCCCCTAGAGTAGGAAAAGGCAATCTGCTCCAATATTCTTGCCTGAAAAATCCCATAGACAGAGGAGCCTGGCAAGTTACAGTCCAAAGGGTCACAAAGAGTCGGACATGACTGAGCGCACACACACAGCCAATGGCCAGCAGGTGATCCTTCTCGCCGAGCTCTTGAGACAAGGTGAGGATGCTGCCCTTCACATTCTTCATCTTCACCCCTATCAGCACCAGGATGTCTCACTACTTGCCCAGCTTGCACAGGAGCTCCTCAGTGGTGCCTGATGACAAGTAGAGGGGTCCAAGCCACTATCAGGGAAATGCTTCCCGCTTCTCTCTCCCTGCACCAGCTAGGAACCCATGGGGCACTGCTGCTGGAGCAGCTCAGATGCCTGTGAACTTCACTTGCACCAGCAGGCCCATGGGCTTCCCATTCTCTCCTGTGGGAGTGATAGGGGCTGGTGAGCATGAATCTTGGAACCTGGAGATGCCCAAATTTGGGATAACTTGTGCATGAAATTAATGATGAGAATAGTAACTGATTACAATTAATGAAACAAAATAGAAATGTATGGGCCCAGATAATATAAATACATATGATAATAATGGATTACAATTCATTGAATAAAATAGGAATCCATGAGTTCATATGATATAAATAAAGAAAGGAGAAAGAAATTTCTCTTCATAGTAGACTGCTTACTGAAAACTGAAGAAAAAATGATGGAATAAAAAAAATTACCATTTAATAAACATCATCATGCTTATTCTGATGAGTCATTAGTGAATGATGATAAAGCAGAAAGATGAGACTAGATGAAGTGCCAGATACTTAGGAATTACAAAGGGATAGTCATGGCTTTATGGTAGAGAAACTTGCCAGACTGGTTTGGCAGCATCAAGAGTGAGATGGTTTCATCTCCTGTAACTTCTGATGTGATGCAAGGAGAGGAGCACATTATTTCTCTCTTCCCCTTATATGCACTGAGGTTTGTCTCTGTAAGAGACATCTTACACAAATGAAAAGCTTGTACTCTTTAAAAGTGATTCATGGAAGACCGGAGAAATACAGAAGTACTGCTCACAAGTACTGTGGAAAATTCTGAAAGAGATGGGAATACCAGAGCACCTGACCTGCCTCTTGAGAAATCTGTATGCAGGTCAGGAAGCAACAGTTAGAACTGGACATGGAACAACAGACTAGTTCCAAATAGGGAAAGGAGTACGTCAAGGCCGTATATTATCACCCTGCTTATTTAACTTATATGCGGAGTACATCATGAGAAACGCTGGGCTGGAAGAAGCACAAGCTGGAATCAAGATTGCTGCGAGAAGTATCAATAACCTCAGATATGCAAATGACACCACCCTTATGGCAGAAAGTGAAGAGGAACTAAAAAGCCTCTTGATGAAAGTGAAAGAGGAGAGTGAAAAAGTTGGCTTAAAGCTCAACATTCAGAAAATGAAGACCATGGCATCTGGTCCCATCACTTCATGGCAAACAGCGGCTGCCTTTATTTTTTGGGGTTCCAAAATCACTGCAGATGGTGACTACACACATGAAATTAAAAGACGCTTACTCCTTGGAAGGAAAATTGTGACCAACCTAGACAGCATATTCAAAAGCAGAGATATTACTTTGCCAACAAAGGTCCATCTAGTCAAGGCTATGGTTTTTCCAGTGGTCATGTATGGATGTGAAAGTTGGACTGTGAAGAAAGCTGAGCACCAAAGAATTGATGCTTTTGAACTGTGGTGTTGGAGAAGACTCCTGAGAGTCCCTTGGACTGCAAGGAGATCCAACCAGTCCATCCTAAAGGAGATCAGTCCTGGATGTTCATTGGAAGGACTGATGTTGAAGCTGAAACTCCAATACTTTGGCCACCTGATGCGAAGAGCTGACTCTTTTGAAAAGACCCTGATGCTGAGAAAGATTGAGGGCAGGAGGAGAAGGGGACGACAGAGGATGAGATGGTTGGATGACATCACCAACTCAATGGACATGGGTTTGGGTGGACTCCAGGAGTTGGTGATGGACAGGGAGGCCTGGTGTGCTGTGGTTCGTCGGGTCGCAGAGTCGGACACGACTGAGCGACTGAACTGAACAGAACTGACTGCTCACGCTGAAGGAGACTGCAGGTATGTGACAACCAAATGCGATATGTGATCCTAGACCAGAAAAGACAGAGCCATTAATGGGACAGCTGATAAAATCTGAATTGTACCTATGAATTGGATACTCGTATTGATTTCCTGAATAGGATGGTATATAACTTTCCTAGGGCTGCCACAACAAAGTACTGCAAACAGGGTGCTTAAACAGCAGAAATTGATCATCTTACAATTCTGAAGGCTAAAGTCAGAAAACTAAGTGTCAACAGGATTGGTTCTCTCTGAGGGCTATGACAGAAAAGTCTATACCATGCCTCTCCCATAACTTTTCACGGTTTGTTGGCAATCTTTGGCATTCCTTGACTCGCAGTAACAGAAACACTATCTCTGCCTTCATGTTCATATGATATTCTCATGATATGCAGGTCTGTGTCTAAATTTCCCTTTATAAGAACATCAGTTATATTGAATTAAGGGTCCACTTACTGTAGTATGATTTCAATTTAATATAACCAATTACATCTGCAACAACCCTATTTCCAAATAAGATCATATTTGGAGGTACTGGGAGTTAAAGTTTCAATATTTGAATTTTGGAGAAACACAATTCAGCTCATAACAGACAGTTACATTGGGGTTGAGAGAAATAAGCAAACAGAGCCAAATGTTGACAAATGGGGAATTGGGGGGAAAGGACACCAGAGTCCCTGGTACTGTTATTAAATGTTTTCTGTAAGTTCTAAATTGCTTCCAAAAATTTTTTAATTCAATAAAGTGCTGGGTTTATGTATTACACAAGATCCTAGTTTTGAACTTACCATGGGGAAGGAACTATAAGGAGATGATGAAGGTGTTTGGGTGGCATTATTGCAAACTTATCTGAGACATAGTGAGGGTATCAGAAATTAATACATTATATTTACACAGCATTTCATGATTTACCCAAAAGAAAATCTTATTTCATTTGTCCTTCATGACATCAGGTGACTTGTCCAAGATTCTGCTCACATAACTGTTAATGTTAAACTGAAGCATGTTAAAATTTTTAAGTTTATTTGAGCCAAAATGCATGGAATGGTACTGCATCAAACCAGAAGTGGTTATGAACACTCCTCAGACCTGTTGGTATTGTTGTTCAGTCACTAAGTTGTGTCCAGCTCTTTTCGACCTCATGGACTGCAGCACACCAGGCTTCCTCTATACTTCCCTATCTCCCAGAGTTTGTTCAAACTCATGTCCATTGAGTTGGTGATACCATCCAATCATTTCATCTTCTGTTGCCCCCTTCTCCTGCCCTCAATCTTTCCAGCATCAGGGTCTTTCCCAATAAGTCGGCTCTTTGCATCAGGTGGCTAAAATACTGGAGCTTCAGCTTCAGCATCAGTTCTTTCAATGAATATTCAGGGACTGGTTAGATCTCCTTGCTGTTCAAGGGACTCTCAAAAGTCTTCTCCAGCACCACAGTTCGAAAGCATCTATTCTTCAGCGCTCAGCTTTCTTTATGGTCCAACTCTCAAATCCATACAGAACTATTGAAAAAAACGTAGCTTTGACTAGACGAACCTTTTTCAGCAAAGTGTTGTCTCTGCTTTTTGATATGCTGTCTAGGTTTGTCATAGCTCTTTTTCCAAGGAGCAAGTGTCTTTTAATTTCATGACTGCGGCCACTGTCTGCAGTGATTTTGGAGCCCAAGAAAATAAAATCTGCCACCGTTTCCATTTTTTCCCCATCTATTTGCCATCAAGTGATGGGATCAGATGCCATGATCTTAGTTTTTTTCATGTTGAGTTTTAAACTAGCTTTTTCACTCTCCTCTTTCACCTTGATCAAGAAGCTCTTTAGTTCCTCTTTCCTTTCTGCCATCAGCGTGGTATCATCTGCATATTCGAGTTTGTTGATATTTATCCTGGCAATCTTGATTCTAGCTTGTGATTCCGCCCAGTATTACACATGATGTACTCTGCACAGAAGTTAAATAAGCAGCATGACAATATACAGCCTTGTCTGACTCCTTTCTCAATTTTGAATCAGTCTGTGAACACTATGAAAAGGCAAAAAGATATAGCACTGAAATATGAACTACCCAGGTTGGTAGGTGCCCAATATGCTACTGGAGAAGAGTGGAGAAATAACTCCAGAAAAATGAAGAGACAGAGCCAAAGTGAAACAACACCCAGTTGTGGATGTGACTGGTAATGGAAGTAAAGTCCGATGCTGTAAAGAACAACCTGGAGTGTTAGGTCCATGAAGCAAGGTAAATTGGAAGTGGTGAAACAGGAGATGGCAAGAGTGAACATTTACATTTTAGGAATCAGTGAACTAAAATGGACCGGAATGGGTGAATTTAATTCAGATGACCATTATATTTACTACTGTGGGCAAGAATCCCTTCAAAAATATGGAGTAGCCCTTATAGTCAACAAAAGAGTCTGAAATGCAGTACTTGGGTGCAATCTCAAAAATGACAGAATGATCTCTGTTCATTACCAAAGCAAACCATTCAATATCACAGTAAGCCAAATCTATTCCCTGACCAGTAATGGCAAAGAAGCTAAAGTTGAATGGTTCTATGATGACCCACCTGACTGTCTAGAACTAACGCACAAAAGAGATGTCCTTTTCATCATAGGGGACTGGAATGCAACAGCAGGAAGTCAAGAGATACCTGGAGTAACAAGCAAGTTTGGCCTTGGAGTACAAAATGAAGCAGGGCAAAGGATAACAGAGCTTTGCCAAGAGAACACACTGATTATAGCAAACACCCTCTTCCAACAACACAAGAGAAGACTCTACATATGGAGGTCACCAGATGGTCAATACTGAAATCAGATTGATTATGTTCTCTGCGGCCAAAGATGGAGAAGCTCTATACAGTCAGCAAAAACAAGTCTGGGAGCTGACTGTGGCTCAGATCATGGACTCCTGATTGCAAAATTCAGACTTAAATTGAAGAAAGTTGGAAAACCACTAGGAGAAGGCAATGGCAAGCCACTCCAGTACTATTGCCTGGAAAATCCCATGGACGGAGGATCCTGGTAGGCTGCAGTCCATGGGGTTGCTAGGAGTCAGAAACAACTGAGCGACTTCACTTTCACTTTTCACTTTCATGCTTTGGAGAAGGAAATGGCAACCCACTCCAGTGTTCTTGCCTGGAGAATCCCAGGGACAGGGGAGCCTGGTGGACTTCCGACTATGGAGTTACACAGAGTTGGACACAACTGAAGCGACTTAGCAGCAGCAACAGCAGCAGGGAAAACCACTAGACCATTCAGGTATGACCTAAATCAAATCCCTTATGATTGCACAGTGAATGTGACAAATAGATTCAAGGGATTAGATCTGATAAAGTGCCTGAAGAACTATGGACAGAGGTTTGTAACACTGTACAGGAGGCGGTGACCAAGACCATCCCCAAGAAAAAGAAATGTGAAAAAGCAAAATCCAAAAAGTCCAAAAAAGGCTTACAAATAGCTGAAAAGAAAAGAGAAACAAAAGGCAATGGAGAAAAGGAAAGATACATCCATCTGAATGCAGAGTTCCAAAGAATAGCAAGGAGAGATAAGAAAGACTTCCTCAGTGATCAATGCAAAGAAATAGAGGAAAACAATAGAATGGGAAACACTAGAGATCTCTTCAAGAAAATTAGAGATACCAAGGGAACATTTCATACAAAGATGGGCACAACAAAGGACAGAAATGATATGGACCTAACAGAAGCAGAAGATATTAAGAAAAGGTGACAAGAACACACAGAACTATACAAAAAGTCTTAATGACCCAGATAACCACAACAGTGTGATCACTCACCTAGAACCAGACATCCTGGAATGCGAAGTCAAGTGGGGCTTAGGAAGCATCACTAGGAACAAAGCTAGTGGAGGTGATGGCATTCCAGTTGAGCTATTTCAAATCTTAAAAGATGATGCTGTGAAAATGCTGCACTCCATATGCCGATAAATGTGGAAAACTCAGCAGTGGCCCCTGGACTGGAAAAGGTCAGTTTTCATCCCAATCCCAAAGAAAGGCAAGGCCAAAGAATGTTCAAACTACGGCACAATTGCACTCATCTCACATGCTAGCAAAGCAATGCTCAAAATTCTCCAAGCGAGGCTTCAACAGTACGTGAACCAAGAAATTCCAGATGATCAAGCTGGGTTTAGAAAAGACAGAAGAACCAGAGATCAAATTGCCAACATCCATTGGATCACAGGAAAAGCAAGAGGATTCCAGAAAAACATCTACTTCTACTTCATTGAATACATTAAAGCTTTTGACTGTGTGGCTCACAACAAACTGTGGAAAGTTCTTCAAGAGATGGGAATACCATACTACCTTACCTGCCTCCTGAGACATCTGTATGCAGGTCAAGACGCAACAGTTAGAACCGAACATGGAACAACAAACTGGTTCCAAATTGAGAAAGGATTCAGACAAGGCTGTATATTGTCACCATGTTTATTTAACTTATATGTAGAGTACATCATGCCAAATGCCGAGCTGTATGAAGCACAAGTTGGAATCAAGATTGCAAGGAGAAATATCAATAACCTCAAATATGCAGATGACACCACCCTTATGGCAGAAATCGAAGAGGAATTAAAGAGCTTCTTGATGAAAGTGAAAGAGGAGAGTGAAAAGGCTGGCTTAAAACTCAGTATTCAGAAAACAAAGATCATGGCATCTGGTCCCATCACTTGATGGCAAATAGATGGGGAAACAATGGAAACAATGAAGAACTTTATTTTTCTGGGCTCCAAAATCACTGCAGATGGTGACTGAAGCCATGAAAGTAAAAGACACTTGCTTGCTCCTTGGAAGAAAAGCTATGACAAGCCTAGTGAAATGAAGTGAAAATTGCTCAGTTGTGTCCGACTCTTTGCGATCCCATGGACTATACAGTCCATGGAATTCTCCAGGCCAGAATACTGGAGTGGGTAGCCTTTCCCTTCTCCAGGGGATCTTCCCAACCCAGGGATCGAACCCAGGTCTCGCACACTGCAGGCAGATTTTTTATCAACTGAGCTATCAGGGAAGCCCGTGACAAACCTGGATAGCATATTAAAAAGAGAGACATTAATTTGCCAACAAAGGTCTGTCTAGTCAAAGATATGGTTTTTCCAGTGGTCATGTACGGATGTGAGAGTTGGACCATAAAGAAAGCTAAGCACAGAAGAACTCATGCTTTCAAACTGTGGTGTTGGAGAAGACTTTTGAGAATTCCTTGGACTGCAACGAGATCCAACCAGTCAATCCTAAAAGAAAACAGTCCTAAATATTCATTGGAAGGACTGATGCTGAAGCTGAAGCTCCCAATACTTTGGCCACCTGATTCAAAGAACTGACTCATTGGAAAAGACCCTGATGCTGGGAAAGATTGAAGGCAGGAGGAGAAAGGGATGATAGAGGATGAGATGGCTGGATGGCATCACTGACTCCAATACTGATGGCTGGATGGCTGGATGGCTGGATGGACATGAATTTGAGGAAGCTCCAGGAGTTGGTGATGGACAGGGAAGTATGGCATGCTGCTGTCCATGGGGTCGCAGAGTCAGACACGACTGAGCAACTGAACTGAATTGCTTTTCCATGTCTGGTTCTATCTGTTGCTTCTTGACCTGCATACAGGTTTCTCAGGAAGCAGGTAAGGTGGTCTGGTATTCCCGTCTCTTGAAGACTTTCCACAGATTGTTGTAACCCACAGACAAAAGCTTTAGTGTAATCAATGAAGCAGAAGTAGATGTTTTTCTAGAATCCTCCTGCTTTTCCTGTGATCCAATGGATGTTGGCAATTTGATGTCTGGTTCCTCCACCTTTTCTAAATCCAGCGTGTATACCTGGAAGTACATGGTTCTTGTACCGGCTTGAAGTAGGTTCAGCCTAGCTTGAAGGATTTTCAGCATTACCTTGCTAGCATGTGAAAGGAGCACAACTGCACGGGTAGTTTGAACATCCTCAGACCTGACCCAGAGGAAAGCCTTTAATGGAGAAAACGTGGAAGCAAAGAAAGGAAATTATTTGATTGGCTATAGCTTAGTCGATTTGGCTGTGTGTGACTATCTTCCAGTGTTTCTTTTTTTTGGCGAGTGGGGGGAGCGGGTTTGGGCCTGCGCATCCAGCGTTGGGGACCTTAGTTCACCCACCTCGGTGGGACCTGCAGTGGAAAGTGCAGATTCTTAACCACTCCGGGGAAGTCCCTCCTCTAGCTTCTCTTGAGGCATTTATAGGTTTAGATTTTGGCTTAAGTAGACCACCAGGGCATCAGAGTCACCTCAGTCTAAAGTTCTCCTTGTTTAATTAACACAACTCATAAACGATTAGTATGGGGTTTCCCTGGTGGCTCAGTGGTAAAGAATCCGACCGCCAACGCAGGGGACAGGTTCTGGGGTCAATCCCCAATGGGGAAAACATCCCACATGTTGAGGAGCAATTAAGCCCACTTCCACAACTACTGAGCCTGTGCTCTAGAGCTGAGGGAGCAGCAACTACTGAGCTCAAGTGCTACAACTACTGAAGCCTGTGCGCACCTACAGTACTCGCTCGGCAAGACAAGAAGCCACTGCGATAACAAGTCCATGCATAGGTGACTAGAGAGTCGCCCCCGCTTGCCCCAACTAGGAAAAAATGCCCACACAGCCACAAAGAGCCAGAACAGCCATAAATAAAATTTTTTAAAAAATAAAGCTGTGACTGATTTAAAAATATAAATAATTAGTTCAGATTCCCATCTAGTTTCTTTCTTTCTTTCGACTGGTAATGTGGTTTCCTGTGGCAGCAGCAAACGATAATATGAGTTGATTCTAAGCAAAACTGTGACATCCGTTGTACTATTTTGGGGTAAACAAGGTCTTCCCAAGAAAACAATGTTTTTTTTATCAAGGTCAAAGTGGAGTTTAGCTAAGGGGCCCTGCTGCTGCTGCTGCTAAGTTGTTTCAGTCGTGTCGGACTCTGTGCGACCCCATAGACCGCAGCCCACCAGGCTCCGCCGTCCCTGGGATTCTCCAGGCAAGAACCCACTGGAGGTCTATTACCTCTTGGGCTGTTTCCTCCCTCTGCACTCCACCCACCAACCACAATTTATGGGCAGGTCTCCATATAGACTTTGATTTCCCTCACGAAGCTTCAGGCCAGTGCCTGGGGAAGAGAGTTAAGAAAAGGCCTTCAATCCTAGTCCCAATGTCCTCGTTGACATTTCCCACCCGCAATTCTCAGACCAGGGCCCCTCAAGCACATCTCACCCTTCCTTATTATTGCCTCAATAGTTAAGTCCCTATCGTTAACCGTCGCTCCGCTGGCCATCCACGGTCTTTCTCTTTTTATAAACCTCCGATTGGGCACCCGCAGTCCAGTTATAATCCTACTGGAAGTCACAAAGAGAGCATGCCGGGTTTCGGCGCAGCAAGCTCAG
>NW_011494842.1:5575735-5577587 GCF_000754665.1 Bison bison bison | reverse complement strand
AACCTTAATCTTAGAGACCTAGAATGACTTGGGCAGCTGCAACTGGCATGTTTCTGTTGGGACTTCAGTTTCCGAAACACAAGTTAAAAAGCTGGACGTGGGTGTGTGCGTCCTCAGTGGCTCAGTGGTGTCTGACTCTTTGCAACTCTGGATTATAGGCAGCCTCCTCTGTTCTGGCTCCGGGCAAGAATACTGGAGTGGGTTGCCATTTCCTCCTCCAGGGGATCCTCCGGACCCATGGATCCAACCGGTGTCTCCTGCATTGGCAGGCGGATTCTTTTATCACTGAACCATCTGGGAAGCCCAAAAACTGGACAGAGTTTAGGAATTATTTATTCCAGATTATTCACATTATATTGATCGTTCAAAGACTCAGAGGCCTTCCTCTCCTTTTTTCCTCTTGGTTGGGGGAATTAGGGTCAAGCTGGGCAGGTGCAGGACTTGCCGACATCGTTCCCCTTAATCCTGGCAAGGCTGACTAAGGGCTTCCATCCCAGCCTCCTTGCTCAAGCCAGCGGTCAGACTGTGGGTTAGAATGGCCGAGGAGGAGGGCGATGTGGATGAGGAGGATGTGTTCCTGGCATTTGCCCGACATCCCACTCCTCCCAGGGGTCCCCTGCGGCGGGCCATGGACAAAGCCTTCTTTATCTTCCTGGTCCTCATCGCGACACTGCTGATGCTGGAGGCTGTTTGTAAGCTGCTATGGCTGCTACCTTGGGCAAAGTTTGAGGACTGGCTCCTGAGAACGCCTGAGAAGGAGGAGGAGCTGGAATTGTGACCATCTTTCCTAAACCTCCGCTTGCCCTGCCACAGAGGTGAGAGGGGAGACAGGGTGGAGGGGAATGGCACTGTTGGGGGCTTTGGAGGGACAGTTGGATAGCTGAGAGCAACTGTCTTAAAATTTCTGCACCTATACTTCAGGAAATAATTTTGAAAAAGTTTGTTCTTCTCAAGCACTTCTAAGTAAGCATCTAAACTTTATCATCATAAGTTAACATTGTTTCAACGATGTAATTCCTGGGATATACAAAATATTTTAAAATAAATGAATCTTTTGTGTGTCCAGGGGAATTGAAATATCAGAGTGACGGTATCCACTAGCCCTCATTAAAAAATATAATTGGGACTCTTTCCTTTTCTTAATCCATCATTCTCTATTCTCCTAAAACTCCTATTACCATTCGACTTCCCCACAATTTTATGCTTTTATACTTGAAAGTCTTTTATTGACCAGTTTATCACATTTTAAAATATTTTTTTTCTTTGGTTGCACCTATGGGGGAATGTTAATTCCTCTACCAGGGATCTAAGGCCAGCCCCCTGCAATGGAAGCACAGAGTCTTAACCACTGGATGACCAGGGAAGTCCCCTATCACACTTTCTTATATATATATAATTGAGATGAAAAATATTTTTCTTTCTTGTGACCATAAAACTCTAGGTTTTTAGAAATATTTCTTCTGGGTTATCATTACAATTATTATGAGAGCAGAAGTGATAAAATAGCATAAAGATTGTACACATTTTCATAACTTAATATTCAGTTCAGTTCAGTCGCTCAGTCGTGTCTGACTCTTTGTGACCCCATGAATCACAGCACGCCAGGCCTCCCTGTCCATCACCAACTCCCAGAGTTCACTCAGACTCACGTCCATAGAGTCAGTGATGCCATCCAGCCATCTCATCCTCTGTCGTCCCCTTCTCCTCCTGCCCCCAGTCCCTCCCAGCATCAGAGTCTTTTCCAATGAGTCAACTCTTCGCATGAGGTGGCCAAAGTACTGGAGTTTCAGCTTTAGCATCATTCCTTCCAAAGAAATCCCAGGGCTGATCTCCTTCAGAATGGACTGGTTGG
>NW_011494842.1:5572408-5575635 GCF_000754665.1 Bison bison bison | reverse complement strand
CCACAGTTCAAAAGCATCAATTCTTTAGCGCTCAGCCTTCTTCACAGTCCAACTCTCACATCCATACATGACCACAGGAAAAACCATACCCTTGACTAGACGGACCTTTGTTGGCAAAGTAATGTCTCTGCTTTTGAATATGCTATCTAGGTTGATCATAACTTTCCTTCCAAGGAGTAAGTGTCTTTTAATTTTATGGCTGCAGTCACCATCTGCAGTGATTTTGGAGCCCCCCAAAATAAAGTCTGATACTGTTTCCACTGTTTCCCCATCTATTTCCCATGAAGTGATGAACTTAATATTAAAAGTACATTTAAAATGAGATAGACAGGATGGTGTTTATGGTGCCTTGAAAGAACTAGGCTACATGTCTTTTTTTTTTAATTAGAGGATAATTATATTACAATATTGTTACATGTCTCTTTATTTAAGACAAGGTAATGAAATCCCTGATGGTCCATCAGTTAGGACTTGGTGCTTTCATTGCTGTCGCTGGGGGCCAGTTCCATCCCTGGTTGGGGAACTAAGATCCCTGCAAGATTCAGGGCGTGTGTCCCAAAACAAACAAACAAAAAACAACCAAGGTAAAACAAGGTAAAGTTATCCTTAGATTTCATGGTTAAGAACTATACCTTTTTTTTTTTTTCCTTTTTAAATAGAGGGGAAGAAAGTCTATTGTAAAAGAGAAAAAGAAGGAGAAGCTCTAGTGCAAGCATTTATTCAGGAAAACAAATTTTGGGAAAACTGAGAATCTGGAAATTAATCCTTTATATGTCCCAAATCCGAGTACCCTTAGGCGAGTCTTCATGTCCCCCAATTTGAAGACTACAGGCTTAGACGACTGGAGAAAAGTGGTGTGGGATTCTTTAATGGGAGTGAGGGTTTGAGGTTCTGTAACTCCGAGGGATTGGGGATGTAAGCGACTGTGGTCCTAGAAAGTGGCAAGATGCTCCCCCTCTGTGGAATTCTCAAGGATGTGGGAAACTCAGCGATTGGAACCATGTTAACCTTTCCGGTTTCCTCGGAAGTTCACCTTTGGGCCCAGCTTTGCCTCTTCGAGCCCCTCCAGTTTCCCTAAAGTTGGTTTAGGGTGAGGGTGTGGGCGAGGCGGGCGCCAATGTTGGTTTCTTCTCTCTTCCTTCATCAGCTATCCCAGAGGAAGAGGAGGAGACGAGACTCAAGGTATTTTACGAGCCTCGAGCCTCGTTTCTTCTCACAGCTCTTACAGATTCTGCTCAGAGCCCCCTCCCCACATCGCCTGTCCTCAGGCCCTAGAGCTCCTGGACAAAGCACAGCCTCCTTGTCTTCAGCGCCTGCGCCTCGGGAACCCCCTCCAGAAAACGACGGAGAACCAACTAGGTCCCACCTACTTGGTTGGTCATTAGTTCTGTGGTGGAACTTGGAAAGCACGCCAACAATCGCAATAATAATAACAACACATTTGTATAGCGTGTTGTGCTCGTTTGTATGCATGTGTTATGACTTCATGATTGGGAGATGTAGGCACCTGGATGTAGAAGTAGCTTCTGGGCAGCTGCAAGGGAGCGCGCAGACCATAGAAAGGAATGACAGGTACAGTCGATTGAGCCGCGGAAACTGGGACCTGGCAGGTAGGAAAGTAGCGCCACAAGGCTTGTCAAAGCCCAGCGGATAGAAAAGGTTTTATTTCCCTTTTAAGAGACTCCTCCTTTCCATGCATCCCTGTTCAGCCTTGGAGGGCCCAATTCCTCACCCCGCGCTGTTCCGTTATTTCCTCCCCCCCTCCCCAACGTAGAAAGGTGGATCAGTCCTCCCCGCACGCGACTAGCGGTGGTTGGGCCGGGATGCGGGAAGTTTCTGATTGGCGGAGTCGCGGAAGCACCGGGTGAAAAGAGCTCCACAGACGGCGCGCCCCGGTACCGGCGCAGCCAGAGCCGTACGGCAAAATGGCGGCCCTCGGGTATTTAGGACGCCCGGAGGCGACGAATCCGCCCCCTGCAGGCCAGGGTGAAAGGAGCCGCAGACTCTGTGGGCGGCACTGGAGGCTCTAGGAGGGGCGGCCCTACCTTCCTTCCTGCCTGACGGGGGCACTGGATTCCGTGCGACAATATGGCCGCGCCCAGCGCGTGTGGGCGGAAACTCCGCGGCTTCCGGTATGGAGTAGGGCCTGCGGTGGGAGGGGGAAGGAAGACGGAGGGAACCATGCGAGGTTCTGAGATCAGCGGAGAGGGTCGCCTCGAGAGACCGTTTCTGAGGTGGGGGCCCGACGGTGTGGGGAGCGAAGGCGGGGGCAGGAATGTCGAGGGAGAGGTACTGGGGAGTCCCGGGCGCTGAGTCTGAGGGGCAGGCTGTGGGATCTTCCTTCCTATCCCTGAAGGGGAGTGGGGCGGCCAGGGGCTGAACTGGGGGAGGGGGACTTGGCGGGAAGCTCATTTAGGGGAAGGACTGGATTCAGGGCTGGAATCTGAGAGGAATCGGGAGAGCCCAGCGTGGAGCTCACGATCGGTTACAGGTCACTAAAAGAGAATGGGGAAAATTAGGGTGGGGTGAGAAGGAGGGGACTTGAGGTGAAATATCTTCAACCTAGCGCTTCGGTTTGAGGAGACCCACCAGAGGGTGGAATATAGAGATAATTTAAGTATAAAAGGGAATGGATTTTTGGGAGGGAACCTCCTTCTCAGAGGGTCTCCGAGTTGGGGTTATCTTTCAGAATGGGGTGAGGGTTTAGATTTGATATGTGTGAGAGAGAGCGAACAGGGAAGACGGTGGTGCCAGCGGGGTTGTGGTGTCTGTTCGAGAGGATGTCAAGGGAACCTGGAGTGCAGCGTGAGAGGTCGTCCAGGGGTTGAGAGGAAGACTCAACTTGCCAACTCTGAGAAATAGTGGGAAAACGATACTGAAAGACCGGATATAGGCGTGGGGGGTAGAGCTGGGGGTGGGACTTCAGGTTTTCAGAAGGTTTGGAACTCCCACAGTAAAGGGCCAGAAAAACATATGGTACTACTGCTTGCTGAAGCTAGGCAATAAGGACACTGTTGGGCATGGCTGGGTGCTTTTGAAACCCAAGAAGACTGGAAAACGTGTGAGCTGAAGGGATGGGGCGATGCTGGAGGGGCTCTGTCTGAGGCCCCATCCCCTTCCAGCAGGAATTACGAAATCCCCAACACTTCCTCCCTCCGGGGGATTTGATCCCCTATGGCCACCGCTAACAGCATCATCGTGCTGGATGATGATGAAGAAGATGAAGC
>NW_011494842.1:5568288-5572214 GCF_000754665.1 Bison bison bison | reverse complement strand
TGAAGAGGTGAGCTTTAGGGGAGAAGACTGTCGTGCCCCAGGGAGGGGGATGGCTGATTGGCTCTCCTGTCCTTTCTCCCCCACTAACCCCACCTCACCTTTCTCTCAACCCTATCCTTTATCTTTTTCCCCTCCCTTTTCCCCCGTGAACCTTCCAGTTCCTTGCACTGTGTAAGACGCAGACGGCGGATCACCCTGAGGTGGTCCCGTTCCTCTATAACCGGCAGCAGCGGGCCCACCCTCTGTTTTTGGCCTCGGCGGAGTTCTGCAACATCCTCTCTCGGGTCCTCTCTCGGGCCCAGAACCGGCCAGCTAAGCTCTATGTCTACATTAATGAGCTCTGCACGGTTCTCAAGGCCCACTCAGCCAAGAAGAAGCTGAACCTGGCCCCTGCTGCCACCACCTCTAGTGAGCCCTCTGGGAATAACCCTCCCACAGACCCCTCCTCGGACCCAAATGCTGAGACCACTGCCTCTGAGGCCCCAAGGACCCATGGTTCCCGGCGGCAGATCCAGCGCTTGGAGCAGCTGCTGGCACTGTATGTGGCAGAGATCCGGCGGCTTCAAGAAAAGGAGTTGGATCTCTCAGAAATGGATGACCCAGACTCCACTTACCTGCAGGAAGCAAGGTTGAAGCGTAAGCTGATCCGTCTCTTTGGACGGCTGTGTGAGCTGAAAGACTGCTCTTCACTGACAGGCCGGGTCATAGAGCAGCGCATCCCCTACCGTGGTACCCGCTACCCAGAGGTCAATAGGCGCATTGAGCGGCTCATCAACAAGCCAGGGCCTGATACCTTCCCTGACTATGGAGATGTACTGCGCGCCGTAGAGAAGGCAGCTGCTCGGCACAGCCTTGGCCTCCCCCGACAGCAGCTCCAGCTCATGGCTCAGGATGCCTTCCGAGATGTGGGCATCAGGTTACAGGAGCGTCGCCACCTGGATCTCATCTACAACTTTGGCTGTCACCTCACAGATGACTATAGGCCAGGTAGGCATTAGTGAGATACTCCTTGGTAACCCTCATTTGTCAGGTGTGTGTGGTGGAGGGGGCATCTCTTTAGTCCCTACTTCTAGAGTTCTGGGTGACTACACTGACTTTATATCTTCCCACACAGGCATTGATCCCGCACTGTCAGATCCTGTCCTGGCCCGGCGCCTGCGGGAGAACCGAAGCTTGGCTATGAGCCGGCTGGATGAGGTCATCTCCAAGTATGCGATGATGCAAGACAGGAATGAGGAGAGTGAGAGACAGAAGAGAAGAGCCCGGCTCCCCCAGGCCACCTCTTCCCACTCTGAAGATACCCCCAAATCCTCGTTGGATTCTGGTGAGGTATGAAAGGAGAGACCTTGTCCTTCCCCTGCACTGGCCAGGAGGGAGTCTGGGGTGACTGATCGTGGCATGTGCAGAAGGAATTCAAGAAGCATTCCTTTGAGAATGGGGCAACAGATTCCTTCAGGAAACTCCTTTGTTCTCTGCAGGGCCCTAGTGGGATGGCATCCCAGGAGTGTCCTACCACTTCCAAGGCTGAGATGGATGATGAAGAAGATGAGGAAAGTGAAGAGGAGGAGGAAGAGGAAGAGGAGGAAGACGAGGAGGAAGACGAGGAGGAAGACGAGGAAGATGAGGAGGAAGAAGATGAGGCCACAGATTCCGAAGAAGAGGAGGATCTGGAACAGATGAAGGAAGGTCAGGGGGACGATGAAGAGGAGGAGGAGGAAGCAGGTATGTCAAGGAAACAGTCTTCTCTTGTGTCAATTCTCTCTACTCTGTTGGGCACGAGCCCCCTCTTTGAGATCCTTTCCTTCTTTCTCTTACTCTTTCCCCCAGTTCTTTTGCTACCAATCTGCTCTTTTTTCTTTTTTTTTTTTCCAGAGAAGGATGGAGATAAGAGCCCCGTGTCCCCACTACCGATCTCCGCTGAAAAGAACCTGGAACCTCATAAAGGGAAAAATGGGTCTTCAGAGGAGCAGCAAAAGAAAAGACTCACAGAGTCACCATCTTCACTGGCAGAAGAGCCCCCGGCCCCCTCCAGTGTAGTTGCTGAAAGCAGGGAAGAGCACCTCGAGGAGCTGCCCCTGGAGGAAGAGAGCCCTATGTCTCAGCTCTTTGAGCTAGAGATTGAAGCCTTGCCCCTGGATACGACCCCTTCCCCTGAGGAGAGGGACGTTTCCTCTTCCAAGAAATCAGAGGACCTCCTCACCACTGTGTTGGAGAATGGGGCCGCCATGGTCACCTCCACTTCCTTCAATGGAGGCGTCTCTCCTCACACTTGGGGGGATTCCAGTCCCCCCCGCAAGAAATCTCGGAAAGAGAAGCAAACAGAAGCTGGGCCATTAGGAAAGAGGTAACAGCAACAAGGAGAAAGAGGGAAGCCATGGAGGGACTGAAGGGGCTTTCTGAGAGAAATATTGTAGAAAGGAGTCTGGGGAAAAACTGCACGCTCCCCCTCCAGCCTCAGGCTCCACACACAACCCTCCTCCCATGTATGTTTCTGTCTCTAGCCATGTGGAAATGCAAAGGGCAGTACAGAAGAACGGGCAGAAGACACATACCCTGCCCAGCCCGCCTTCCCCCTTGGCTTCTATGGCTCCAGTTGCTGATTCCTCAACAAGGGTGGACTCTCCTAGCCATGGCTTGGTGACCAGCTCCCTCTGTAGCCCACTTCCAACCCGGTTGTCCCACACTCCCCAGTCACAACCCTCCAGGCCTGGTACTTATAAGGTAAGAGGGGGTGGCTGTGTTTCCTAACTTCATTCTCTTTCATCATTCATTTGGGGTTCTCTGAATGTTATACCCATTACCTCCTCCCTCTCTCTTTTTTCCCACCCTAAGTTTTGATCTCTGATAAAGTCCTTCCCTGGCTTCACTGTGTTCCAGACCTTTCTGACTCTTTGTCTCTCATTCCCCTGTAGATGAGTGTGGCGACACAGTGTGATCCCGAGGAGATCATCGTGCTCTCAGACTCTGATTAACTGCCTCCCCCTCCTCCCTGACCCCAAAATGTTTGGGATCGTATTTGGAGGATGGTAGGAAGCACATGACTGAGGAAGGGATGGACTGAGCTAATTGCCTGTTGGTGGTTTCTTTTTAAAAACAACAACAACAACAAAGCTTAAGTTTTACATAGAAACATTAATAAACAATAAAGTTCTTTTCTTATTGTATCCCTGTCTTTTCCTTGTCCCGCCCTCACCAGCTGGTGATTGGCACCAGCTGTGCTCTGGCTCAGGGTTAGCCGTTCCCCCGGGACAGCCCTGGATCTGCCCTGTCCAGCTGCCTTCACGCCTCTGTTGGAGTTTTTCTCATCCTCAGGGCTCCTTGCCCTCTGCAAGGCACTAAAATGTGCTTCAGCCTCCTGAATGTGCTTTTCTTTCCCACTTCTAGCGGCCGCAGTAAAAAAGCCAATCAGCGGCCGACTCAAGGTTATCTAGCCAATCCAAGACCAGAGGTGGGGGGCGGAGCTTCAGGAGGACTGTCAGAATCTGGGCGACCGGGGCGGTTAGACATCGTAAACGCGCTAATGGCCACAGCTCAGGGGCGGAGCCCAAGCAGCGAAGGCCTAGACCCATCGCCAATAGGAAGAGGCAGGCTTACTAAATTAAAGGGAAATGAGAGCTTCGGCTGACCCGAGTCCGGAGTCCTTAGCGGCGTACGAGACGTGGTACCTTTAAGGTGGAATGAAGCAGCCGTTTTTTAAAGGAGAAGTGGCCGAGTCGGCCGAGTATTGCCCAGCGGCTCGGGTGGGGGTGCCTGCCTGTGCCTTTAAAGCCTGAGGGGCGGGAGGCGGAGCGGAGGCGGAGGGCGGAGGGAGTCGGCGCAAGATGGCGGCGGGAGGGGCCCAGGCTGTGGCTCTGGCCGCCGAGTGAGGGGTGGGGGGGGCCCGGGGCGCGCGGCCCGGTAAGCGGGGACGCGCGGGGTTGGGGGGC
>NW_011494842.1:5567062-5568188 GCF_000754665.1 Bison bison bison | reverse complement strand
TGTGGGCGGGGGTACTCAGGGGCGGAGCCAAAAGGCCACGGGGCGGGTCTTGAGCTGGGCGATTAGGGATAACTGGGGGCAAGGGGCGTGGCTAGCCAGGGGCATGGCCTAAAGGGAAATGGTTTTCGATGCCAGAACCGAACTGTCCCCCCCAACCCAAGAAAAGTGTACAAAACCCCAGTAAGGTAAATTTTATTAAGTTGGGCTCTCAGGCAAATGGGAATTTCTGAGGGGAGGCACCCCAGTCCCCAGGAGTACCTTATTTCTCTAACCTCCAAAGAAAGCACTGGATTTGGAGTTAGGACTCCTGCGTTTGTGGGTGCTGCCACTTAATGGTGTGACCTTGGATAATCTCTTAATCTTTCTGAGCCTCAGTTTCCTTATCTGTCAAATGGGGTTGAGAGGAGTGCCTACCTTATAGTGTCCTTGTAGGGGGTTACCCAGATAATAAATGTGAATGTGTTTTTAAACTGTAAAGGGCTGTGTCACTATGAGATGTTATCATTCGTCTCTCTTTTTCTTTCCAGAGACCCCCCCGGCCGCCCTCCTCCTTCCCTTGTTCCTGTGGCTGGGGGGGTACCCCTTCCCTCCACACCATGGAGCCATCTCCTCTGTCTCCCAGCGGGGCAGCACTCCCCCTGCCTCTATCACTGGCCCCGCCACCACTGCCCTTGCCTGCAGCGGCGGTGGTACATGTGTCCTTCCCAGAGGTGACCAGTGCCCTCCTGGAGTCTCTCAATCAGCAGCGGCTGCAGGGCCAGCTCTGTGATGTGTCCATCCGGGTGCAGGGACGGGAGTTCCGGGCTCATCGTGCTGTCCTGGCTGCTTCTTCCCCTTACTTCCACGACCAGGTCCTACTCAAGGGCATGACTTCCATCTCGCTGCCCAGCGTCATGGACCCAGGAGCCTTTGAGACTGTCTTGGCTTCAGCTTACACTGGCCGCCTCAGCATGGCTGCTGCTGACATTGTTAACTTCCTCACAGTGGGGTCTGTGCTCCAAATGTGGCACATCGTGGATAAGTGCACTGAACTCCTCCGAGAGGGCCGGGCCTCAGCCAGCGCCACCACCGTCACCACTGCTGCAGCCACGTCGGTCACTGTCCCTGGTGCTGGGGTCCCTTCAGG
>NW_011494842.1:5565825-5566962 GCF_000754665.1 Bison bison bison | reverse complement strand
CAGGGAGTGGGGGCACGGTGGCCCCTGCCACTGTGAGCTCCGTGCGCTCCCATGCCTCCAGCCGGGCCAGTGAGAATCAATCCCCCAGCAGCAGCAACTACTTCAGCCCCCGGGAGTCCACTGATTTCTCATCTTCCTCCCAGGAGGCCTTTGCAGCTTCTGCAGTGGGCAGTGGGGAGCGCCGCACGGGTGGCCCTGTATTCCCTGCCCCTGTGGTTGGCAGTGGGGGTGCTACCTCTGGCAAGCTGCTGCTGGAGGCAGATGAGCTGTGTGATGACGGTGGGGATGGGAGGGGTGCGGTGGTCCCTGGGGCTGGGCTCCGCCGGCCCACCTATACACCCCCCAGCATTGTGCCACAGAAACACTGGGTATATGTGAAGCGGGGTGGAAACTGCCCAGCATCGGCACCCCTGGCTCCGCAAGACCCAGACCTGGAAGAGGAGGAGGAGGAGGAAGACTTGGTGTTGACCTGTGAGGATGACGAAGATGAAGAGCTGGGGGGTGGCTCCGGGGTTCCAGCAGGGGGAGGACCTGAGGCTACCCTTAGCATAAGTGATGTCCGGACCCTGTCTGAGCCTCCGGACAAGGGAGAGGAGCAGGTTAATTTCTGTGAGTCCTCTAATGACTTTGGTCCCTATGAAGGTGGGGGTCCTGGGGCAGGGCTTGATGATTCAGGGGGACCAACCCCTTCATCCTATGCTCCAGCCCACCCTCCAAGGCCCCTGCTCCCACTGGACATGCAGGGCAACCAGATCCTAGTCTTCCCATCCTCTTCATCCTCCTCCTCCTCCTCACAGCCACCAGGGAACCAAGCTGAACACGGGGCGGTGACCCTGGGGGGCACACCGGCAGGGGGCCCTGGGCGGGCCAGGTGGTACTGGCGGGACCCCTGGAGGGACAGGCAGTGGGGATGGAAATAAGATCTTTCTGTGCCACTGCGGGAAAGCCTTCTCCCACAAGAGCATGCGAGATCGTCATGTGAACATGCACCTCAACCTGCGGCCCTTTGACTGCCCCGTGTGCAACAAAAAGTTCAAGATGAAGCATCACCTGACGGAGCACATGAAGACGCACACGGGTCTCAAGCCCTACGAGTGCAGTGTCTGCGCCAAGAAGTTCATGTGGCGAGACAGCTTC
>NW_011494842.1:5564224-5565725 GCF_000754665.1 Bison bison bison | reverse complement strand
GCAGCCCAAGAGAGAGTCCCCCGGCGGCGGCGGGGGCAGCGGCGATGAGGCGAGTGGGGCCACGCCCCCGTCCAGCCGATGCGTCTGGTCCCCGCTCAGTGTCCACAAGGTGGAAATGGGCTTCAGTGGGGGCGGCGGAGCAAACTGAAGGGGCGGCCCACCGGGGTAGCTTTCCGGGAAGAGAGATTAGGGGTCACGAATCTGGGGCACTGTGGACCCTACGTGATCTCCCAACACACTGTCTTCCTGTCTCTATGGACTTGTGTATATATATCCTGGAAGGGGAACCGCGTCGCATCATGGGCTACCCTATTCCACTCCTCAGCCCCTCCTCCCCAAAGTATCCCTGTAACTCAGCCCTTCCTTCCCTGCAGATGGGTGCACAGAAGCCCCAGCTCCCGAGTAGGGCGCATGTGGGGTGGGGGTGGGGGTGGGGTGAGGGGGCTTGTTGAGCATCCAGGAGTCACTGGGTCAAGGGTCAGGTGGTTGTAGTCTGTACCTGAAGTCTGTGTGTGTGTAGTTGTAGGGACCAGGCCTTAGAGCCCCACCCTTGTCCTAGAATATAGCCTGCCCCCCAAAAGGATGTGCCCTTTATTTCTACCCTAATCTCTCCTCCCCCACTTTGGGGGTCCCCAACTCAATTCTCACTGGGGAGAGCGGGGGATGGAGACAAGGAAGGACTAAGTCGTAGGAGTACAGGTTTTTATTTTAAATCTTATTTTTTCTAAACAGTGATTAAAATATTTATTGGTCATTTCATTTGGCTTCCCGACAACCCCGATGTGTCTGCTTGGGACCGGGCACAGGTGGGGAAAGGTGGAGTAATGGTTCTCAGGGAAGTGGATTCGGGGTTGGGGGGGACAAGCGGGAGCGCCTCGGGTGTGGGAAGACTCCCGGACTCTGCAGCGCTGGGTGATCCAGGAGGCCTGGGCGGGGCTGAGGTCCCCAGACCGGAACTCCCCAACTGGAGAGGATGTTCCGGAACCCCTGCCCGGCTCAGGGGAAGGGGGAAGGCGGGGAGAGAACCTGCCTCCCACGAACTTTCCCTTAGCCTGAGAGGGGATTTCCTCCGCCCCACCTGCTGGCCTTTGGAGGAAAGTGAAAGTGAAAGGAGGAAGAGGCTGCTTCCGAGCTGAGAAATCCGAACGCCATGAAGCGCCTGTCCCTGCTCCTCGCTGTGGCTTTGGGTGAGCAACCCCCGTGACTCCCGGCACAGGGAACGGTGGGAGGTGAGCCCCGCCACGTCCGGGGATGGGGGAGGTCGGGTCACCTGAAGTTGGGGCCGTGCCTTCACTCGCGCGCCTCTCCCCAGGCTTGGCGACCGCTGTCTCGGCCAGACCCGCGGTGATTGAGTGCTGGTTCGTGGAGGATGCGGGCGGGGGCAAGTTGGCCAAGAAACCCGCTGCCCTGCTGCTGCGCCAGGGCGCGGAGAGCCCACCTCTTCGACCGGACCTCGCGCCAGAGCGCTACCTCAAAATTCACGGTGAGTCATCCCGGACTC
>NW_011494842.1:5557028-5564124 GCF_000754665.1 Bison bison bison | reverse complement strand
AGCCCTTTGGGTCTCAGTGACCTCGGGCCTCAGCTTCCCCCAGCTGTAAAGTGAAACGATCCGCCCTGTCAGTCTCTCACGACCGGCTAGTCTGCACCTTTGTAAGTCCCTGGACTCTGCCCTCCCCTCTTCTTTCCTGGCGGAGACTCTACGCCTGCAGCTCTTCTCTCTGCGTTCACAGACCCCGCGGGCGCCCTTCAGGCCGCCTTCAGGCAGTATCCCCGGGACGCCCCCGCGCCACGCTGCGAGATGAGCCTCTACGTCCCGCTCCCAGCCTCGGCCAAATGGCTCAGCGGCTTGACCCCGGAGCAGAGTTGCCCGCGGGCCCTGGACGGGACTTGGCTCATGGTCAGCATGTCTAGCCCGTTCCTCAGCCTCTCCAGCCTCCTTCGACCACAGTCGGAGCCTCAGCCGGAGCCTGCTCTCATCACCATGGCAACAGGTAGCTACAGAGGGGAATGGGAGATTACTGGGTAGATTGTAAGAGTCCAGATCAGTCGTTAATTCGCTCTGCGGACTTGAGCGAGTCACTTCCCCAGTCGGGTCTCCGTTTCTTTATTTGTAAATCAAGGCAGTTCAGTTAAAGTTAAAATGTCTTTACCGCTTCATCTAGTCTCAACCTAATCTAAAATAAAATGCGGTTTGGGGCGGGGTTTTGGAGAGGCGGGGGGTTCCGGACACCTGACCTCAAGAATGGAGAAAGAAATGGCAACCCACTCCAGTATTCTTGCCTAGAGAATCCTGTGAACAGAGGAGCCTGGTGGGCTGCCGTCTATGGTGTCGCAGAGAGTCGGACACGACTGAAGCGACTTAGCAGCAGCAGCAGACCTTAAGCAACTCGCTAGGCGAGGGGCTTGGGAGGGTCTCAGAAGCAGGAACTTTTGCTCCTTTCCTCTGAGATCTTGCTAGGCGCTCCCACCTTTGCTGTTCACCCTGTTTAAAAAAAAAAAAAAAAACTGCCTTCACGCCCCACCCGTTCCCACATCCGGCGCTGCAACAA
This sequence comes from Bison bison bison, assembly GCF_000754665.1. Lineage (NCBI taxonomy): Eukaryota > Metazoa > Chordata > Mammalia > Artiodactyla > Bovidae > Bison > Bison bison. The sequence continues at coordinate 5,563,124 of NW_011494842.1, read as the reverse complement.
TCAGCAAAGCACAGGCTCTTGCGCTTAAACGCGTTAATCTCCCCTGACAGCCTCCTCTTATGGCTCGTGATGATGCGTTGACTCTGTGGTCACTGAATGGTGGGCTTGAGTGCATGGAAGGGAAGCGGCGGGGGATCTGGTGGTTCCGGCTGCAAGGACGGACCACTTGCCGCATTGTGTAACCCGGTTCGAGGCCCAGGGGTTGGGCAGTTTTCGGGTCTTGGTCTTGGGAGTGGGTGGATAAAGCAAAAGTGGGGAAGATGCAACCTGGATTTGGGTTTCTTGGAGCTCTTCTCTGGAGGGTGATGGGAACAGAGTCCTTGGCAATTCTTAAACATTGTGTGATTTTATGGAAAGCATACAGCCTGACCTGCCAGTCAACCCCTACTGAGCCCTACACCCTGCCTTCCCCAGTACCTTCTCCCTGACGTTCGAGAATCACCCGTGGGACTCAGCACCCACTACACAATCCTCACCTCTGCTTCCACCTCCATTCTTTGTCCCCAGACATTGCCCAGGGCAGGGACAGAGGCAAACTGTTCCTTGTGGGGACGGCAGTTGTCTCTAGTGGACAGGAATATTTCCAAGGCTGTTGGTTTCACGAGGTAGGGTAAGAATGTCCCTTTTTCTCTGAATCTGCTTTTCTAGCTGTAAAATGTGGATGGTATTTCCCATCTGCCTTCCTGTTGTTGTGACAATCAAGGGAGACACTTTGTTAATTTATTCACTGACTTAATAAATGTTTATTATCACCAAGAATAAATTAGGGCCCTGTAGTTCTCAGTTCGGTCTACAAATAAGAATCCTTAAAAATTTCACTCCAGGTAAATTAAATCAGCATCTCTGGGGTGGCCTTGAACACTTTTAAGGGTCACAGAGGTGATTAGATGTAGAGTCTACTCTCAGAAACGTTCTCATCAGATTTGCCATGGGATAGTTTTAGAGTAGAAAGTGACTTGAGCCCTAAAAGAAGTGTGGATAGGGAGCCAAGGGCATGGCCAGGTGAGAACGTTATTGCAGCTCACCCACCACCGGGGGTGAAAACTAGTTGCTGTGCTCAGTCTTCCTTTTCAAACATTCTTGCTTGATTAGGGATTTAAGAAAATGAAAGGTTTTTTTTTTTTTTAATGTAAAATTAAAAATAGACTCTTTCCAGGGTCACAGATCAATAGTTTTGCTAGTATGGATTTATTTATACTTTATTTCTTACCAAGTAAGTTGTTAAATACTCTAAAATGTTTGTTGACAAATATACTTTCTTAATATAGTTTGTGTGTATAGTATTTCTCATCATTCTTTTAAAATTATTATAGAAAGTTTCAGTGATACACTAGGAGAGGAAAATGAACCCGCCATACACTGTATACCTACTTGTACAGTTATTACATTTACCGAATTTTTTAATGGGAATAACATCTATTAGTTTTGGCTGTGCTGGGTCTTCGTTGCTGGGCGTAGGCTTTCTTCAGCTGCAGTGTGAGGGCTTCTCATTGTGGCCATTTCTCTTGTCGCGGAGCACAGGCTCTACAGTGCAGACTCAATAGTAGTTATGGCGCATGGCTTTAGTTACTCCAGGGCATGTGGGATTTTCCTGGACCAGGGATTGAACCTGTGCTCCCTGCATTGTAAAGAGGATTCTTAACCACTGGATCCCCAGAGAAGCCCTACCAAATTGTTATACCTATCTTCCTCCAATTTTCTATTCTTTTTTGGAAGTGTTTTTAAGTATGTCTCATCATATTATTTTACTCATAAGTACTTCAGTAAACATCTCTATTACCTAAGGACTTTAACATCCCCCCTACACACAATAGCATTATACCTAACAAAACAAATAATAATTCCTTAATATGATTTAATTTCTGGCCCATACTAAATTTTTCCCAATTGTCTCAGTGATGCTATTTTACAATTGATTTGTTTGAATCAGGATCAAAAAGATGTCTATATTTTCTCTTTGGTTGTTGAATCTGCTTGGGCTACCATCACAAAATATTGTCGACTGGGGGGCTTAAACAATAGGAATTTATTTTCTCACAGTTCTGGAGGCTAGAAGTTCAAGATCAGTGTGCTAACATGGCTGATGTCTGCTGAGAACTCTCCCCTTGTGCTCACAGACAGCTGCCTTCTGGCTGTGTCCTCTCAGGGAGGGAAGAGGGAGAGAGCTTTGCCATTTCTTCCTCTTCTTATAAGGGCACCAGCTCCATCAGATTAGGGCTTACCTATGACCTCATTGACTTGTATCACCTCGTCCAACTCCCTGTCTCCAGTCACATTGCAGGTTAGGGCTTCAGCGTATGAATTGGGGGTTGGGGAAGGCAGAGCCGCAAACATCCAGTCCATAGCAGTTTTATCTCTTGAGTCTGTCTTATTGTAATTGCCCTATCCCTTTAAATGCTATTGGCTTGTCATTTGTTCTGTAGATGTTCCCTTATTCTATATTTGACCAGTTGTTTGCTCATCCTGTCATTTTCTGTGTTCCTTTTCCCTCCATGTTTCCTATACATTGATAGAGCTAGAGGTTTGATTAGATTTGGGTTTAATTTTTTTCAGTAATACCCTATAATAGTTGTTATCATTCACTTTTAACAGAAAAGCATAGACCTATATAATACAAACTGTGAAACAGTAGAAATTTCCTTACCAACAGGTTCTGGCCCTGTTATGTTTACATGTGTATTTTTACAGAGTCCAGGTTGTGGAATGTAGGTCTAAAATTGCTTCAATTACCCATATTAAAGAGCACTCTTAGCTTAAGATTTGCTTATTAATTCTACAGATTGATTCATACAATTCAAAAGTGTGTTTCTGGATTTAAATAAACTAAATGAAATTGCTTACTTTTTTTACTCTCTTGAACAAAAATAGTCCTGTGAGGTTCAGAGAAGTTTAACTTTGTGGGCCTTAGAAGCTAGGATTAAAAGTTACATAAAAGTAGGGAATTCCCTGGTGGTCTAGTGGTTAGAACTCTGCTACGCTTTCACTGCCAAGGGCTCTGGTTCCATCTCTGGTTGTAGAACTAAGATTCTGCAAGCCAAATGGCACAGCCAAAAAACAAAAATAATCACAAGAGGAAAAAAAATTTACTTCCACTTGGAAGACCCAGACATTTCTGGCAGTTGAACAAAGCTAAGAAAAGCCCAATGACAACAGATTTTCTACTGGTCATAGAAAGGGCTTCTCCGTGGCTGGTTCTTCGGGTGCAAGAGAAGTCCGGAAAGGCTAGATTACCCAGTTCCTTGAAAGCTGGGGTTTATAAGTGATAGTGAATCATCAGAAGTTTTGTGTGTATGTGTAGGTATGTGGGTGCCATTTTTCCAAAAGCCTGTTATTTTACATGATTCCTACAAAAGGTAGGCAAGGATCAGTCATTGGACTAATGGGAAAATAGAGATAAAGTCATTTTTCCAAGATACCCTGCAAATCCTTCACCATGATGATGACAGTAATGAAAGTAGTAACAGCTAAGCATTTTCTATACACCAGCTCCTGTTCTAAGCACTTTATAGGCATAATCTTATTTATTCCTCTGAACAACCGTAAGAACTAAGTAATGATGTTATACCCATGTCACAGATGAAGAAATATGAGACAGAGCAGTTAGGTAACTTGTCCAGGGACACACAACTTGTAAGAAGCAAGGCTAGGGATTGAACCTGGGCCCTCTAGCGCCAGCCTCTGCTTTTAGTTGCTAGGTTCCTAGGTAACTGGGATTTTTAAACAGGCAAGTGCCTGGGTCAGACTTGCAGCCATGTTATTTGGTTATAGTGTGAGGATGAAATGAAGGAGAGCGAGATCTGAGAGGAGGCTGCTGTAACTGCCCAAATGTAGCAGTAGCAGCACTTGCTGCTGCTGCTAAGTCGCTTCAGTCGTGTCTGACTCTGTGTGACCCCACAGACGGCAGCCCACCAGGCTCCCCCGTCCCTGGGATTCTCTAGGCAAAAACACTGGAGTGGGTTGCCATTGCCTTCTCCGGATGAGCACTTGAGTCGGAAACAAATGTAACATCTATCTGGGAGACAGAATTAGGGCCTGGTGGGGATGGCACATAGCGTGTTATGTTTGGCAATCTGTCTTTCTTATCAGACTGCACAGTTGGAGGGCAGGGGGCTGCCTGTCCTGTTCACCACTCTCATCAACTTTGAACATCCTAGGTGCTCAATCAATATTAGTCAAATGAATGAATTAGAAGGAATCTTAGGGATTGCAAATGTTTTCCTTTAGTGTCTAGGGGCTGGTGGTGATCATTTAAGGCAGGGAAGACCGGCACTGGAGCTGGGCCAGGGGATGTTCTAGAGATGCTGTTCAGCTGGGACATGTTACGTTTGTCTGGCAGATGACTGGCTGTAATCACAGCAAACACTTTTGTAGATGTACTGTGTTCCAGGCACTATTCTAAGCAGCTTTAATATATAGGTGTCTTTGTTGTCCAGATCAGTAGCAGATATGAATTGACTGAACCTTCACTGCTCCAACTCCTTGGGATGAGTGCTAGCATCATCATCATCCTTATTTAGGAGAACGGGACACTGAAGAGTAAACTAACGGCCCAAGGCTATATAACAGCTGCTGAGTTGGGACTGATCAGGGCAATCAGGCTCCAGGCATTTAACCAGCCTATACTTGCCTAAGCAGAGCCCAGAGGTCCGTGTTCAGCTTTAGTCTAGAGCCAGAACCTTCCAGGGTCAGTAAATACTCTGTGTAGCACCAGGGGATTGACAGTCATGAGTCATCACTGTCTTCACCAGCAAACCAAGAAAGGCCTGGCTCTTCAAGTGTGGGTGTGGAGACTGGTGGGCTGGTTCAGGCTGTGTCAAAAGGACCCTCAGATCCCTCTGTCCCCAGGGCTGGTGCAGAATGGGCTGTGTGTTCCGAGCAGCCTTTAAAGGCCACCCTTATTCACCTCAAGACCCCTCTGCTCACTCTGAGTTACAGTGGGTCCCACAGTCCCAGGACAAAGGGGGTTTGCAGGGAGGGCTGGGAGATGGTGAGTGTCCAAGGAAGTGTCCTTGGAGGGGTGGGTAAGAGTTAACTCCTCCCCATAACCCAATTCTCTATTTTTTCTCTTTCTCTTCCCCTCCCGACCCTTCTCTCCCCACCGTCCCCAGCTGTCCTAACTGTCTTCACTCACACCCCTACCCCTCGCATCCCAATGGGACAAGATGCCTTGCTGGACTTGAGCTTTGCCTACGTGCCCCTCACCCCCAAGGCTCCTTCTCTGGCCCCAGGTCCCCCTCCCTTTGGGCTGGAGTGGCGACGCCAGCACCTGGGTAAGGGGCACCTGCTGCTAGCTGTGACTCCTGGACTGAATGGGCAGGTGCCAGCTGCCCGAGAGGGGGCAGTGGCATTTGCTGCTTGGGATGACGATGAGCCCTGGGGGCCATGGACCGGAAATGGGACCTTCTGGCTGCCTGCAGTTCGGCCCTCCCAGGAGGGTACCTATCTGGCTACTGTTCACCTGCCATACCTGCAAGGGCAGATCACCCTGGAGCTTGCTGTACTGAGTGAGTGAGGATATGGCGATTCTTATGGGTAGACGATGGTCACTAGGATTGTAGGGACTCCATGATGGGAGGATAGTGGAGAAAAGGGTGCTGGGTGAATACGGGGAGATATACTGGGGTCCCTGGGAGTCAGAGGGGCAATGGGTAAAGGATTCCTAGGGATCTAAAGGGCTTTGGGATGGAGGTTCCCAAATCTGAAGAAGGGGTCCTTGAGGCTGGGGACACGGCATGAAGATTCCTGCGAAACACCAATGGGGAGATGGTGGGCTCCCCAACCTGGGAGGAAACCCCTAAACCCTCTCAGTATGGGGAGCCAGAGGGCACACAGAGGGCCTCTGAGGCAGGGCTGTGTAGATCAATTCCCCATGCTCCTTTCTTCCTCTCTCCCCAGAACCCCCCAAGGTGGCCCTGACACCAGCGCCTCTTGTATGGGCTGCTCCTGGGGAGGCACCCCCAGAGCTGCTCTGCCTCGTGTCCCACTTCTACCCCTCCCATGGGCTGGAGGTGGAATGGGAGCTTCGGGGTGGCCCAGAGGGTCGCCTTCAGAAGGCTGAGGGCCAGAGGTGGCTCTCGGCCCTGAGACATCACTCAG
>NW_011494842.1:5554038-5556928 GCF_000754665.1 Bison bison bison | reverse complement strand
GCCGGGTATGCCTGCCGAGTCCACCCCCCCAGCCTGTCCGCCCTGGGGCGCAGCGCTGAGGTCACCCTGCAGGTGGCTGGTAAGAGTCTGGAGGACGGAGAAATGGGGTGGCGCTGGGGGGTGTGCCTGGGAATTTCAGACTCACTCTCTTGCCCCTTCTGCCTGCCAGGTCTCTCTGGGCCCTCTCTGGAGGACGGCATTGGTCTCTTCCTGTCTGCCTTTCTCCTCCTTGGGCTCCTCAAGGCACTGGGCTGGGCCGGTGAGTGTGAGCCCCACCCAAACTGGGACCCTTGAGAGGCAAGACATTATCTGCCTCCTCCCAAAGAAGTCTGACACTCATCCCTTTGCCCTACTGCTCCCCCATCCCATCTCTTCTCAATCTCTCTCCACAGCTGCCTACCTGACCACACAGAATTCAATGGAAAAGGTAACAACACTCCACTTTCCTTTATTTTTCCCTTCTCATTTTATCCCCTTTCCCCAACTCCTCACCCAAGAGGGCGGCTGCTGGCCTGGTGGGCAGAATCCAGCCTTGGAATTCACACAGACCTGCATTAAATCCCGCCACCTCAAACAGGCTGCACCTGTTTCCTTGGGTGTAAGGGGGGGAAAATGACTTAGGCAGTGATATCCTATAGAAATATAACACAAGGCACATATGTAAATTTAAATGCATAGTCTAGGGACTGCATTAAAAAGGTAAAATATATCTAATATATCCAAAATGTTGGCATGGCAACATGTCATCAGTATAAGAAATTATAGTGTTTTCTCCATCCTGAGTCTTCAAAAACAGTGGTTTATTTTAAACCTCAGTATGGACTAGCCACATTTCAAATGCTCAACAGACACGAGTGAATGGTGGCTACTGTACCGGTCAGCAGAGCCTCAGAGGGCTGCTGGAAGGATTTAAGGAGATATGGCATCTCCTTTGAAAGATGCAGGAGCAGAAGCACTTGGTGCTGCATCTGCCAGGCTTAAAATACACAGAAAGCGTTAGCCTCTTTCTGCTGCCACCTCTGTGCCCATGACGTTCACTGTCTCTGGACTGACCATGAGCATTTAACCCTGCTTTCTACTACCCTGAATCCCTCACCTTTTTATTTCTCTTCCAGAAAACAGAGTGAAACCAACTCAGCACCATCCTGGGGAAGCCACCATCCTCTCCGGTCTAAGCTACTGTAATAACTCCCCAAATTGTATGCCCTCTGTTCCTGCTCCCTCCAGTCTCTCTCCACTGAGCCACTGGAATGCTTCCTGAAAAGACACAAGGCATTCACCTCCTTAGGACTCTAGAGCAGCGGTTCTCAAAATTTTTGGTCTCAGGATCTCTTAAAAATTATTAAGGACTCTATAAAGCTTTCACTTATGTAGATTATAAGCCACAGATATTTACTGTACTGTTCTCAAAACTGAGAACAATTTAATACACAGGAAGACACAAGCACACGTTCCATTAGCTGTGGGGACGATGTCAGTACATGTCATGTAGCTTCAGGAAAACGCCAGTGTAGGTTCTTTAGTGACCGAGAGTGAAAAGGCAAGTAACAGTTTAGGATTGCTATGAAAATAGTCTAAACCTCACGTAGCCCTTGAAATAGTCTCAGGGACATCTGGGACAGGAACCGGTGCTCTAGAGGCCAAATCCATTCTTTCCGGCCCTGACTCTGTGCATCCCTGCCCTCCAGCCACTGCTCCGCTTAGCGCTCTCCCGCCCTCCTCCCGATGCTCATTACACCTAAAGCTGATCCTTTTCTCCATGGCCTCCCACTCCCTCTGGGTCCCAGAGCGTTGTTGTCTCTGCCTGGGCTACGGACCAGGTCAGCCTCGCCCCCTCAGACCGCCGCGTGTCCCTCTGGTGCGGTTCACCACGGTTGTATTTAAGTGATTGTGCGAGTCGTTGTTAAAAGCCTGCCTCCCTGCCCGGACTGTTGGCTCCTCGAAGGCTGGGACGACCCTGTCCTTTCCCTGCGGTGTCTCCCGCGCCTGCACAGGGCCCGCTGGAGGGCGCTCAATTTAAGAAGTTGGCCTTTTTTTCGTCCGAAAGATTAAAAAAAATGTGTTGAATCAAATAAACTACTGGAAGAAGGAAGCAGCGGCTCGGCTGAGGGGGGTCCCCTTCGAGGGCCAGGTCGGTCGGCCCGACGGACGCAGGGTGCGGGTCTAATCGTGTGGCAATAAGCTCGTTGCAGTGTTTTTCAAAAGGAACCTCTCAGTTCTACCTCAGGGACCCTCTTTCCAGGCGCTGTGACACTTCCACTCCCCCATGGTTCCTTCCCACGGCCTGCCTCTAACGCCTTGGCGGCACCCGACGCCCCTTTGGAAGGGACTGAAGCCGGGCGCCACCCACGGCCGACAGCGTGCCCTCATGCCGCGGGCACTCGCGGGGGACCAGGGCAGCGGAGGGGCCGGCCTCGGCGCCGGAAACAACCCCCGGCGCCCTCTCTGGGACCGGAAGTGGCGGCTTCCTGCCCCGCCCACTCCCGAGCAAGAGAGGAGCCCCGGGCTCCCCCGAAAACCCGGAGCGGATTTTGGCCCGCTACACGCGTGGGTTGGGGCGGAGTGGAGCCCCGGCGGCCCGGAGAAACTGGGCCCGTTCCCCCTGACACGCTCCCCGCGGGACTTTTAGCCTCGCGGTGTGCGAGGAGCGGGATGTTAGATTCGGCTCTCGCCCTTCCCGGGGGGCTGGAAACGGGAATCCCTGTCCCCACTCAGCGCAGAGCAACGTGGGCTCCAGGCTCCCCGAGCACAGTCGGGCTGGAGCCCCGGGCTCGTGGGTCCCAGCCCCCAAGCGTCCGGCGCTCCTCTAAGTCCGCGGCCGTGGCTCCTGTCCTCACTTCCTTCCCTTTTGGCTCCTGCTCTCGGGGCGGGCGGACGTCGGGGGGGAGCG
>NW_011494842.1:5533634-5553434 GCF_000754665.1 Bison bison bison | reverse complement strand
GTCCCTGCGTCTCTTCCTGCCTCAGCCCTTGCTGCGCCTCTCGCCGGAGTCGGCCCGTGTCCCCCAGCGGGGAGCCCCGGCGTTTCCGAGGTTCTGTGCGGCACAGACACTCAGGAGCCTGCCCCGTTCGCGCACGGCGCGTGTGGCTGGCTGGCCTGCGGGTCCCTCGCCCTCTCCGCCCGTGCCCGAGTGGCCCGTCCCTCCGGGCGTGGAGTCTAGGTCCCTGTCTCCCTCCGGGTGTCTGTTTGGCGGGGAGGGGTTTGTTTCCACAGTAACCCGCTCCTCCGACTTCGGGATTGGGGAGGGAACCCTTCTATTTCGTGACCCCTCCCCGCTCCGCTCCGCCGCCTGGGGCTGGGCGGAGGTGGGGAGCCGAGGCTCTTGGACCGTGGAGGGCGGTCCCGGGCCGAGTGGCTGGTGGTCACCTGCTTCTCTCCGGGGCTAGTGGCAGGAGTAGGATTCGGGCCTTAAGAAGGGCCGAAAGTTGGATTTGGGGCCCCGAGGTTTTGGACACTCTTATCCAGAGTCTGGGTGAGGACTGACTGGGTGACTAGCAGGGCTGGTTTTTCGGGATCGGTTGGGGGAGCGGCCGGGGTCACATGACTCTGTGAGTCTAAACCACCGCCCCCCCCCCAACACACACACACACACACACACACACACCATCCCCACTTCCCCTTCTCCTTCCTGTATTGGGATCGGCGCCGCCGCCCTGAGGGGGGTCTCCAGAGCTGAGGAGGGACCCGGAGAAAGGGGGCTAAGGGGACTTACTCTTTGGGCTTGGCTAGTTCCTGCGGGGGAGGGCGGAGCATGCGGTTGTGCCTGTGACTGAGGTTTCAGCTTCTCTAGATCGCTGCCTCAGGCTTTCTGCCTCTCTTGCTTCCCCCTCCTCCTACCTTTGCACCTGGATTCTTGGCTGTTCAAGGGTTCAGCTCTGGGGGGAAGGGGCTGCAGCGGTCACCAGGCTCAGGGTTCCTGCATTCCATCCAACTCCCCACTGCAACCCCTTAGACTCCACCGGGCCCTGAGGCGGCTTGGGGGGGGCTGTCTGGGCCCCAGTGGGGAAGACCTGGGGTCACCAGCCCCCCCAACCCCTCGTACTCGCTGGTACTGTCCCCCTCCGCAACAGGTGAGGGGCACAGGGGGAGGAGCAGGGCTTGGGGGTGAGGCTTGGGCAGTGGGGTGGGGTGTGGAACCATCTGACCTCCCCTTCTTGCTCCTCCAGGCCCCTGTGTCTGTCTGGGAGGAGGAGGAGGATGGTGCTACCTTTACAGTCACAAGTCGCCAGTATCAGCCTCTTGATTCCTTGGTGAGATTATAACTTTGATGTCTCACCTCTGACCTACCACCTCCCAGTTCCCCTGCCTCCCACTGACTTTCTGGCCAGAATACTAGGTTGGAGGTTTGGAGACTGGACTCAGCTGTGTGACTTAGTTCGAGTCATTTGCTCTCTCTGAATCCTAATACAATGAGGCTGAATCATCTCCTAGGTCTGGGATTTCTCCCAGAGATCTAGCGAGGGAGAGTTGAAAAAAGGGTCAGTGGCTGGTGCTCTGTCTCCCCCAGGCCCCAAGGCCTCCTCTGCGTTCCTCCCGGAAACTCCGAGCTGGCACCCTGGAGGCCCTGGTCAGACACCTGCTGGACGCCCGTACATCAGGGGCTGACATGACCTTCACAGCAGCCTTCTTGGCCACTCACCGGGCCTTCACCTCCACGCCTGCCCTGCTAGGGCTTATGGTTGACAGGTCAGGCTACTAAAGGACCAAGGGTCATTGACATGTCTTGACTTTCTAAAGCCAGACATCCCACCCAAATAGTCAAAACCGCTAGGGTTTTGGAAAACATGGACACATAGAATCTCTTCCCTTCCCCAGGCTGGAAGCTCTTGAATCTCATCCTGCTGATGAGCTAGAGAGGACAAAAGGGTAAGTGACCCCTGAGTCTGACTTCACAGTTTTCTCCGGCCAAGCAGCAGCCTGACACCTAATCCCCGGTGAATTCCCCTTCTCCCAGGGTAGCCATCTCTGTACTGTCAACCTGGCTGGCCTCTCACCCTGAGGATTTTGGCTCTGAGGTCAAGGGTCAGCTTGACCGGCTTGAGAGCTTCTTTCTTCGGACAGGGTATGCAGCAGGGGAGGGTATTGTGGGGGGCGGCGCTGACCTCATCCGCAACCTCCGGTCCCGGGTGGACCCCCAGACCCCCGAACTTCCTAAGCCCTTGGCCCTCCCCGGCGATCCCCCTGCTGACCCCACGGATGTCCTGGTGTACCTCGCTGACCACTTGGCCGAACAGCTGACCCTGCTAGATGCGGTGAGACCCTGACCTCTGACCCCATGACCCCTGCCCCCTTACTAACCTGTCCCTAACTCCACGTCCTTACCTGGCTTCCAGTCCTTCCTGGTCCAGCTCCCAGCCTCCTCTGTCCACCCAGTTTTGACCTTTCCCCATTTCCCCTTGATTGTTGCCCTTCAAACCCTATGCCCCTCTGGTTCCTTGGCCACATGAGATCCTCACACCCCTGACATTGGAAGGCTGACCTCACTTGACTATGAACTTTAACCTCTTACCTCTGCCCTGCAGGAGCTGTTTCTCAATCTGGTCCCCTCTCAGTGCCTGGGGGGCCTGTGGGGTCACAGAGACCGGCCAGGACATTCTCACCTCTGCCCATCTGTCCGGGCGACTGTCACACAGTTCAACAAGGTGGCAGGGGCAGTGGTCAGCTCTGTCCTGGGGGCTACCTCAACTGGAGAAGGGCTTGGAGATGTGACCGTACGGCCACTTCGTCCTCCCCAGAGGGCCCGGCTCTTGGAGAAGTGGATCCGCGTGGCAGAGGTACGAGAGAGACTTGGCCCTGTTGGGGATCAAGGTGTGGAAAGAGGTCCGTCCGAAAGCTGTGATCTCTGTCTGTGACCCTACAGGAGTGCCGTCTGCTCCGAAATTTCTCTTCAGTGTATGCTGTGGTATCAGCCCTGCAATCCAGCCCCATCCACAGGCTTCGGGCAGCCTGGGGGGAAGCAACCAGGTGGGGAGGACAGGGCCCTGGAGGGGAGTCAGGGCTCGGAGTCGGGAGCTGAGCTAGGCCCCTCCTCAAGGCCGCTGCCCCCCACCCCCCAGGGACAGCCTCAGAGTCTTCTCCAGCCTCTGCCAGATTTTCTCTGAGGAGGATAACTATTCCCAGAGCCGGGAGCTCCTCCTGCAGGTGAGGCCCCATTCCCTGGCATTCCTGCCATCTCCCCCCACCCCCATCCCCCATGTCACCTTGTTCTGTCACCGTCAGGAGGTGAAGCTGCAGCCCTCTCTGGAGCCAAATTCCAAGAAGTCCCCGAGGTCTGCCTCCCGGGGTGGGGTGAGTGACCACTGGGGGTGGAAGCGCTAGGGTTGGGAAGGGGGCACAGCAGGGGGAGGAGAATTAAACTTGTTCTGGGGCAATGGGTTAGGAAAGTGCAGAGGGAGGGGGATCCCTGGGATTAGTGGCAGGGGTGACTGACCCTCTGACTTCTGACCTCAGGGTGTGGTCCCATACCTTGGCACCTTCTTAAAAGACCTCGTAATGTTGGACGCAGCCTCTAAGGATGAGCTGGAGGTCAGTTGTGTGTGTGTGTGTGTGTGTGTGTATTATGGTGATGGAATGAAGAGACCTCAGGGTCTGACAGGCCACCTCTTTCCAGAGGGGGGCTGCAAGGCAGAAGCAGTAAGGGCCAGGACTCTGTTATTTTGGCAAATGTGCTTAACCTTCTTGTGCCTCAGTGAGCTGTAAGTGGGAGACTAGTGACAGCATCTATATCAAGCCTTTCTTATGAGGGTTGGATGAATTAATGTTGGCGAGTGCTCAGAGCACGCCTGAGGTGCAAGCATACGTACACAACGTTTGATAAATAAACCAAAGCTGGGATCTTGGGCAAGTTCCTTTTCTGATCTCTAGTTTTCTTCTCTGTAAATTGGCCACAGTTTCTACCTGTGATGTTCAATGTAAAGGGCAAGGTAGTGGGCTGAGGGTGTGATGGGTAAGAGGGGGAGGAGCGGGGGGCCAGAGGAGTCACAGAGGCCAGTGTGGGGAGAGGGGATATGCTCTCTGTGGCAGGGTTGGGACCCTCACCCCACCCCCTTCCCCTTGCAGAATGGATACATCAATTTTGACAAGCGGAGGAAGGTGAGGAGAGTGCTTGGCCATATGCCAGCCATCTGTAGCCCCATCCCAGGAAAGGGAGAGGAGGGCGAAGTCAGAGCTCCCTGGATTGGGCCTCCTGCAGTCTGTGGGCTCCTTCCTAGGAGTTTGCTGTCCTTTCTGAGCTGCGGCGGCTCCAGAACGAATGTCGTGGCTATGACCTCCGACCTGACCCCGATATCCAGCGGTGGCTACAGGGGCTCCGGCCACTGACAGAGGCGCAGAGGTGACTGGCTGGGTGCGGTTGGGACTCCAGGGCACAGGCTGAATGTGGGGGTCAGTGTGTCATGTGCTGACTTCTGCCCATTGCCCCCTCCCCAGCCATCGTGTGTCCTGTGAGGTGGAGACGCCTGGGAGCGGTGACCCACCTGCCCCGCGGGTGCTTCGGCCAACACTGGTCATCTCGCAGTGGACAGAGTGAGGGAGTCAGTGGTTGGAGGGCAGTCTCTTGGGGACTTGTCCTTCTTCTTCTGATCCTCCCAATCTCCTGTCATTCCAGGGTGCTGGGTTCTGTTGGGGGTCCCACCCCCCTCGTCTCCTGGGATCGGCCCAGTGTGGGAGCAGAGGAGGTGCCTGGAACCCCCGCCCCACTGCTGACCCGGCTGGCCCAGGTGAGCTCCACTCCTGAGCCTCTGGTCTCTACACAGACCCTGACTTTGTGAATCTTTCTCCCTTGGCTTTCCTGCCTTCATGCCAGTTCTGTCTTGTTGGTCCCCAGCACATGAAGTGGCCGTCTGTCTCATCTCTGGACTCCGCCCTGGAAAGCACCCCAGCCCTGCAGAGTCCAGCTGACCCCAGCCACCTCTCTCCCCCAGCTTCCTCCCCTCGGCCTTCTCGAGGTCACCGCCGCTCAGCCTCCTGTGGTTCCCCGCTCAGTGGGGGTGCAGAAGGGGCCTCCAAGGGGCCTGGATGTGGGGGAGGGGCGCCTGGGCCAGGGACCTCTGATTGCCGAATCATCCGAGTCCAGATGGAGCTGGGGGAAGACGGCAGTGTCTATAAGAGCATCTTGGTGAGAGCTGTGGGTCAGGAGGTTGGGGGTGGAGATGATGTCTTAGGTGTCAACAGCCAAAGGGGAGGATGATTTTAGTTTTAATTGACCTTTGGTTTTAGCAGCCATGTTTTATTTTCAAAGTTACTTTGTATTAGCTGCTGCACTTTGAACTTCGGGTGTCCTCTGAGATTCTCAGAACCAACGGTGGTTTCCCCGGAGGGAACAGCCCGGCAGCCATGTGGGCTGGCCCGCGGGGTACAGGGGCCACCATGTTGGGTTTCCCTGGTAACTCAAAAGTTTGGACAAGGGCAGCCTTCTCTGTGAAGGCCATGGCAACCCACTCCAGTATTCTTGCCTGGAGAATCCCATGGACAGAGGAGCCTAACAGGGTACAGTCCACGGGGTTGCAAAGAGTTGGACACGGCTTGGCAACTGAGCAGCAGCAGCAGCTTTCTCTGGGTGGGCTCACTGGCTAGGGTTGGAATGATGCAAGGCCAAGGTCATCATTGCAATTAACTGCTCTTTTGGTCTGCTGTCCTGCCAGGTGACAAGTCAGGACAAGGCTCCAAGTGTCATCAGTCGTGTCCTTAAGAAAAATAATCGTGATTCTGCGGTAGCTTCGGAGTACGAGCTAGTGCAGCTGCTCCCAGGGGAGCGAGGTCAGGGGCTGGGAGGGAAGGCAGACTCGGGAGGAGAGTGGCGCCCGCTGGTGGGAATGCTGCCACACCCAGGGGTTGTGCGGGAATGACTGTGCTTGACACCTTTTTCTGAACCTTCAGAGCTGACCATCCCCGCCTCAGCTAACGTCTTCTACGCTATGGACGGAGCCTCACACGATTTCCTCCTGCGGCAGCGGCGGCGGCGGCCCTCCAGTGCTACAGTGGGCCTCACCAGTGGCCCTTCTGCCTCGGGAACTCCCCCAAGCGAGGGAGGAGGGGGTTCCTTTCCCAGGATCAAGGCCACAGGGAGAAAGATTGCCCGGGCACTCTTCTGAGGAGGAAGCCTTGTTGGTTCATAGAATTCATGGTGGCCATTCCAAACGTGGGGAGCCATCCTGAGTGGTGGCAGTTGCCACATAGGGAAAATATCCAGAAGGGTGGCCAGCCACCCTGGGGCAGTGAAGCACCACTGGTTTACCAGACAGCCAAGACTCAGCCCTGTGAAACTGGTAATCTTGGTGCCTAAACTGGATACCTGTGTATAGCTTCTCACGTGCCATGAATACAGCACACAGCTAGTGCTGGGGAAAAGATCTGTTTTTGATTCCTGGCCACATCCTAGCATGCCAAGGGCCAAGGAAAGGCCTGGAAGGAGGAGGAGAGGAAAAGCCTAGAGGCTCTGAGTCCCAGGGGAAGGGAATGGCAAGAGAAAGTTTCTCGCAGGAGCCTCCTCTTCCTACTCTGGAGGTTCCTGTCGCTGTGACAACACTAATAAACCAGACACTACCTGATTGACTCCTGTCCTCAGTCTGTGCACTAGCTGCTGGGGGTGCGGAGCTGGCTGAAGGCAGACCCCATGGGAAAGGGGCCCAACCGAATCTATCCGTGAAAGCTGGATGCAGGGGCTTGGTGGGAACAGTTTCCTCAGAATGGTTTATTCCTCTCCAGCAACCTCTCCTTTATTGGCTCTTACATTTTTCTCCTCAGTTGTTACACACCCACGTCAAGTATCCAATTAAAGCGATCAGTGTGAAAAACACCCTTGGCTCTGAATTCCTAAGACAATTTTAGGACAAAAAAATGGAAGAACCCCTTCATGGACAATGTACAAACTTGGAGGTCTTAGAATATCACAATGCATTATGTGCTGGGATCTGAAATCAATTTAAGCTACATTTAAACAAAGTCTAGGAAGAAAAGAGACTAAAAAGAACTAAGATGCCAGGGCTATTTTGAAGATGACAAGAAATCATCAAAAGAGGATTACCATGTTCCATTCTGGGGTTGCAGGTTAGAGAATTGTGAGTTTTTCAATTTAACTTTTCCCCAAATTGTCTCACTGTCAATGCCCTTTTCTTGGTTGCTTCCAATCAAGAGAAGAGAGAGTTAAGGCTTGCATATACAGGCAAGAATTAGGTTTGAGACATTTCGGATTTTAGTCTCAAGAAAGAAGGGTTACTCTACCACACAGAAATTCCAGTGCAAGAATTTGGATCTGAGAGAGTAATGCAGGCAATGTAGGGGTGAGGGGGAAGGGACCAGAGGAAAGGATGGAGACAATACAACAGAAGTGGCTGGTCAGAACACGCCAGGTATTTTCACATTTTATTAGCTACAGTATAGACCCTAGAGCTGCCTCATTCCTTCCCCTCCCCCACCCCCCAGGACAGGGTCAGGCTTTCCCAGGAGCTCCTGCCTTTGCAGCCTGCGCCCGCTGAAACTCCTGCTGCAGCTGAGCAAGGGTCTCCCTCTGTTGTTCTGACTGCTGCTCTAGGTCTCGGAGCTGGGATTCATATCGCTTACTGAGGAAAGGCAAAAAAGCAAATAAGAAGTTAGTGAGACTTACTCTTGAGGGTGCTGAAGACAAGGAGATTGGTCAGAAACTTGAGCTCTAAGGGGAGTATGAAGAAAAGGGATGGAGTTGAAAGACCTGCTCAAATGGGGGCTACTCTGGAGAATGACTCTACAAAGGTTTCTCAACACCTTTATCCCAACGGATCAGGTACATCACAGTGGGGTGGAAGGAAGACTCACATCTCAGCTGTGATGTAGTCCAGCCTTTTCCCCACTGTGGCCCGAGCTTCCCCAAGCTCCTGTTTGACCAACACGGGCCCCAGAAGTTTAAACACCACGTTGGATCCATCCAGCAAGGCCAGTTCCTGATGGAGGAGTGGGAAAAACATGATCAGAATCACTTCCAGGACAGGTCCCTCCTGGCCCCACAAATCTCAGTCTCTCACCTCCTTCACGATATTATTTTCTGTTAGTTGTGCCTCTAGTTTCTGCCTCCCTGACATGGATTTACTCAAGTCTGGCGGATGAAAAGGTTTGTTTAGAGACATCTCATGTGCCACCCGATCACCACAATCCTGGTGAGAACGTACAGCTGAGGAAGCAGCCAAGGATGGGCAGGCGGGACAGGGAATGGGAAGAATACAGAGAAGGGGAAGGAGCCGCAGGCTGGGGCCGGGGGTGGGACAGAATGCATTATTCGGGTGTAGACTTGGGTTGTGAGGGAATTGCCGCGAGGTCACCCCTACCCTGCTCCCTTACCCTTCTGCAGCTGTTGATATTTCTCCACTTCTCCCTGCAGCTTCTTCTGGATTAGCTCAGCCATGGCGGGGACGAAAGCCTGCGGGTAGCAGGAGAGGGGCGCTGGGTCTCGCTCTGGAAGGTACCCGGGCTCCCCTTTCTGGCCTGCGGAGGTGACAGCCCTCTTGAGAGGCAGCCCCTCGGGGCACCCACTGCAGTCTCTCCTCGTCCGGGATATCGACTCACCCCCGGCCTCAGGGAGTGGCAGAACCCCGAACTCTTCAACCGAACCGCTCCACGACTCACGCTCTCACTTCAGTATTGATGAACCCGGAAGTAAATAGAGAATGCTGGGGAAAGACGGCACCGGAAGCTGTCATCTGACGCACGCCGGGAAATGTAGTTCTAACATGGTCAATGTGTGGTGTTCTGCTAAAAAGACCAGACGCGGAAGGATTTAAGGCAAGATGGAGAAACCGAGATGGGAAAAGAAACTGCACGGTTGCTTGGGTCTTGACCTCGGAGTGCCCGTCTTTCATCACTTGGGCATAAGTTGCCTCACTGGGGTCCTTGGTCCCGCCCCTCAGTGGGGAGCGCGCCCTCATTAAAGATGGCGCCTGGGAGGCTTCGACCTGGAACGGCGCTGATTGGATGAGTCTCGGAGGACTTCCGGGAGTTTTCCATCCGACTGTGGAACTGTGGAGAGGAGTTTGCACGTGGATCGTGGTTCTAGTGGGCTAGATGGAGACAGTCCCCGAGCCGGGCAGTAATGTCCCAGCCAAGAAGGACAGACTGCAGACCAAGAAGAAGGTAGGGATCTCCTTGGGGTGGAAGGGAAGTTTTTAGTTGCGGGGTTCGAGGGGCGGGGCGAAGGGCCGCGGAATACGAGGGATCCTGCTCTGCTGGTAGAAACCACGGCGATACTGGGAGCAAGAGACCACTGGGACAGCTGCCGGAGCTTCTCCAGGTCCCCCTCGTAAGCGGAAGAGGAATCGAGAGCTCCGCCCCCAGAAGCCAAAGAAAAATGACACCTCAAAGAAGTTTCGGATCTCGAAGAAGCCCCGAGAACTGAAGAGTCCGAGGCCTCAGCGGAGCTTATCTGGGGTGAGCCTGGGACCTCCCGGGGTGCCGAGGCAAGTCGTCTTGTGCTTTCAGGGTCGGGGGGTTGGGGTCAGCTCGAGCCAGTTTCTCAATTGCCTCCTCCCTGCCGCAGGCCCAGGACCCATTTGCAGGTCCCGCCCCCGTCAGTGTGGAGGTGGTTCAGAAGTACTGTCGCATTGACAAATCCAAGGAGGTGAGGACTAGTCGGAGAGTGGGGAGCGGTTGCAGGAGGGAGTGTCTGGGTGAGTTGAATGGAGGCGGGGCTCTCCTGTGACCCCCACATCCCTTTGTCCTTCTCTCACTCCATCCGCACCACCGATGTTGTAGCTACCACATCCGAAGACCAAGACGCGAAGCCGACTTGTGGTGGCTGAAGCCCAAGAAGAGGAAACAAGTGTCAGAGCTGCTCGATCTGAGCTTCTGCTTACTGAAGAACCTGGGTGAGTGGACCCTGATGTGGGCCTCCCCAACCCCTGCTTTATGGGGCTCTCATTTCTGATTGTGATGCTGGGACACCCACTTCTTATTAGGAAGCTTTAATGCAACTCTCACACTCACTTGCAGGTTTCTGGAAGGAGAGGATGGGGAGGACACGGCGAAGATTCGCCAGGCTGACATCGTGGAGGCTGTGGACATTGCAAGTGCAGCCAAAGTGAGCCTGAGAATGGCAAAGGGGCCAGCGGGTCGACTGATGGTGCAGAATAAGACGGGAGTGGGGACTAGAAAATTCCTGAAAGGAACCAACTCTCTTTTTTCTTTTTTTCACTATTCCCTTCTGCAGCATTTTGACTTGAACTTGAGGCAGTTTGGACCCTACAGGCTAAATTACTCTAGAACTGGGAGGTAAGGTTGAATTCCATTGACTTTAGCCTAGTCCATCTCAGCCATAGCAGTGTACATCTGGGTTGTTGACGTGGGGAGGGTCTTGTTATTTGCTTGCATGTGTGATAAGCGTGTGTGGTAACATCTCTCCTCTCACCTGGAGAGGAGGAGCTGGCGTGGGACAGACCCTTGAGTCCGGGCGCCTGCCCTACACACACGCCTTGAACTGACACCCTGCCTGTCCTCCACCTTCAACAGACACCTGGCTTTTGGAGGACGCCGGGGTCATGTGGCTGCCCTCGACTGGGTAACAAAGAAGCTTATGTGTGAGATCAACGTCATGGAGGCAGTGCGGGACATCCGGTCAGTGGCCTTGGTCAGCAGCCGGTGGGGATGAGACAGCCCGTCACTGATCAATCGACAGCTGGTGACTCCCTTTCACATTGCTCCGCTCCTCCGCCCCTCTCAGGTTTCTGCATTCTGAGGCACTGCTCGCCGTTGCCCAGAACCGCTGGCTTCACATTTACGACAACCAGGGCATAGAGCTCCATTGCGTCCGCCGCTGTGACCGGGTCACCCGACTTGAGTTCCTGCCTTTCCACTTCCTCCTGGCCACAGCTGTGAGTGACTGCAGAGTGCAGGGACCAGATGGCAGCCCTGAGAAGACCGTCCCTCCCCTGGGGCCCCAGTAGGGGGAGGACAGAGGGCAATCCGGTCTCCTTCCCTCTCTCTCTCATAGTCAGAGACAGGGTTTCTGACCTACCTGGACGTGTCAGTGGGAAAGATCGTGGCAGCTCTGAATGCTCGGGCTGGACGGCTCAGCGTCATGACTCAGAACCCTTACAATGCCGTCATCCATCTCGGACACAGTAATGGTTGGTGCCTGGCAGAACTTTAACCCTCACCATCCTGTCTTGCTTTTCTTTTTGGCCATGTCATGTGGCTTGTATGATCTTGGTTCCCTGACCGGGGATTGAACCTTGGCCCACAGCAGTGAAAGCTGAGTCCCACCCGCTGGATCATCAGGGAATGCCCCAGCTTTTCGTCTATATTTGTACTTAACGAGTCCCTTCAGGTTGCCCCTCTGTTCCCCTCTTTTCTTACCTCTTGGCCCCGAATCCCCCTCTTTTGCAGGTTTAATCGCCTCAGCACCCTATTAGTAACTTCTGCTCTTCTCTGGTGCACAGGGACTGTGTCTTTATGGAGCCCAGCCATGAAGGAGCCACTGGTAAAGATTCTCTGTCACCGAGGTGGAGTCCGGGCTGTGGCAGTAGATTCTACAGGCATGTAAGTCAGTTGTTTGGGCCTGAGGTGCTGGGGCTGGGGGCGGGGGCGGTGGGGTGGTGTCTCAGCTTGAGAGAAAGTCCTCAAAGGTAGTGCGCCTTTGGGAGCACAGACTCTGCACCCAAGCTGGCCTTAAATCCTGGTGTTACCCCTTACCAACCATGTTGGCAGGCATGTTAGGTGACCTCGGTGTACATGGTCTTCACCCTGAGACTGGGGATATGAGTATCTTGCTCAAGGGCCAGAAGACTTTAAGGGGCCCGATAGTAAATATTTTAGGCTTTGTTGGTAACGGAGCACAACTGAGTGCTTTATGTAGGTTCTTAAATAACAAGAGAAGAAACAATGGATGCCAAATTATTAATGAAATGAGAAAAAGAATTGAATGCAATATTTGTGTAATATAGGTCTACTCTTGGAAATAATTGGATTCCTGTTTTTGTTTGTTTTTCTGCCATGCCATGTGGCATGCAGGATCTTCAGTTTTCCAACCAGGGATGGAACCTGCCCCGCCTTGCGTTGGAATTGTAGAGTCCTCACCCCTGTACTGCCAGGGAAATCCATGAATTCCTGTTTTTGAGCATAGCACTTAGTTTAGTTGAGGTTCAAAGTTAGTGTTCCAAATCATCCAACTCAACTGCAAATGTTGATCTACAGCTGCCAATTTGTGAAGAGGTTTTGGGTATTTTGGGCTTCCCTGGTGGCTCTGACGGTAAAGAATCTGCCTGCAATGCAGGAGACCCGGGTTTGATCCCTTGGTCAGGAAGATCGCTTGGAGAACAGAATAGTTACCCACTCTAGTATTCTCGCCTGGCGAATTCCATGGACAGAGGAGCCCAATAGGCTGCAGTCCATGAGGTCACAAAGAGTCAGATACAACTGAGTGACTAACACTTTGACTTTTGAGTATTTTATCTTTGCAAACATCTTTTCACACAGATAGATGATAAGACGGATGGTGCTTGAAATGCTCTGAAGTGATGTGTGTCACTGAGATTATAGTGTTCTGGGCAGCAGTGCAAAGAGATAAGATGTGGTGTCTGCTTGACCACAATACTGTGCTACCTTAGCACAAAAAGCAGCCACAGAATAAGTAACCAAATGAGTGTAGCTGTGTCCCAGTTCAGTTCATTTGCTCACTCGTGTCTGACTCTTTGCGACCCCATGGATTGCAGCAGGCCAGGCCTCCCTGTCCATCACCAACTCCCGGAGTTTACTCAAAACTCATGTCCATTGAGTCGGTGATGTCATCCAACCATCTCATCCTCTGTCGTCCCCTTCTCCTCCTGCCTTCAATCTTTCTCAGCATCAGGGTCTTTTCCAATGAGTCACTTCTTCGCAGCAGGTGGCCAAAGTATTGGCATTTCAGCTTTAGCATCAGTCCTTCCAGTGAATACTCAGGACTGATTTCCTTTAGGATGGACTGGTGTGATCTCCTTGCAGTCCAAGGGACTCTCAAGGGACTTCTCCAACACCAGATTTCAAAAGCATCAATTCTTCAGCACTCAGCTTTCTTTATAGTCCAACTCTCACATCCATACATGACCACTGGAAAAACCATAGCCTTGACTAGATGGACCTTTGTTGGCAAAGTCATGTTTCTGCTTTTCAATATGCTGTCTAGGTTAGTCATAACTTTTCTTCCAAGATGCAAGTGTCTTTTAATTTCACGGCTGCAATCACCATCTGCAGTGATTTTGGAGCCCAGGAAAATAGTCTCTCACTGTTTCCCCATCTATTTGCCATGAAATGATGGGACCAGATGCCATGATCTTCGTTTTCTGAATGTTGAGCTTTAAGCCAACTTTTTCACTCTCATCAAGGGGCTCTTTAGTTCTTCTTTGCTTTCTGCCATAAGGGTGGTGATAGCTGCATATCTGAGGTTATTGATATTTCTCCTGGCAATCTTGATTCCGGCTTGTGCTTCATCCAGCCTAGCATTTCTTATGATGTACTCTGCACGTAAGTTAAATAAGCAGGGTGACAATATATAGCCTTGACGAACTCCTTTTCCTCTTTGGAACCAGTCTGTTGTTCCATGTCCAGTTCTAACTGTTGCTTCCTGACCTGATACAGATTTCTCAAGAGGCAGGTCAGGTGGTCTGGTATTCCCATCTCTTTAAGAATTTTCCAGAGTTTGTTGTGGTCCACACATTCAAAGGCTTTGGCATAGTCAATAAAGCAGAAGGAGATGTTTTTCTGGAACTCTCTATTGCTGTGTCCCAGCATGACTTTATTTATGAACACTGACACTGGAGTTTTCAAATAATTTTCACGTCTTGAAATATATTTCTTCTGATGTTTTTCCCAACCACTTAAAAATGTGAAAACCATTCTGTAGAGCTTGTAGAAGCTTCTACAGAAAGTGGTGGGCTGGTTTTGTTGACTCATGGGCCGTAGTTTGCCAAGCTTGGCCTTCAGTTAGGAAGCTGTTGTAGATGTGAACACCAGTCAAGGTATTCAGAGGCGCACACGGTGCCTGGTAGGTGGGGAGCGCTGTTTCATCATCGTCGTAAAGACGACTGTTCTCTTTAGGTCTGGCTGGTGCTGTGGGGGCTTTGGGGTGGCCAGTCCGCTTTGAATTTCCACCCTTCCTGAGAGACTATTTGCGTTTCCATAGCTGTTTTGTCTGGTTTGTATTGTATGTATGTCTGGATCTGGCAGACTTTCCCACAAGTTCCCACGTGTTTTTCTCAAATTCTTTGATCCATCAGGCATTCATTGGGTGCCAGCTGTAGGCTGGGTTCTGGGGGTAGAAGGATGAATCTGCCCTGGTGGGGTGTTCCAGTTACACTTTATTTACAACCACAGCTGAGGAGTTGGCGGGCCGGGCGAAACCCTCAGGTTCTGCTCAGTCGTCTCCCATCTCCCCACCGTTACCATGTCCGTCGCTGTATGCTGCACCCCCGCCCACAGCTTCTCCCGGCCTGCTCCCTTTCTGCCACATTGCCCTCACCCAGAACACGACTTCTTGCTAGCTGTCCCCATAGCTTCGTGTTCTTCAGCCATCAGTCATGGCAGACGCAGAATCATTGTTGGCTGAGCGCTCCTTGGGAGCCCAGGCCCTGCTGGTGGCTTTGGCTGCATCGCCGCATTACTGCTCACGACCTGTGAAGCCCTTGCTGCTTTTCCCCTCCAGGGTCTGCTGCTTCCAGTCCTTGCCACCTCACAGTTCCAGCCTCTGGTTCTCCCTTCTTTTAGGGTGTCCTATCAGAATACGTCTTCCCACATGGCTTTCTTCCTCGTATACCACCGCTCAGGAAGTCAGAATGCAGAAGCCCAGTGGCTGTGGAAAGCCTGCTGACTGCTCAGGCCCCCGGGGCCCTCTGGTTGTGTCTTTGTGGATTGGTGGTTTGGTTCTTCCCCTTTACTCCAGGTCTGTGCCAGTCTGGATCTAGGAGAGTGGGGGCCTCTTCCAGGGCCTTCTGCCTTCTATGGGCCCCTGGACCCAAGCTGGACTTGGCCTTCCCTGGGCTGCCTAGGTCAGCTGCTTCTGCTCAAGGCTCCGTCAGTTGTTCACAGAGGTTTGGCCAACAGCCCAATGCCAAACAGCTCTGGTTCTTGACTTTGGGCCCACTCGTGTAGCTCTGGTCCTCCTCAGGGCTGCCTCAGACCGGCCACAGGGGCTCCAGAGATGCCGCGGGCTGTCATCCTCAGCAGGCTTCCTGGAAGCTTGCATTAGGATTGGACTGGACCCTCAGAGTTGATCTGTTTCTTGCAAGTTCAGTAGGATGGTGGCATGGTCTGGATGCCCATCTGGCTACCAGGTGGGTGTCTGCACAGAGGCTTCCAGAGGTGGGTGTGGGGGGCAGGAGCCAGCGGGTGCCCTTGAGTTGTTGGCCCAGTGAAGGCTGTGACCTGTGTCCCAGGAGCCCTCAGCAAGTCCTGGTTTGTGCTCATGACCTCTCCCTCGGGTGGAGCTGGGCCCTGTCTGTCTTGTCAGGACAGGTATCCAGCTGGGTCTTGCATCAGTCCCATCACAGGCCAAGTCTCTGCTCAGAGGAGCGCCTTAGTGTTTTCTTCCTGGGCTCACAGTCAAGGTTAAAATGTGAGTCTTCAGCGTCTGCCAAACAGACATGCCCTGACCTGGCTGGCCACCCTTCAGCATCTCTGAGCAACTTGAATATCCATAGAAACTCCAGTCTCTGAAAGTAAACGTCTTATGCGGTACACACATCCTTAAGAGGACTTTTGACAATTCTTTTTTAATTTAACTATATAGGGTCTTAGCTGTATCACATAGGACCTTTCTAGTTGTACTGAGCAGGCTTGGTTGCTCCATGGCATGTGGGATCTTAGTTCCCAGACCAAGGATCGAATCTGTGTCCTCTGCATTACAAAGCTGATTCTTAACCACTGGGCCACCAGGCAAGTCCCTTTCTCCAGAGGATCTGGTCACCAACCTTGCCCTTCCTCCTTCTAGCGAAAGGGGCCTTCTAGCGCATCACTTCCTTGCTTTCTAAGGTTTTCTCGGGTCCATGCAGCCTCCACCTTTTGGCCTGTCACTGCCAGAGAGCCACTTTGGGGACTGTCGGTCTCCCATCTGACCTTCAGGAGCCTCTGCAGTTTGTCCCCGCCTGGCCATATTCCACCAGCCGGGAAAACAAACTCATTTCCATCTTCCTGTGTCCACAGTCTGATGTTCATTTATTTAAACCTGCTGTGTGTCTCTGTTTCTTACGCTTTTTTAAAGTGAGTTTCATTTAAACCTTTTCAGTTTTCAGCTACAATCTTTAAATTGCTCCTTGTGCTTTCTATTTTTATCCTTGCCCGTGCTGGGTCTTCACTGCTGCGTGGGCTTTTCTCTAGTTGCGGTGAGCAGGCTTCTCATTCGGTGGTTTCTCTTGCGGACCATGGGCTTCAGGGCACGAGGGTCTCAGTAATTGGGGCATGTGGGCTCAACTCCCAGGTTCTAGAGCACAGGCCCAGCTGCTCCGCGGCATGTGGGATCTTCTCAAATCAGGGACTGAACCCTTGTCTCCTGTATCGGCAGGGAGATTCTCCAGCACTGAGCCACCAGGGAAGCCCTCTTGTGCTTTCCTCACTTGATCTTAGCCAAAAGGCTGAGAAGCAATCCTCTTGTGCTTTCTTGATTATTACCTAGAATGGCTCAAGTCCCACAAAGCCCTCCCTGACCATTGCCATCAGCCTTTCCCTCTGCTGACTGCTGGGCTGCCTGTCTGTGTGATGTGACCTCACACCTGAGTGTAGATTGTCACATGCATCCTCCCTTTCATTCACATGTGGTGAGAAAAGACAGTAAAGACACAGCTCTGACTTGAATTCTAGCTCCACCACTCACCCCAATACTTCAGTTTCCTCTCTGTAAAAGGGAAATGAAAAGAGGTGGGTGGTGGTAGTGGTTCCGTCCTTATCAGTCATCTTCTCCCCCAGCAGACCTGATGCTTCATGCTGTGATTAACTTCCCTCTCTCACTCCCAGGCACATGGCCACCTCTGGCCTGGACCACCAGCTGAAGGTCTTCGACCTGCGAGGGACGTTCCAGCCTCTGAGCGCTCGGACCCTGCCCCAAGGAGCAGGGCACCTGGCGTTCTCCCAGCGGGGACTGCTGGCAGCGGGAATGGGCGATGTGGTCAACATTTGGGCAGGACAGGGCAAGGCCAGCCCTCCTTCCCTGGAGCAGCCCTACCTCACGCACCGGCTCTCGGGCCACGTGCACGGCCTTCAGTTCTGCCCCTATGAGGATGTGCTGGGAGTGGGGCACAGCGGGGGCATCACCAGCATGCTGGTCCCTGGTGAGCAGGCAGGGCTGGGGCTCCAAGCGGTGACCTCGAAATGGAGGCTTTTGTGGGCCGGACCCTGAGACAGCAGGGGGCTCCTGTCAGGCTGGAGCAGGTTCCTGTTATAGTTCCACGTGCCCCCTCTCCCTCCAGGGGCTGCCGAACCCAACTTTGACGGCCTGGAGAGTAACCCATACAGGAGCCGGAAGCAGCGGCAGGAGTGGGAGGTGAAGGCGCTGCTAGAGAAGGTGAGGATGCGCCTGCGCCCCCGCGGGCTGGGGCGGGGGGTCTTAGGAAGAAAGGATTTCAGCAGTGCCTCTGCTTTCTGTCCCTCTTTGGTGTCACCTTCCTGTGGATCCTTACCCGTCCGTCCCTCTGTGTTGCATCCAGGTGCCCGCCGAGCTCATCTGTCTGGATCCACGAGCCCTGGCAGAGGTCGATGTCATCTCTTTGGAGCAGGCAAAGAAGGAACGGGCAGAGAGGCTGGTACGGAGCGGGGCTCCGAGGGCCCGGGCGCCCCTTCCCACCATGTCCCATCCCCACTGCATCCTCAGAAGCACAGCTCCCTGCCTCAGAGGCTGCTGCAGCTTTCACCTCCTTCCCCTTCCTCAGGGCTACGATCCCGATGCCAGGGCTCCCTTCCAGCCAAAGCCAAAGCAGAAAGGTCGCAGCTCGACCGCGAGTCTGGTAAAGAGGAAGAGGAAGGTCATGGACCAGGAGCACAGGGTGAGCGGGCACCGGGGGCAGGCTGGGCATCCCAAGGGGAACGCCCTCCTGCTGGCCCCGCTGGCCTCATCCCCCTGCCACTTCTCACCTGTCTCTCCCTACCCAGGACAAAATCCGCCAGAGCCTGGAGCAGCAGCTGCAGAAGCAAGAGAAGGCCAAGCCCACAGGGGCCCGGCCGTCGGCCCTGGACAGATTCGTGCGCTGAGTCAGGCTCCCGGACCCGGGAGAAACATTCTCTCCCCACGCCCACCTGTGGGGAATTACCTGTCCCTGGAATGAGGAGGGAGCAGGGAGCCCCCTTCCTCCTGGGGAGGACAGCTGGTTCCTGGGGTGGGGGGTGGTCGGTATTAAAAAGGAACGTGGACTTTTGGATACCGTGTCTCAATCATCCCGTGAACCTGTCCCCTGCCTGCGTGCACCCTGGGGCTACTCTTGGACGTGAGGGGCTGTGTCTCCCCTTTGGCCCCACCCGTCTTGTGGGCGCTGTGGCCTCGTCCAGCTCCCTAAGGCCTTCCTCCAGGGAGAGGTATGCTCCAAGTCCCTGGAGATGGCCTTCCCCACCAGCAGGCTCTGGTAGCCTCTGGGTTTCCCAGGATTGTGTTCTGAGAGTCCTGGACCACACACTCAAAGAAGAAAAAAGACAAGTTTATTGAGGGGCCTATGCCCCTCCCCTGCCATGGCTGGAGAGAACAAGCCAGCGTGTGTGGTTCTTCCTGAAGACCATCTCTGGGGCTGGCAGGCCAGGCAGCCCCCTAGGTCCCTCCTGTGACCCTCAGTCTTCAGTGACAGCCCGAGCACCTGTGTGGAGCAGCTTGCTCAGCTGCAGCCAACTAGCGCTCCTGCTTTGGGCCTGGGAGAAAGAAAGTGGGGGGGGTGCTGGCTGGACCCTCCATTCCACACCCCTCTCCTGGGCGCCCAGGCCCTCTCAGCTGTGAAGCCAAGCTATTAACCGGCATCGCAGGATGCCCAGGAGCCCCTGGAGCCAGGAGCAGAAAGGTACAGTTCTTTCCCCATCAGAGCCACCCACTAGCTTCCAGGCTTCCTGCATCTCCCAGGGGTCCAACTTGTGCGATGTCAGAAGGAATTTCCCATAGCAGCACCGATCCAGGGGGTAGTGGGTGGCACCAGCCAGCTTGACACAGTGGGTTGGGGCAAGGCCTCCTCGGCGGGCACTTAACCCCACAAAAACATCCTCCAGGGGCAGAAGGGGTGCCCGGCTGGCCACCTTCAGGATAAGCTGCACAGCAGAAGCTGATAGCACATAGCCCGTGCCTGAGGCGTAGGGGGGAAAGGGGCCCCAGGAGGGAGGCCACTGCTCCTCCGATACCTGGTGCTTGCCTCCCGGTGACCGAGAGGGCTGCACCCGCCAATGCACGCGACCCAAGTACAAGAGAGGCACTGGCTGGCTCCCCAAGGTGGGGCTTCCGTCCCACTTCTCATCTCCAGCCTTCGCCTTTCTCGGGGGCCCCACGCCCGTCTCCCATTGCTCCCAGCGGCCTCCCCGCCTGACCAGCTCCGACACCAGTTCGGGGACGTTGACGAACACATCATCGTCGGTCTTGAGGATGTAGCGGGCCGTGGGGCAGTGTCTGTCGGCCCAGCTCAGCCCGCTGAGGGTCTTGAGGGTGAGGTTGCGGTAGGAGTCCTGGAAGGCTGCCTGCATGATGTCCCCGTGGGCCGCCGACTCCCACACCAGGTCGCTCCCGCGCGACCCCCAGCCGGGCTCTCCCAGCAGGAAAACAGTCTGCACCCTGAGCCCGCGGACCTCGCGCAGGCGA
>NW_011494842.1:5517673-5532965 GCF_000754665.1 Bison bison bison | reverse complement strand
GTGCGCAAGGGGGGTCTTTGCCCAAAACGGGAAGCAGGTTTGGATCCGCGGGCCTCGGCCACATCGGCCGGACGCCGTGCGGCCGGCGCCTCCCCACACCCACCCCCGCGCGGCGGGGCTCAACGTTTCCAGGTCACCAACACCAGCATCTCCAGCCTTCGGAGACGTACGGCGGTCAATACGCAGATACTCACCTAACCGGCCGCTGGCTAGGCTCAGCTACCTGCGCAAGCCCCAACACCCCGCCAGCCAGCAAGGGTAAGCCGGGCCTCGGAATGTCCGAGAGCGCCCCCTTGAGGGTGAATGTGCAGCTCCTCCCTCTACCCACCTGGAGAGTGGCACCAATAGGTAAAAGGTTGCTTCTGGTAAGGGGGTGTGGCAACAGCATAGCTTTAATCAAGACCAAGAGTGCTGGGAGCTCTCTAGAATATACCTGTCAACGCAGGGGACACAGACCCCACCCCAGGTCCCGGAATGCCGCATGCCCTAGGGCAACTGAGCCCAGGGACCACCACTTCGGTGCCTACACACTACCGTGCCGCGGAGCCTGTGCTCTGCAATGAACAGCCATGCTCACAACTAAAGAGAAGCCGAGCGCAGCGAGGACACAAAGACCAAGACAAGGTCTGGGCAGCTGAGTGGGGACATCAATCGAGTGTGAAAAATGACCAACAGGGCCCGGTGTGAAAGCATATTCCCTATCAGAGTTTCCAGAAAAACGCAAAGAACCACAAGACGGAAGCCGTTAACTGTATAAACTATTTATTAACACAAAGCCCACACATTATTTCTTCTTGGACACACCCACAGTGCGACCACGGCGGCCTGTGGTCTTGGTGTGCTGGCCTCGGACACGGAGTCTGCAGGGAGAAAAGACAAAGGTTACTCACCATATCAAGCAAATCTGGGAAAAGACGGGGCATGAGAGTCCCCTGGGAGTCTAAGGACAGACAAATGGGCCCCCACTCACCCCCAGAAGTGGCGCAGCCCCCTGTGGGCCCGAATCTTCTTCAGGCGCTCCAGGTCTTCACGGAGTTTGTTGTCTAGACCGTTGGCCAGGACCTACACAGACGGGGGACAGTGAGGGATGGCTGTTCTCCGCCCTGATCTCCTAGGTCCAGTCCCAACTGGACAGCCTGCTTTTCTTTCTGCTCTCCCCTCTCCACACACACCTGGCTGTATTTCCCGTCCTTCACGTCCTTCTGTCTGTTTAAGAACCAGTCTGGGATTTTGTATTGGCGTGGATTCTGCATAATGGTGATCACACGTTCCACCTGGCAGGCAGGACAAGGGTCAGGTCCAGACAGCCCCCATCTCCAGGCAGGCCCAGGCCCAGGCCCAGCCCCAGCCCCGATCCCTGTCCTCACCTCATCCTCGGTGAGCTCCCCGGCCCTCTTGGTGAGGTCGATGTCTGCTTTCCTCAACACCACATGAGCATATCTTCGCCCCACACCCTGAGGAGAGGTTTTAGAGTTGTGTGAGTCTGACCTTTTGGGTTGCTCATGATTCAAAAAGCACACAAAAGTAGGGTCCAAAATAACATACTCTTCCAGATACAAAGCCTAATCATTAAAGGGAAAAAAAGGTTTTGATATCCCCTGAAAGCTGTAGCACCTGAGTGGCACCTTCTGATTTCTACACAGTGGAGACGAAATTGATGCTTCTCAGTCAATGGAGCACCAAAGCAACAAGATCAAGGTTCTCTGAATTAACGGTTGAGTGACAGCATTGTCAGTTGCTCGTGATGTCAAAGGGCCATAGGCCATGATCCTTTGGGCAGGTCACTAAATCCCTGTGATCAAAATAAACACTGAGACCAGTGGCATCCTGTCACCACCAACACTGGTGCTCCTTGCCACCTGAGCTCACGAGCCAAACAGATTTGCAAAGTGAACGACCGTGTGCTGGGTTGAGTAGTGTTCCACCAACTTTCTGTTCATTGGGAGCCTCAAAACATGGCTTTGGTTAGAAATAGTTAAATCCAATGACTGGTATTCTTATAAAAGGAGAGGACACAGACAAGCAAGAAGGCCATGTGATAGGGTGAGACACTAGAGTGATGCAGCTGCCAAGACAAGGAAACCAAGGATGTTTGGCACGGAACTGAGAGATTAAGTTTCGGTTGTTTTAAGTCAACAAATCTGTGTCACAAAGGTCCCAGGAAACTGGATTTCCTCTCTGTAAGAAAGTGACCTGGAGGTCAAATTACCAAATTGATTGAGAGGAGACTAAGATCTAAGTGTCTCTCAAATTTAAATATTTACAGGTGGTATGTCTGAGACTTGCTTTAAAATACAAGTGGGTAGAGAAAGGTAAAGATAAAACAAGATTCTAATTTTTAACTAGATGATACATCGACCGTTGTTCAGTCACCCAGTAGTGTCCAACTCTGCTACCCTGTGGGCGGTAGCACACCAGGCCTCCCTGCCCCCCACCACCTCCCAGAATTTGCCCAACTTCATGTTCACTGCATCGGTGATGCTGTCCAGCCATCTCACCTCTGATACCCTCTTCTTCTGTCCTCAATCTTTCCCAGCATCAGATGACCAAAATACTAGAGCGTCAACATCAGTCCTTCCAGTGAATATTCAGGGTTGACCTCCCTTAAGATTGACTGGTTTGATCTCCCTGCTGTCCAAGGGATTTTCAGGAGTCCCTTGGATGCCTCAATAGGGGGCCAATAATTCTCTCTCTCCTACTTTTTAGCGTTTATGATTTTTGATAAACAGCTTTTCTTTTTTTTAAGTTGCTGTCAAGCTTTTTGAAAGCCCTGTTCAGATACTGGCTTGCCAATTATGAGAACCAATGGGTATCATCCAGTCATTGTGACTAGTTCCAACCATGTTTCCAAACAATCCAGATGACCAGGTATCATCCTGATTTAGAGGAAGGGCAGTCCAACCTTAAGGACTATTCATAGCAGAAGTGCACAAATGGAAAGAAAAGAAGGGATTGTGGCATAAAAAAATCTTGCAGGTGTGTTACCACTTAGTAAATACCCTTTTCTGCTTATGTCACCTTTGATACCTCACCTTTCCCAATTAACTTTGCTCCTTTAATTTTCTGAGGAATCCCTCCTCCTACTTAGCCTCCAGCCCCAGCAACTCCCTTCCAATTTATAAGTATTACTCAACCCCACATTCCAAATCATTAACAAAAGACCAGGTACCTCTAAGCTTTGGCTGTCTCACCAGAGAAGAGCCAGCAAAAGCTGAAACACAGTTAGCAAAACCCCAAGTACCTGTGTATCTCTAGAATAATCTTTCCTAGTGGTAAGCAGGGCATGAGATTCCCTAAGAGAGTCTTATCAACATACTCATTAAGTACTGGAAACTGCTTACAAAATCTGTTTTAAGGTCATCACATATACTTAAGGTAACAAATACCAAACTAGTTAATTTCAAAGAAGCAGGGAGAAAGGGTTTAATAGAAGCATCCTATCAACCACGCTCATCTTTTATTTTCACTATCTGACCTAAGCATTCTAGCAATCTTTAAAAACAGAAGCAACCTCAGAGATACAGCAGGTTCAGTTCCAGACCACACCCAACAACACTGAAATAAAGAGAGCTACATGGTATTTTGGTTTCTCAGCACATGTAGTTACATAATCTATTAAGTGAGCAACTGCCTATACATACCTTAATCAAGACACTTTATTACTATGAAGTACTAACCATCATGTGAACTTTAAGCAAGTCTAAATCTTTTTGCAATAGTAACAAAGGTCACTGATCACAGATAAGGATAACAAATACACCACTGAAAACTTTTAAAGTATTTCATCAAAATGTGACAGACACACCATGTGTGCAAATGTTGAAGAACTGTCTTAAGAGCTACCACAAAAAAACACAGTATCTGCAAAGCTCCACAAAATGAGGTGAGCCTGCACTGAACACTGTATTTTTCACTGACTTACTAGTTTCACAGAAGATGAAACGTACTATTTAAGAATGAAAGCCGTGCTCCTTGAATTAGAGTGAAAAAGTAAACGTGACAAATCTCACCAAGAAAAGCTGATGCTGATTTGCCGTTTTAAACAATCTATAAAATACTTATCATAGTGTCTTCTGGGGATTCTAAGCAACCTTGGCTCCAAGAAGTGTAAACATACTGGCAGAAAACATTCAGTCATTTCCACAATTAAAAAATCTTTTTAAGGATAACATCCCCATCTGGAAGGCTGGGAGTTCATTAGGTTAAGGGAGATATCCAAGCTTGCATTCACTGACATAATAACTATAGGTTTCTTCATACTTGGAATCTCTTGGCATTTCTATTTACCCTTCAAATGGTACAATTATCCAACTTCCCCATTCCCTAGGTGAAATCTCTTGGTTTGACCTGAGAGGACTCTCTGGCTTTTCTCACTTACCTTTTGGGACAAAGGGGGCGAGCGGTTAAGAGAACTAATTGCTCTCTTAATCGTCCTTTTTTTTTACCTAGCAGACAAGACCATCTGGTTGGGACTCCCCTCACTTTGCCTCACTTTCAGCTCAGGTGTTAACAACTCAAGTTTCATCTATAGTCTCTAGTCCTTACCCTGCGTGTGTGTGAGTCGCTCAGTCGTGTCTGATTCTTTAAGACTCCAGGGGCTGTTGCCCCACCAGGCTCCTCTGTCCGTGGAACTGGCAAGAATACTGGAGGAGATTCTCCAGGGGATCTTCCCAACCCCAAGGATCAAACCCTGGTCTCCCGTATTGCAGGCAGATTCTTTACCGTCTGAACCACCAAGGAAGCCATCAGTCCTTACCCTACTTTACCTTAATTGCAGTGATGGCAAAGGCAATTTTCCGCCGCCCATCGATGTTGGTGTTGAGTACTCGCAAGATGTGCTGGAACTTCTCAGGGATTACTAGAGACTGATAGAGATTGAGGGAGAAATTAGAGTGAACTACTATCAAACCGTAACCTCAAACACGAACGCTAAGCTTGTCACACAGGGAGCAGGAAACCCCCGTCAGGTCTTCACGACACAACAAACTCCTGAATCCTGCAGACAGCAGGAACATGAAGTGTTCAGGCTTGAGAAAACGCAACCTCGGGGAAGAAGTGTGTCTCCTACCCGTGCCCCAAGTACACTCTGAGTGGCGGAGACTGAAGTCCCCCCTCATGCCCAAACCGTTCTAGTGCCCGGGGTGGGAGTTCCTCCGGCCCCAGTCCCCAGACTGGATGTCTTTAGTTGTCCTTTTCCAGAAGCGGTATCCGAGGCTCCACCCAGAAAGTTGGAGGCCCCCAAGACAGGACATTTTCAACCCTCTGACAGCAAGACCTTCCCTGCCCCGGTCCCGATGTCGCTAGATCCCCGCAAGGATTGTACTCTTACCATGGCGGCGGCCCTAGCGGCGGCGTGTAGGCCTCCAGTGGAAGAGAAAACGGAAGTGACGTAACAGCCTTATATTGCTACCAGGCGGAACGGGCGGAGCTATCTGAGCAAGGAGCTTCCGGAAACTATGCAAGATTCTGAATCGGGAGGCATGACTTCCGGTCCGGGTTTTCTTTACTGCTCGTACAGGTCTTGTGTGTGCGAGCAACAAAGGTTCCGGATTGAGATTGTGCTTAAGAATTCCACTTGTTTTCACTTGGGTGAAGCGGTTACAGCTGAAAGAGGGAGACTGGAGGCAAACAAATATCTGGGAGCGATTTCGCGCCGTGCAAGACACTCCAGGACCTGTAGTTCCATTCCGGGGAACAGATTCGCCTGACTGACAGCTGCCGGAAGTGAGGCTGCGCGGAATGGCCGCCGCTGCGACCATGGCGGCAGCTGCTCGTGAGCTGGTGTTGCGGGCCGGGGCCTCAGATATGGAGGAGGAGGAGGGCCCGCTGGTGAGAAGCAGGGCTGTTTCTCCTTCAGAGTCTTGTCCAGTCTCCTCACGTCAGGAAAGCCTGGGCTGGGTGTAGGCACAAGGGTGGAACTCGCAGCTGCCAATGATGCTACCCGGCTTGGTTCTCCATACGCCTCCGTGGGATCCGACCTGAACCTGAGCTGGGGTCAGCATGGCCGAGACTTTGGCTCTGGGGCCACAATTTCAGTTAACTTCCAGATGTTTGGGCAGAATAGAGAAGCAAGTCTAGGAACATGGCTTCTGGAACCAGATTGCTTGGGCTTTAATTCAGGCTCTGCCACGTATACTCTGTGTGTCTTCGGGCAAGTTTAACTTGCCTCTCTATGCCCTTGTTTCCACACCTATAAGGTGAAAAAACTAAGACCTACTATCTATGTTGTGGGTTAGGACTGGGTGAATGAATATATGTAAGATGGCACCTGGCAGGTAGGTAAACACTATGTATTAGCTGGTAGTTTTAAATAGGTTGGCGCGCCCCCGAGGGATGGTGATAGAACATTTAAGGTAGCAGCAGTCTGCTGCTGCTGCTGCTAAGTTGCTTCAGTCGTGTCCTACTCTGTGTGGCCCCATGGATGGCAGCCCACCAGGCTCCCCCATCCCTGGGATTCTCCAGGCAAGAACACTGGAGTGGGTTGCCATTTCCTTCTCCAATGCATGAAAGGAAAAGTGAAAGTGAAATGGCTCGGTCATGTCTGACTCTTAGCAGCAGTCTAGAGATCCTAAATTCACCTGCAAGTTCTGTTCTGCCTTCTGCATCTTCTAATTTTTCTGATTTGGTTACCTTCACGCTTCGTCGTTTGCCTGTCTCCTTGTCCCGTTCCTATCCATCAGCCCCGATTAGTAGACTGAGACAATATGGAACTTTTGACATTTTGTGAACTCAGTATTTACCTGTGATTTCCCAGTGAAAGTCCCTCTTCTCCGCTTGAAGGATTGGTGACTACTCCATTATATTTTGTTCTACTTCTCTCTTTCCCATTAACCTGTTCCTCTCCAGGGGAGTGGTCCAGGTCTTCGGGAGCCATTGCAGATTGGAGAGTTGGACATCACCTCTGATGAATTCATCCTGGATGAAGTGGATGGTAAGTGATGGCAGAGGGTGGGGGGTATGTGGTCCTGTAACCTGAGAGGCTGGGCTCTGCAAGTACTAAGGCTGGGACTGGTGTGTGGATGTTCAGTGTGGAGACAGAGCTGTAGAATTAGCTGAACCCTTATGATGAACTTCTATTTGCAGTTCACATTCAGGCAAATCTGGAGGATGAGTTAGTAAAGGAAGCTCTTAAAACGGTGAGGCTTTCCACTATACTAATCTGCCCCTTCCTGAACCCTCCCCTTAAAGGAAAGAAAAAAGTCTTTTGCGCTCCTACTATCACCCTGGTCTTTTTCTCTAGTCCTTTGCTGACTCTGTTCCAGTGTCCCTTCACTGACTTCCTCCTGACCCTCTCACATTTCTGTTCTCCCAGGGTGTGGATCTTCGTCACTATTCAAAGCAGGTTGAGCTGGAGCTACAGCAGATTGAGCAGAAGTCCATTCGGGATTGTATCCTCCAGCAGAGGAGAGGGGTGCTGTTATTAAAACGGGCATTTTGTAGGGGTATGGTGCTGACAGCCCACCCGGGGCCACCGTCTTCTCTCTGAGGTTTCTGTCACCTCAGGGAGAAATTGGAGAGGTCCTGCTGAGGTCTGAGAATCTCCATGTCCACAGTGAGGCCCCTTGACTTGTTGTGAGTCAGATATCCAAGAGAGTGAGAACATAGCATCTTTGCACAATCAGATCACAGCCTGCGATGCTGTCCTTGAGGTTAGTAACCATGCCCTGGGACCCCTCATATCCCAGAGCGCAGATCATGGTCATGGTCTTCAGGATGATTCTTTAGGCCATCTGCCTCAGGCAGGGACAGTTAGAGTCACTTTCAGGATGATCTCAGCAGCCGTTCTTGTTGTTGCTGCCATGACTAACGTTGTTATTTGCCTTTGCTGTACCTTTTTCCTCATCACCCACTACTCTCATAGTTGGATA
Source organism: Bison bison bison (assembly GCF_000754665.1). Lineage (NCBI taxonomy): Eukaryota > Metazoa > Chordata > Mammalia > Artiodactyla > Bovidae > Bison > Bison bison. The sequence continues at coordinate 5,525,097 of NW_011494842.1, read as the reverse complement.
GGTACTAGAGACTTTACCTAGAAACTTGTCCCCTACCAATCCTATGGCTAATCAGCAGCGCTTCTGCCTTCTCCCAGCGCATGGAGCAGATGTTGGGAGCTTTTCAGAGTGATCTCAGCTCCATCAGCTCTGAGATCCGGACACTGCAGGAACAGTCTGGAGCCATGAACATTCGACTGCGGAACCGGCAGGCTGTCCGGGGGAAACTCGGGGAGCTTGTTGATGGTCTCGTGGTGCCCTCTGCTCTGGTCACGTGAGTCACTAGTTTGAACGGTCCTAATGTCATAGCTAACTCATTGGAAAAGATCCTGCTGCTGGGAAAGGTTGAAGGCAGAAGACAGAGGATGAGATGGTTGGATGGTGTCACAGATTCAATGGATATGAGCTTGGGCAAACTCCAGGAGATAGTGAGGGACAGGGAGGCCTGGCATGGTGCAGTCCATGGGGTTGCAAAGAGTTGGACACGGCTGAGTGACTGAATAACAAAGGACAACAATGTCATAGAAAGTAGATGGGCGGGCGTGACCTACCCTACTTAACCACGTGGGTCTCCTGGCTTCAGGTTATCACACACTTTCCAGAAAATGATGAGCAGTTGACAGCTCTTTTTTACCCTGACTCAGGCTTTAAGGAATAGGAATCATCTGGGGTTGGGCATCGAGAAAGGGTTTAAGGTTGATGTGGGTGATGGAGGTATGTGTGTCCAGGAACAGAATACTTTGTGCACGTGTTCTGACCCTATGATGCAGTGTACAAAGGGAGAGGAGACACACGCTGGATGCCAGGGGTATGGTTTAGAGTCTCGAGGTGTCTGGGTCTCCCTCCTCACCCATCCCACCCCTCCCTGCTCCCCAGGGCAATTTTGGAGGCACCAGTCACAGAGCCCCGGTTCTTGGAGCAGCTGCAGGAGCTGGATGCTAAGGCAGCTGCAGTCCGAGAACAGGAGGCTAGGGGCACAGCGGCCTGTGCAGATGTCCGGGGCGTGCTCGACCGCCTCCGAGTCAAGGTGGGAAGTGGGGGTGGACATACGACTCGAACCAGCCTCCCTTAGACCTCTACCCTGGATTGCCCTGGCAAAGCTCGCTGTAGCCCACCCCCAAGAACTTCTCCTTGCCTTTATGTGGCAGGGCTCATCCTCACATCTCTGGGTTCCTCTGAAAGTCTTAACAGATATCAAAGAGGTGTTCTCTACTCTTGCTCGTCCAACAGTCAACGTTCATTCCTTCCCTCGGTGCTTCCCAGGTAGTGAGAAGGCTACAGCTTCATGCCTTGTGTTTGGTCCCCCACATCTAGGCTGTGACGAAGATCCGAGAGTTCATCCTTCAGAAGATTTATTCCTTCAGAAAGCCAATGACCAACTATCAGATCCCACAGACAGCCTTGCTGAAATACAGGTCGCCACCCAGAGAGTGGGCGGGTGTCCCTGGGGGGCTGGCTGGGAGACTGACTGGTTCTTGGCTCCTCCAGGTTCTTCTATCAGTTCCTGCTGGGCAACGAACGCGCCACTGCGAAGGAAATCAGGGACGAGTACGTGGAGACGCTGAGCAAGATATACCTGTCTTACTACCGCTCCTACCTGGGGCGGCTCATGAAGGTGCAGGTAAGCCCGTGGAAGGAGAGGTGCTCTGGGCGCCTGAGTTGAGAGGAGTGACTGTGTAAAGAGACGTCTTTTTTTCTTGTACATTGGGAAGCAGTGTTCCAGTTCTCTATCCTCTCTTCTCTAGTATGAGGAAGTCGCTGAGAAGGACGACCTAATGGGCGTGGAAGATACAGCCAAGAAAGATATCTTGGAGCTGAGGGGCACTCATGCTGGGCCTGGAGAGGGAAGGGCCTCTGGCTCCAGCCTCCAAGGCCCTGCTGCTTACCTTTTTCTGTGGGACCAAAACTTTGCAAATGAGATCAAGGCGGGGACCTCCCTCCCCAGAAAAATGCACAGATCACCCTTACACTGAGTTTTGTGTATGATGTCAGCGAGCGTAGAGGCTCCCTGGAGCCCATTCACAGATGTCAGGTGAAGTGGGGCCCCAAGACTGGGGAGGAGGGACCCCGAGGCCATGTCTGACTGCTGGGGGCCCCTGGAGGTCCTGGGTCTTTGATCTTCCATCACAGTTGTGATCTGTTTCCCTTGACTCTGGCCTTTCACGATTCTTCTCAAAGCCATCCCTCCGCAGCAGGAACACCATCTTCACCCTGGGGACCCGGGGCTCTGTCATCTCCCCCGCTGAACTGGAAGCTCCCATCCTCGTGCCCCACACTGCCCAGCGCGGGGAACAGAGGGTAGGAGGGAGAGCCAGCCTCAGCCTCAGGGTGGGGCTCTGAGCACAGAGCTCAGGGCAGAGCTTCCCGGCTGCAGGGCCTGGGGGAGTCCCCATCTTCAGTTGCCCCTGCACTCTGCGATGAGAGGAGGGTTGGACCATTGACTCAGGGTGTTACAGAGGGTGATAGGTCATTAGGCAGGTGTGGCGGTAAATGCGGGAGCAGCAACAGCAGGTGGGGGTGGGCTCTTTTCGTGTAGCCCTCCCCCCACCCCGCCCCTGCCCTTCAGTACCTGTTCAGGAAGCCCTTTTGCAACCTGAACGAGGGTTAGATGGGGAGGGTCTTCTGAGCTACTGGTACCCAGTTGAGCTGATGTTCCAGCCATGTCCACAGAGAGCCAGGACTGGGGTCCACCCGTCTGTGTCTCTTCCTGCCTCTCCCACCCATCCTAGTATCCTTTCGAGGCCCTCTTCCGCAGCCAGCACTACGCCCTCCTCGACAACTCCTGCCGTGAATACCTCTTCATCTGTGAGTTCTTCATGGTGTCCGGCCCGGCTGCCCACGATCTGTTCCATGCTGTCATGGGCCGCACCCTCAGCATGACCCAGGTGAGCTCGCTGGCTCCTGGGCTCCTCAACCCTGTCCCCAGTCCTCATCAGCACTGCAGTGAGGCCACGGCCCTGGAGCACTGAAGGCAGGATCCTCTCATTTTAGAATGCATGCGCCTCATTCTCACTGTGTGTGACTCCCCACAAAACCATCAAAGCTTGGGGGTCCCTGAGGCGCCCCTCCTTCTGATTCACACCTAGGCGATAGCACCCAACACTTAGAGGCTCCTAGACCTTGGTTCCCGGCCCTGAATTCTGCTGTGATGGGCTTGTGATCATAGATTAGGTGAGCAAGGCCACAGGACCACGTGAGTGGCTGGTGGACAGGAAAGGAGGTGCGTTTTCCATTTAGATCTCTCCCTGTACCCGCAAGTGTCATGTCCCCCAAGGAGCACTGCATCTGTCCATGGTCACTGGGAATGACAAAGGAAGAGACACTTCCAGTCCTCTGCCTGTTTCTAAATCCTCAACCACAGAAACACCTGGAGTCTTACCTCGTTGACTGTTACGATGCCATCGCTGTTTTCCTCTGCATCCACATCGTCCTCCGGTTCCGCAACATCACAGCCAAGAGGGACGTTCCTGCCCTGGACAGGTCACTGGTCCCATTTGTCTGCCTGGAGGCAGTATTGATGCCTCCACACTCACCTCTCACACCCACTCCTGCCTCCACTGATGGTCACCCCTCGATCAGGTTTCAGCCTCCCCCACCCCACCCGTGACATTCCTTGCCAGATCTCTGATTCTGATCAAGCCCACAGGTACTGGGAACAGGTGCTTGCCTTGTTGTGGCCACGGTTTGAACTAATCCTGGAGATGAACGTCCAAAGTGTCCGCAGCACTGACCCTCAGCGCCTCGGAGGGCTGGACACTCGGCCTCACTATGTGAGCATGGGCAGGGGTGGCGGGGTCTGCTGAAAGGCAGGGCTGGCAGCCCCACTGTGTGGTCACTCGGCCTCGGGGCTGTGTCTCTGGGCCTGACTGGACATGTAGCCACGCTGTGTGGGGGCACCCTGGGAGTGTGGGCTGGGCACTGTGTGGGAGGGCCTGGAGGTGGGGATCGCCCAGAGGCTGGTTGGCCAGCTTCGAGAGAGTCAGGGGTTTTGTCGGTTGAGCCGGGGGGATTGGCGTGAGTTTTTGTCCCTCCTTCTTACTCCAGATCACGCGCCGATACGCAGAATTCTCCTCGGCTCTTGTCAGCATCAATCAGACGATTCCCAACGAACGGACCATGCAGCTGCTGGGCCAGCTCCAGGTGCGGGGTGCGGGAGGGGTCCCCTGCCCCTGGGGCTGAAGCGGGGGAGCCTTGCCTGCTCCTGTCACCCCTCCTTTCGGTCTTTTTTTCAGGTGGAGGTGGAGAATTTTGTCCTCCGGGTGGCAGCTGAGTTCTCCTCGAGGAAGGAGCAGCTTGTGTTTCTGATCAACAACTATGACATGATGCTGGGTGTGCTGATGGTACCGAGGCCCCTGCCCTGTCACCCTCCCCCGAGACCCCAGGTTCCCGCTCTGCCCCCTTTCCTCCACGAGTGCAGAGATCATGTTGGCCTTGTCAAGCGTTTTCTTCTTGGAGTCTGACGTGGTGTCCGGCTCCATACGGTGAATGTGGAAGGACGGGGATATGCCAGCATGAAGGGCAGCTTCTCCCCAAACTTGAGACTCCCCTCTGTCTTTCCTCAGGAGCGGGCGGCGGATGACAGCAAAGAGGTTGAAAGTTTCCAGCAGCTGCTCAACGCGCGGACACAGGTAGGGGTGTGGGGTGAGGGCAGGGACAGTCCTGTGCTGTATTTTGCTGGTGACTTTGGCTGCACTGGCTCTCTGTTGCGGCGCTCTGGCTTCTCTTGCTGCCACACATGGGCCCTAGAGCACAGGGCTCGGTACTTGCGGCTCGAGGGCTTAGTTGCCCCATTGCATGTATAGCCTTAGTACCCCAGCCAGGGGTTGAACCCACGTCCCCTGCATTGGAGGGCGGATTCTTAACCACTAGACCACCAGGGAAGTCACATGTGTGCTGTTTAGGTCAGTGTGTGTGTGTGCGCGCACGCTTACAGTGGCAGCGGGCTCCAGGTACGCAGAATTGAAATTGTGATACAACTCTTGATTCACAACATGCTGTTGTTATCGGTCTGTTTTTTCTTTTTTTTTTGTTTAATGATATAGACATCCACAAAGCTACCACACACCTTGGCAATAACTAACATCAAAGTCTGAGTTCTTCCTCGGCCCCTCTCTCTGTCTCTCACATAGAGGTGCTTATTGACCTAAATGTTGCGTTTATCATGCCCTGGCTATGGGCAATAATAGAGCTATAGGGAATTCCCTGGCAGTCCCGTAGTTGGGACTCTTGGCTTCTACTGCAGGGGATATGGGAAGCTAAGATCCTGCATGCTGTGCAGCACACAACCAAAAAGGAAAGAAAAAAAATTGTATGCCGAAACAGTAACTATTCAGTTTTGGTTCTGAGTGCCGTAGTAACAGGATTGCAGGATTATTTGATGCATAATTTTTCTAGTATTGTCCTGTTATGACATGAGGCTGTAGCTCATTCTTTTTAAAGTCAATTAGTTTAGTTACTTCTATTAATTGTTGGCTGTGTTGGTCTTTGTTGCTGTGCGCGGGCTTTGTCTAGTTGTGGCAAACGGGGCTTCTCTCTTGTTGCGGAGCACGGGCTCCAGGGCGGGTGCGCTCAGTAGTTACGGCTCTCCGGCTTAGTCGTCCCGAGATATGTGGGATCTTCTGGAACTAGGGATCTACTGTTTATTTAGGAGTAATTACCAAGAATAATACTTGAAATTACTAGAAATAATGATCTCATTTTTTTTTTTCCTAATTGTTTGGACTTTATTCTTTTAGAATTTGTCCTTTAAATAGACTGTTAAATACTACCTTTTCAAAAGGAAATTTACTTGTTTGAACTGGTATATGAAGTGCTATTGATTTTTGTATATGGATTATATAGCCAGCCACTTCCTAAATTATTTCTAATAATACTTCTGGAGATGTGTGTTCCTATGTAGGCATCGTCATCTCTGAATTGTGACAGTTTCAGTTCTTCCTATTTTATTCCTATGTCTTTATTCTCTTACTACACGGGCTAGTACCTTGTTTAAAGTTGAATGGTTGAATAGAGGGGTGATAGTGAGAACCCTTACCTTTTCTTAACTTTAAAAGAATATTTATTTATTTATTTGGCTGTGCCGTGTCTTAGTTGTGGCATGCGGGATTATTTTTTTCTTCTTAGTTGTGGCATGTGGGGTCTAGTTCTTTGACCAAGGATGGAACCCAGGCCCCCCTTAGCCACTGGACCACCACGGAAGTCCCTTCCTAACTTTAAAACAAATGCTTTCATCATTTCCCCTTTAAGAGTACTGTTATTGTAGGGTTTGTTTTTTTTTTTGAAATAGATATCCTTTATCAGGTAAAGAAAATTCCTTTCAATCCCTAGTATTCCAGGAGTTATTGTTTTTAAATCATGAATGGGTATTGAATTTTTAATCAGGGATGTGTGCTTTTTCTGCAATTGTTGAGGTAATCATATATTAAATTTTAAAAAATTAGGACTTTGGGATTAACGGATACACAGAACTATATATAAAATAGATAAACAATAAGGATCTACTGTATACTACAGAGAAATATATTTAATACCTCATAATAACCTATAAAAGATAAGAATCTGCAAAAGAATACATATATATGTATACATGTATATTCATTCAATACACATGTACTCACAACATTGTAAATCAACTATACTTCGTTTTTTAAAAAAGTCTATCATGTGGTATCCTACATTTGTAGATTTTGGAATGTTAAGCCATTCTGGATTTGGTCTGATGCATATAGAGTTTTTGCTTCTCTGTGCAGAAATGAGATAGGCTTGTGCTATTCCTTTCTTGTCTTGCCCTTATGTGGTTTTGGCACCAAAGTCATACTGGATTTGTAGAGGCAGGTGGGAAGGAAGGATTTCCTCATTCTTTTTATTCTTAAAGATTTGGGGATTGAAATGATCTCTTCCTATAAAGTATCTTAGAACTTGCCAGCACAAACATCTAGGAAGATTTAAAACTATGAAATTCCCTCTAAATACTGCTTGTATTGAGTTCTGTGGGTTTGAAAATGTAGCATTTTTCTTATTCAGTTCAAAGAACTTTTATATTTCAATTATTCTTTAATCCATGAGGTTTTTTAGAAGTGCTTTAACATTTCCAAAAGTCTTTTTGTTATTAATGTTTAACAGTTGCGTTGTGAATGGAGAATGTGGCCTTTTGGTATTAAAAATCTGAAATTTGAAATCTTTGTAGATTTGCTTCGGCCTAGGACATGATCACGGAGAAGGCAATGGCACCCCACTCCAGTACTCTTGCTTGAAAAATCCCATGGACGGAGGAGCCTGGTAGGCTGCAGTCCATGGGGTCGCTAAGAGTCGGACCCGACTGAGCGACTTCCCTTTCACTTTTCACTTTCATGCATTGGAGAAGGAAATGGCAACCCACTCCAGTGTTCTTGCCTGGAGAATCCCAGGGATGGGGGAGCCTGGTGGGCTGCCGTCTCTGGGGTCGC
>NW_011494842.1:5507252-5517573 GCF_000754665.1 Bison bison bison | reverse complement strand
CAACCCACTCCAGTGTTCTTGCCTGGAGAATCCCAGGGATGGGGGAGCCTGGTGGGCTGCCGTCTCTGGGGTCGCACAGAGTCGGACACGACTGAAGTGACTTAGCATAGCATAGCATAGCACAACATAGGACATGATCAACTTTTGAAAACGATCCATATATGTTTGAGAAGATTGTGTGTTCTTTGATTGTCAGGGGTGGAAATCAAGCTCTTTAATTGTTATTTACATCACCTATATCTTTACTGATTTTTTTTTTGGTCAGTAGTTGAGAGAGATGTTTTGAAATTCATAAGTTTATCACTTTTTCACTGCAGTTTTATCAGATCTTGTTTTATATAGTTTCAACTTATTTTATCTAAATTCTCAAAAGTTTAGAATCATATGATCTTCCTTGTGACTTGAAGCATTTGTCACTGTATCATGACCCATGTTAGCCCTAACAGTTTTCTCTTAAAGCCTATTCTATTTTATGTTAACATAGCTCTTCCAGCTTTATTTTAGTTAATATTTGCTTTTTAATTTATTTCCACTTTTTAAAAAATTTCCGCTTTTTTCCTTTACTTTCTTTTTACTTTCCTTTTCATATTTTCACATTTTAAGTCTTTTAAAAATAGAAATAGCTGGAATTTTAAAAATCCAATTGAATTATCTCTGCCCTTTAATTTGTCTTTTTTTTCATTTATGTTTATTGTGATTAATGTGACATTTCTACTGTTTTCATCCATCTTTAGTTTTCTCTGTGTCTTGTGTCTTTTTTTCTTCTTGCCTTTGTTTTTCTTACAACTTTTTGTCCATCTCTGATTGTTTGGATTTTGTACTCCATTCTTTTGGAATTTGTCCTTTAAATTTTAAATTAACAAGCTAATGTTAATTTAGCTTAACATCTAAACTTAATATTTAACACCTATCTCAAGTAATGCATGGACTTTTAAACATTTTAGATGTTTTAATGCTTCAGTCGTCCCTCCCCTTCTGTTTTCCTTGCTAATTATTGACCAGTGTTTTTTTCTGTCCTACTTTTGTTTTTTAAATGCCTTTATGTTATTTACTTTACTTTTCTCTTGGCTGAACCACGCGGCTTGTGGGATCTTAGTTTCCCCACCAGGGATTGAACGCACATCCTCTGCAGTGAAAGCACAGAATCCTCACCACTGGATAGCCAGGGAAGTCCCTGTATTCCTTTAAATGTGAAATATTCTCTGTATTCCCTGTGCTGTATCATATCTCCTTGTAGCTTATTTATTTTGTACGTAATAGTTTGTACCTCTTCATCCCCTTTCCCTGTCTTGCCCCTTCTCCCGCAGCCAGTATTTTTTTAAACGTTGCTTTCCTCCTATCTTTCTTTCCTGGGATCTGGTCAGTTATAGGTTAAACTTTCCCAGTCTGTTTTCTCTGTTTCATAAAATAAACGTTTAGTTCGATGAGAAAAGAACCTGCTGTCCTCACCTGCACAGTTAGGTGACCAGAGGGAATATTGGCTCTGCCTTCAGAATTGCAGTTCTCTAGACCCTCTGACCCCAGAGATGTGCTCAGTGAGGACTCTGCTGAGAGCCCTGAGGCCCTGTGGGATCTGCCAGGGTGGGGACGGTCCCTGTGCCTTCGGGTGGGCTGCTGCTCAGTACTGTGTGGGAGAGATTACGAGCTGAAGCCCAGCGTGCTCTTTCCTCTGGTCACTCCTCTGCGGTCAGAACACTCTCTCCTGGAGGTCCTGTCCTGGAGGTCCAGAAGTTACGACTCTGTGCTTCCACTGCAGAGGCCACAGGTTCGATCCCTGGTGGGGAAACAGATCCCACAAGCTGGGCTGCAAGGTCAAAACAAACAAACAAACAAAAACCCACTCTCTTTGGCTGGATAGAGAGCTTAAAGAAAGTCCATCCAAGTCTAGACCACTGCTGCCCCATGGAAATATAGTACGTGCCTCAAGTTTTCTAGTGTCTAAGTTTTATAGACAAAAAAGAAATAGGTGAAACAAATTTAATATGTTTTACTGAAAACACTGTGTCCAAGATACTATCATTTCAACATTATTTATCCACAAATAGATGAGTAATGATTCATCTGAAAAGTTTTCCTATGTGAAGTCTCTTAGCCTAGTGTGTATGTTCACAGCACATTTCAGTTTCAATAGCCTTGTTTCACGGAGAAGGCAATGGTACCCCACTCTAGTACTCTTGCCTGGAAAATCCCATGGATGGAGGAGCCTGGTGGGCTGCAGTCCGAGGGGTCGAGCGACTTCACTTTCACTTCTCACTTTCATGCATTGGAGAAGGAATGGCAACCCACTCCAGTGTTCTTGCCTGGAGAATCCCAGGGACGGGGGAGCCTGGTGGGCTACTGTCTATGGGGTCGCACAGAGTCAGTCGGACACGACTGAAGCGACTTAGCAGCAGCAGCAGCAGCCTTGTTTCAAGTGACCAGTTGTTACATGTGACTGTGTTAGGACAGGTCATCTCTGTTAGTTGAGCTTAGCTCTGCATCCACCCGCTTTGCCCCCTACTGTTTAAGAGTGTTGTGGGTTTATTGCATTTAGGCAACTATAATAGGTTGAATTTGTTATGATCTCTGTCCCAAATCACATCACAAATAAAGATTCCTTAATTATGGAAAGATGTGTTCTTGGGAATGTCTTCTTCATCTTGTGTTAGTTATCTCACAGCCTCCAGTGGATATAGGTGGATGTTTTGTGGGAAGAATGGAAAAGATTTTATTTTTATTTATTACTGATATATCTGGAGAAGGAAATGGCAACCCACTCCAGTATTCTTGCCTGGAAAATTCCATGGCGGGCTGCAGTCCACAGAGTCTCAAAGAATCAGCCACGACTAAGCAACTGAGCACATTATTGATATATAGTTGATTTCCAATGTTGTGTTAATTTCTGATGTACAGAAAAGTGACTCAGTTATACATATGTGTACATTCTTTTTAATATTCCTCTCCATTATGGTTTGTCCCAGGGTATTGGCTGAAACCCCCTGTGCTCTGCGGTAGGACCTTGTTGCGCGTCCATCCTATATAATAGTTTGTGACTCCTAATCCATCCCTCTTCCAGCTCCCTCCCCATCGGCAACCACAAGTCTGTACTCTATGTCTGTGAGTCTGTTCCTGTTTTGTAGATAGATTCATTTGTGCCATATTTTAGATTCCACAAAGGATTTTATTTTTAAATATAAGTAGTTTATTTTTAAGTGAAATTTGTTCTGCTTTCACCTTACCAGATCTTACTATTTGGGTTGGGTTTTTCTTTTCTTTCTTCTTTTTTTTTTCCTACTTAAATTCCACCCTTCCATTAAAAAAATTTTTTTTTATTTATTTGGCTGCATCAGGTCTAGTTGCTTCACACAGAATCTTCTGTTGCTGCGCACAGGCTCTCATTGTGTGGCGCATGGGCTTTGGAGTGAGAGGGCTCAGTTGTTGCTTCCTCTGCAGCATGTGGGATCTTAGTTCCCTATCCAGGGTTCGAACCTGTGTCCCCTGCATTGCAAGGTGGATTCTTAACCACTGGACCACCAGGGAAGTCCCTCCCTTGCACTGTTTTTTATTTGTTTGTTTGCCTTTTCATTTTAACTTTGTGTTTTGGGAAATTTCAAATGTACGTGCTAGGTAGAGGATAGCATGGTGAGCCCCCAGGGGCCATCACAGATCTTCAGCCAATAACAGGACAGTTGTTTCATCTGTATCAAAACCCGTTGTTCATCCTCCCATCCGTCCCCCAACCCTCTGATTTTGAATTAAATTCTGTACATCACTATCATCACTTCATCTGTGTCAGGATATGTTTTTTTAAACCACAATACTTTATCACACTTTTAAAAAAAGATAGGACTTGGGGCTTTCACTTGAGGTGGCCTGGAAAAAAAAAGAATCACTCTCAAAGTAGCTAGTATTCAGGTGTCCCCACTTATAAACAGTGGTTCAAGTCAGCATCCATATACAGTCCATACATGCCTCTCTCTCTTTTTTAGTTTATCTGGCTGTGCCAGGTCTTAGTTTCGGCATGTGGGATCTAGTTCCCTAACCAGGGATCGAACCTGGGCCCCCTGCATTGGGAGTGTGGAGTCTTAACCACTGGACCACCAGGGAAGTCCCTGTATGTCTCTTTTTAATCTGTAGATTTCCCTTCCATCTCTTCCCTATCTCCTCCATGCAATTTATTTGTGGAAGAAATGGAGTCATTTGTCACGTAGAATGACGTACAGTCTGGATTTTGCTGACTGCCTTGCATAGCATGCCTAAGCCGTTCCTCTTTGTGATTCAGTGGAAAGGCTTGAGCGGATTCCAATTAGACTTTTTTACAAGGCTGTTTGAGAGGTGGTGGTGTGTACTTCTCTCAGGGCATTAGTGTCTTCTTGGCTTTCTTTTGGCCAGTGGCCATCGGTGATCACCGCTTAGACCATTAGATTTCTATGTCTCTCAATGTCTCAAAAATTTCCATCTCCTTATCTGTCTGCATTTTGAGTCATTTCTTCAATTATAAATTCCAGTTTGCTCAGTCATTTTTCCAGGTATATCCAATCTGCTGTTTAGCCAGCTGACATTTTTTAAATTAAAAAAAAAAAAAAAGTTTTTTTCTAAATCATTTCTTTAAAATCCCATTTGTTTCAAGTCTGTCTGTTTCTGATCTTGGTAATACGTCACGTTTGTGTCTGTGTCTTTAACTTCTTTGAACATTTCATACAGAATGTACAACTGCTCTGTATGTGACAGTTTTAACACTGGCGGTCTTCGGAGGTCTGAGTCCACTGCTTGTTGCCTCTTCTGACTCGTGGTAGCTGGCTTGCTTCTGTGACTGGGTATCTTTGGGCTCTTTTCTCGGTCTCAATCAGGGGCAGTCATCGGGGCCTAAATGGGGATCAGGGAGATTTCAGAGAAGACTTGCCTCTGCTTTTGTAATAGCTGAAAGATGCCATCCAGCTGGGTCTGCACTGGCACCTCTGAGAGGCTCTCCTGAGACCACGCTCAGCATCTCCGCTCAAGGCCGCATCAGCTCAGCTTCCTGATAGCAGAGCTGCTGTGACCGTTTACTTTTCTGAAGCCCCGCCTCTCCCAGGCGCTCAGGGCCCACTTCTCTGGTTCTGGCCCTCTGCTCCCAGCTCAATTTTTTAAAATTTAACTAAACAAAGGTTTTGTGGTTTATTTATTTATTTGTTTTGAGAAGGGAGGAGATTTCCCCTACCTCTTGTGAGACCAACCATGTCTTAAAGTACATGACTTTTCTAGAGGTTCGCTGTTGTTATGGGAGTATTCTAAGGACCAAGTTGGTCATGATGCCAGAACTGGGAAAAATCTGCCCACCCCAGGAAACTCAACTCTGTATGTGTGTGCGTTCCTACAGGAATTCATTGAAGAGTTGCTATCGCCCCCCTTTGGGGGGCTGGTGGCATTTGTAAAGGAAGCTGAAGCTTTGATTGAGCGTGGACAAGCGGAACGACTTCGAGGGGAAGAAGGTCTGAGGATGGGGTGGATATGGTGGGGTGAGGGGAAAGGTGAATGGAAAAGAAAAATTCAGGGATGCAGATTACATGGGGAGGGTGTCAGGCACGAAAGAGGGGGTCGGGAGAACACCAGAAAAGAGGGGTTTCAGGGTGAGGACGGCTGTACCTTGGGGAGGACCTAGCGGGATCAGACATCACTTAGCCGTGATCTTTTTCCTCCTTCTCTCAGCCCGGGTTACTCAGCTGATTCGTGGCTTCGGCAGTTCCTGGAAATCTTCGGTGGAGTCTCTGAGTCAGGATGTGATGCGGAGCTTCACCAACTTCAGAAATGGAACCAGCATCATCCAGGTAACCTGCGACTCCCGGTCCCCACTCCCACCCCGCCCCATCACTGGTTTGCCCTCCTCTTTTCTCGGGGCTCGGAATCTTGACCTAAGATCTCGGCAGCTTGAACACTAATCAGTCCCCTTCTGGCTTGATCTTCAACTACCAGCCATGCCCAAAGTTCTGGCTGAGCCCTAAGCTGACGGCTATCGTCATCCTTAGCATCACCCTGCATCTCATCCCTCCGTGACTTTCTCTGAGCAGGGAGCTCTGACCCAGCTGATCCAGCTCTATCATCGCTTCCACCGAGTGCTGTCTCAGCCGCAGCTGCGAGCCCTACCTGCCCGGGCCGAGCTCATCAACATCCACCACCTCATGGTGGAACTCAAGAAGCACAAGCCCAACTTCTGATGCGCCGAGCCCTGGGGGCCGCCAGCCCTATCCACGGACTTCTGTGCCCCATCCCATCCCCTTTTTCACCTGGGACTCCCTGCCAGTTCCCCCCTTGCCTCCTAGGCTCTCACATGCCTCACTCTGCCTTCATTCCCGGGACCTTGCTTCGTCAGGATAAGCCGGATCCCCTTGGCTTTGGGAATCTCTCGTGTCTTCAAGTTTCCCAGGACCTCCTGGGCTTCCAAAATAACCTCAGTTATCTTTCCAGTGTTGTCATTCCCCTCTTTACTCCCACTGCCCACCCCCAAGGCTTTTTTCTTCTCCCAGTAAAACCTTCTGGTTCACTCAGCTCTTGTCAGCATGTCATGAGGTGTGAAGCCTCAACTCTTGGAATTGGTGTGTTAAGGGAAGACTGTCTCATAATGGTTGGCTTTTTTTTTTTTTTCTTCCACTCAGTGATTTATTTTCTGTAGCTTTTTGACCTAAGATCTCAGCAGCTTGAACACTAATCAATCCCCTCCTGGCTTGAGAGTTACATCAAGGTCAGTCTGCAGAAAACAATAAATACTTAATATGATATAACACTCTTTTCCCATTTCTTTTCTCCTTCCTCCTGGGGCCTTCAAGTAACCCCGTCTTTGCTCCAGGATCACCTTTGCGCTCTGACTGCCTCCTGGGCCTGCATCCCTTTCTGGTGGGTGTCCAGAAACTCGGGGCTCGCGGTTACCTCTAACCTTCAGCTCCTTCAGGCCAAAGTGGCTGCGTTGGTTTTAGGGCGAGAACTGTTTCTGGAGTAACCAACCTGGCGGAGGAAGTGACCCTGGTGAAAATGGCAGATGCTGGCCGCATGGGGCACTAGAGCAGCCTCGGCTCCCCTAAGGCAGACACCAGCTCTCCTTGCCTCTGGCCACCCCAGGTTGACGCTGGGATTGCCTTCCCTCCTTGAGGGTCAGCTCCCTAGCTCCTCTGGTGTGACCATCGCAGCCCTTGCTAGGGGGCTGCAGTTCCCATTGCACTGGGCCCTGAGCAGGCCAGGCCTGCAGTGTGGCCATCTCATCCCTCTCTGTGTCTCGGCCCCTTTCTGCTGCTGCCGCCTTAGGATCCCATTTGAACTCAGACTGTAGACAGAGGAGACATGAAAGTGAAAGTGAAGTCGCTCAGTCCTGTCCGACTCTTTGCGACCCCATGGACTGTAGCCTACCAGGCTCCTCTGTCCATGGGATTTTCCAGGCAATAGTACTGGAGTGGGTTGCCATTTCCTTCTCCAGGGGATCTTCCCGACCCAGGGATCAAACCCAGGTCTCCCGCATTGTAGACAGACGCTTTACCTTCTGAGCCACGAGGAGACATGGGGGTGCCTGGAAATGCGAAGGGGGAGGGGCCAGTGCCGTCAGGGGGAAATGGTAACTCGGGGACGTCCCCGCACCCCTCGACCTACTCATTCCCCCGAGTGGCTGCTTGGGCCCTCTGGATGCTGGCCCAGCCCGCACGCGGAGGCGGGGAGAATCGGTGCAAAGCGGCGCCCCGTCTGCTCCGAGCACCGGGGCTGGGGCTGAGCACCGGGGCTGGGGTCAAGCCCGCGCTTCGTGCTTCCTGGGATTAAGGTCAGAGAGCGCGGCGAATGGGCAGCTGTGCCAGCCGCCTCTCCCACTCGCCTCTTTTCGGGGTGCCGCCCCAGCTCTCAGAGCGGCACGCTGACCAACCTCGGGACCTGCACCTCGGAGCTTCGGCCTCGGATGGTCTGAGGAGCCCGGGGAGATGGCGAGGGTTCAGGGAAGAGGCCTTAATGACCGCACCCCACGTCCCCGCCACCCTCGCCTCCTCTCGGCATCCTCGAGGCTTTGCCCGCTCTGACTCCCCAGCAGACCTTCCCTGAGACCCACCCGGTGCTGGGCGGTGGCGCTCCAGACGGGGGCACCGCGAGCTGGCTCCTGGGCACCCGCACCCCGGGAACCTTCCGTCCCCCACCTTCCTTTCCTGTTCCTCGGCCCCCAGCACTCCACAGGGACCCAGATGTCCTCACGCTGACCTGACCCCTGCCCCAGCTCGAGGAGGACGAGAAGGGCCCAGGCTTTGGGACTAGGGAGACGTAGGTTGCTTTGACAGAGCAGTTTCCCAGAGAAGGGGGTCGGGGTGCGGGGGCATCTCTGGATAGCCCGCGAGGGAGATTGCCGACACAGGTGTCTTCGTCGAAGGCCAGCTAAGGCGCCAGCGGGAGAAGGGCCATGCATGCTGGTACCTTGGTTTTCGAAATTCTGAATTTCCCTTGTCCTGTCCCTCCCCAAACCCAAATACACACGCTGGACAGAGAAGCATGTTTTTCTGCAGGCCTCCCCGAGGGGCATTGCTGGAATCTGAGAGGGCTTACATACTGGGGCCGGGAAGCATTATGGTTATATTGAAGCACACAGTTTCCGGGGACGTCGAACAGACCCTGGAATCTATAGCAGCCCTCTGAGCCATGCCTTCTCAGGACGGTATGAAGACCGAGAGCGGGAGACCTCTTGGAGTCCCCACGTTAACCTCCAGGGGGCAGCATCGACCAGGGACTGGAGCTCGGCCGCTCCGCCCGTCGGCGGTCTGGGAGGCCGCGTCTGCTCTGGAAGGCAGTCAGGCCTCCCCCTCTCGTCGTCCACGCTGAAGCAGCTGAGGGGCTTTTCTTTCAGTCCAAAGACACGCAGTCCCTGTGGCGTAGGTGGGTCCTTGTGATCCCCAAGCTGAAACGCATAACTTCTGGCTAGAGCCACCGCTCCTTAAACTCCCTCACTTTTCTCTTTTGCTAATAACGGACCCACTGGACTCACAGACCCAGAAGCATCAGGGATCACCACCTCGGACAGGACTGTGTCAATATCCTCCTTCCCTTTGCTCATCTGTGAGACTCACACCTGCATCTGGCACACTGGTCCCTGTCCTTACCTAGTGTCTATAGGAAGGACTTGGAGATGTCCCTATGGCTTGTAACAGCCCCCCAGTGCTATTAAAGGATCTCTGTCCTTTAAAGAAATATCATTTCCTTCTATTTTTACACCTCTGTGTCCTCACCTCTGTGTCCTCAGCTTGTCCTGAGTTGTTTACTTATTTACTTTTGGCTGCACTGGGTCTCTTGCTTCGAGTGGGCTTCTCGATGCAGTGACTTCCCTTGTTGCTGAGCGAGGGCTGGAGGGCTCGGGCTCAGTGGTTGTGGCTCATGGACTTAGTTGCCCCTCGGCATGTGGAATCTTCCCAGACCAGAGATTGAACCCATGTCCCCTGCATTGGGAGGTGGATTCATAACCATTGAACCACTGGGGAAGTCCCTGAGTTTTTTTTCAACTGGACTCTCTGGGAAACATTATTCTGTGTTCAACAACTCTGTCTCTGCACAAAACGAAAGTGCCATCTCAGCATCAATTCCAGAGCTATTGAATGGACGTGTACCCTGAGGACAAAAGGAACGAAGTTATGGACCCACCCACCTTGCATTTAAGAAAGGTGGTTTTTCTGACATTAGGAAATCAGGCATGAGGGGAGCAGGCAAATTCCCTGGGTTCCAACACAGATTTAGGGTAAAGATCCAAGGAAAGAAGGAGAAAGCAAGATTGAGACAACTTTGAAATCAGCTCTCTCCACCCTGGAGAAAATGGATACAGCAATTCATGCTGCATTTCAGTTTGCAGGGAGTTTTGGAAACAGTATTCATTAAACCAAGGCATCAGTTCAGTTCAGTTCAGTTGCTCAGTCGTGTCCGACTCTTTGCTACCCCATGAATCGCAGCACGCCAGGCCTCCCTGTCCATCACCAACTCCCGGAGTTCACCCAAATTCACGTCCATTGAGTTGGTGATGCCATCCAGCCATCTCATCCTCTGTCGTCCCCTTCTCCTCCTGCCCCCAATCCCTCCCAGCATCAGACTCTTTTCCAATGAGTCAACTCTTCGCATGAGGTGGCCAAAGTACTGGAGTTTCAGCCTTAGCATCATTCCTTCCAAAGAAATCCCAGGGCTGATCTCCTTCAGAATGGACTGGTTGGATCTCCTTGCAGTTCAAGGGACTCTCAAGAGTCTTCTCCAACACCACAGTTCAAAAGCATCAATTCTTCAGCGCTCAGCCTTCTTCACAGTCCAACTCTCACATCCATACATGACCACAGGAAAAACCCTGGCCTTGACTAGATGAACCTTTGTT
>NW_011494842.1:5496299-5507152 GCF_000754665.1 Bison bison bison | reverse complement strand
TACATGACCACAGGAAAAACCATAGCCTTGACTAGATGAACCTTTGTTGGCAAAGTAATGTCTCTGCTTTTGAATATGCTATCTAGATTGGTCATAACTTTCCTTTCAAGGAGTAAGCGTCTTTTAATTTCATGGCTGCAATCACAATCTGCAGTGATTTTGGAGCCCAGAAAAATAAAGTCTGACACTGTTTCCACTGTTTCCCCATCTATTTCCCATGAAGTGATGGGACTGGATGCCTTGATCTTAGTTTTGCATTAATACACACAATTTGTTTTTCTCTTTCTGACTTACTTCATTCTGTATGACAGTCTCTAGGTCCATCCACATCTTTACGAATTACCCAATTTTGTTGCTTTTAATGGCTGAGAAGGCAATGGCACCCCACTCCAGTACTCCTGCCTGGAAAATCCCATGGACGGAGGAGCCTGGAAGGCTGCAGTCCATGGGGTCGCTGAGGGTCGGACACGACTGAGCGACTTCACTTTCACTTTTCCCTTTTCCCTTTCATGCATTGGAGAAGGAAATGGCAACCCACTCCAGTGTTCTTGCCTGGAGAGTCCCAGGGATGGGGGAGCCTGGTGGGCTGCCATCTATGGGGTCACACAGAGTCGGACATGACGGAAGTGACTTAGCAGCAGCAGCAGCATAGGTACCGTATCTTCTTTATCCATTCATCTTGCTCCCTGTGTTCTCTGATAGCTACCGTGGATTCAGCCAACAGTAAGTCAAGGTCCCTGAAATCACAGAGCAGATGTGTCATCTCACTGAATTCACACCCCTGCCCCCGGAAGTGTTCTTCCTGTGTTCTGTGCTAGACTAAGTAATGAACCCAACACACACAGCCACTCAGTGGTTTGAACCTTCTGTGCCCCAAATTCCTTCTTGTGCCATGACTCCAGGCTGACAGTCCTGGAGTTGAAGAAGCAGCTGTCAGGAGAGAAATATCACCTTAACTCTAAGTGTGAGTGAAAGTCACTCAGTTGTGTCTGACTCTTTGCGACCCCATGGACTATAGAGTCCATGGAATTCTCCAGGCCAGAATACTGGAATGGGTGACTGTTCCCTTCTCTAGGGGATCTTCCCAACACAGGGATCAAACCCAGGTCTCCTGCATTGCAGGCAGATTCTTTACCAGCTGAGCTATCAGGGAAGCCCAAGAGTACCGGAGTGGGTAGCCGTTCCCTTCTCCAGGAGATCTTCCTAACCCAAGGATCCTAACCCAGGTCTCCCACAGGCAGATTCTTTACCAACTGAGCTATCAGGGAAGCTCGAACTCTAAGAAGTAAGAAGAAATGATTGAAGGACCTTTCAGAGGAAAGCTGAACAGGCAGGATTTGGGAAGGACCGAAGCCATGACAGTTCCAGGATTTAGGGACCAAGGGTTAGAAGGCTGGTGGGCAGGAGGCAATATGCTCTCCTGACCTGATTCCTTTCCTCTCTATTCCTGGCTCTAAGATAAGGCTCTTAGCCAGCATCCCGAAGAATCTGTGAATGAGGATGGGGAAGAGTGTATTTTATTTCCACCAACATCACGGTGAAATTCAGTATTTCTTCCAAGGCAGTTGTCTGTAAAAAATTTTAAAATAATACTAAAATCAACTTTTATGGTTACCACACACCAGCAATAATACACAATAGTAACAAAACATTCCTCCCCGTGGTGCAGCCCCCTCCCACTCCGCCTGGCTTGGTATATCACCACACACAGGGGAATGAACCACTTTCAGTTACATAAACACACACAGTCTGTGGAGAGTTCCCTTTACCCTCAACTCCCCCTCTCTCCTGAGGTCTCCTCAACCTGATAGTCTGTAATCCCACCTGCTGCAGTGCTTTGATGGCCATCCGACCCCCTTTCATCAAGGGTTTGACTACAACAGCCAGCTTTCTCTGCATTCCTCAAGGACAGGAAGTCCATCCCAGCTGCGTGCCTATTAAAGAAAAGGAGCTTCCTACCTTGTCCGACCTTTGAACACTCTATTCAAAGGTGTTCTCTGATCTCCTTCAGCACCAGTGGAACACCCTCCAGATCCATTGGATGACATATATTTTTGATGATGACAACTCACTCCTGGTACATTCTGGCTGGCCCATCGCCTTTCAGGTCTCCAGTCCAATTGCTTCTGTTGCAGAGCCAGTTTCTACTTGTAGATTTTGTACTTCTTTTTTGAAGCACCAGCTGGAACTTTGCCACTTTGTAACTTATAGCTTCAGCTGAAACTTTGCCACTTTGTGATTTTTATTGAGATAGTATAGTTGGTTTACCATGGTGTGTGCAGCAAAGTATTCAGTTACACGCATACATACACATTCTTTTTCATATTCTTTTCCATCGTGGTTTATCACAGGATATTGAGTGTAGTTCCCTGTGCTACACAGTAGGACCTTGTTGTTTATACATTTTATATATACCAGTTTGCATCTACTAACCCCAAGCTCCCAGTCTGTCCCTGCCTGTAGCTTCTAATTTTATCTTCATCAAAGAGCTTTAATGCAAGATCCAAAGATCCCTTCTTCAAATAACAGCATAGCCTGTCTCCTTTAAGATTTCTTTGGTTATCTTTGTAAAAAAACAAAAAAAAAAAACAAAAAAACAAACACAAAACTTGACTTTAAATTCTTCTGAGGATCTCTCAAAATAATGCAAAATTTGGATGTCAGCTGTGTAACTTCACACACTATAATGTCTGGAGGCAAGTCAGATATATCATACATTTGTATTTCTATCTTTATCAACATGAAACCATCTCGATTCTTTCTTTTATCTCCCCTCTTTTGGGGATCAGTGGGTTTGAGGTTTTTTTTTTTGCGGAAGTTCCTCTGCATCTCCAACGTTGAGGTCTTGTATTTTTGCAGTAGAGCTAGACACGATATCGTTAGAAAAGCCATAATTGGCCTGATAGGTAGCAGTGAAACCTTCTGTGGTCTTGAGGAACCAAGCCTTCCATCCAGACCCTGTGTGGGCAGTGTCCCCAGGCTGCTGGCCCCAAAGAGTCCATTTTTTCTACCGGAATCCTCTTGGATGTCTTTGATCTTCAAGTCATTTTTGCATTTGCAGCTGCTCATCGAACTCCTTGTTTCCATCCAAGGGTCGCTATCCTACCTAGCACAGGGCAGGGGCCAGGAGAGCCAAGAGCCTGCTCCACCAGGCTTGGGAGCACGACCAAGTTATCTGAGGCAACTGTTCAGACACTGTTCTCAGTGTTTAACACACTAAGTCATTGAATCACAGGTTGGCTCACAGCAACTCTGTGAGGATGGAACTATTGTTATCCCCATTTTGCAGATGTGAAAATGAGGGTCCAGAGCCCTTGACCAAAGTCTTGCACGGCAAGGCTGGCATTTGAATTAGGAGGTCTGCTCCGCATCCTGAACCACCACTTCTCAGTTTCCCAGAGACTGATGAGATGGTATCCAGCCTGCCTGTACATTCCCTGGCCCACCTACACTACGGCATTACTGTTTCCACAGGACTGTGCTTTTTGGCTCCGACCCACCCCCTGCCCCCCTGACACGCGCTCTAATAAGCTGGGAGCCTCCTCCTACCCCTCACTTCTCCTCGGAGTGCTCCCTTACTTCCTGACTTCCACTGAAATTGAACTCTCCCTGGAGGGTACCACCTGCTCTGCAGGCTTCTAAAATGAGAGACGTTTGTTTTCTCATACATGAGGGTCCTTTCTTCCCCCTCAGATGGCTGCCTCCAGACCCTCATCCTCCACCCCCAGTTTCTAGTATAAAATAACTCACGGCCTCTGAGGCCCAACTGTTGGGCTAAATTGCCGTTTTCCTTCCTTTTGGCTACTGTCTGCCTCACTGCCTCACTCAGGGGGCCACTGGCACTCAGCAGACTGCCTCTTTCCATCTCATCATCCGAGGAGAGGACCCATTCCCCACCTAGCTCCTCAGCACGTTGGTGACTTCATGACCTGGACCGTCTCCACTTCAGCTCAGCCACCGCTTCACACTGTCACGCCCTGGCCCTTGTCATCTGAAGCAGCTCTTCCAGAATCACTCAGCTCCCATCTATCCTTCCTCCCATCCGTCTCTGCTCCTCTCATGACCATTTTTCAGTCTCCTAGGACCTCCAGGTCAACGGAGCATTCCTTCTTGCATCAGCCCTGCCTTATGCAGCTTCACGTCTGTGCTTCTTCATTTCATCAACTCTCTTGCCAGTATCCTGAACTCCCTCGCACTAGTGTATTTTCATCCTTCATACGTCTCAGGCAAAAATCTCAACCCTGGGTGAGCCTAATGATCTCTTTTCTCCAAGATTTTACTCTGCAAGTCAAGAAACAGAGGAAGTCTCCAGCCAGGAAATGGTCACCACTCCTCATTCGTGGTCCCTACGAGGCATTGCCTAGTGACCCAGCCACACCAGGCTGGTCGCTGACCACTTTAAACTCCCTGAACCTGGAGCCTATGAGGTGCCTCTCTGTCTCTCACCTCATATTCATGTGGTGATCTTGCTTTTACACCACAGAGAAAGCTGAAGCCGTTAGAGGTGGACTCCTTCGACCACCTGTCACCAAATTCACAAGGACCTGTGCTCATCTTTCCCTCTTCCTTCAGAAAAGAGTGACGGTGTTCCAACCTGGTGCATCAAAATTGCCTGGAGGGCATGTTGAAACATATTTCCTGGATTCGGAATCCAGAGTGCTAACCATTACATGAGGGAATTTCAGGATCCCTGAGGAGGAACATGGCCATCCAATCAAGGACGTGGTTCAAGAGACACCACTTCAAATGCTGGAAAATATGAGAGAATGAATGAAAATGAAAAAATGAGAGAACACATGGAATTCCTGGTCCGATGAACAGAACAAAATGATTAGCAAGCAGATAATAAATAATAATAATAATAATAAATTTTATTATTTATAATACTTATAATTATATAATAATAATTATTATTATTATAATACTTATAATAATATTATTATTTCTTGAGTTGTGGTGGGAAACTCGGTGTTCCTCTCGAGTGGAGACGGGTATGTCGGGGAACTTCTTGAGTTGCCTAAAGGGTGTCAAGTACCCTTCCGAGGCTCAAGACGAAAGGTGGGATTTCTCTTGAGACGCTGCAGCAGAAAGGGGCCTCATCTCGAGTTGAGGGGAGAATCTCCTGGGGTTTCTCCAGTCGCGGCAGGAAACTTGGGGTTCCTCTCGAGTTGCGACGGGGACCTCAAACCCACTCATATTGCCTCAGGATAGTCAAGTCTCCATTTGAGTTGCAAGGGGCCTCTCGGGATTCCTCTGCAGTCGGTGCAGGGGCATAGGGCCTCATCTCGAGTTGAGGCCGGAACCTCAGGGTTCCTCTTCAGTTCTGACATGGATCTCGGGGTTCCTATGGAGTTTCAACAGGGGAGTCAGGCTTCGTCTTGTGTGGAGACATGGAATTCAGCTTCCCTCTCGAGGTGTAAAAGAGGTGTCAGGCTTCCTGTCGAGTGGACACAGGGTGCTGGGGCTTTTTCTCGAGGTTCCATGGGACTGTCACCTCTCCCTTCGTGTTTTGAGTCTATCTTCTGGGTTCCAGTCAAGTCCATGCAGGGGAATCAGGCTTATCTGGAGTGGATGGGGAAATCGGGGTCTTTTCAAACTGAGGCACGACTCCTGGGAATGCGCTCGAGTTTCAAGGGGAGACTGGCCTCCTCCTGAGGGCCGACGGCAACGTCGGGATTCCTTTCCCGACGAAGCAGGGGAATCGACCCTCATCTCGATTAGAGGAGGGGGAAAACGGGGCTCTTTTTGAGTTGTGGTGTGAAACTCGGGGTTCCTCTCTAGTGCGGACGGGTATCTCGGGGACCTTCCTGAGTTGCATCAAGGGTGTCAAGTACCTTTTTGCATTTCAAGAGGGAACGTGGGGTTTCTCTCGAGACACTGCTCTGGAAAAGGGCCTCATCTCGCGTTGAGGGGAGAATCTCGTGGTTGTTCACGGGTTGCGGCTGGAAGCAACCCAGGAGATTCAAACCCAGGAGAAGCAAACCCAGGATATTCTCCCCATTCTGCAGCTTCTGTGGTTTCTTTTCCTGGACATTTTTCTGGCCACCTAGCACACATTTGTGTACACACGCTCATGCACACATGCGCGCCCGCGCGCGCGCACACACACACACACACACACACAGGCTTTGTTCTTTTTCCGAGCCCAGGAAACTCTCACTTCAAGTCAACATGTGAAGCCCTGCAGTGGTAAAATCCGGAAAATCTGATTCCCGACAATTTGCCCCATTTTCTAAATCAGATCCACATCGTAGCTAGTCTAGGCCGTGGGGTATGAAGAACAGAAGTCACACCTCCTGAGCTCCGGCCTAGATGGGCAACTCATACAGGCATTGGCCTGTCTGCATTTGGCAGATCAAGTCTGGAGAAACAGTTCTCACTGAATTTTGCAGAAGATGCTGCGGTTAGGGAAATGGGAGGACATGCCCACAGTCACAGGTCTGAAGCTGAGGCTCTTTCTATGTTTGGGGTCAGAGAGCCTGCAGACTCCAGGAGCAAGAGTGTGAGTGGCTGCCGATCATTTTCCTCTTGTCTTGTGACAGAGTGTCAAGGAGGAGGAAAAGGCACCCCCTAAGAAGTACGCCATCAAACCGCCCAGGGACCTGACCAGCAGATTTGAGCAGGGCCAGGATATGAAGAGACAGGAGGTGATCAAGGCTGAGGAGGAGAATCAGCGGAAGCAGGAGGAGGCACGCCTCTTGGTGTGTCCACCATCCTCAGCCCTCAAGCCATGAACTCGGCTCCAGAGAAGGGGCTGCTAGGAATGGGGAAACAGATACAGGCCACGAAGGGATGTGTTTATGGGCCCCCAGGTTCAAATCCCCTCCTCCCTCTTCCAAAAACACCACCTCCACCGGGCCAGGCGGGAATCCCAGTGGTGGTCGGCCAGATGCTAATACTACAGAGCTGTGCTGCCCTCCCACCATCCTCCCACGACCTGCCCACGACCCTCCCACCACCCGCCCACAACCCGCCCACGATCCTCCCACCACCCGCCCACGACCTGCCCACCACTCTCCCACCACCCTCCCACCATCCTCCCATGACCCGCCCATGACCCGCCCACGATCCTCCCACCACCCGCCCACCACCACCAAGATAATAATAAAATTATAGCAGCAGAAAATGATAACAATCCCTTTAGAAAATATCATTAAAACGCAGATTCTGGGCTTCTGACCTTTAAAAGTCAGAGGATTTTTAATAGATATGGACTCTTTGCAAATTTAAAGATGCATTCATATAGATATTTAAAAAATTAATAAGTATTAAAAAAAAACATGTTTTGAGATTGGTTCAAGGTGGTGGAGTAGAGGGACGTGTACTCATTACCTCTTGTGAGAGCACCAGAATTGCAACTAGCTGTTGAACAACTATCAACAGGAGGACCCTGGAACCCACTTAAAAAGATACCCCCACACCCAAAGATAAAGGCAAAGCCACAAGGAGATGGTAGGAGGGGCACAATCACGATGAAATCAAATCCCATACCTGCTGGGTTGGTGACCCACAAACTGGAGAACGATAATACCAAAGAAGTTCTCCCACTGCTGTGAAGGTTCTGAGCCCCATGTCAGGCTTCCCAGCCTAGGGATCCAGCAAAGGGATTAGGAATCCCCAGGAAATCTGACTTTGAAGGCCAGAGGGGTTTAACTGCAGGACTTCCACAGGAGGAAACAGAGACTCTGCTCTTGAAGGGCACAGACACAGTCTCCTGTGCACCGGGACCCAGGGGAAAAGAGCAGTGACCCCACAGGAGACGGGAGCTGGCCTACCTGCCTGTGTTGAAGGGCTCCTGTGGCAGCGTAGGCCAGAAGTGGCCTGCTGCAGGGACGCGGGCACTGGCAGTAGCAGTCCTAGGGGGTGTCCTTTGGCCTGAGCCCTCTTGGAGGCCACCATTAGCCCTACTGTAGAGCCTGTAGGCTCCAGGGCTGGGTTACCTCAGGCCCAGCAAATAACGAGGGAGTGAGTACAGCCCCACCCATTAGCAGAAAATCAGATTTTATTTTACTGAGTAAAATTTTTAAGTTTTACTGAGCACAGCGCTGCCTGCCAGAGCAAGATCCAGTTTTTCCCACTGCAGTTCCTCCCCTCAGGAAGCTTACACAAGCCTCTTAGCCTCCTCCACCAGAGGGCAGACAGAAGAAGCAAGAATTACAATCCTGCAACAGCCAAAATGAAAACCACAACCACAGAAAGTTAATCAAAATGAAAGTTCAGAGGACTATAAAACACCATAAAATCACAGAAAAATAACTAAATGAAGTGGAGATAGGCAACCTTCCAGGAAAAGAATTCAGAATAATGATAGTGAAGGTGATTCAGGATCTTGGAAAAAGAATGGAGAAAATGCAATGAACGTTTACCAAAGACCCAGAAATGGGCTTCCCTGATGGCTCAGTTGGTAAAGAATCTGCCTGCAATGCAGGAGACCCTGGTTCGATTCCTGGGTGGGGAAGATCTGCTACAGAAGGGATAGGCTACCACTCCAGTATTCTTGGGCTTCCCTTGTGGCTCAGCTGGTAAAGAATCTTCCTGCAATGAGGGAGACCTGGATTCGATCCCTGGATTGGGAAGATCCCCTGGAGAAGGGAAAGGCTACCCACTCCAGTATTCTGGCCTGGAGAATTCCAGGGACTTTATAGTCCATGGGGTCACAAAGAGTCAGATACTCACTGAGCAACTTTCACTTTCACTTTTCAAAGCCCCAGAAGAACTAAAGAGCAAAGAAACAGAGATGAACAATACACTAGAAGGAATCAATCACAGAATAACTAAAGCAGAAGAATGGATAAGTGACCTGGAAGACAGAATGGTAGAAATCACTGCTGCAAAACAGAATATAGAAAAGAGAATGAAAAAAAAAAAAATGAAAACAGCTTAAGAGACCACAGAGACAACATGAAATGCACCAACATTCCCACTGTAGGGGTCCCAGAAGGAGAGGAGAGAGAGAAAGGACCTGAGAAAATATTTAAAGAGATAATAGCTGAAAACTTCCCTAACATGGGAAAGGGAATAGTTAACCAAGTCCAGAAAGCAGAGAGTCCCAGGCAGGATAAACCCAAGGAGGAATACACTGGGACAGACAGGAATCAAACTGACAAAAATTAAAGACTCAGGTAAAATATTAAAAGCAACAAGGGAAAATCACAAATAACATACACGGGAACTCCTTTAAGGTTATCAGCTGATTTCTCAACAGAAACTCTACCAGCCAGAAGTCAATGACATGATATATTTAAAGTGATGAAAAAGAAGAATCTACAACCAAGAATACTCTACCCAGCAAGACTCTTGTTCAGATTTGGCAGAGAAATCAAAAGCTTCACAGAGAAGAAAAAGTTCAGAGAATTCAACATCACCAAACCAGCTTTCCAACAAATGCTAAAGGAATTTCTCTAGGCAGGAAGTACAAGAGAAGAAAAAGACCAAAAAAAATAAACCCAAAACAATTAGGAAAATGATAATAGAATCATACACATCAATAACTACCTTAAATGTAAATGGATTAAATGCACCAACCAAAGACACAGACTGGATGAAAACATGTGTGTGTATGCACTTCTACTTAACACGTTACTTAATCTCCCAAACTGTACATAATTATTTTATATTGTTAGGTTAATCATGTTCCCATTAACTTGATAGTTATAAATATCAACTAGTTACAACTATCAACTTGATAGTTACAAGTTACAACCTGATAGTTATAACTATCATTTTTTTTTTTTGGTCTGGCTATTGATTGTGAAAACTGATCAGCATCTTTTATCACTGTAATAATATGGACCACATGGACCACAGCCTTGTCTAACTCAATGAAACTAAGCCATGCCCATGGGGCCACCCAAGACGGGTGGGTCATGGTGGAGAGGTCTGACAGAATGTGGTCCACTGGAGACGGGAATGGCAAACCACTTCAGTATTCTTGCCTTGAGAAC
Organism: Bison bison bison; assembly: GCF_000754665.1. Classification (NCBI taxonomy): domain Eukaryota; kingdom Metazoa; phylum Chordata; class Mammalia; order Artiodactyla; family Bovidae; genus Bison; species Bison bison. The sequence continues at coordinate 5,497,208 of NW_011494842.1, read as the reverse complement.
CCCATGAACAGTATGAAAAAGCAAAAAGATAGGATACTGAAAGATGAACTCCCCAGGTTGGTAGGTGCCCAATATGCTACTGGAGATCAGTGGAGAAATAACTCCAGAAAGAATGAAGGGATGGAGCCAAAGCAAAAACAACACCCAGTTGTGGATGTGACCGGTGATAGAAGCAAGATCCGATGCTGTAAAGAGCAATATTGCATAGGAACCTGGAAAGATAGGTCCATGAATCAAGGCAAATTGGAAGTGGTCAAACAGGGGATGGCAAGTGTGAATGTCGACATTCTAGGAATCAGCGAACTAAAATGGACTGGAATGGTTGAATTTAACTCAGATGATCATTATATCTACTACTGTGGGCAGGAATCCATTAGAAGAAATGGAGTAACCATCATGGTCAACAAAAGAGTCCGAAATGCAGTACTTGGATGCAATCTCAAAAATGACAGAATGATCTCTGTTAGTTTCCAAGGCAAACCATTCAATACCACAGTAATCCAAGCCTATGCCCCAACCAGTAACGCTGAAGAAGCTGAAGTTGGACAGTTCTATGAAGACCTACAAGACCTTTTAGAACTAACACCCAAAAAAGATGTCTTTTTCGTTATAGGGGACTGGAATGCAAAGGTAGGAAGTCAAGAAACACCTGGAGTAACAGCCAAATTTGGCCTTGGAGTACAGAATGAGGTAGGGCAAAGGCTAATAGAGTTTTGCCAAGAGAACACACTGGTCATAGCAAACACCCTCTTCCAACAACACAAGAGAAAATTCTACACATGGACATCACCAGATGGCCAACACCAAAATCAGATTGATTATATTCTTTGCAGCCAAAGATGGAGAAGCTCTATACAGTCAGCAAAAACCAGACTGGGAGCTGACTGTGGCTCAGATCATGAACTCCTT
>NW_011494842.1:5484614-5496199 GCF_000754665.1 Bison bison bison | reverse complement strand
GAGCTGACTGTGGCTTAGATCATGAACTCCTTATTGCCAAATTCAGACTTAAATTGAAGAAAGTGGGGAAAACCACTAGACCATTCAGCTATGACCTAAATCAAATCCCTTATGATTATACAGTGGAAGTGAGAAATAGATTTAAGGGCCTAGATCTGATAGACAGAGTGCCTAATGAACTATGGACAGAGGTTTGTGACATTGTACAGGAGACAGGGAGCAAGACCACCTCCAAGAAAAGAAATGCAAAAAAGCAAAATGGCTGTCTGAGGCGGCCTTACAAATAGCTGTGAAAAGAAGAGAAGTGAAAAGCAAAGGAGAAAAGGAAAGATATACCCATTTGAATGCAGAGTTCTAAAGAATAGCAAGGAGAGATAAGAAGGCTTTCTTAAATGAACAATGCATAGAAATAGAGGAAAACAATAGAATGGGAAACACTAGAGATCTCCTCAAAAAAATTAAATATACCAAGGGAACATTTCATGCAAAGATGGGCACAATAAAGGACAGAAATGGTAAGGACCTAACAGAAGCAGACGATATTAAGAAGAGGTGGCAAGAATACACAGAAGAACTGTACAAAAAATATCTTCATGACCAAGATAATCACGATGGTGTGATCACTCACCTATAGCCAGTCATCCTGAAGTGTGAAGTCAAGTGGGCCTTAGGAAGCATCACTACAAACAAAGCTAGTGAAGGTGATAGAATTCCAGTTGAGCTTTTTAAAATCCTGAAGGATGATGCTGTTAAAGTGCTGCACTAAATATGTCAGCAAATTTGGAAAACTCAGCAGTGCCCACAGGACTGGAGAAGGTCAGTTTTCACTCAAATCCCAAAGAAGGGCAATACCAAAGAATGTTCAAGCTACCATACAATTGCACTCATTTTGCATACGAGCAAGTTTATGCTCAAAATTCTTCAAGCTAGGCTTTAGCAGTACATGAACAGAGAACTTACAAGCAGGTTTGAGAAAAGGCAAAGGAACCAGAGATCAAATTGTCAACATTTGTTGGATCAGAGAGGAAGCAAGGGAATTCCAGAAAGACATCTACTTCTGTTTTACTGACTACACTAAACCCTTGACTGTGTGGATCACAACAAACTATGGAAAATTCTTAAAGAGATGGGAATATCAGATCACCTTACATGTCTCCTGAAAAACCTGTATGCAGTTCAAGAAACAATAATTAGAACCTTACATGGAACAACTGACTAGCTCAAATTGGGAAAGGAAAAAGACAAGGCTGTATATCGTCACTCTGTTTATTTAACTTATATCCAGAGTACATCATGTGAAATGCCCGGCTGGATGAAGCACAAACCAGAATCAAGATTGCTGGGAGAGAAATATTAACAACCTCATGATACCACTGTAATGGCAGAAAGTGAAGAGGAACTAAAAAGTCAAGAGATGACAGTGAAAGAGGAGAGTGAAAAAGCTGACTTAAAACTCAATGTGGGAACAACTAAGATCATGGCATCCGGCCCCATCACTTCATGGCAAATAGAAGTGGAAAAAGTGGAAGCAGTTACAGATTTTATTTTCTTGGGCTCCAAAATCACTGTGGATGGGAATGCCACCGTGAAATTAAAGGATGCTTGCTCCTTGGAAAAAAAGCTATGACACACCTGGACAGCATATTAAAAAGCAGAGACATCTCTTTGCCAACAGAAGTCCATATAGTCAAAGCTGTGGTTTTTCCAGTAGTCATATACAGATGTGAGAGTTGGACCATAAAGAAGGCTGAGCACTGAAGAATTGATGCTTTTGAATTGTAGTGCTGGAGAAGATTCCCGAGAGTCCCTTGGACAGCAAGGAGATCAAACTAGTCAATCCTAAAGGAAATCAACCCTGAATATTCGTTCGAAGGATTAATTGAGAAGCTCCAATACTTTGGCCACCTGATGCAAAGAGCCAACTCATTGGAAAAGACCCTGATGCTGGGGAAGATTGAAGGCAAAAGGAGGAGGGTGGCAGAGGCCGTGATGGTTAGATAGCATCACTGATTCAATGGACATGAATTTGAGTAAACTCCAGGAGATGGTGAAGGACAGGGAAACCTGGCGTGCTGTAGTCCATGGGGTCACGAAGAGTCAGACACGACTGAGCAACTGAACAACAACAATGATGTTGTTTAAAATGAAAACAAACAAACAAACAGGAAATGAACGTGTGATACAGTATAAGTACAGTACAGATTTTGCTCAAATTTCACAAAATTTTACAGTGGTGTCCGTAATTTGTTTTCATGCCCTAGTCAAGATTCCACATTGTATTAATTGCACTGAGCAGCTTCAACAGCATGCAGCAAATTCTGTGAAATTCTGTTCTCATTTTTATTCTGTTATGAATATTTTCTAATTTTCCCCATTACGGCTTCTTAGATACATCCATCACTTAAAAGTAAACATTTAATTTCCAAATATATAGGATGTTTAAAGTATCTTTGATATTAATTTCTCATTTTGACATTCATTTTTCATTTAAATGATTTCTTCTCTGTAGTCACCGTCTGTGTTTTTCTTTTAACTTTATTTAGTCTTTTGATGGCTATGTCAAAGATCTCTCTTGGACTGCGCTTGAAAATATGTGGGTTACTTTCAAATATCTTTTGATATTGATTTCTAACGTAATTCCACAGTGTTAAGAGAACAGACTCTGTATGATTTCAATATCTTTAGATCACGAAATTTTGCACCTTATTTTATGTCCCTGAACATGTTCCAGTGTCTCTTGTTTTATAGTCTATGGAAACTTGAATAGAATATGTATCCTGCTGTTGTGTGAAAATCATATACATCTTAAGTATGTTCAATTGGTTCATAGTGCTTTTCAGGTCTACTGTATCCTTCTACTTCTCTGTCTATTCATTCTATTCGTTTTTGAGAGTTTGATATTGAAACGCCAACTAGAAATTCTTAATTTATCTACCTAAAAAATAATTGTAATATATATTGGAACCATATGTAACTCTGTTCTGTATTTTCCAAGTCTCCTGTAAATGTGTTATCATACTTTCATAATTTAGAAAAGAAAAAAGAAGGGGAAAAAACCACGTTTCCTATTCAGTGTTGGGTGGGTGGGGCTAGAATTTTCATTTGTGACTAGTTTCCAGGTGATGCTCAATGCTACTGGCTGGGGACTCCACTTTGAGAATCCCAGGAGCAGAGGCATTGGCCTCCTCTTGCTCAAAGCCGGTCTCTCCCTGTGACTGCCTCTCATCTTCCTGATTAACCCCACTCCCCCTCCTGAATCTTCAACCTCTTCCTCCCAAAGTAAAACCCCCAAAGCCAAACCCTCCTTCACCTCATCTCCTCCTCCTCTGACTGTTCCTGGTACATCATTCAGCCTCACACTTATAGTGTGTATACCTTGATCAGATCCTGACTTGAAAAAGACATATATAAAATAAATTTGGGTTGGGTTTTTTTTTAGTATATTCTTTAAAGTATATTCTGTAAAGAATATTAAGTATATTCTAAGTATATTCTGTAAAGAATATTCGGTAAAGAATCTGCCTACATTGAAGGAGACACCGGAGACTCAGGTTCAGCCCCTGGGTCAGGAAGATCCCCTGGAGGAGGGCATGGCAACCCACTCCAGTGTTCTTGCCTGGAGAATCCCATGGACAGAGGAGCCTGGTGGGCTACAGTCCATAGAGTTGCAAAGGGTCGGACACGACTAAAGCGAATGAGCACGCACAGACATGTATGTATAAATGATAACAGTTGTTACATTAAGTGCAGTGGCGAATTCACAACTGATCATTGTACTATAGTTTCAACATTTCCACATGTTTAATTGGAAAAGACTCTGAGGCCAGGAAAGACTAAAGGCAGGAGAAGGGGACGGCAGAGGATGAGATGGTGCGATGTGATAGTTTCAGGTGGACAGTGAAGGGACACTGCATATACATGTATCCATCACCGACTCAATGGACATGAGTTTGAGCAAGCTCCGGGAGCTGGTGATGGACAGGGAGGCCTGGCGTGCTGCAGTCCATGGAGTCGCAGAGTCAGACACGACTGAGCGACTGAACTGAACATGTTTAAAATTTTTAATGAAAAGCTGGGGGGGAATTCTCTCTCTAGTGCCTCATGCCCACTCTTTCCTTAACACACTTTGGCTGGTGTCTGCCCTCCCAAGTCAGGCAAGTGCATTTTCTGTGAACCTCATGTCATTAAATCCATTTTTCAGTTGTCTTCTACTTGACCTCTCACCAGTATTCAACACTTTGGGCCATTTCTTTATTGAAGCACAGTCTGGTCTTCCCTTGGTGTTCAGGACTGAGGGCTCTCCTGTGTTTCTCCTCTCCCCCTGGCTGCTCCTTGCACCTTTGTGTCCTCATCCTGCTCTATCTGGCCATCCTGGCCAGCCTTGAGCCAGATGCTCAAGGCTCGTGTGCCCTGGACCCCTCCTCTTCTCATGCTACATTCTCCCTCCAGGGGATCCATCACGACTGATCCTTGGTTTCAGTTGCTATCAGCTGATCACTCTCAAATGTATGTCTTTCCTCTGGTCTCCAGACTTGTGGATCTGATTTCCTACCTGACATCCCTACGTGCATGTCTCAAAGGTCCCAGAAACTTAGCATATTCAAAAGTGAATATGTGAAAGTGAATTTGAAGTGAATATGAATATGATCACAAACTGTCATCCTCAGATCTGGACCACAGATGTCCTGCCCTGGTCCACAGACTTCAGAGGACCTCCTCTATCACATACAGCATTTATGAGACAAACCTGGGCACCTCTGTCACTTGGGATCTGGCCCTCAGTTCTGGCACAGCACACTCTGAAACCCCGAACATCTGCTCATAATTAACACTCTTCTGGCCCCAGGGAAATGCTTCTGCAATCTCTTGCTCTATATCCTGGAAACAAAAGATGACTACAATTGAAGCCTGTAAAAGGCTGAGGTTGAGCCTCTGCTAGATTCCGAAGCACACACTTCTGGAGGGTGGGGAGAATTTAATCAGCAACCCAATTAAGCAAACCCTCATTTTCCCATTGCCTCTGTTCCTCTCTATCTTATTCTTTCAAAATAATTTTTAAAAGCATTATAGTTACAGCCAAAATGCATCCCATTTCTCTTGTTCCTGGGTGGTAATTATCATTCTGAAGTCATTAGAAATTATTTCCATGTATATTTTGTACTTTAACAAATATGTTTGTTGCAAGTTTGGGGGAGAATGGATACATGTATATGCAGTGTCCCTTCACTGTCCACCTGAAACTGTCACACTGTTAAACAGCTATACTCCAATAAAATAAAAAGTTAAAATGGTAAAAAAAAATTTTTTTTTTTTTGAATCTGGAAGGGAGCTCAAAAATCTCCCCTGAGTAAATCAAGTTTAGAACTCACCAATAAGTAAATAAATAAAATATTAAAAATATGCTTTTTAAAACATGTATCAGTGTTGGTATATGTTATTTATTTGGCTGTGCTGGGCCTTAGCTGCAGCACTTGGGGTCTTTAGCTGTGCTATGCGAATGCTTGGTTGCAGCATGTGGGACCTAGTTCCCTAACCAGGGATTGAACCCAGGCCCCCTACAGTGGAAGCATGGAGTCTTAGCCGCTGGACCAACAGAGAAGTCCCTGTTTGTGTATTTTTAAACTCATAAATATCATACAACATCCACCTTATTATAAAATAAATTGTAACATCTACTTTTGCAACTTTCCTTTACTCAAATATTGGTAAACATAGCTATAATTCACTTATTTTAACTGTTGTGTAGCAGTGCATTGTAAGAATAAACTGTACTTTATTTATGCATTCCTTTATCTTAAGGATAGATTAGATTGTTTCCACATTTTCTGGACAAAGAAATGATACTGCCATGCCCATTCTTGCCCTTGCTTCCTTGTGCATATGGAGAAATGTTTTCCTAAGGAATACATCTAGAAGCCAGGTCGCTGGGTTTTAGGGTATGTGTATTTACAGCCTGAAGTGTTGCCAAATCTCCCTTCAAATCTGTTATAGTTGTTCACGCTTTGATCCAAAATGGCTGAGTTCCTATTATCCCACATTTTTGTCAACAATTGTTGTTATCAGAGTTATTTTAATGTTATTGCTACAGTGAAGTAGACAGTTTGGGTTAAGGATGTTGAGTGTCTTTTGATGTTTATTGGCCATCTGGTCTTCCTCTTTGGTGATCTGCCTAGTCACAGCTTTTGCTCATTTCTCCCTGTCTTGTTCTTTTCTTGTTGATCGACAAGGGTTTTTTCTTTTTCTTTTTAATTCCCCTTTCATTGATTTTGCTTGGTATGAAGGAATTCTTTCAGCTTTATTTTTTACCACATCGTGTGGCTTGCAAGGATCTTAGTTCCCCAATCAGGGGTCGAATCCAAGCCCATGGCAGATAAAGTGAAGGTTCCTCACTGCTGGACTGTTAGGGAATTCCCTGCAAGAGTTCTTTATAAATCCTGAATACTCATCCTTCGCTGGTCATATAGATTGTAAATAGTCTCTAAGTCTGTGGCTTGTCTTTTTATTTGTTATGCTGTTTCTTGTCTCATCGAAATTTAAAAATTTTTTAAAGTAGCTTATGTATCCATCTTTGCATTTTGGTCTTATTTAAGAAATCCTGCCCTATGCTGATATTGTCAATATATTCTCTTGTATTTTCTTCAAAGAATTTCAAGTTTTATTTTTCACATATTGTTAAGTTATCTGATATTTATTTTTGGATGTGTTGTAATGCAGGAACCTATTTTGTTTTTTATTGGGCTAGACAATTAACCCCAGACAAATTAAGAAATAGTCCGTCCTTTTCCACACGTCAGTTTTGTCTGTACTAAGTCCTCATATCTTTGAAGGTCTAATTTGTCCATATGCCAGGACGACACTACTTTAAATCACACCAGAGTTATGGGACTTCCCTAGTGATCCAGGGGCTAAGACACTATGCACCCAACACAGGATCGAACCAGGTTCGATCCCTGGTCAGGAAATAGATCCCACATCCCACAACTAAAAGTTCCTGCATCCCACAACTAAGACCCAGTGCAGTCAAATAAATAAACAAATATATTAACAAAAATCACTCTAGTTTTAAAGCTGTGATATATACGGTGAGGCAAACACTCAAGTATTCTTCCACTTCAAACTTGTTTTGACTCTTTTTTGGCCATTTACCCTTCTACAAAAATTTTAAGAACAGCTTGTTAAATAAAATATCTATCTAGTACAAATAGAACTGTACTAGATTTACAGACCTGAGGAAAATGATCAATTTTATATTGAAGTTTCCTCTTCATGAGCATGGTGTACTTTTCTTTTCTGGGGGGTCTTATTTTCATCTTCTCCAAAAGAGTTTTATAATTTTGTTCATAAAGATCATGCACATATCTTGTTATATTTATTCCTAAGTATCATAAATTTTATTGCTATTACTAATGATATTTTCTTAAAACACAATCTTCTGTTTATTGCTGTTGTATAGGCATATTGGTGTTTGACTATTCATCTTGCCTCCAGAAAGCCACGTGCTAGTTTTTGTTTGAGGGTTCTCATAAGTTTTCTTTGTAAATAGGCAATCATCTGTGTACAGTGATGGCTTTCTTTTTTTTTCTTATTGTGTCAGTTCAGACCCCCCATCTCACCAGCACAAATTGAGTAAGAACAGTAAAAACTAGGATCTGTGTATTAATGTTGGAAGTTATTTTCTATTCCTAGTTAGCTAGATTTGTTTTTAAAATCAATAGTATTAAACATTTTCCTGTGCATTCTCTGTACCTATTGAGATAACCATATTTTTTCCTTTTAATAAGTCAATATTGTAAATATCATTAACGGATTTTTAAGCAGACCATCCTTGTACTCATGGAATAAACACTGCTTAGTCACATAGACACACATGCATATATACATGTACTTTCATAAACTCCGCTGGACTCGGTGTGCTAATATTTTATTTAGCAATATTTTATTTATTTTATAGGATTTTCACTCCTATAAGTTCAGTTGCTCCTCTTTTTCCATTATCTAAGACAGTCTATGTAAATAAATACACAGTTCCTTCAAGAGTTAGCAGAATAATACTTACACAAACCATTTGGGTAGTGTGTGTGTGTGTGTGTACGCATACATAAAATTTCCCATTCAATTTATTAGGATTTATAGATCTGTTAGGCTTTCTATTTCTACTTGGGTCAACTTTGGCTGCCTTTTATCTAATTTGCCTACCTCTTCAGGATCAAGATCTCATCTGTCCCTGGGGGGCTGATAAACAGCCCTTAGTTAACAGAACCAGTTCCTTCCCTGCCCCCTCCTTGGAACTGTAGCTACAGGCAGCTCACTGGTTTTGAGTTTCCTCTTTCTTTTTGAACCAAGGATTTTACTTTCCCTTTGAGAACTCAGTCATACATTTAATTTTTTTTTTTTTTTTACTTTTAATCTAGTATTTCTAGGTGATGGTGCTTTCAGATTTTCCAGTTTCTCCATCTTGCTTGATTCTGATGTTTCCATTTTACAGATAAGAAAGCTAGGGTTCAAAGTGGTTTAAAAGTCAGCTGAAGGTCACATCACTAATACTTTTACCCAGTTATTGAACCCAGATTTCTGGTTCTGAATCCTCTCCTGTTGCCACATTATACTGAAGCCAACCAGGCAAAACCAGGAAGGAGCATTAGAAAGTCAAAGCGGTGGTGGGGTGGGAGAGAGGCTGAAGAGGGCGTGGATATATGTATACATACAGCCCATGGGATTGCAGAGCGGCTACGACTGAGTAAGCATACACACACACAAACACAGCTGATTCACTTTGTTGCACAGCAGAAACTAACACAACGCTAAAGCAATCATACTCCAATAATTATTATTATTATTTTTTTAAGTTAAAGGAGGAAGGGATCTCACGGGCAAGGTGGAGAAGGCTGGAACGGGGACCCTAGGGTGGAGATGGATGATGCCAGGAAACATGCAGGAAGGAACGGTGTTGGGGAAATGAGACTTCTGGGCTGCAGCTGCTGGACAATCACTGCCTCAGTCCATTCTAAGATCCTGAAATACGCAAGCCCCTGCCCCAGATTCAGGCGCGCATGCACCCTTCCAACCGGCATTTCAACTCAGTATTCACAGTGTCCAGTTCCGGGTCCCAGGAATGCTGAGAAGGAGCAGGCGCAGTCACGGCTCCTGCCCTCAGGGAGCTTACGTTCCAGGGGAGCCAGACTCCAGTCAAATAATCCCCCCAAAATGTAGACCTGCGACCTCGCCCAGCACCTTGGAGGAGGAGCGCGCCTCGGCTTGGGCGCTCTGAAGAGGGGAATTTAACCCGAAAGGAGGGTCTGGGTACCTTCCCTGAGGTTATGGTAAAGGTAAAGGAGCGGAGACTTAAGAATGAACAGGAGCTAACTTAGAAGAGAAATGGAAGGAGACTTTCAGGCAGAGGGTCCAGGCAGCGGGAGAAAGGAGGACGCGGCAGAGTGAAGCGCTGAGTGAAGGCGGGTTGAGCGGAGGCCAGCGGGGCAGACCTCCCAGAGCCTTAGCGGCCAGGTTAACGACTTGGGTCTTTAACCTAAGGTCAGTGGGAAACCATTGACTGTGCTTCAGCAAGGTGCCCCAAACCATCAGATTTGCATTTCAGAAAGGTCTGTCTCACACAGCCCTCTGCTTGTTTATTGAAGGCCTTTCCCAGCCTCTCCAGCGATCTCCGTGATTCAAAGAAGAGCCAGACTGTCCAGGTGGCGGATGGATCAGGGAGGTGGAGGGATGGAGAAGAGTGAACAGACTTGAGAGATATTATAATGGCTACCCCCGATAGGACTTGATCCTAGATTCAATACTGAGACAGTATGAACCCCTGAGATCAAATTCTTTGAAGGCAGGGGCCACATCACACATCTGTCTGTGGTACCCAGGTTGTGACATGTGGTGGACTCAATACATAATTCCTGAAATGGTGAAACTGACCAGCAGCCTCTCAAGTGATCCTTTCACTGCTAAGGTTTTTTAATCTCTTCTTGAAGTGACGTGAAGTCGCTCAGTCGTGTCTGACTCTTTGTGACCCCATAGACTGTAGCATACCAGGCTCCTCCGTCCATGGGATTTTCCAGGCAAAAGTACTGGAGTGGGTTGCCATTTCCTTCTCCAAGAAAGTTTTCCCTGACCAGGAATCGAACCCAGGCCATGGCGGTGAAAGCGCAGAATCCTAGCCACTAGACCACCAGGAAGCTGTAATCCCTTCTTATGTGTGGCAATAACCAGCTTCTCTGATACATCACTGGGAGAAATCTGCCAAGTTCTAAAGAGTATTCTTTGTAAAGAGGAAGTTAATACAAGAATGAAGGTCTACCTTATCCTAGAACATGAACAGTAAGAATACATTTATTGAAGGTGCTGCCCAAGGGGTAACTCCCCCAGCAGAAACTTTTACAAGGGTCAGTGATGACACAGCTTCCCGGGTGGTCGAGTGGTTAAGAGTCCACCTGCTAATTCAGGGGACACAGGTTCAATCCCTGGTCCAAGAAGATCCCACATGCCTCGGAGTAACTAAGCCCATGTGCCACAACTACTGATCCAGTGCTTTAGAGCCTCGACTACTGAAGCCACAGCTACTGACGCCCTGGAGCCTAGAGCCTGTGCCTGGAAACGAGAAGTCAGCTCAGTGTGCACTGCCGCTGGAGTAGCCCTAGATCGCCGCAACTAGAGAAAACCCAAGCGCAGCAACGAAGAGCCAGCGCAGCCAAACATAAATAAATAAAATCTTAAAAAAAAAAAAAAGTTAAGTAGATGATAGGTGCCCTTCGCAGGGCTAGGCTGGGCCCAAGGGTGCCCATCTTGAGGGATGCTCCTGGGACTCCCTGCTGATTCTTGTTCAAAACCAGTTTCCTAGCACATGAACAAGACAGTAAGCGAGTAGTCTTGTGGAAGAAGTACAAACGCCAGGAAGTGCTTGCGTTGGCCAGGGGTCTCTTGCCTGTCTTCTACACAGCCCTGTTCTACTTTTTCCACATCCAGAACCTCCCACTTTGTCCTCCAACCTCCCTTGGCTCCTTCCTCCTCTGGTCTCCATCTCCTCCATTTCCCTGCTGCCTCCCTGGATATGTGCCTGAGCCCCCGGTGCTGCTGGAAAGAGCAGCCTTTGTCTGGGCTTTATTCTTAGCAAGAAGTGTGGTGAAGCTCATAGAAAAAACCCTGACATGGCCTGTGGGGCCAGGAGCGGGCACAGGAAGATGGCCTCGTCCGATGGGGTGCTGGGTGGAGCTTTAGCTCTGGGGGCAAGAAGCACCCAGCAGCCTCTGAGGGGAGTGATGGGGCTGGTTGGGATTTTTTTGGCGACAAGGATTTTGATGGTGGGTGTTGTCATGGAGATCTCTGGGGATTCAGTTGTCTCTATAAAGTTATGCTTTCAAAAAAAATCACAGGGAATCGAATCCATCCAAGATGACAGCAGGTCCCAGCCACCTTCTCAGATGGAGGACAAGAGATTGAAAGTACAGATTCCTTCCTAAGAAAAACTTTTCCCAGGGGATTAGATTGTGAACTAGAAGTGAGGTGGACCGGGCCGCTGCAGTTCCAAGTCAGTTGCCTGATGTGGCGGCTCTGGCCAGAATGGGGGGCAGGGGGGGGCGTGG
>NW_011494842.1:5482744-5484514 GCF_000754665.1 Bison bison bison | reverse complement strand
TGGGGTGCAGTGGGGAGCGTGCTGCATCATGCCCCCCACGAGGAGGCAGTCGCTCTCACTCTGTTGGGGGGGTCTGTCCCCAGGGCCCTCCTCTGTCCCTCCCACTGGGCGTGGATGGTCGCCAAGGCAGAAGGGTATTTGGAGCGAAGCCACAGCCGTGGAGGCGTGGAGGCCGAGCGGTAGGGCCTGTCTCCTGTGGGAGGGGCAGGGAAAGGGCCGCTCACTCACATGCGCCAGGCAGTGCTGGGAGGGCTGGGGCAAGCGAAGAGGAGGTCCGCAGGCCAGGCTGGACAGGGCCTCATGGTGGGGCAGGGTTAGCTGGGGGGTGACAGCAGATGGGGGGCCTGGTGTCTGTCCTGCCTCCTCCTCCTCTGCCTGGGCCCCCAGGAGGGGGGTGAAGGTGAGAGCAGCTGCTTGTGGGGGTGGGCAGAGGGACAGAGGTGGTACAGGCAGGCTGAGCCCCGCCCCCCGCCAAGTGGGTGGCCGAGGGCCTCAGTGACTTTTGCCTTGTCCCGAGGAGCCCCGGGTTCCTGTGAGGAGTTTGCCAGGGTTTGGGCGGCAGCCAGGCAACAACAGAGGCCTCAGGGTTAGGCCTCAGCTGGGCAGGGGTCTCCTGCAGCCCTGGGCTCGGGGGCTCAGCTTCTGCACGTAGATACATAATCTGCTATGGTCTGGGGACCAAGAAGCCTGGAAACGATAAAATGAGAGGAAGAAGAGGGGAGAGAGAGGCTCCCCTCGCTCCTCCGTTCCCCCCAGGTCCCCTCCCTGGAGGCACCTTCTCTGTGAAGCTCTCCTTAACCACCCTGAAGTTTCCAGCTCTTCTTAATCACTCTGCACCACGTCTGGGACCCCTCCTGCAGGGACCACTTGTCATTCATCCTCTAAGGACCAGAGCAATCTACCACAGGGGTTCTGCATCCCCCAACACACAACCCGTGCACATCAGACTGGACAAGGAGGGTCCCGCCTTGTACACATGCGGGTCCCGCCTCACAAGGCCCTTTCTGAAGCAAGGTTGCATGGTTTGTAAGCAGCCGTCAGGGATCTGCACCACAATCTGTTATTCGCCTCCTTTTCTCTGTATCTTCTCGTTTAACAAAAGTCAAGCTTCCTTTTGTATACTTGGTGCTCACTCCGCCTCACCCACAGGTGCGGGTCAAACTGGCAGAGGCCGAAGGACTTGGGGCACTAACCCAGGGGGTGGAAGGGACAGAACTGGCACCTCCTGCACCCTCTTCCACCCACACTGGGGAAGAGAGGCGTGGGATCAGGGCTGGGAGTCACTTTTTCTTTGTTGTGGGCAAGGAAGATGTCCCTGGGGCGACAGCTCTGCCCGGCACTCACATGGAGTCATCACAGAGAAGGCAGGCCTGTGAAGTTGAGCGGCTCGGGGGCGGAGGAGGGCAGGGCGGGCGAGCGGAGCGGAGCGGGAGAGGCAGAGAGCGAGGGTGGGGCGGTGGGGCCTGGGGCCCGAGGAGGGAAGGGACCGGGCGGCCGCTGCAGCTCCAGGGCGAAGCAAGAGGGCGGGGAGCAGGCTGGCGGGCGGGCTGGCTGGGGGGCGGGGGGGGCGGTCGCTGCAGGCAGCCCCTGGAAGCAAAAACAAGCCGGCTTCATTCCAGATTCTTCTTCTTCGGCTCCCAACTCGGTACTCCTCGACTCCTCCCCATCGGTTTCTCTCCTTCGAAACCCAGGGAGAGATGCCTACCTTCCTGTCGCCTTCACATCCCGGGGGCGTCTCCCCCCAGGATGCCTGAAGTAGGAGAGAAAGGG
>NW_011494842.1:5481130-5482637 GCF_000754665.1 Bison bison bison | reverse complement strand
CCCCCGGGGAGGAGGAAGCCGGTGTTGTCCATTTCTGCAGGGTGAGCGGTTTCAGGGGTGGGCGCCCGGCCACCAGGGCTGCAGAGGACTCCCCGTGTCCGCCGCACAGAGGGTGGTGGGCACGAGAGGGCGCCAGCGAGAAATGCTAAGCGTGCAGTGGGGTGCCCTTTGGGTCAGCAGGTCAGACCCCCAGGCTGACCCCTCCGCTAGGAGGGCCGAGGCTGAGCCAGCCGCAGGAGCTGGGGGCGCATATGGCGACAGAAACAGGAAGTGTGAGGGTCAGAGAGGCCGAAGCGCGGCCGGGGGCAGCTTTGGTCCCTCCTGGAGAGGGACCCCTCCGCAGCCCGGCGCCACACTGCCCAGATGCAGCCCCGCTCTCGAGGTGAGCGGGCAGCGAGCGCTTCACCGAACACCCCCAGCCCTCTGCTCTCAGCCACCTCTGAGACGGTGTGGAACTACAATCCTGGGTAGGGAGGCGGGGTCGCAGCCCTCCCCACCTCCGCACATTTTCTCTCCAGATTTAGAACCAGCTTCTCTGGCAGGGTCAAGGAATCATCCCCCTTCCAAACATCAAGGCCCGCCATGTCTACAGACATACCTTCCTCTCTTAAGTTACTTTTCCTGTGGTACTGACACCCCTGATCCCAGCCTGGGCATTCAGGTCACAGGGGCAAGCTTGGGAACTGACTTCACACCTCTCCACTCTTCCAGCTTCACAGATTGTTTCTATTTTCCTACGTATTTGCTGATTTGAAGATTCAGGAAAATGGGCCCTACACACCATGAATAGCCTTTGACATCTCCTCCCCATTTCCAAGACTACATGATTTCTAGGATTCTCTCCCCAATCGTTGTTTCCATCTCCTTCTAGCACACCCCTGATAAAGAGACACAGAACCGCAGGTTTCAAAGAGGAAAAAAAGCAAATTTGTTGTTGTTGGTAGGAGGGCACAGAGGGGAGGGCTTTTCACTCTCCCCAGCATCTTGTGGACGGGAGGTTGAGGGCAATAGAAAAGGCAGCAGACGGGGGCCAAGCCCCACTCTGTACAATATAGAAGAATCTGATATAGATACTTTGTATAAAAGCCACTTGTCCTGTTTGTGTCGTCTTGCTGGCTGGTCAGGCTGGGGGGCTCTGGGGGACAAAGAAGCCAGGCAAGGGGTGGGCCAGGACTCTGGGGCACCCCCTGGCCCCCATTCTCTGGCCGTCCCTTGTGGGGTCACTTTGGATCCTTGGTAGGGGCGTAGCAGAGCTCCAGTGGTCGGGACACCTTCCAGAACTTCTCATTTACCAGCTCCAGGGTCAGTGAGCCATTCAGTGTCTACAGAGGCGGCGGAAGGGGGAGCAGAAAAGTGAGATGAGACGAAAAGGACCAAAGGGAGAGGAAAGACAAAGAAACAATAAACGGGGTAAAGCGAGGACCCGGATGATGGGGAAGGAGGGACACAGAAAGGAGACAGGGATGCAGAGAAGAGGGCAGATGGGTGAGGGGGTCGGGTCTGCGGC
>NW_011494842.1:5480421-5480859 GCF_000754665.1 Bison bison bison | reverse complement strand
GGTCCCGCGGTGGGGTCAGAGGTGCCCCCTCCAGGCCCTCCCGGTTCCCCCGCCTCTTGCTGCTGCCTCCGCTCGAGAGCAATGCGCAGGGCCAAGTACTTGGAGAGATGGTCCACTGTGGCATTCCCAGTGGTCTTCACATACCTGCGGTAGGAAAGGGGGCAGACTGAGGGCACAGACGCCTCAAATGGAGCAGCAAAGTGGGAGATGCGCACAGGGCCTCTGGGCTGGGGACTCTTTCTGGGTCTGGGCGAGGCCCACTCGTGATGGAGACCATGACCCTTGGTCTCTCAGTGGTCTGGGGAGGACGAGGCTCTCACCTAGTCTGGCAGTATTCTCCCTTCTCCACGAGCAGGGGGTGCGGCCGGAACACGAGCTCGATTTCTCCGCCTGGCTCTGGGGGGCTGGGAGCCCCGGGAGGGCTTGGGGGGCCCAGGG
>NW_011494842.1:5477951-5480321 GCF_000754665.1 Bison bison bison | reverse complement strand
CTGTCCCTACACTGCTGCCCCCTGCACCCCCTCCGCGGGGTCGCTTGGGAGCAGGGCCTGGGGCAGAGTCCGGGGCCGAGTCTGAGCTCACGTCCTCTCCATCCCCCTCTCCCTCCCCGGGCTCTCCTTCGCCCCCACTCATCGTAGTGGTCTGATCTGAGCCGGGCATCGGCCGCCTCACACGCTGGGCCCTGTGGGAGCAAGTGGTCGAAATTAGAAAGCACCAAGGATAAGGGCTTTAGACTTTAAACTTCAGAGAGTTAAGAAACCAGGGCAATCTTAACGATGATCCCTAATATTTATTCCATACTAATTATGTGCCAAGCACGTTGCCAAGTGTTTGCACTGATTGCCCCAAATTATACAAATCCTACAGACACAGATAGTTATACCATTTTTTTAATGGCTGACGAAACTGAGGCTTAGAGAGGTTAAATAATTAGTCTGAGATCATAGTCCCTTTGCCGCTCAAAGTGTGGTTCGAGGCCCAGGAGCACAGGCTTAGAGAAACAGAATCCAGGCCCAACTCCTGACCTACCGAATTAGAATTTACATTTTGAACAAAACTCTCAGGTAATTCAAATACACATTAAAGACTGAGTGATGCTGCCCTAGGAGGTGATTTAATTCCCGGCAGTGTGAACCCAAAGCTTATGCTCAAAAATCACTCTACTGCTCTAACTTCTAGAAAGTTAGAAGGTGAGGAATTAAGAACAGTGCCAGGGACTTCTCTGGTGATCCAGCGGCTAAGACTCTGCACTCCCACTGCAGGGGACCTGGGCTGATCCCTAGTCAAGGAACTAGATTCCACATGCTATCACTAAGACCCTCTGCAGCCAAATAAGTAAGTATTAAGAAAAAAACAGTAGTAGTGCTAGTTGCCAACGAAAAAGCTATGGTTCACATCCACGACCTCCAGGCATGACAGTTAGATGCTGGTCGGCGCTCACGATGCTGAGGCCTAGAAGCAGAGACCCCCAGGTGTCTGACCCGTGGCTCCGTCCCATCGCCCCGCGTCCACCTCCCTGTGGCCCCCAAACCTGTGCATGGCCTGCATGCGCAGCCCCTCCTCGATGCTGGAGCTCAGCGCCTGCTGGTTGTGCAGGCGGCTGAGGCGGATGAGCACCCGGTCTTGGTGGGCCTCGTACTCCTCCCGGCTGGGGTAGATCTTAGAGATCAGAGCATCGAAGTTGGGGTCTGGCCGCAGAGACCGCTTGGATACCAGCTTCTTTCGGCAGGTAGGGCACTCCTTATTCCTGGGGTGGGAGAAAGGCGGCCCTGAGCCTTTAGTCACAGGGAACAGAGGCCCCACTCTCTCCCTCTGCCCCCAACCTCAAACACGTCCCTCCTGTTACCCGCTACGCAGTGCCGTGACGATGCAGTCAGAGCAGAACCGGTGGAGGCACTCCTTGGTTGTCATGGTATTCTTCAGCATGTCCAGGCAGATGGGGCACATGAGCTCTGAGTGCAGTGACCGGGGGGAAACCGCAATCTCGGTGCCATCCATGATGGCTTCCTGGAGACGGCAATGAGTGGAAAGGTGGTGGTGTAAAGAGGTAAAAAGGATCTTAGAAACAACTGGTTCATGAAACTGTTGTCTTGAGAAATACAGTGAGATGGCAGAATCTGGGTATCCCATTTGGCTACTTAAGGAAGAGAGAAATCCTAAGAGTAGATGCTTTGAAATAGGATCATCTGAGGTTTGGCGATAGGCCTGGAGATGGGCACGGCACCGATTTTCCTTCTAGGAAAGACTTAAGTCAACAGAATCTCTTCCAGTTCGGTCCTGGTACTGCCTATATCAGAATCCCCTATGGTGCATGCTAAAAACGCAGAGTCTGGGGTCCCATCCCATTACTGTTAGTGGCGAGGGGAGGGGGGGCGGTGTGTGTGTGAGATCCGGCCCAGAATTCCATTTTCAATGAACTCCCAAGGGGAGTAGTAAATGCACTGACTTATGCGGAACTGAAGACTAGGTAAGTTAATTTCAGCCTGTTTACTATCTTTCAAGGGAAGACAATAATACTTGGCTCTACCTCTCTGGCACGTCAGTTTTGAGGATTAAACGAGCTAAATGTGAAAAGTGATTCCAAAGCAGGGCAGGGAGTGAGAAGCTGGGCAGAAAGGGGCCAAAAGTGGGAAAGAGGCTGTGAGAAGGGGGTCTGCGGATGGAGCGGTCTAGTGAAAGGCAGTAAGTTGCAGTTGGAGAACCCCTGTCACCTGCGGGGTCCGGTGGAGCTCATACAGGCTCAGTTCCCACGTTTTGCTGGCGTTCTGGGCGTTCGCCGGCGTCGTCATGGTGACCGCACCAGGGCTGCCCCGCCGCCGCGCCGGAGAGGTGGGCTGGCGGATGGGGGAAGGGTGTCAGGG
>NW_011494842.1:5477041-5477266 GCF_000754665.1 Bison bison bison | reverse complement strand
CCTTGGCTCTCCCCACACCCTCCGACCCGCTCTCCCCCTCGAGGTTTGGGGGCGACGGCTCGGGACGTCCAGACTCAACTCTCGGCCAGAGCTAGAGACTCGAGAATTGCGTTTGGACAATCAGGAGCCGCGGCCCGGGGCGGGGGAGGGAGGCGCCCGGGAGGTACGGGGGGATGGAGGCACCACGCGGAAGCAGGGACACACACGCACCCGCACGAGGTGGGG
>NW_011494842.1:5474017-5476941 GCF_000754665.1 Bison bison bison | reverse complement strand
GTACGGGGGGCGGGGTGGGGGGAAAAGATCATGATGGGCGTCCCGTCTCCTCCAGCCTGAACTGGGGTTCCAGGACTTGGGCTGCAACTGCCAGGGGGTGGCCTGTGTCTGGGGCAAGGCCGCAGTGGGTCCCCTCACCCCCTCCCCCGGTTCCCCCTACTTCCCTGTCCTCTCCTTCAGTCCGTGGCCAGTCCTTATGTGGGCTCCAGAGTCGATTAGCGCGGACCCCCTCCCCTTCCTCCTCCTCCTCCCAGCCCCCTCCCTTCCTTCTGCTCTCCTCCAGCCCCTTTCATCGGCTGGCCCACTCCCCTAATCCTGGCCCCCTCCCCTAATCCCCCCATCCGACCCCTGGCCGGCTGCAGCTATTGTAAGGTGGAGAGAAAGGGGAGGGGGAACTCAGAGAAAGGAGAGGGGTGGGGGAGGGCCACCTGTTCCAAGACCCCCTCTCAAGGCTAGACTGGACACCAGGATGGGACCGTGAACAAATCACCCTTGGGGACTGTAAGGACCCAGGGAATTGGGGGAAGGGACTAGGGCTACAGGATCAGTGGCAGGGGTGGGGCAGAGACCCCTCCCTCCAAAAGACCCAGAGTGTCACGCACACACAGGCACACACAGGGACACACACTCTCGCCTCTCACACCCGGCGGCGGGGGTTGCCCTGGGAGACCAGGCAGTGAAAGGGAACAATCCTTCGCAAAAGGGAAAGGAGGGGGAGGTGGGGAAGGGTCTGAGGACTTGGACACAAGAAGAACCGGAGGTGGCAGGGAAGAGGTTTTGGAATTTATTAGGGTCACAAGCACCCCTGCCTCCCATATTCAGCATTCCTGAGCCATACACAGCCACCCCTTTTGTAGCCTGGGAACTCCGAGTCCTCATCAGCAGGAGGCCAGCAGAGCAGTGGGGGGTGAGCAGAGTCCAGGGTCCTTGAGGCAGTTACATGAAAAGACCTCCTGGGGGGGCAGAAACATTTGGACAGATGTGTGGGTGGAGACAAGCCGGCAGCAGGGGAGGCGCCCACTTCTGCCCCTGGCCTCTGGGACTCCTGCCCTGCCCTTCCCTTCCCTCGGTGGCGCCAGGCTCCTCTCCTTAGCTTTCTCCTATCGTCTGGGTTCGACTTCTCTGCCCTCTTTCTCCCCACGATGGCCTCATACCAGTGACTTCCACTGATACCCCTGTGATGTATCCACTGTCTTCAGATGCCAAGAATGCGACGACATCTGCCACATCTATGGGAGTGGAGGGGAGTGGGCAGAATCCTCACTCACAGACCCAAAGTAGCTGTCACCTCCCACCAGAATCCTCCCTAACCCCCCCCTACCAATCTTGGTGAGACCCCCCCCCCTCAGATACCACAGACTTTGGTATCTTCATTCAGTGCTCACCCTCAGGGTTCCCCATATGTCCCATTGGGATCATTCCAGTAACCTGTAAGGAAACACTCATGTGTGAGTGAAAGTTTCTTTTGTGGGTTTTCTGTAGGAAAAGGTGTGATTTTTGGGGGGGGCGGTCTTCATACCCTGTGCAGTTGTTGACTATCTGCTGTTTGCCTTGCACTGGGCCCAGCATCCTCTCTGTGAAGCCCAGAGAGGCTGGTCTCTGAATGGTTCTGCCCTCCACCCACAGTCTCCTACCTTGTCCAGCACTTTCTGTGGCACTTTCTGGGTCATGGGTGTTCTAATGAATCCTGGGAGGACACTGTTACAGCGGATCCCGTGTCTGTGGAAAGGAGAGTGTCTGCTGACTCCAGAAAGGACTGAACACTGACCCCTTCCTCTGACTTTTCACATGCCCCCAGGCGTCTGACCAACCGTCCAAGTTCCCGGGCTGCAGACTGGGTCAGCCCAATCACTCCAGCCTTGGATGCTGCATAGTTTGTCTGTCCCATGTTCCCCACCTATGGGTGCGCCGGAGATGTGGGATGAGTCAGGGGTCACAAGGAGGGGCTCTCCTCTCTGTGCCCACTTCACTGGCTCACCTCCTCCCAGCTCAGCCTGACCTTGCCTATGATGCTACTGATGTTGATGATGGAGCCAGGACAGCCGCTGGACACGAGGGCTTGGGCTGCAGCCTGAGTGACTAGAAAGATGCCCTGGTGGTGGAGAGGGAAAGTCACAAGGCAGGAAGGATCAGTTGGGGTGACGGTCCTCCAACTCTTTCCCCAGGCTAGAGGACCCAGAAGTCACCGGTTCAGAGGTCACCACCACCTTGAGGTTGACAGCTATGACTTTGTCCCAGTTGTCCTCAGACATGTGGAGTAGAAATTCATCTCTGGTGATGCCCGCACACGACACAACGACAGACGGCGGGCGAGAAAAGCAGGCCTGTGGAGGAGGGGGTCGGGGGTTACACACCGAGAAACCGTGTAGAGCCGAGGGCCGTGGAGGCAACGCTATAGGGCTTTAAAAGGGCGAGGGCGTCTTGCTTTCACCTGCACTTGCTCCAGCAGGCGCCTAGCGGCCCCTGCCTCAGACACATCAGCCTGGAAGGCGGCGTGGGCTCCGCGGGGCGCCCCCTCCTCGGTCCCCGGCCCTCCCAGCAGCTGCACCGTCTCCCGCGCTGCTGCCCCGTCCAGGTCGCAAGCGGCTCCGGCGGCCCCCTCAGCGGCGAGGCGCACGCTGATGGCGCGGCCAATGCCGCCGCCCGCACCTGGGACGGGAGAGGACAAGCGGGCGCGGGGTCAGAGGTCAGTGGGGCGCAGAGGTAGTAAGACCCGGGCCGGAGATCAGGGCGACTGCGCGGCCGGACGGCAAGCCCCGGACGTCACTGTGGCGCCCCAACCCGCCCGGTAGAGGAGCCCCTCACCTGTAACCAGGGCCAGCGCGGAGCGCAATCGGAGCGGAGACGCCATGACGGCCGGCGGCCAGGCGGGGCTCCACGCTGGGCCACTCCGAGCGCAGAGGGGGCGCGGCTAGCGCGAAGCC
>NW_011494842.1:5468854-5473841 GCF_000754665.1 Bison bison bison | reverse complement strand
GACCTGGGGAGCCGAGGGAAGGGAGCCCCCAACCCCCCGAAAAAGACAAAGACTGCGCGTGGAACGAAAGGTCCGAGGGCTTTATTTCCGGTCCCCACCACTCCTCTATTCAAAGTAATATAAAAGAATAGAAACAAGCAAAAAAAAATTAGGCCGTGAGATTAGCAACTAGCCGTCCCCGCCCCACCCCCCAATCACTCCCAAATCAGGTCACACGATTGACGTTTATCCCCGACTTCTGCTACTCCCTTTGTCGAGGGCTCTGGTCTTCCCTGGAGCCTCCACCAACAGGCGGGAGAGAGGGAGGTGGGCCCTGGAGAAGCCTGTGTGTGGCAGCTTGGTCCTCTGTGAACAGGTGGGGTGGGGGACGTGGGGCAGGCTGCCATGACTCCTCTCTCAGCCTTCTGGCTTTAGTCCTCAAACCCAACAACATGGTCAGCACGTGCCCAACACTATGGTCCCTCTGGGCGTCATCCTCACCCCTGCAGCCCCTGTATACCAGATCTTGACAGCCCTCAAGCCAAAGTCACCATTTCCCTAGGATACAACTCTCTCCTTTAGTAGATGTCCCAGGCCAGGACCCCCAGCTTCCACAGACCCCTGACCTGGAGGGCTTAGAGGCTAGAGGTTTGCGGCTGGTTTACCCCATCTCTCACTCGAGGTGGGCAATCAACACCATCATGACAACTCCCCCCAGCAGCCCCAGCACCTCCAGAAGTGACTGCAATGGTGATGCCTCCCTCAACAGCTCAGGCAACACCGACACCGTTGCTACATAGATAAAGCCACCAGCAGTGAATGGCAGAATCCAGCCAGGACCTGCGCCACCTGCAACTTCACTGCCCACTGCCCCTCCTTCAGTTAGAAGGGCACAGGCTGTGCCTGCCAGTGCCCCTACTGCCGTCAGTAGTTGCAGACGCATCGCCTGGTGGGCAGAAAAGAGAGAGAGGCACTCATCAACGTCTAAAGGTTATCAGTGGTTTAGACATGGCTGGAATGGTCTAGGTGTACATGAATTGGGTGCATGTCCTTGGAAACTAAAGAGTAAAGCAAAAAGAGCGGGGGCTAGAATAGACACTTTCTGAAAGATCTTATAACAAAGAGTTCCTTTTCCACAGACCTTCTGACTCAACAGGTCAGGGTAGGGGGCACGGTGTGAAAGACCCTTATACTATTCAAATGGTTTCTGCATCACAGTTCAAGAACTACTGAACTGCAAGACAAACGTAACTTCTTTTCACTACTAGAGAATCCACTGTCACCAATACAGGCATACCTCAGAGATACTGTGAGACCATCACAATAAAGCAAGTCACATGAATTTTTTAGTTTCCCAGTGCATATATTTATACTATCCTGTAAGTGTGCATAGCATTATACCTACAATGTAAGAGCTAATTAAAAAATACTCTACTGATTAAAAAAGGCTGCTGCTGCTGCTGCTAAGTCGCTTCAGTCGTGTCTGACTCTGTGCGACCCCACAGACGGCAGCCCACCAGGCTCCCCCGTCCCTGGGATTCTCCAGGCAAGAACACTGGAGTGGGCTGCCATTGCCTTCTCCATCACCTAAGCCTTCAGCAAGTTGGAACAAGGCAATGGCACCCCACTCCAGTACTCCTGCCTGGAAATCCCATGGACGGAGGAGCCTGATGGGCTGCAGTCCATGGGGTCGCAAAGAGTCGGACACGACTGAGCGACTTCATTTTCACTTTTTGCTTTCACTTTTCACTTTCATGCATTGGAGAAGGAGATGGCAACCCACTCCAGTATTCTTGCCTGGAGAATCCCAAGGACGGGGGAGCCTGGTGGGCTGCCATCTATGGGGTCGCACAGAGTCTGACACGAGTGAAGTGACTTAGCAGCGGCAGCAGCAGCAACATCAAAGATCACAGATCAACGTAACAAACAATAATGAAAATGCTTGAAATGTTGCAAGAACTACCAAACTGTGACACAGATGTGAAGTAAACAAACAGTGTTGGAAGAAAGGTATCAAAAGGCTTGCTCAACAGAGGGTTGCTACAAATCTGTAAAAAATGCAGTATCTGCTAAGTGCAATACAGAAACACAATAAAACAAAGTATGCCTGTAGTACAATTTCTTTGGAACTCATGAGTGGCAGTCTGGGTTGGGGCTAGGTGAGAGAGGGTAAAGGGCTTGAGGCAACCATGTTTGGTGTACGCCATCACCAACCTGCTTTTTGCTGCAGCCAGACTGGACCAAGATGGCAAAGTCTCCGACTTCATGGGGCACCTCATGGAGCAGAACAGTCATTGTGGTCAGGATCCCCAGCCCCCGGCCCCCTCGAAATGAAGCACCAATGGCTAGACCATCTGTGAAGTTGTGTGCCAGGTCTGCAGCCAAGTTCAGGTACCCTGATACACGCAGGTCTTTTACAGGAGAAAAGGAAGATGAAACAGTTAGAGGCATTCATCACCCCTAGTCCCAGCCATGATCAGCCATTATCACATCTCCCCAAGAAACCACTTCATATCCAGCTCCAGTATTTCCCAGACACCTGCCATCACCCACAGCACTATTTCCAGCAATCCACAACTATGTCTCTTGCCCAAGCCTATGGAACCCTGGCTCTCACCTGACCCTGCTTTCTCCTCTTCAGCATTCTGAGGTCTCACTGGCCCATCTTTGGGCCTTGTACTCCCCCCTCTCCTCTTCCTCAACGCCCCTGCCTCCTTTTCTTCTTCCTCTGAGCTCTGTTTCTCCTTCGAAGAACGCTCTGTACGTGAAGAAAGGAATTGGTGTAAGCGGAGAACAAAGATCTGCCAATGTATCCTCACGAGGGTAGTCTCCCACTTCAGAACCTTAAAATGAGGAGATCCAAAGGTAGGCAATATGGCTTTCAGAAAGACTGTTCCTGGGCTCACCCTGTCTTCCATGTTCATGACTTCCATGTGTGTGACCATGAGCATGTCCATGTCCGTGACTGTGTCCATGTCCTCCTTTTACATGTCTCACAAATTTCTCCACCACAAGAAAGGCGACAATTCCACTGAGGACCCACAGTCCCACAGAGAGAATGGGGCCCTGGCCTGGGAATAGATGCATTGAGACATTAAGGGAGACGTGGATGCCAAACTCTTCCTCCCCAAGCATAGGAGAAGAACAGGAGAGAGAGACCTTCTCCAGCACCCCAACCCATGTCCCTACCCGCCCCTTCCTCACCACTGTGGGAATGTCCATGTCCTGGCTGCTCTGGAGGGTGGTGAGAATGAGGTTCTGGAAGAAAAGGGAGAAAAGGCCAGGTGAGGGAACCAAGCAAGGGGTGTGTATTTGCAGGTACAATGGAAGGTCAGGGGTCACAAAGGGGAAAGAACAGTCTTGCCCAAAGACTAAAATTCATTAAGATTTAAGGTAGAAGCGAAAGATCACTTACCCAAAGCATGAGGGATGAGGTGCAGGAAAGCATCTCCCAAGAGCCCACCAGAAGCAAAACTCAGCAAGATCTGGAGCAGAGAGCGGTGGCGAGGGGAATTTGACTCCACAGGAATAAGAAAGAGGACAAAAAATGGAGCTGCAGAGATCAGCACCGTGGCCCCCAGTGCCTGGTGAGGGAGAGTCAGGGGTTAAGAGGTGTGGGGTTTCCCAACAATACAGCATTAGCCTCCCTCTGCCCCATCCCCAGGGGACTCACATAGGCCCAGAGAGTGACAGTATCCAGGTCCTGCTTGACGCCTGGAGCCCCAGACTCCCCAGAGCCTCCATGGCTGTGCTCATGGTCATGTCCGTGTCCTCGGTGGTGGAGGCTCTCATGGGAGTGGCCGTGACTATGTCCATGGTGCAAATCCTCGTGTAAATGTCCGTGGTCGTGACCGTGGGTATGCCCATGCCAGATGCTCTCGTGAGTGTGGCCGTGGCCATGGGCATGGCTGTGTCCGTGGTGGAAATCCTCATGTGAGTGCCTGTGGCTGTGGCCGTGGAAGTCCTCGTGCAGGTCTTCGTACAGGTCTCCATGACCCCCGTGTCCGGCCACTAGCAGCCCCAAGGCCGCCCAGGTCAGCAGTCCCACGGCCACCCAGCGGGGGGCCCCCAGGCCTCTGGCCATCACGCTGACCAGAGGGACAGAGAGAGTGACTCCACTTGGCCCTCACTTCTACACCCATGCGGGGTCCGCTTTACTCCGTCCGCGCCCACCGTCCACTTCTATGGGCCGCTCCCCCATTCCGTTCTGTCCCCACCCACATTGTTCCCGAGACTCTCTTTATCCCCGAACCCCTTCCCTGATACAGGGCCCCCGGGGCTCCGCTCTAGGCTTTGATCCTCCACTTTATGGACTCTCTGGGCTCTCGTCTCTATGACCCGCAAGGTGAGGAAAAGGGCCTGGAAAGGACAGTAGAGAAAAGCAGAGAATTCTCACCGGCTCCGGGATCCTCTCCTCTCCCGGTTTGCTCGGACGTGGCAGTCCCGCCCCTAGCTCCCGCGAGAACTGGGAAGTCCCGTTCTACCTCGGTCCCAGTACCTTTACCAATATGGCCGCACTCCGGGCTGCGGGGATGCGGGCCAGCCCTGGCGCGCATGCGCGGACGTGGAGGTTATTTGAGGGGATGCCGGGCGAGACTGGCAACAGGCGGGAGAAGACCGCCTCCTCCGTTTCCAACTGGACGAGGGGGCGGGAACTAGCGCGAAGACTTCCCGTCTATACCAAGATGGCTGCCACATTGGCGCTGTCATTTTGGTACAGGGCCGGGCGAAGCGCTTAGTTTGACCTGGTTGAAGCCAGAGTCGTTTTCTCTGGGGCTTCCTCGTGCTCGGCTGGTCCCCCCGAGCGGTCCTCGAGAATCCCTGGTGCCGCTCGGCGTCCTTACACTCTGCCGGGAGTCATGTCTTGGGCTGCGCGCCCGCCCTTCCTCCCCCAGCGGCATGCCGCAGGGCAGTGTGGGCCGGTGGGGGTGCGAAAAGAAATGCATTGTGGGGTCGCGTCCCGGTGGCGGCGGCGGCGGCCCTGGCTGGATCCCGCGGCGGCGGCGGC
>NW_011494842.1:5463694-5468257 GCF_000754665.1 Bison bison bison | reverse complement strand
CTCCTCTCGTTTGTCAGCCCCCTCCTCCCACCACGATTAGGGGTTCAGCCCTTGTTTGGCAGTAGGCTGTCTGGACTTGGGAAGGGGTGAGATGGGGGCGCGGTGGGGAAATCAGAGAGAGAGAATGAAGTCTCCCGTTGGGTGATCCAAGACTCATTTTCTCTTTTTGTCTCTCCTGTCTCTGTGTGTCTGTGCCTGTGTGTACCCTCCCTCGCCCCCCAGACTCCCGGAGCCCAGACAGTTCCTCCCCAAATCCCCTTCCCCAGGGGGCCGCTCCCCCTTCTCCTCCAGGACCACCCTTGCCCCCTTCAGCAGCAGCGTCCCTTGGAGGTTCTGGGGCTCCACCACCACCCTCGATGCCACCCCCACCACTGGGCTCCCCCTTCCCAGTTATCAGCTCTTCCATGGGGTCCCCCGGCCTGCCCCCTCCAGCTCCCCCAGGATTCTCCGGGCCTGTCAGCAGTCCCCAGGTGAGAGGTCGTGACCACTTAACTGCCTCTCCACTTTCGTTTCCTTGTTTTCTTCCTGACCCTAGATCCTTGTATGAACTTCCCTGGTGCACTGAACTTCTAGTCTTGGCAGGCTTGTGGTCCTTGTGAAACCCCTGGCCCTTCCTGAGGTGCCACTGAGCTTTCAGTGCACGCCTCCTCCCCAGTACTATAAAAGAACCTACTATTCTTGATGTCCGTTTTGTCTATCAGTGATTTTTTTGCCTTTTTGGTCCCATCTGCCTTTCTGAGATAAAAGCCCTTTGGGGCCGCTGTGTTGCACAGTTTCAGGGGACCGTTATGTCTTATCTCTTCGGGGTTGTGCTCCAGGGGTGGCCTTTCCCAGGCACGGCAGTGTAGTGTTCTTTGTAACGTGCGGTGCAGGGCCCTGCCTAGGTGGTAGAGAATGATGTCCGTCCCCTCTGAGAGATTATCCTTCCCAATGAGTCTCCCTGTGACTTCCCTATTTCCCCCATCCCAGATTAACTCAACAGTGTCGCTCCCTGGGGGTGGGTCTGGCCCCCCTGAAGATGTGAAGCCACCAGTCTTAGGGGTCCGGGGCCTGCACTGTCCACCCCCTCCAGGTGGCCCTGGGGCTGGCAAACGGCTATGTGCAATCTGCGGGGACCGAAGCTCAGGTATGGGGCTCAGAGGACTAGCAGGAAGGAAGAGAGTGTGTGTACCACGTACCATCATCTGGGGGATTCCCAGGGGCTCGTGAGGTTTTGTTTGAGCTAGTGAACTGGGAGAGGCGTGATGAAAATTGAGGAACCTCCAGCTTAGATTTGGGGTGGGGGTTGGTCAGAGGGGGAAGGGGACTGGGCTAGGGTTTTTGAACCCTGAGAAGAATGGAACTGTATCATCCCTCACATCCTGGTTCACTAAGTTTGCTGGGGGTAGGGTGGGCAGGAGGAGGTGGACAGGAGCCCTAGTGGCCCAGGGTGTGCGTGCAGTCTCATTGTCCCTCCTCTCGTCTCACAGGCAAACACTACGGGGTTTACAGCTGCGAGGGCTGCAAAGGCTTCTTCAAGCGCACCATCCGTAAGGACCTGACCTACTCGTGCCGGGACAACAAGGACTGCACGGTGGACAAGCGCCAGCGGAACCGCTGTCAGTACTGCCGCTACCAGAAGTGCCTGGCTACTGGCATGAAGAGGGAGGGTAAGGGCCTGCCCCAGGCCTCCCCTTGTGTCCTGTGGGAGGAGGGGGAGGGAGCACTTCCGGGTCCGCCCTCTCTGGAAGGCGGGGCCCCTCTCTCTCCTCCAGAGGGCGCTGTTTCATTCATCTCTCCCATGCACATTCGCTCTCCTCCCTGGTACCCTGATCTGGTCCCTTGAGTTTCCTTCTTAATGGTTCTGCCACTCTGGCCTGAACCTCTGACCACCACCCACCCCCCTCACCCCAGGCTGGTGCTAGGATCACTTTTACTTCTCCAGGATGGTTTCTCTAGCTCCCCCTCTCTAACCAGATTAGCTTTTCTTCTCTTTGAACCCGCCTTCCACTCTGGCCTCTGTCTCCGTGGTATCTGTGTTGGCTTCTCCAAACTCTGGGACTGTGCTCTCTTAAACTGCAGCCTTTACTAAAAGACTCCCAAAACATCTTTCCTCTTTTTTCTCTCTGTTTTATCTTAGTCTGATTCTGAAATCCTGAGAGAGATGCTTTAGGGAGTTTATGTTGGTCACCTGCCTCATTTTAGAGAAGATGAGCTTGAAGCCTGGCTTTCCCAAGGTCATGCAACAAAAGAGTGACAGGTCTGGGATCAGAATCCATGTCCCTGAAGACCCAGGCCCAGTGCGCCTTCTCCTGCCACTTGGTTGAGTCGGAAGAACACCAGATTTGCAGTTAGGAACACTTAGGTTTACATGTATGATGTGCCATGTATTGTGTGAACTTGGACAAACTGTTTTAATGAACTGCCTCAAAATCAATATCTTTAAAAATGGGGTCAAGAGCTCACAGGGTGGTTATAAATACTGGAATGAATGTTAAAGCACGCTTGGCATGTTTTTTTAGTATGTAGAAGGCCTTCTGTTTAAATGTTAGTTTTCTGCTAATTTCTCTGTCCACCTCTTTTACTTCTTGGAGTAGTCATCTGTTCTTTCATAACTCCTGTGTCTAGACTGCCACAAATATGCCGTGGTTTCAAGTGACTTCCCCAATTTCTATAAATATCTTCTGAGTTAGGCCAGGAGACCCCGATATGGCCCTAAGGACACTTTGGAATCTCCTCACGGCTGGCTACTGACTCTCCATTTTTCTCTCCTCCTTCCCCCTCCGCCTTAGCTGTACAGGAGGAGCGTCAGCGGGGGAAAGACAAAGACGGGGATGGGGAGGGTGCTGGGGGAGCCCCCGAGGAGATGCCTGTGGACAGGATCCTGGAGGCAGAGCTTGCTGTGGAGCAGAAGAGCGACCAGGGCGTGGAGGGTCCCGGGGGGACCGGGGGCAGCGGCAGCAGCGTGAGTGCGCTCCTTCCTGCTGGGGGTGGGGGGCCGCGGGCTAGGTCTGTGCTGTCTCCTGCTCCCGTCCCTTCCCCTCACCACGACTTCACACTGCCGCGGGCTGGAAGTGCCCCCAGACATGGTCTCTCACATCTGAGGTGGGCATGGTAGCATCCTCTGTCCTCACTCCCAAAACAGCCACAGGCAAGTCCCAAATTAACAGTTGTCTTCCTGAATGCCAGAAGAGCAGGAGTGGGTTCAGAAGGGGCTTGAAGAGATAAGGTGCTGGTTTAGTCGCTAAGTTGTGTCCGACTTTGCGACCCCATGGACTGTAGCCCCCCGGGCTCCTCTGTCCATGGGATTTTCCAAGCAAGAGTACTGGAGTGGGTTGTCATTTCCTTCTCCAGAGGATCTTCCCCACCCAGGCACTGAACCTGGGTCTCCTGCTTTGCAGGTGGATTCTTTATCAACTGAGCCACCAGGGAACTGTCCAAAGGGTTTATGGTGGGGGGTTTCCCAGTGTGCTTCAAACCTCCTGTAACTCTGAGCCCTCATCCCTGCAGCCAAATGACCCTGTGACCAACATCTGCCAGGCAGCTGACAAACAGCTCTTCACGCTTGTTGAGTGGGCAAAGAGGATCCCCCACTTTTCCTCCTTGCCTCTGGATGACCAGGTCATATTGCTACGGGCAGGTCAGTGACCATGGACCCCTCAGACCTCTTGTCTTTGGACCCCTCTTGGACCTCCTGACCTTCAGGGACCCCAGAGACCTTACCTTGCATTTTCAGGGAGCCAGTCTCGTTGACCTCACCCCCTCTTCTCCCCTTCCCTCAATGTGCTCTCCATCCCGTGGCCTCGTCCCTGGCCCCTGACCCTTGTGGCACCCCCCCCCCCCCCCCCCCGGGTGGAACGAGCTGCTCATCGCCTCCTTCTCTCACCGATCCATCGATGTCCGAGACGGCATCCTCCTCGCCACAGGTCTCCACGTGCACCGCAACTCGGCCCATTCCGCAGGCGTGGGAGCCATCTTCGATAGGTCAGTGGCCCTCAGCTGGGCTGGCCTGGTGGTCGAGGGGGCGGGGCTATAGGCTGGTCCGTGTCCAAGGCTGGCTGAGCTGTGACCTTTGAGTGACCTGCAGGTCCCTCTCCAGGGTGCTGACAGAGCTAGTGTCCAAAATGCGGGACATGAGGATGGACAAGACAGAACTTGGCTGCCTGCGGGCAATCATTCTGTTCAATCCAGGTAAGAGGAGGGCTGCCCCTGTTCCTCAAGACCCAGGCAGCCTTGCAGCCGCCTCTTCTTCGGAGACTCCTCAGTTACCCAGCTGCCCCCCTCAACCTAGAAATCTCCCAGCTGACCAAGAGGAACCCACATTCGTTGAAAAACATCCCTTTCCAGTCCCATCCCCGAGACCCTTTGTGCCCCGCTCCCCTGGCCAGGCATTTGGTGAAGGGTGTGCAGGTGGGACCCAGAAGGAGCATCGTGTGGGCCCTGTCTCCGCATTTGTCCTGGTTTGATTGGCCCTCCTTCCTCTTCCTCCTCTCTTCCTGCCATCCCAGATGCCAAGGGCCTCTCCAACCCCAGCGAGGTTGAGGTCCTGCGAGAGAAAGTATATGCATCCCTGGAGACCTACTG
>NW_011494842.1:5462156-5463594 GCF_000754665.1 Bison bison bison | reverse complement strand
AAGTACCCTGAGCAACAGGGCCGGTGAGATAGCGCTGAGGGGCCCCGGGCCCGCGCTGGGGTGGGGGTGCCACCGGGGCGTGTTCAGGGCCCGCGTGGCCCCAGCTCTTACTCAGCATCTCCCATGCCCTCAGGTTTGCCAAGCTGCTGCTGCGTCTTCCTGCTCTCAGGTCCATAGGCCTTAAGTGTCTAGAGCATCTGTTTTTCTTCAAGCTCATCGGCGACACCCCCATCGACACCTTCCTCATGGAGATGCTTGAGGCTCCCCACCAACTGGCCTGAGCCCACTCACAGACGTGCTGTTCCTCATGCTGGGGGAGGGCACAGCGGCGAGGGATTCTGGGCCTTCGGGCCGGGTGGGGAGGGACTGTGTTCCTAGAATCTTGATGGGAAGGAGGAGCACAGGGCAGAACTGAGGCCTCCAGGGGGTGTCCCTAAACCCTGCAAGGGTTTGCTTGAGGTCCCAAGTCAGAGGGACCCAGACCTGGTGGGCCTCTCCCTGTGGCGGCCTCGAGTCTCCGAGTTTGGCTCTGCCATGGTCTGGGGGGCTTTCAGAACTCCAGCCTGGAGTGGCCTCTCCTCCCCCAGCACAAAGCCCTGGCCTTGCTCCCAGGTCCTTGCTTCTTGTCGTCTTGCCTGACTCGGCATCCCCATCCGAAGAATGGAAAGAGAACTCCCGCAGAGATGGACGTTGGGGGGCAGGCCCCCCAAACTGATGGACATGGGAGGCAAGCTCTGACAGGCCTTCCTCTAACCCAGCCTGGCAGATGGGGGCTTCTCTGGAAGGAAGGGACCCTGTCACTGTCTCCTGGCCAGAGTCCTGTCTCACACTTCCCCACCTCCAGCAGTCAGACTGAAAAAGGTGGTGGTGGTGAAGGGGTGGTGGGAACCCATCTGCTATTTTTAATTTCCTCGAGGACAGAGACTTGCAGTTAGACTCAAAGAAGTACTGTACTTCCCCAGGTTGACTAAGAGATGCCGGTGGTGGAGGTGGCGTCTGGGAAAGGCAGGGGCCGGGGTGCTCTGGGTTCTCTGCGGCTCTTATGTCTGTCTTGGGGAAGGGGCCTGGGCTGAGGGCAGGGCCGGGGTGGTGAGTTGTCCTCAGGCCTTTCCCGTTTCAGCTCCCCCCTGCAGCCCCGGGCTCACCCCGCAGAGCCTGGGACA
This sequence comes from Bison bison bison, assembly GCF_000754665.1. Taxonomy (NCBI): domain Eukaryota; kingdom Metazoa; phylum Chordata; class Mammalia; order Artiodactyla; family Bovidae; genus Bison; species Bison bison. The sequence goes on along the minus strand of NW_011494842.1, from coordinate 5,462,431 downwards.
CTGAGTGTCAGGGCCTGATTGAGGGGAGATGGCCGGCCTGCGGAGGTGGGGTGCTGGGGCTGCATGACTTCTGCCCGGCGGCTCTTCTCTCCGGGGTTCTCTTCCCCTGTCTTTCACTCACATAAAATCGCTTTCAAATTAAAATCGCTGTTTTCTGGACCGAGGTGACTGTCTTGGGGGTGGGGAGGAACGCCGCCCCTGGCCGCGGGTGGGAGGGTATCCGGTGGGGCGTGCTCCCTGGACGCCGCTGCGGCCGCCGCCGTAGTTCCCTGGGG
>NW_011494842.1:5461567-5461924 GCF_000754665.1 Bison bison bison | reverse complement strand
ACCACCTCCTGCTGCTGGTGCTGCTATTGCTGGGGCTGAGCGCCGCCCCCGCCTGGGCAGGTAAGCGGAGTCCCAACGCCTGGGTCGTCGGAATCAGGCTGGAGGTCCGCATGTCCTCGGGACAGGGGACAGCGGATATGTAGGGACGAGGGGGGACGCTTCTGGGTCTGAGAATGGGATTTGGGGCGGTCAAGGGTCCAGGCTGGAGGGGAGGACACCTGGGTCCCTTGGAGCCAGAATGGAGATTTGTTTTCCTCTCTGAAGTGACCAGGGGAGGGCAAGTAAGGCTGAATGGTGGAGGGTCACTGAGTGGGGCTGGATGCTGGGGTCCTCCAGCAGGGCCAGTGTGGTCCAGCC
>NW_011494842.1:5460640-5461467 GCF_000754665.1 Bison bison bison | reverse complement strand
TCCATCCCCTGGGACCCGATCAGCCTGTATGTGTGTCTGTCCAGTCTCGGGCCTCCCCTCTAGCGCACCCCCGCCCAGCCTTGACGCCCCCGCCCCCCACGCTGCCCGCGGCCGTCGGGTTGCAGGTCCCCAGTCGCTATCTATAGCGGTGTCTATAAATACCCAGCTCCGGGCCGGGCTCTGTAATTACAGCGGGCGGGCCGGGCAGAGGGGAAATAATTATGGAGACCAGATGGGGTGAGGGGAGGTAGCGACCCCTGGGCCCGTCTCTCCCCTCCCACTACATCCCGCCCCGGACTCTGCTGAAAGGGGGCTCTGGGTCTCCAAGGGGGAGGATTGGGGTAGGGGTCTTGTGACTGGACCTCTGGGTCCCCCCAAAGTAGACTAGGGAAGAGATACTGGGGTTCCCCGAAAAGAGCATCCTAAAGTACAGGCCACTGAGTCCCTGCGAGAAGCAGAGGAGAGCAGCCCGAGGGCTGCGAGGGAGGGTTCCCGTTCGCGCCCCCCCCCAACCAGGTGGAGATAGGGGGTGGGGTTTCCCTCGGTGGCTGTGGGCGGGCGGTTGGAGGCGGGGGCTGGGCCGGGGGCGGGAGCGAGCTGGGGGCTCTGGGCCGCTAGGGTGGCCGGGGACACACAGGAGCGGCGGCCACCGAGGAGGGAACAGCGCCGGAGCCCCGACGGCGCCCCACTTAATGGAGCTGGGTCCCTGAGAGCCGTGGCCACCCGGCAGCCTCCGCCTTCCCCAGGAGCCCGGCGTGCTCGCTCTCTTGCAGCCTCGGGGTACCCAGCGCCACCGGCGTCCCCTGGTCCCCGGGACCGGGCGTTCC
>NW_011494842.1:5458449-5460434 GCF_000754665.1 Bison bison bison | reverse complement strand
TGTGGTCCAGCCAGGTGCTGGAGTCAGGGGCAGATGCGAGTGTTGATGGATGGGAGGTGCATGTCTGTCTTCTTCCTGCCCACATCTGTGGGGTGTGAGGGCGAGCATCCTTGGATAGGAGCAGAGCCCGGTAGGTAGAGAAAGAAGGGGTACCTGGACTGTTTGTCTCACTGGTTCCCCCGACAGGATCCCCTTCCCCCTCCGTGCCCTTGATCCTGCCACGCGGCTGGCTCTGGGGAGCCGTGGGGCTGACTGCCAACAGGACGGCCGCTGGACAGGCCAGGATCAGGTGTCTGAGGCGGGAGCCAACGCTCTGCATTCCTGCCCTGCCCCTCCCCCTCTGCCCAGCCGGGCTCCCCTGGGACTCTGGCCTCCACAATCCCAACCTTTTCCTTCTTTTCCCCGGGATCCAGAAGTCCTGGCTCTGGGGAAAGGGGGTTTGACGTCGGAGAGGAGGAGGCTGAGAGTACCTGGGTACTAGGCAGGCTGGAGTAAGCCCCCCCACCGCAAACCCTGGAGACTGATTGGCATATAACTTGACTATTTATTTCTTCTGGTCAGAAAAGCAGCATCAAGGATTTAGATTAGATTTCGGAAGGAAGAACTTTCAAGACAGGAGGAGCTCAGGGACAGAAAATTGAAGTACGGGATGTCTGTAGACCCTAGGAGTTTTTTTTAGAGAGAAAAGGGATCCTTTAACGTGGAGGCAGGGAGGTGGCTGAGATGACTCTCTCTTATTTGGGGGCTGAGTGGGTAGAGGTGGGACTCTGGAGGGAAGTGGGTTAGTGTGGAATTCATCAGAACTGGGCAGAGTGGTGGGGCTGATGGGGTCACCAGTGGGGAGACTGGGGCAGACTGAGGCCAGAGCCAGGGGGGCCCCTATGTGACATGAAGTAGGAAGCCGGGTGGGCAGACCTGTGGCTAGGCCGTCTATAGGGTTGAGCTGGACTCTCCTGGGGTTTGGTAGAGGGTGGGGGCCCCTGAGGTCTCCTTGGCCTGGGGTCTCTGTGAGTCTCTGTGTCTCTGTCTTACTTACCCTTCGTCTCTCAAAGCGGCCCTTGTGTGTTGATGTTTGCGGAGCTGCCACACGCGGGGGCCAGGCTAGGGCAGGGAGGTGGGAGGGGGCAAGGCCGTGGTTTCCCGGCTTCTGGACTCAAAGGGCCTTTTCTCTGCCTGCCCGCCCCACCTCACCCACCCCACCCAGCTCTGCGCTCCTGATCTCTCTGGCCCCTGCCCTGCCCCACACTTCTCTGAAAGTTTTGCTGGAACTTTCTTTGGTTTTCTTCCAATCTGGAACTGATGGTGTGAGCAGCGTGTGTTTGGGGGAGTGAGGGAGAAAGAGGTGACCTCTGTCTCCTGGGGAGTTTGAGCCCTCGGAAGCCGAGTTCTAGGTGGACAGGGCTGGTGGCCTGGCTCTAGAATCTTTGGGCCACGGGTGGCGGGGGTGGTGGGGCAGGGTCGAAGATCCAGGTGTGGGGAGCTTGCCTGGGTTTTGGGCAGAGGACTCTGATGGGATCTGCAGATGTGTGGCTCTGGGCCCTGGATCTGCTCCGGCTCTGCGTGGCAGCTTCAGGCTCCCCGTGTGCCCCCCCACCCCAGCCCATCTCCCCAGCCAGGGGCACGGGCTCCGGGGCTGGCTCCTTCTTGTATCTCCTTTCTCTGTGTGGTCGGAGTGGCCCCCGCCTCCCCCAAACACGGGGCCTGCAGCAGCTTGACGCCCCGTCTCCATAGAGCTGCCTGTCTACCCCCTCCCTGGTGGCCCCCAGCCCCTCCCGTGCCCAGGATGATGGCTTGCCCAGATGTTGTTTATGCTGGAGACACTGGACAGAGGCCAGAGACCCAGAGACCGAGAGGAAGGAAGAGCCAGAGAAAGGAAAAGATGGGTAGAGGGCGAGGGAAGCAGAGGAAGATGGAAGAACCAGAGAGAGAGACCAACAGATACGGAGACCGACAGAGCACGTGAAGGGGAGGCAGGTGGAGAGTTG
>NW_011494842.1:5454172-5458349 GCF_000754665.1 Bison bison bison | reverse complement strand
AGTTGGAGGAGAGAGATGAATAGAGAGACTTCCCTGGTGGTCCCGTGGTTAAGGGGGCACGGGTTTGATCCCCGCTGGGCAAATAGGGTCCTACATGCCAAGCGGCACAGCCAGAAAGTAAATAATAAACTGATTAAAATAGTTACTCGGGCTTTCTTTAAAAAAAAAAGAAAGACAGAATAGAGATTCATAGGCTGAGAGATGGAGACAGGGAGAGCGTGAGGAAGGCCGAGGCTGGGAGGAGGGGTGGTGGTGGGCATGGAGCTGAGTGCAGGCCCAGCGCTGCCTTTGTACAGGTGACTTGGTTTCCCATCCATGCATGCTCTGTTCAGAAGCGTGGAAGGGCGAGGTTGACTTACATCCTGCAGGGAGTTTGAGCCCCAGGAACCGGATCTCTAGACCCCCAAAGTCCCCTGTGCGTGCCCCCCTGGGAGTGCGCGCCTTGCCCTGACCCTCACAAACTCTCCCAGGCACAGCCCCCGTGGACGTGCTTCGGGCCCTGAGGTTCCCCGCCCTCCCTGATGGTGTCCGGAGGGCAAGAGGTATCTGTCCAGCTGATGTGGCCTACCGAGTGTCCCGACCCGCCCAGCTCAGTGCACCCACCCGACAGCTCTTTCCAGGTATGGGTGACCTACGGAAGCAGGGATAACTGCGGGCGAGGCCGGGGGGTGGGATCAGAGGGGAAGGGGTTGATGGCTCACCTTGCGTCTCCCTCCCGCTGTGTGTCTGTGTCCCAGGAGGCTTTCCCAAAGATTTCTCTCTGCTGACTGCGGTCCGGGCCCGCCCGGGCCTCCAGGCGCCCCTCCTGACCCTCTACAGTGCCCAGGGCGTCCGGCAGCTGGGCCTGGAGCTCGGCCGACCTGTCCGCTTCCTGTACGAGGACCAGACTGGGCGGCCGCAACCGCCGGCTCAGCCTGTCTTCCGAGGCCTCAGCCTGGCGGATGGCAAGTAAGTCAGTGCACTCCTCTGGCCTGTCAGGACTGTCTCTTAGGAGCTCCCCTCTGGTTCCTGCTCCCAGAACGCCCACCCCCTAATCCTTGTTCAGTAGCTAAGTCGTGTCTGACTCTTTGTGACCCCTTGACTGCAGCATGCCAGGCTTCCCTGTCCTTCACCATCTCCTGGAGCTTGCTCAAACTCATGTCCATTGAGTCGGTGATGCCATCCAACTATCTCATCCTCTGTCACCCACTTCTCCTCCTGCCTTCAATTTCCGCCCCCTAATCTAGGAAATCCCTTTGGGCCACCACTCGCTTACCCACTGCCCAAACTTTAGTCAAGTCTCTTCTAGCCCAGAGTTTGGGCTTCAGAGATTAAATCCTGGTGCGTAGGACTACCTTGTACCTTGGGCAAGTTACTCGAGTGTTTTTTTTTTTTCTTTTATTCATTTTTATTAAAAAAAAACTTTTGATTTTATATTGGAGTATAGCCAATTAACAATGTTGTGATAGTTTCAGGTAGATAGCAAAGGGACTCAGCCATACATATCTGCTTGACTTTTTTGAGACTTGGTTTCTATGTCTGAAAAATAGGGATAGTAGAATTATGAAAATCAAAAGAGAAAGTGATTGCATGGTGCCTGGGGTGTTGTAAGCACCCAGTAAATGGTAGCTACTGTGACTGCTACTGTGTTACCATTGGCTTGTCAGCCTTTTCATCAGCAGCTCCCCAGCCCTCCTGACTTTCTTCCGGTCAGTCAGTCACTGGAACCTCTCCCCGCTCCCATGACCAGGTGGCACCGTGTGGCTGTGGCTGTGAAGGGCCAGTCTGTCACCCTCATAATTGACTGTAAGAAGCGAGTCACTCGACCCCTCCCCCGGAGCGCCCGTCCAGTACTGGACACCCGGGGCGTGATCATCTTCGGTGCTCGGATCCTGGATGAGGAAGTCTTTGAGGTAACCGCAGCAACTAGAGAGAGGACGCTGGTCCTGTATCTGCGTTCACTCCCCTCCTGACCTCAGTAGTCCATCTTCCTGTGTCTTGACCCTTCACTTTTCCTTTCATAAATGTCTTTTTCTACTTCCTCTCTTTAGGACTACTTTTTTTTTTTTTTTGGTAGAAGAATTAAGTGCCCGTTTATATGGCAGGATTGTCCATAGTCATTTATTCCGTCAGGCAGTTTTCATTAGTCTACCCATCCATCCACTCCCTCAACTGATCCATCCACCCATCCATCCACCCATCTGTTCACTTACATACTCACCCACCTACTCAAGCATTTGGGCTTGTATTCTCCCACCTGCCTATTCTTCCCCTGCTTAGCCACTCCTTCCTCGAAACCACCCATCTATTCATCTGTCCTTCCGTCCATCCATCCATCCGAAGTCATGCATCCATCTACTCATTCATCCATCTGCTCATCCACCCTATCTGCATGTGCATGGAAGGATACATGCAGGCATCCCGTTTACCCACCCATCTCTTCAACCCCCGACTCTCCATCCAGCCATTTCTTCACTTCTTCCATCTACTTCCATTTCTATCTACTCTGTGCCTCTCATTTTCCTCTGTATCAGTCCACCCATACATACATTCACTCACTCATCATCCATCCACCCTCTCATTCAGTCAAGTGTCTGAGCCCCCATTCACCCACCCAGCCATCTATCCATCTACCCATCCATCTGTCCATGCACCCACCCAGCCAGTCAATGTTTTCTAAATACCTGCTGGGTCAGAGCCAAGGGGAACACCGAAGAATATCATCAGATCTCTATCATCCCAAGTTCTGCTCTGGAGTTGAGACAGTATTCCCAAGCTATAACCCACCCCCGAACAGGGTTTGCTCAGTACCACATGTGGGCACAAGTATATGCCATTGGAAATCAGAATTGGCTTCCTCCCATTTCTAGAGGTCCAGAGAATTCTTATCATCACTGCATTGGAAGGTCAAAGCAACTAAGGTTGGGTCTCCAACCTTAGGTCTCCAGAAGCCCCTGTAAACAGGCTCATGCATGATCACATGAGCAGGGTGTAGGCCAAGAGCTGAACTTAGGGTGGAAGGCTTGAAGTCTAGTCCTGATTCTACCACTTGGCGTGACCTTGGGCCAGTCATCATCCCTTGGAACTTTTATGAATTCACTGTGCTTGGAAAATGAGCATGAAGATCCTTGTCCTGCTGACTCTGATCCTTGTCCAGCTGTCTAGTTGTTGTGAAGGTTCAATGGGATTATGAGAGAAGGTCCTTTGAGACCTGGAAAGAAACCATGCATGTGGGCGGGCTGGTGCTGGCTGTCTCCATCATGTAGTCTAACCTCTGACCCATGTCCCAGGCTCTATGCTGCGTCTCTCTGAAGCCCTCTCCACCTGCCTCCATTCCTGTCCCTTCCTCTTTGCAGGGTGATATTCAGGAGCTTTCCATCATCCCGGGAGTGCAAGCTGCCTACGAATCTTGTGACCAGAAGGAGCTGGAGTGCGAGGGGGGTTGGAGGGAGAGACCTCAGAGACAGCCATCTCACAGAACGCAGAGATCTCCGAAGCAGCAATCACCAAGACTTCACAGGCCACAAAACCAGGAACCCCAGGCACAGGTGAGGGAGCTGGGTGCACCCCAAACTGCAGCACGCCCCGGGGAGGGAAGCCGCCACCACAGTGCCCCAGGGGAATTCCCCCATGGCCCAGAGCCCCCGTCCAATGTTGGGCTCCTGTTCCCCCCCCAGTACCCCCTCCCCAACCATCCCCTCTATTGCCATCACCCTGCCCTCCTCCCAGTCCTCATTCATCAACCTTTTTATTTTCATTTAAAAATAAAAAGTCGTTATGAAGAATTCGTGGCTGGGCACTGTGTCCCCTGCTTGTGTCTCCTCCTCTGCTAGTCTTCCTGGAACTGTGTCCTTGGGTTTTCCATCTCTTCCTTGAATTAAGAGATTGGGAGGCCATGGAGGGTGGGGGTGAGAATTGGGGGATGTGGGCAGAGGTTGGGAGAGCTGAGGAGGGAGAGACAGAGACAGGAGAAGTTGAACTGAGGAGACCCAGGAAGAGATGTGGAGAAGGAGTAGGAGGTAGAGGCCTGTGCAAGCTAGCGGGCAGGGCCCTGTCTCTGGCCCCTGCTTGCCCCAGGAGGGGCAGGATCGGGGGCTGTTGGTGGGGGCGGAGGGAAGGGCAGGGAGGCTCTGAGTGGGGTGGAGTCCTGACAGCTAGAGTGACAAGTGTGATCTGGGGTCAGTGGTCTGAAGGTTGG
>NW_011494842.1:5447671-5453837 GCF_000754665.1 Bison bison bison | reverse complement strand
AGACACAGTTTCCCCCACCGTTCCCACCGCCCCTCCCCCAACCCCAGTCCACTGAGTCTCTCTACTATGACTACGAGCCCCCCTATTATGATGTGATGACTACGGGCACCACCCCTGATTATCAGGTAAACTTGAGGGACCCCTTCCCTTGCCCTCTTCTCCCCACCAACCCCTTGCAAACATCTAAGACACGGTCCTCCCCTTCCCACTTTGGGGAGAGCCACCTTGTATCTAGATTAAGGGCGTGTGCTCACTGGCCCTCCCGTGTCTCTCCACTGCAGCGACCTCCAAGCCCCAACCACAGGGCTCCCCCTCCCCCCAGGGGGCGTCGGACCCCTCCCCGAAAGCCTGCCCCTCCTGCCAAGAGGTCAGCAGCCCGGCAGGCGTCCCCCTCACCAGGCCAGAGGCCTTCTCGAAGTGGAGGTTCCAGCCCAGCCCGGGGCCAGCCTCCCCTCTCCCGGCACCCAGCTCAGCAGGCAGCTCCCCCCACTGCCCGGGGCCCCCCCAGGACCAGAGGCAGCGGTTACCGGCAGGTAGAGCCGGGGCATCCAGATCTCTGCCCCCGAACCTCTCTGACCTCAGAGATTCACTCTCCCTAAACTGTACCCCCTCCAAAGGGGCTGCAAGATCTGAGATTGCCCCCACCCCCCAGCACAGACGGACGCTGCCCTCAGGACGGGCCAGGACGGGCTGCTGCTTGGCCTCCCTTGCCGCTAACCTCTTTCCTCCTTCCCGCCCTCTGCTCCTCTCCCCTCCCTTCCCCTTGCGGGTAGGACCCCACCCCGGGTGAAGAGGAAGGAATCCTGGAGTCAAGCCCTTTGCCACCCCCTGAGGAGGTAACTCCATCCCCACCCTCGCCCCAGCTAGGGGTGGTGGGCGTCTGTGACCTGCTCCCCTTGCCCTAGATCGTCTTGATGAACCAGCCCCTCTTCTGGCCGGAGGGCTCTTTGTCACCTTGTTCACGATGCTCTGTCTCCTGGTTACTCCAGATCTTTGAGTCTGCTTGTCTCTCAGGACAGCCATTTTTCTCCAGTGTCCATGCCTCCTGCCATTATTCTTTGGCTCTAGGGTCATCCCCTTCCGTGTTGATGTTAGTGGTTGTACTTCTGTCACATTTCTGTTCCCAGGAGCCATTTTTTGTCCAACCTTGTCACTTTTTGTCTTTCCACCAATTTCTTTGGTCATTCCTTGGGCCCCTTCTTCCATCGTTATGTCCATGGACTGTCCACTCTGTGTCCAGCCCTCCGGCCACCCTTCTCGTTACCCCTCATTTCTTCCAACCACACCCACTTTCTGGACCTCTCTCCTTGTTGGGGGCCTTTGATGGCCATCCCCGTTCTCTACAATGGCTCCCCTTGCTCTTCTTGGGAGGAAAATGGCCCCCATCACCCTCAGTACCCCTTGGGCTGGAAGTCGTCACATCCTGGGGTCCAGGGGAGACCTCCTCTTAGCCCTAACGCCCCCGTCTACCCCTCTCCCTCCCCACCCCCGGGAAGGAGCAGACAGATCTCCAGGTCCCCCCCACAGCTGACAGGTTCCTGACAGAGGAGTATGGGGAGGGTGGCACAGAGCCCCCAGCAGGGCCCTACGATTACACCTATGCCTATGGGGACGATTACCACGAGGAGACGGAGCTTGGCCCTGCCCTGTCTGCCGAGACAGCCCGCTCGGAAGCCGTAAGTCCGAGAAGCTCCTCTTTCACGCTTGACCTCCAGCGGGAATTGCTTCCTGTTGTCTTTGGTTGTTGTCTGTCTTCTGAGAGCTACTTCCCACTGGTGATTTACCATTTTTTGTTCACGTGGATTGTATCTGTTGCTTGAAAAGATTACTCCCTGCCTTCCCTTGTCAAATGTCTTACTCTGTGACTCCTTATGGTTCCTTCTGTCTGAAGCATTTGTTTTTTTTTCCAATCCTATGGCCACTTCCTGTCTTTCTTGGTCCCTTCCTATCTCCATCAAGCTGGATTTCATAGGCCTTTGGTCATAAGCCCCTGTCGTATGTCCATTTTCAATCTGTCTCCATCATTTCTTCTTGATCAAAACCATTTCTTATCCATGTTGCTGCCAATCTAACTTTCTCTGTCACATTTTCTAAGCTACAGGCCACTTCCTGTCTGTCCCCTCTGCTCCCAGTCATGACATCCGTTTGGGTGACTGTGTCAGATTGGACTGGAGGGGACTTATTCTTTGTGTTTCTGCTCTAGTTTTTCATGCTGTTTTATCCTTTGATAATAAGCCACTTCGTATGTGTCTCTGATCATCCAAATCATAAAGTTTCCATTGTGGGTCTAGATATTTATCATGGCCACTTGCTGTGTGTATGTTTTCTGGAAGATGTGTGTTTGCTGGAAGAATTGTCTTTCTTTGTCATAATCCATTTCCCAGAGTCACTTTCTGTCTGTTTTGTGAATTTCTTTTCTTTCTTGGTTGTGGCAGCCATATTGTTTTGAAGGTCCACTTCCTGGATCCTCTTTCCTTGGCTGCTTCCTGTCTGTCCCACCACTTCCTGTTTATCTGGTTCATTTTCTAACCATCTTGGCCGTGTTTGATTTTTCTTGGCCCTGGTATCATTCTTGCTTCCAAGAGTTTGTCCCTTTGTTCTGTCTCCCTTAATTGTGCCCTGTGTCTTCAGCCACTCCCTGTCAGTGGGGTATTTCCTGTGCTCACTTCATCTTTTGCCTGCGTTGCGGTCAGAGCTCTCTCCCCAACCCTGCTGCCTCATTCCACCCTCCATGCTCTAATATTGCCACCCTTGACCCTCTGCTGCCTTTCCCTTATGCCGGAAACTTAGGATTGATCTGGGACATGGGAGAGTTTGGAAAATGATCGTTACTGTTCGGTCAGGATGGAGGTAGAGGGGGGCATTTTGAAGATCTTTGTTGAGAGAGTCAGGGGACGTGTTGAATAAATATCCCCCAATCTCCCTGTCCCTATCTTGGTTGTGGCCCCAGAGCTGGGGGTGGACATTTGACTGGAAGTGTGGAAGAGAGGCTACTGGTAGGCTTGAAGTTTAAATGAGGGTTAGAGGAAGGGTGTAGCTTCCATGCTGGGAGCGGCGCTGGAAGGAGCTGAGGGGCTCCGTGCCGGGGCTTGAGTAACTGAGCCCAAATTGTATTTTTTCAAAATCCAGTTATAAGCTCTAAGTTGGAGGTATCAGTGGGGACTGCTCTCCAAATATACTTAGAGTATGAATGCCTAATCTCTGGGGAGTTTTAAACTTGTGAACCCCTTGAAACTCTAAGTAAAATTCTGTGCATAAGGGCATACCCTTTTTCTTTTCTGGAGAAAGACACTATAGATTACGTCAGAGTCTCATATGGATGCATGACCTCCCCCAAACCCAAGTAAAAATCTATCTAAAATCTTAGAATCTTACTTGGCGAGTTGGGTTAAAGGTGAGGAAGTTGATGGTTTCTTAAGGTCCTAAGGAAGTGTGGGGGATAAGGTGCAGTCCTCCAGGAGAGGGTCTGGGAAGACTGGGGGACTGGTGTCCCAGGAACTGTCTGGGGACCTTCCTGAGAGAGGTTCTCAGGGAGATGCAGAGGGTGTGTTTGCTGAGGTGGGGCAGGGAATTGGGGGGTGGGGAACCCCGAGATATCCCTTGGCAGACCTGGGAGGTCTGTGAAGAGGGAGTGTTGGAGGAGGACCAGGGAGTTCGAGGGGTTAGGTCAGGGAGATCTCTGGAGGACCTGTGACTGCACCAGGGTGGGGGCAGTCCCGGTGGGGGCTGCTCACAGGCCCCACTGGGGGTTACATGTGTGTCTCCCTCAGGCTGCCCGTGGCCCCCGGGGGCTGAAGGGAGAGAAGGGGGAGCCTGCTGTGCTGGAACCTGTAAGTCACTCTGGTCACTGAGCAGAGGGCAGTGGGAAGAAGGGAAGGAGGCAGGGTGCTAGCCCTATAGCCTCTGACGTTTAACCTTTGGCTCCGCAGGGCATGCTAGTGGAGGGGCCCCCTGGTCCAGAAGGCCCTGCGGTGAGTTCTAGCTGTGACCCCCCAGCCTCCATTCTTTTTGCAGAAACGCTTCCTACCTGCTCACTTGTGCCTTCCCAGCATTGGCCCAGGCCTCCTTAGAACTTGGAGCATCCTTCCAATCAGAGCTTCCCAGAACCCCAGATTTCTTCTGCGGAGACCACCCCCAGCCACATACCCCTCTTCCATCTGACCGCCCACATCTGACCCCCCTCTTCTTGTGTTCTTCAGGGATTTCCTGGTCCCCCTGGTATCCAAGGCAACCCAGGCCCAGTTGGAGACCCAGGCGAGAGGGTATGAGAGCATCCTGTGGGGGCGGGGAGGACTACAAAGGAGCCGCTGGTATCCAGGGGGGTACCATTCTCGGTGACTTCTCATCAGCTGGTTGATTACTGATGGAGGGGCTGCTGTGCCCTCAGCACCCAGAAAAGAAGGCAGCGTGTGGTTGGAGAGGGGAGCAGTCTGGTGTCTCACTGTCGATTTTCTCCATGACATGTTTCTCCACTGGGTGTGGGGAGATCTAGGAAAGTCTGCATCTGTTCCATTGAGGAGGGCTTCAAGATGATGCCAGGGGCCTAACAACACGCTGTCACTCCGTCTTTCTCCAGGGTCCCCCGGGCCGAGCAGGGCTCCCTGGATCAGACGGCGCCCCTGGCCCTCCCGGAACATCCCTCATGCTCCCCGTGAGTGGTCTTCTGGGCTTTGTGGAACAGGCTGAGGGGAGGGCAGGGAACCAGAAGGGGAGGAAAACCTAGGAGGAGTCTCTCGGGACGATCCACCCAAAGAATGTGATCATCGGGGTGGAGGGTCTAAGGCCTCATTAATGATCTAGAACCAAACATGGAGCATCTAGAATCAGGCAGAAAATCCTAGATTTCAGGGAATCTAGGAGGAAGAGGCTGAGAGGGAGGGAGGGAGGCAGGAGCTGAATTTCTGAAAACCTCTGAGTGATAAGCCAGAGCCCGGGGGAGACACTGGAGGAGGGCTTAGGGTATCTGGAACCTGGGACATGGGGGCCCAAGTGCTGGATGATCCCTCTGGTTTCGGGGGTCTCATGGATTTCCTGGAAGAATCTAGACTTTCTTCTTCTCCTTGCCCCACAGTTCCGGTTCGGCAGTGGTGGGGGTGACAAGGGCCCCGTGGTGGCAGCCCAGGAGGCCCAGGCCCAGGCGATTCTGCAGCAGGCACGGGTAAGTAGGGCTAGGGGTCTTGGGGGGGCATGGGAGGGGTGTGGTAGGTGGAGGAAGGCACTAGGAGGGGTTGGAAAGGTAGGTCGGTGTGACTGTAGGGCAGGGAGAGGTCTGGGTTGGATTGGGGGCTGACATGGAGGTTGAGGACAATCAGGGCAGCGGAATGAAGGTCAGGGAAGAAGGGTAAATCTGGGAGGTGACCCGGAGTCTGGGGTGCTCCTGCTGCCTGTGCTCAGCTCTGCCGTCTCCTCTGCCCTCCCTAGATGGCCCTCCGAGGACCCCCTGGCCCCATGGGATACACAGGCCGCCCTGGCCCCCTGGTGAGTGCGTGGGGTGTTGTGATAGGGGATCCTTTATCCATGTGTGGGGGTATGGACAGTCCTGGAAAAGGACCAATTTGAGAGATATTTTGCTGCATTGAGGGAGGGCTCTGTGGCCACCGATGGGCGTGTCCTTCAGCAAGCCCCCCTCTCTCCTCACAGGGACAACCCGGGAGCCCTGGCATGAAAGGAGAGTCTGGAGACCTGGGACCTCAGGTGACAGCCTCCCCCGACCTGGTCCCCAGCTCAGTGCTGCCCCCCCCACCCCGACCTGTGCTCACTAACCCTGCCCCTGTTTCTCCCTCCTAGGGCCCCAGAGGACCTCAGGGCCTCATGGGCCCTCCTGGCAAGGCGGGGCGAAGGGTGAGTGACTGGGGTGGGAGATGGAAACAGGGTGCAGGGGGTGGAGGGCTGGGCCCCTGCTTGCTCTGACACCTCCCCTGCACCCCCAGGGCCGAGCGGGTGCTGACGGAGCCCGAGGGATGCCTGGGGAACCTGGAGTGAAGGTAACAGGCTTGGGGCCCTTTCTGGTGCCCACCCGGAACTCATCTGTTTCCTGGGGATAGCCCCGCCCCGCTCATGACATGATGGGAAAGGGGCGGGCACCTCACCTGGGCTGCCCCTCTCCTCCTTAGGGTGACCGAGGATTTGATGGCCTCCCGGGGCTGCCTGGGGAGAAGGGACACAG
>NW_011494842.1:5447251-5447554 GCF_000754665.1 Bison bison bison | reverse complement strand
AAGGGACACAGAGTGAGTATGGGGGCCGCAGGGTGCTGTGATGGGGGTGGATCTTCCCTGGAGGGGAAGGGAGGGAGGGATCTCGAGGTCAGGGCAGGAGGCTGGCGGTCCCAGCAGGAGCTGAGAGGAGGAACTTCCTTGGACCCTGAAGACGGTCTGCGTCTGTCTGTGTTGGGGGCTCTGTACCCCTCTTACCTGGTGGCCCATTTTTCAGGGTGATACTGGTGCCCAGGGCCTTCCTGGGCCCCCTGGTGAGGATGGAGAGAGGGTAAGTGTTGCAGCCTGAAAAATGGGCCACCAGGT
>NW_011494842.1:5443691-5447151 GCF_000754665.1 Bison bison bison | reverse complement strand
CGGAGAGATCGGGCCTCGGGGGCTGCCTGGGGAGTCGGTGAGTGTCGGGGGGCAGGAAGTGTGGCTCGGACCCCAGAGGAGGGGCGTGGGCGTGAAAGGGATGCGCTCTCTCACCTACGTGGTCCTGTCTTCCCCTCACCTGAATGCAGGGACCTCGAGGTCTCCTTGGCCCCAAAGGCCCTCCTGGGATTCCTGGACCCCCGGTGAGTGACTGTTCCTGACTCTGACCCCGCCCTCTCCACCTTCCCTGAATGCCTCCCCGCCCCGCCCCCACTGCCCCTTGAGCCGCACCCGCAGGTGCCCACGCGGGGCCATATCCTCTAATGCATCAAACACTTTGGGCATAGCAAAAAAAAGGTCCTCAAGAGAAACAAAACAAAACAAACCCACAGACCAGAGCCCCATGCCCTGTAGATCCGGGCGGCCATGTTTGCTTAGGTTCAGAGGGCGGCTGCAGCGCGCCTGCCCTATCCGGCGGGGATGGCCTGGCGTGGGAAACCACAGGTCCGTCCGGACTCACGCCCCTCTCATGTTTCAGGGAGTCCGAGGCATGGATGGCCCCCACGGTCCCAAAGGCAGCTTGGTAAGTGATGGGTGTGGAGACCCTGCCCGACCCTCCGCCCCTCGCGTCTCTGCCAAGGTCTCCTCCCTTTGCCCCTCTGACCCCCTCCTGCTTCTGGCACTTGCCCCCTCGTCTGTCCCTCCTGGGACTCAGCTCCCCTCCCGGTTTGTTCTGTCACCATTTCCTTCTGACCCCTGCCTGGCTGCCTGTTTCCAGGGACCCCAGGGAGAACCAGGACCTCCGGGACAGCAGGGCACCCCCGGGACCCAGGTGAGTGGTCCTGTCTGCCCCCCCCAACCTGAGGGCCCCCCCCTGGGCTCCCACAGTGGGTCAGACCCTGCATGGGGACTGGAAATGAAGGGTTTCAAGTTTTTGCTGCTTGTGCTGTGAACTGGGGGTGCTGGCTGGGGGAAAGCGGGACCCACCCCTGGGGGCCCCTGTAATGTCTCTCTCCGGTGTCTAGGGTCTCCCCGGGCCCCAGGGTGCCATTGGCCCTCATGGAGAGAAGGTAAGTGACTAAGGGATCTGGGGGATGGTGGGTGTGCTGAGGCGGGTTGCAGGGAGCCCCCAAATGTCTGGCTGTGACTGAGTGTCCTCATCTCCCTGCAGGGTCCTCGAGGGAAACCAGGGCTGCCTGGCATGCCCGGCTCAGATGGACCCCCGGTGAGTGCCCCCACCTCGTCATGCAAATCCCCCTTGACCTTCCACCCCAGGGAGTGACTTGCAGGCACCTCAGTGAGTATCCTTACAGAGTGTCCCTTGTCCTGGGAAGTCACTGGTGATGCCGCCAATGGTCAGTCAGCTTCATTAGGACCTGGGGGCATTTGGGTCCAAGAAGTGTAGAGAGGGATGCAGGAAGTGACAGGGACCAGTGGTCACGCTCTCCTTCCCCTACCCCCAGGGTCACCCGGGCAAGGAAGGCCCTCCCGGAACCAAAGGAAACCAGGTAAGCTCTTCCATGGCCCCTCACATCCCCTGGCAGGGTCGCCACCCAGACCTGGGCACCCAAGTCCTTGGGATCTCCTCGTATCTTCACGTGGCTCTAACAGTCCACCCCCTGCAACCCTCTCCAGACTCCAATTGGTCACTTCCCTTTCTCCCACCCCTGGGCGTCCTCAGTGACCCCCTGAGACCCTTTATTGACAACTCTCTGTCCTCTTGCAGGGTCCATCTGGACCTCAGGGTCCTCTGGGGTACCCAGGACCTCGGGGCATCAAGGTAAGAGACCAGCCAGCTGGGAGAGGAAGGCTGAGGTCAGGGCGGCCAGCTGGGCCCCGGAGCTTGGTCCTGCCAGCCTCGCCACCCCTCCTGACCACCCCGTCTCTCCCCCTTCCAATTCCAGGGCGTGGATGGAATTCGGGGTCTGAAGGGTCACAAGGGTGAAAAGGTGAGCAATGGCCCTCAGCCCCAGCTGCCCTCACCACCCTCCGCCCCTTCTCCTGCCCACCTCTGTCTACCCCTCCTTCCATCATCCGTGGTGTCCTCTCGCCCTCACCACCCTCCGCCCCTTCTCCTGCCCACCTCTGTCTACCCCTCCTTCCATCATCCGTGGTGTCCTCTCGCCCCGTATTTCTCAGGGCGAGGATGGCTTTCCCGGCTTCAAAGGGGACATGGGTGTGAAAGGCGACAGGGTGAGTAGAGACCTCCTCATTGCCCCCAACTCCGAGCGCTGGTGACCCTCCCCTTTGAGCCCCAATTACCAGCCTCCCCCTGACACCCCTGGATGGCCCATCTCCAGGCTCCCTCGAGGATCTGACCTCCCTTTGGAGCCCGATCCAAGCAGGACCCAGCCCTGTGCTCTGTGACCCACCGGCTGGCTGGTCACCGCCCTCTCCCTGCCCCTCGGGGCTCCTCGTCTTGCAGGAACTTCAGGGACCCCCACCGACCCCACCAGCCTCACCAGGGCCTGCCCCCCATCTCGGGGCTCAGCTCCCACCCCGAGTCCCGATCTCTCACTCTCTAACCCTCTCCCCCAGGGCGAGGTCGGAGTCCCCGGTTCCAGGGGCGAGGATGGTCCTGAGGGGCCGAAGGGGCGCACTGGACCCACGGGGGACCCTGGGCCCCCGGGGCTCATGGGCGAGAAGGTGACGGGGGGAGGGGGTCAATGTCTACACGCTCTAGGACGTGGAGGGGGTGAGGCCTGGGGTGCTGGGGTCAGAGTGGGTGCAGGGATGCCAATGGCTGAAGTCAGAAAGTCAAAGATGACTGTGCATTAATTATGCTCCTCTCTGTGTCTGGCACCCCCTAGACACTGACAGGTTGAGAGGGGCTACACAAGAAGCCTAGGAAAGTCCCCGTTATAAAGAGTTCACAACACATTCGTGGGGACATGCAGAGAGGCTGTCACAGGGTTCCTGGGGGTGCCAGGCAGAGGGAAAGTGTGTGCAGACTCAGACCAGTAGGTACTCCGAGAAGGAAAAGAGTTGGAGAGGCGGTGAGCTCTGACATCTTCACGGTTAACCTGGCTAACGGTGTCCTGTCAGCCCCGCGGGGTGGGGACTTCTACGGTCCTGAAGCACCAGGAGGTTTGGGGGCTTGTTCGTCACAGCCAGTGCAGGGTAGAACCAGGGTTGGAGCCCCAGGAGTCAGGCGGCCGGATCCCTGCTCCCCACATCCACTCCTTGGCAAGACAGGTCCTGAGGCCTCAGGGGGCAGGGCGTGGGGGGCTGGAGGTGGGGGCTGCAAAGCTGAGCCTGCAGCAAGGCGGGGCGGGGGCTGCAAAGGGGCTGGTCTTGGAGGAGCGGTTGTGTGTGCTGGGGAGGAGGGAGAGAGGTGCTGGGCAGGCAGGGGATCCCAGTGCCCGCAGGGCGTGAGCTGCTGATTTTAAGATACAGGGGAGACGAGATTCCAGCCCTGGAGTTTGGGGAAAATCCACTCTCAGGAAGGAGAGATTACAAA
>NW_011494842.1:5442888-5443262 GCF_000754665.1 Bison bison bison | reverse complement strand
GCCAGGGCCCCAAGGTGACTTGATGCCCCACTGCCCCCCTCCTCCTTTTCCTTCCCTGAGCTCTAATTGCAGGAAGCACAGACGGACAGAACAGTGGGGGGACCCTAGACAGAATTTAGTTCACGCCCATTCTACAGATGGGGAAACAGAGGCTCAGAAAGCACCAGGGCTTGTCTAAGGCCACCAAGCTATTGGCAGAGCCTGGGTCTCCCACCCCCTGCCTCTGTCACCTCTCCTGACCCCCCTTGGCCTTTCCCCAGCCCACCCTCTTCTCGACTTCTCAGTTTCCCCCTTTTCCATCCTCACCAGGGGTCGCTGGGATTTCCGGGTTTTCCTGGAGCCAGTGGAGAGAAGGGAGCCCGGGTAAGCCGGGG
>NW_011494842.1:5440847-5442788 GCF_000754665.1 Bison bison bison | reverse complement strand
CGATCTAGAGCTGATGCCTTGTCTTCACTTTGCCACCACCAGGGCCTGTCAGGGAAATCAGGGCCTCGAGGAGAGCGCGGCCCCACGGTGAGTGCAGCGGAAGAGGCGTGCGGCTCAGGAGCCCAAGGGGGTGCTTTGGGGGTCTTTCTGACAACTCCTTTGTCCTCTCTCTAGGGTCCGCGTGGTCAGCGGGGACCTCGAGGTGCCACCGGGAAGTCTGGAGCCAAGGTTGGTGGTCTCAGCAGGGCTCCATCTCCCCTCTGCTCCGGCGCCCAGCTGCGTCCCCTCCTCTGACCTTGGGGTTGGCTAGAAGTCAGCCTCTCTTCCTCTCTGACCATCTCCCCCACAGGGAACCTCAGGTGGAGACGGCCCCCATGGGCCTCCTGGAGAGAGGGTGAGTGTGGTCGAGTCCCCTGCACCCCGGCGCTGTCCAGGGGCCAGTGGCGCCGGCTCCCTCTCCACGGGGCGGATCCCCTGCCCAGCCCGCTCCCCATTCTCCTGGCTCAACCAGATCTGTCTCTAGGGTCTCCCTGGGCCTCAGGGCCCCAACGGATTTCCTGGCCCCAAAGGACCTCCGGTAAGCTGCCCTCTGACTTGCCTTGGCTCTGAGTGTCCCTCCTCCTCACCCCCTGCCCGGTCTAAAGCTCACCTGACCTCTGAACCCCTTCCAGGGTCCCCCCGGGAAGGACGGGCTGCCAGGACACCCAGGCCAGAGAGGAGAAGTGGTGAGTGGTGCTCTGGTGCCTGCAGACCCCATCCCAGCCCCCCATCCTGTCTGGAAGGCCCCCAAGGAAGGGTCTCCTCGGAGTGGCCCCTATCCTAATGCTACTCATACCGCAGCCAAGGACTCGGTGGTGACCCGGGAGTCTGGGGTCCATGCCGTGTCCATGCCAGACTGTGTGTTCCAACCCCCCTCTCCTCTCTTTCTCTCTCAGGGCTTCCAAGGGAAGACCGGCCCCCCTGGCCCCCCAGGAGTGGTGGGACCCCAGGTATGCTTGCTCCCCCACCCCTCCCCACAGAGACAAAGCATCCTAGACCCTGGGGGTTGGAATGTCTGCCTTTCTTCTCTCTTCTCCTGATCCGGGGCCCCCGACCCTCCTTTGCCTGTGGGGCCCCGGGACTGGGGTGCATGGTAGGGGCTGGGTTTGGAGCAGAGATCTCAGATTTCCATCTGTTTCCTGGACCAGTTCTCCTCTTCTTGCATCTTGGAGCGGAGGAAGGTCCCCGACAGGGACACTGGGTGGTGTGGCTACCCCACACAGGGGAAGGGAGACCAGCGTGGAGGCCTAGGAGAGCCCTGGGGCAGACAGGAAGGGGTCCTGGGGGGTACCGTGAGGTGACCAGAGTGAGACGGGGGCGGGGGTGAGACTGGAGTCTGTTTGCCTCTTTCCCAGGGAGCCGCAGGGGAAACCGGGCCCATGGGGGAGAGAGGTCACCCAGGCCCCCCCGGCCCCCCTGGAGAGCAGGGACTGACTGGAACAGCTGGAAAAGAAGGCACGAAGGTCAGCAGAGGGCCCGGGAGGGGGCACTTGGGAGAACGGGGTTCGGTGCCTAAAGGGACAGCCCGTTGGGGGTTTGAGGGGGCAGAGGTCGCTCTGCTCAACTGGGGAGGCTGGCAGTGGTTCATCACCTTGGTTTCCTTTTAGGGCGATCCCGGACCCCCTGGGGCCCCAGGGAAGGATGGTCCCGCTGGTCTGAGGGGCTTTCCGGGAGAGAGAGGCCTCCCTGGCACTGCTGTGAGTGTGACCCCGACCCAGATGCCTGTGAAGAGGCCCCGCACCTCCTGGCTCCCCAGCGTCACCCTGCGCCCACATCCCAGCCCCCACCCTTCCCCGCGTGTCTCCTAAGCTCCGGGCCTGTGGGGTCCCCCTCTTCCGTCTCACGTCTGTTATCCCCAATCTCTGGCTCACAGGGCGGTCCTGGTCTGAAGGGTGGGGGCTG
>NW_011494842.1:5436792-5438525 GCF_000754665.1 Bison bison bison | reverse complement strand
CCACCCCCACCTTTTCTGTGACCTCCTGGAGCTGCAGCTCCCAGCCGTTCTCAGGGGGCCTGGTCCCTGGATCTGAGTGGGCTCCACCCCTCTTTCCGTGAAAGAAAGAGGGGCCCAGACTCCCCCCATGGGTTCGACTTCTGTGTGCACCCTGATGTTAGCTGGCGGAGGGGGATGAGGGCGAGGCTGAAGGCGTCTTGGAAGTGGGGGCTGCATCCTCCTCCTTTGGGACCATCTGTAACCTCCGCCCATCCTTCAGGGTCCACGTGGGGAGCGCGGGGAGAAAGGAGAGACTGGGCAGGCGGGAGAGGCAGGACCACCGGGGCCTAAGGGCCCCACTGGCGACGACGGTCCCAAAGGGAACCCTGTGAGTTTGGGAAGGGGGCTTGGAGGAGGGCCCTGTGCATGGAGACCTGGGAATGTGTGTGAGGATCTTGGAGTCGGGGGGCAAGACTGTGGGAGACTTGTGGGGGGGAACGGGGTCTCCTGGGAGGGATTATGGAGTTTAGGATCCAGAGAGAAAATGAAATTTGACCTGAAAGCCTTGGAGGGCAGGCCGTGCATGAGGTGGGGAGAAGGGCTACTGGAGGCCCTCTTCCTAGGGCGGTGCGGGTGGGCACTGCCTGTAGAGAGGGAGCGTGAGCCCTGTACCCATGGGGGTCGTGTTGGCGCTGGGTGGGCTTAGGAGGAGCTGTGACCCTGACCCTTGGATTCCCTCCGGATCAGGGTCCTGTTGGTTTTCCTGGTGACCCTGGCCCTCCTGGAGAAGTTGGCCCTCGGGTGAGTCTTACCCAGGGGGAGGGATGGGTGAAGAGGGTGGTCTGCTTTGGAGGCACTCTGTGTGGCGGGTGGGAACTGGGGGTGTGGGGGGCAGACGGAAGAATGGGAAGCTCGGCAGGTTTGGGGGTGAGGTCAGCCAGGCCTGGGGCTCCCTCTGACAGTGCTGTGTCTCTGCAGGGCCAGGATGGTGCCAAGGGTGACCGTGGAGAGGACGGGGAGCCAGGACAGCCTGTGAGTAGCCGTGACCCCCCACCCGCAGGCCCAATCCCCTCTGCTGTGCCCACACCTGAGGGCTCCCTCACCACCACTCTCCCTCCCTCCACAGGGGTCCCCCGGTCCTACGGGGGAGAATGGACCTCCTGGACCGCTTGGAAAGAGGGTAAGCGAGGCAGACCTTGCGGGCAGTCCTGGGGGAGGCTGGATGGCCGCTGGGGTGAGGGGGGGCAGGATGGGGAGAGGCCTGGTGTCCCAGCCGTCCTTGGGGGAGGTGTGTGTGTGTGATCACATGTGTTTGCGAGTGTGCTGTGCAGATTTGGGTATCTTTGCTCCTGTATGTCCTGTCTGATCTTGCCAGGGGTGGTGGTGTGTGTACCAACCAATCAGAATAGACGTGGGGGGAGATTTCCTGGTGGTCCAGTGGTTGCGGCTCTTTGATCCCACTGCGGGGGGGGCAGTGGGCACAAATTTAATCCTTGGTCTGGGGGCTAGGAGGAAAAGGGCTGGTAGGGGATGAACCCTTTGTTTACTGGTGGTATGTGGGCAGGAGGCTCTTCTCCCAATGCACAGGACTTCTCAGTATTTTGATAGCTGGTACCGTTGTAGCAGCTCTCACACCTGTGAGTGAGCCTCTGTGATTGTGTCTGTGTGTGCGCAGGTGTCTGTGTGTGTACCAGGAGGACTGCTTTGGGGAGGGAGATGAGTCAGCCTCTGTGATTGTGTGTGTGTGTGCGTGC
>NW_011494842.1:5435569-5436692 GCF_000754665.1 Bison bison bison | reverse complement strand
AGGAGGATGCTCGGGTGGGAGGTGAGCCTGGCTGCTCACGGCCGCCTGCACCCCCTCCCCTCCTCCACCTGCAGGGGCCTGCAGGGACGCCTGGTCCTGAAGGGCGACAAGGTAGAGAAGGGCGCCAAGGTGGGGAGAGCCTCCTGGATGCTGGGACGCCCACTGCACGCCCCGCCCTCCCAGTCCTCACCCTCCAGCCCCCAGACGCCTCTCCCATGCCCCATCCTCCAGGCGGGGTTCCCTGTCCTCCCTACCCCAGGGGTCTCGGGGGCTAGGCCCCTCCCCTCTGTCCCTCCCCACCCACCTTGGATCTGCTGCCCCTACCATACCATCCTCTGCCTTTCGTCCTCACCCTTTGGTGTGTTTCAGGGGGATCCTGGTGCTGTGGGCGCCCCAGGGAAGACAGGCCCTGTGGGTCCTGCAGGCCCAGCAGGAAAGCCTGGTCCTGACGGCCTGAGAGGTCTCCCTGGCTCAGTGGTATGTCATGATGCAGAGGTTTGGCCGGGCTGGGAGGGGTGTGGTGCTGGGGACACGTCTCCTGATGCCTGCGGTCCCTTCAAATCTGCAGGGTCAGCAAGGCCGTCCCGGGGCCACAGGCCAGGCTGGGCCTCCAGGCCCTGTGGTGAGTGACTGTGGATGGGGTGGGATGGGGTGGGGCCCCCGGGGCTGGACGTCCAAGCCTTGGAGGAAGTTGGAGTGGTGGTCCCCACAGGAGAGAGTGACTTCCTGTCTCCTCACAGGGACCCCCAGGGCTGCCTGGCCTCCGGGGCGACACTGGGGCCAAGGGCGAGAAGGTGAGTGACCATGTGCAGCCAGGGGTCTCAGCCTCCTCCCTGAAGCCTCCGGGGACCCCATGTTCTCGGGGGGCCCCTCCTCAGTCAGGGCTGTGGCAGCCCCAGGCTTCCTGCAGCCCCACCTGAGTCCCTCCTGCCCTCTGGACTCCAACCCCTGTGGTCCTCCTTCTCCCCATCATGGGTCTTCTGTGCCTCCCCCTTACCACCTGTCCGCTTTTCCAGGGTCACCCAGGTCTCATCGGACTCATCGGCCCCCCTGGGGAGCAGGGGGAGAAGGGTGATCGCGGGCTTCCTGGTCCTCAGGGCTCCACCGGGCAAAAGGGAGAGAC
>NW_011494842.1:5432826-5435366 GCF_000754665.1 Bison bison bison | reverse complement strand
AGCGGGGCGGGGAGGAGGACGCACTTGAACCAGGCCCCCCCTTCTAGGGCATTCCGGGAGCATCTGGCCCCATTGGTCCTGGAGGGCCCCCCGGCCTCCCTGTGAGTATCCCATCTGTTCCTCCCCTCAATCCTCTAAACCCCGAGGCCCCCATAATCCCCCTGGTTTCCACGGCAACCGCCAGCCTAACACGCAGAGGCCCCCATGTCCCCCATATGTTCCTGCACCTGCAGAGTTTCCAACCTGTCCTTCCAGCGCCTCCCGGGTGTCCCCTTGTCTCCCCCGCCTGCCCCTCCTGGGTGGCCTCAGGGTCCTGTGGACTCGTGACCTTGCCTCTGCAGTTCTCCATGTCCTGACCCTCCCCTGAGGTGACCGCCTCTTTCTCGTGCCTCATTTCACAGGGACCTGCTGGCCCCAAAGGAGCCAAAGGAGCCACAGTGAGTGACCCCCAGCAGCTCTGACCGCCCCCCCACACACAGCTGAACTTGACACTGTCTCTCCAGGACAAACATCCCACCCATCCCCTCATCCCTAGCCCTTGACCGATTTCATCCTCTGTAACATTAATCGCCTACTTGACCTCTTGACCCCTCCATGACCTCATTGCCTCCTTTGGCAGGGCCCGGCCGGACCTAAGGGAGAGAAGGGAGTCCAGGGCCCTCCGGGACACCCGGTGAGTCACGAGGCAGGGCCCGAGTTTCTGTTGGCCCCTCTCTGTCTGGGTGTTTCTCCGCATCTCCCTCACCTTGACCTCATCTCTCACCCAGGGACCCCCGGGAGAGGTGATCCAGCCCCTGCCCATCCAGATGCCCAAGAAGACGCGGCGCTCGGTGGATGGAAGCCGCCTGATGCAGGAAGATGAAGCTGTGCCGACTGGGGGTGCCCCGGGTAGTCCTGGGGGCCTGGAGGAGATCTTTGGCTCCCTGGACTCCCTGCGGGAGGAGATCGAGCAAATGAGGCGGCCCATGGGGACCCAGGACAGCCCTGCTCGCACCTGCCAGGACCTGAAGCTCTGCCACCCAGAGCTGCCTGATGGTCAGTGCCAGCCTCAGGAGCTTGGCTTGTGAACCACAGCACTGATGTGAACAAGGAGCATGGATGTCGGAGAGGCCTGGAGAAGCTGTCGGGGAGGCCTGGGGAAGCTGTTGGGGAGGCCTGGGGAAGCTGTCGGGGTGGGGATGAGGTGGGGGGGCCAGCTTGGGGCGGCAGCTCTTACCAACCAGATAAGAAGCATTTCAATATTTA
Organism: Bison bison bison; assembly: GCF_000754665.1. Lineage (NCBI taxonomy): Eukaryota > Metazoa > Chordata > Mammalia > Artiodactyla > Bovidae > Bison > Bison bison. The sequence continues at coordinate 5,434,121 of NW_011494842.1, read as the reverse complement.
GCAACTGGTGTGATGGCTCAGTGGGTAAAGAATCTGCCTGCAAGGCAGGAGATACAGGAGACACAGGTTTGATCCCTGGGTCAGGAAGATCCTCTGGAGGAAGAAACGGCAGCCCACTCCAGTATTCTTGCCTGAAGAATCCCACGGACAGAGGAGCCTGGCAGGCTGCAGTCCAAGGAAGGGAAAGAGCAGGACAGGACTGAGTGACTGATCACAGACACGCAAAATAGCTCATTCGGTCGTGGGCTACTGTTAGAAAGGGTTTTTAAAGAGCTGCCCAGGCGGTAGTGATAGAGAATCTGCCTGCCAATTCAGGAGACGCAACAGATGCAGGTTCAGTTCCTGGGTTGGGAGGATCCCTTGTAGTGGGAAATGGTAGCCCACTCCAGTATTCTCGCCTGGAAAATTCCACAGACAGAGGAACCTGGTAGGCTACAGTCCACGGGGTAGCACAGAGTCAGACACGACTGAGTGCACACGTGTGCACGCACACACACACACACATACACACACGCGCACGCACACGCGCGCACACACACGCACACATACACGTGCGCGTGCACACACACACGCACACACACGGTCCTCCCAGGGTCGTCAGCTCACCGTCTGCCCAGTGTCTACAGGAACAGATAAACATACACCCGTGGACAACATGCTGGCATTCACACACACAGACACGTGTGCAAGCCTGTGACCACACATTGTACCAGGGTGGGGGTGTCAGCGCTCCTACCAACTCCAGCTGCCAGCCTGGGGTGCTGCCCGGGGGAGGGGTGGCAGCTGCGGGAAGGGGCATAAAGTGACGAGGGAGACTGAAGTGAGGGCGGGCTATGCCTGGGGGACAGGGCAGGTGGGGGCGGCCGGTGGGAGCCGCAGATGGACGTGTGGGGCAGAGAGCCTCTTGTGTACAAGGCTCAGGCGCCCTGACCGTCCCCCCTCACTTGACAGGAGAGTACTGGGTCGACCCCAACCAAGGATGTGCTCGGGATGCCTTCCGGGTTTTCTGCAACTTTACGGCTGGAGGGGAAACCTGTGTGACGCCCAGGGACGATGTCACTCAGGTGAGAGCTGGCCCCTGGCCGCCCTGACCCTGTGCAGTCCCCCTCTGGGCCTAGAGGCTCCTGGATTTCTGACGTCCCCTGGCCTTTGACCCCGTGGAGCCGGCTGACGCTTCTGTTCCTTCTCGGCAGTCTCCTGCTGCTAACTTCGTCTCCTGCCCCTGACCACCTGCAGCAAAACTTTGCCCTCTGTTTGACCCCTGCCCCCTATTTCTCCCCCGGCCCTTCCCCGTT
>NW_011494842.1:5429618-5432726 GCF_000754665.1 Bison bison bison | reverse complement strand
CTGCCTGTGACCGCAGCCCCCCTCTCCCCCAGTTCTCCTACGTGGACTCCGAGGGCGCCCCAGTGGGCGTGGTGCAGCTCACCTTCCTGCGCCTGCTCAGCGTCTCAGCCCGCCAGAACATCTCCTACCCGTGCTCTGGGGAGGCCCAGGACAGCCCCCTGAAGCTCCGGGGGGCCAACGAGGACGAGCTGAGCCCGGAGACCAGCCCCTACATCAAGGAGATCCGGGACGGCTGCCAGGTGGGCACAATGGAGAGCTGGGTGGGGGTGGGCCCGGACTCAGGCTGGAGGGGCAGGGGCGCTGGGCTGAGCAGGAGGAAGCCTGCTTCTGGTGTCGGGAAGGGCAGGAAGGCTGGGCAGTGGAGGACGGGTTCACTCAAAGCCCGGCATGCAGGCTCGTAAGCATATTTACATGTTTTCCCCTTTGCACACATGGGGCTGTTAACACTGCTCACTCCCCAGGGAGGACACCCCCAATCTGTACACGCGTCTCCAGAGTTGCCTGGAGAGGGTCACACAGGTACACACACGTGCGGAATCATGTTGGCTGTCATCACACACAGCCGCAAACACAGGTACACACATCCCTGTGGAGTCACACGAGCTCGCACAAACCACTACAGACGGATAATCTCAAAAACAAACCCACAGCTGTCCAGATTGGCTCAAGAGTGCACGCACATGTGTGTACACACACACACACACACACACACACACACACACACCCAACTTTCCCAGCTTTCCCAGTCCTGACTCTCTGGAAGAAACTTAAGAAAGGAAATGTAGCACAGTTTGAACTCGTGACGCAGATGAGGGGATCACGGCGGCGCTCAAAGGAGCAGGGGCCTGGGCCTGCGGTTGGGTGGCCCAGGCTCCTGCTTGCCTTTCCCACGCTCACTCCTCTTACTCTTGTGTCTCTCCCCCTCCTCAAGACCCAGCAAGGCCGGACGGTGCTGGAGGTTCGCACGCCTGTACTGGAGCAGCTGCCGGTGCTGGACGCCTCCTTCTCAGAACTGGGGGCCCCTCCGAGGCGGGGCGGGGTGCTGCTGGGGCCTGTCTGCTTCATGGGCTAGGACCTTCTCCTCCATCTGACCCTGTCCGCCGACACCAGGCCCACCTGGAGTCCCACAGCGTGGGACTGTGCCACATCGAAGGAGGGCTTCTAGCCATCTGGGGGCCTCCAGCCAGGGCACTGAGAGTCCCCCATCAGGGGCAAAGCAGGGGAGGGACGCCCCGGGCCTCGCGGCCCTCCCCCCTGGAGCCTGGGCCCTGCTCGACAGCCGAGACCCTTATTTAAAATTTACCTCCCAGTCACCCCAAACACGTGGAAGAGAAGAGAAAGGACACTGTGTATTTTGTATTTAAAAGTAATTATATTAATTATTTAAAGCGTGGAAAACAAAATGACAAAAAAGATAAAGAGAGAAATGCCAACAAAAATCAGCGGACTTTGGAGACGGGGCTCTCCAGGGGCGAGCCCCAGCACCCTCCTCCTTGCCTCAGGGCTTTCCTCAGTGACTGTGGGGGGCTGGGGGCCGACCCCCGCCTCCCTCACACCCACCTGCAGCACCCACTGTGAACGCTGGAATACACGGTCTCCTTTGTCTCAGGGCTCTGCCTCTCTCTGCCCAGGTGGGGCTCGCTCATCTCTACCTACTGGGTGTCTGGCTCCCTGACCTGCCTGCCTGCTGTCTTTCTCTCAGTCTGGGGTCTTGCAGGAACGCCTGTTACTTGGGGACCCGGCTACTCCCCCAGGGGAGACGTGGAATAGTGAGGGGTGTGTGCAGGGCCAGTGGTCAGCAGATGCTTGAAATATTGAGATTCTTCCACATTAGTTGGGAAACCACGGTGGCCCTGAGTCCCTTGAGCATCCCACCAACATCCTGGCCAGCCCCATCCTTGCCCTGGATACCCCCACCCTCCCTGATCCTTCAGTTATCATGCGATCTGGATGGAAGGGACTCCCAGGACCTCGTCCAGCACTATGATCTGCGTCCACTCTGACTGGTGGTTAAAAAATGTGATTGTCTCCTCCTGGGGTGTATGTGCCTGCTGCTTGTGTTGTTATTTCAATCCTCACCGGAGCCCCCTCCCACCACGCCCCTTACTCCTGGCTGAGCTGTTATCAGAAATGGATGGCTTAATCCGTTTCCTGGAGGACTTGTCCTGTTGAGGTGCTAGGATGCAGAGAGAGTTGATAACAGACCACCCAGCGACATCAGGTGGGAGCCCAGGGTTCTGTGTGACCCTGGCGCCTGAGCGGTTCAGAGTGAGGGCGCCTGACCCTCCCTGATTTTAACTGACACCCCTTCCAGACCTTTAGGGCTCTAGAGGCTGGAAGGGGCCTTAGATGCCTGGTCTGAGCTCCTTGCGAATGAGGAGACCGAGGCTGACTTTCACGATGGCGTTTACTGCCCCTGCCTTTGGTGCAGGCTTGCCTGCCCCGTCATTAATAGCCAGGGCTGCGGCCGGGGCTCCCCAGGCTCGTGGGTATCAGCGTTCACGTTCCTCCAGGCTTCCTGCCATGGCAAGACGCACAGGGCTCGGCTGGAGTCTCCTCCGACTCCGGGCCGCCCCCCAGCGCCGGCGCCCTACCCCCACCATCCCGGGGCTTGTTCAGCAGCTCCGAGCCTTCCGGGCCAGGTGTACCCTCTGCTCAGGGCTGGCCGCATCGCTGGGCATCCCTGGAGGCTCCCGGGCTGCGCATCCCGCCTCCCGCCCGTCTGGGCAGGAGACGAACGCTTCTTCCGGGACCTCCGGGTCGCGAGGCCACTTTCCTCGCCCGATGTCCGGCTGCAGGCGCGGGAGGGGCACGCGTGTACGAGCCTCTGCACGTGTGTGCGCGTCTTGGCTTCCAGTCCGCAGACCCCAGGGAGCCGGCGGGAGAGGGGCTGCCTTGCACCCCCGAGCCGGAGTTCCGGGAGGCAGCGCCCTCGCTCCTCCTCCCGGGGATCCCCGACGACGCCGCCTGGACCGCGTCCCCGCCCCCGAGGACAGAGCCCGGATCCCTGAAACCCTGCAGTGCCGGAGCTGGCTCGGTCTCAGCCCCAGGGCGCCCCGCCATGCAGAAGCCCAGCCTCGCCGCCGCGGCGGGCGCGCGGGGAAACCG
>NW_011494842.1:5425843-5429518 GCF_000754665.1 Bison bison bison | reverse complement strand
CTGCCCCCTGGTGCCAGCGCCCAGGGCGCCCCCGCGCGCAAGCGCAGCGATTCCGAGCCCCCAAAACACCCCTGCCCGCCGCCCCTCCGGAGTCACCAGCAGAGCTCTCACTCCCACAGCACAAGGGCGGAAGCCCTTGAACGTCGTCTGTTTGGGGTCAGGCGATGGATGTGGTTTCTGGGATCACCCACGCTCTCGTCTCCATCTCAACGGCTTCAGACATCCTTCTCTCCCCGCCCCCCCGAACCCCAGGCCTCGGCTGAAGAGACGATTAGACCTAAATAGACACTCCCCACGCTGCCCGCCCGCACCCACTCCCAGCCAAGCCTGGGCCAGAGCCGAGGTTTCTCCAGAGCTTTCTCTGCAGCTGGAGCCAAACCGCAGAGGTCGCCCTCGGAGCACAAAGGGGAGTGTCCCCAAAGGTCACTTTTGGTCAGATGCTCTGAGCTCAGAGGGCTTTTCTCCGAGGAAACAAAGCCATGTATTTACTCCAATAACATTTATACACGGCGGTTAGGTCCCCAGGCCAATCCACAAAAGCCTATTTTAACTAGTATGCCAAGCAACCCCGTATAACAGTTTTATGAGCGATTCCGTGCCAAGCTGCAGGCGAGGACGCGAGGACCACAGTTCTCTGCTTGCGGTGGGGATTCTCATTCCCCTGCAGCAAGCTGGGGACTGGCTCTAAGGAAGGATGAGGGGAGTTCAAGGGCAGGGCTCAGAGGTGGAAGTTTCGGGGTGGGGCTGGGCATGGGTGGGGCAAGTGTTCCGGCATCTGGACATGTGGGTGCTGGCGGCACCTTCAGTGGCTTGTGGGCAGTGGAGGCTTCTAGATGGGGTGATGAGGAGATATATACAGGGAAACAGAAACCTGGGGAGTGAATTTGGGTTTGGTTGAGTCAGAACCTAAATTCTTGTAGGAGGGCCTGGGTTCTGAAATGTCTTGGCTGCCTCTCAAAAGGGTTTAACTTGAACCTAATAAGGAAGAGGGAGTTACTGATGGCATTTGGAACTGTACGTGCTTTGATGGAGTTGTCTGCAGGCAACTCCCCTCATCCCCCAGGTTGGAGGAGGGTGTGAGGGTTCCAGACACAGGCACACAGCCAACAGCAGGTTGGCAGGCTTAGGAAGGGGGGACTTGGAGTAGGGAAGTCAGTAAGACTATATAGTATGAATGCTGGGGATGGGTCCTCTAGTCTGCCACACTTTGGACTGCTTCTTAGCCTTAAGCTGATATTTGTGGCATCTGTGAAAGTGAAAGTTGCTCAGTCGTGTCCAACTCTGTGACCCCATGGACTATACAGTCCATGGAATTCTCCAGGCCAGAATACTGGAGTGGGCAGCCTTTCCCTTCTCCAGGGGATCTTCCCAACCCAGGGATCGAACCCAGGTCTCGCACATTGCAGGCAGATTCTTTACTACCAGCTGATCCACAGGGAAGCCCAAGAACACTGGAGTGGGTAGCCTATCCCTTCTCCAGGGGATCTTCCTGACCCAGGAATTGAACTGGGGTCTCCTGCATTGCAGGCAGACTCTTTACTAACTGAGCTACCAGGGGCTTATGGTAAAAGAACAATCTGTAAAATTTGGACCACTTAGATAACTGTATTGGGAGCACTACATATCCCAGAAGGTTGTGGACTCCCTAACTCTGCTTCTGCTTGGTCATCAAGTCAGCGAGAGATGGCATCACTGGGTGAATTTCTTTGGCTAGAGTATAACACATGTTTTGGTTTTAGCTGTCGTGCTTTTGTTAATATCACCGTCAAACATGACGTTGGGCGAAAAAGAAAAGCTGCATTAGCGCTTCCCTGGTGGTCCAGAGTTAAGAATCTGCCTTCCAATGCAAGGGACACCAGTTGGATCTCTGGCCCAGGAAGATCCCACATGCTGTGGAGCAGCTAAGCCCATGCCCCACAACTACTGAGCCCAGTGTGCAGCTACTGAAGCCCTGCACCGAGAGCTGGTGCTCCACAAGAAAAGACCCCGCATCGCACGAGAGGAAGCCCATGGGCAGCAACAAAGACCCCCCACTGCCAAAACAAACAGCTGAATGAAAGAAAAGCTGCCTTAGAAAGCCTGACACCACTTAGTGGTGGAAATAACCAGTTCCACCTGTTATGTTTTTAAAGATTGATTTTATGGCTATTGCAAATACTTTGAAGATACTAAGTCTCCTACCTGGCAGATGAGGATGCAACATGGAATACTGGAAAGCATAACAGTTGCTGAATGGTCTTATTGATTAATTACCACAAAGAAATCTACACCGGGTCCTTTCTCAAATCCTTTGAGATGGCACCAAGCTCAATAGATGCACACAGACCCACAAAGCAGCATCTGAGATTCATTCTCCATCCCGTCAGCCGCAGTTTCAGGGCTCACAGACCCTCCCTTGCTCTTTACTGACAAGCACTGTGGAGGGTGTCTTGCTGACAAGGCACCAAGTGAGGTGTGATTACCGCGCAGATAAACTGCCGAGAGAGACATTCGTCAGGGTTCTGCCTTGGGACTGTATCTGATGACTGAGGGTGATATATACATTGAGAGCTCCGTTTTATATTTCCATGAGTTACTCTTGTTCTGTTTTCATTGTGAACCAGAGATGCTGTATATATTGGTTCGGATTGACTGAGCTGTGAGAAGCAGAAAACCCTGAGAACAATTGTGATTTCACTAAGACAAACTTTCATTTCTCTCTTGCGTTGAAGCCTGGAGCTGATATGGTGTTTAACTGTGTCAGAGATTCAGACTTTTCCCATCTTGTTGCAGTAGCCTCAACGTCATTCTTACCTCTCAGGTCCAATATGACTGCTGGAGTTCCAGCTTTCATGTTTGCCTTCCATCAGCAGGAAAGAGGAAGCAGAAAGAAGGATCCAAGACCACCTTCTAGAAGCTGCACACAGCAGTTCTGCTTACAATGCACTGGCCAGAACTCACACGTGGCCACAGGTAATGGGAAGGAGGATGGAAAACTAGGACTCATTCTCCAAGTCTATGAGTCCAAATAACATGGAAATTTCTATCAGGGAATTGTGGGTTTAAAGATATGGGGGGACAATTCTCTGCATGCCCTGTCTCTAAATAATTTCTTGAGAAAATCTAGAAAGGGAGGACTGTGCGGTGGCTACTTTTACCAATGAAGCAGTCCCACAGTTAACACATCTATGTAGAATCTAGAAAAATGGTATAGATGATCTTCTTTGCAAAAGAGAAATAGAGACACAGACAGAGAGAACAAACATATGGACACTAAGGGGGAAAAGGGAGGGGTGGGACAAACTGGGAGACTGGGATGGACATAAGTATACTATTAATACTATGGATAAAATAGGGAAGTATTGAGAACCTCCTGTGAATCACAGGTAACTCTCCTCAGTGCTCTGTGGTGACCTAAAGGGGAAGGAAATCCAAAAATAGGTGTTATATGTATACGTATAGCTGTTTCACTTTGTAGAGACTAGCACAACATTGTAAAACAACTATACGCTCATAAAATCTAATTAAAAAAAAAAGAATTTTAAAAAAGCGGTCCCGCAACTTCCTTAAAAATCAACTGTTTAATAGTTTATTTTTGCCTCCATGGGAGGGGGTTCCAGTGTAACCTACCATGAGTGGTGGCCTAAAAACCAACAGCTTTAAGCAATGCATTAAGCAGAAATTTAAATATAAATA
>NW_011494842.1:5424871-5425743 GCF_000754665.1 Bison bison bison | reverse complement strand
AAATATAAATAGGCTGTTCAGGAATCCTGTTTTGCTGGCAAACCTCCCTCTAGGGATTGCTTACAGTTCTGCAGCCTGTTATAGGCACCTACAGCGTGTCACAGACTCTGCCATGAGTTATCTCTACTGGTGTGCTTGCCTCTCAGTGTCCGAGAAGGTCACTGACTTTGTTGGAGTACCAGTGGAATAGCTTTAGTATGTATCATCTCAAGATGATTTTATTTTATTTTTAATTTATTTCTGTTTATTTCTGGCTGTGCTGGGCCTTCGTTGCTTTGCAGCACAGGCTCAGTAGTTGTGGTGCATGGGCTTAGTTGCCCTGTGGCATGCGAGATCTTCCTGGAGTAGGGATGGAACCCGTGTCCCCTGCATTGGTAGGCTGACAACGTACTACCAGGGAAGTCCTCAAGATGATTTTAATCAGAAATGTCAGCGAATTTTCAGAGACCCGTGCTATACAGTTATGTGTTCAGTACCCGTCTGTAAACTCCAGTGGTCTACATACCTGTTTGGCTGCTAGAGCAGTGCTGTCCAGTAGATCCTTCTGTGATGACAGATATATTCTACATCTCTGCAATCCAGTACGGTGGCCACTAGCCGCATGTGGCTATCAAGCACTTGAAAGAACAGGTTAGTGCACCTAAAGAATTTTATTTTTAGTTTTATGAAATTTTAATTAATCTCAATGGCCGCATGTAGCTAGAGGCTACCATATCAGACAGCATAGCCCTAAGGCATCTTACTGTTTAAAGATCCATATCAGCACTGAAACATGTCTATTACCATATGTGAAACGGATGACCAGTGCAAGTTCGATGCATGAAGCAGGGCACTTAAAGCTGGTCCTCTGGGATAACCCAGAGGGGTGGGAA
>NW_011494842.1:5419385-5424570 GCF_000754665.1 Bison bison bison | reverse complement strand
AATAAATAAATAAAATTTTAAAAATCCACATGAATTTGGATCCATTTCTAGTAATATGATGAAGAGATCCCAGTTTAATACAGATGTGGGAGATTCAGATTTCAGAATTCAAACAGGCCAATTAATTTCTGCTCTTCTTTTTGGGGGTAGGGAATTTCAAGGGCCTGATCTTAGGCAAAATTTTCTTCCCCCAAAATTTACTGAAGATTTTGTGGTTTTATGGTGCATTCTCTTTTCATAATAAAATCAATAGGGGAAGACAGAGTTTTGGGGTGCAGTTAAAAAAAAAACAGGTTTACTGAGATATCATTTACATATAACCATTTCATGCTTTTTAACTATCCTGTCCTGTAAGTTTTGACAAGCATATTCATTGTGTAATCGTCACCTCTATCAAAATAAAGGCTATGTCTACCATCCCCATAAAGGTCCTCACAGACATAATTGTTTTCAAGTCACCCTGGTTAATGGGTCGTAAATTTAATGAACACTTTTAATCCTTGCACTGGGTTTAGGTCATCTCTTTAACTTCTGCTTATTGGATTGAGCCTCAGGGTGAAAATATCTCCTGCGGTCCTGTCTCGAATGTGATTTGCTGGGGCAGTCGAGGGAAAACAAGCTGGTGCTGGGCATAGTTCATTGGTTTCAAGAAGAGTATCAGCCAGATGAGTGCCTACATGCTAGTCAAGGGTTGATTGAGAGAGATCTTTCACTAAGGAAATAACACCAGGTACAGTGCTAACCACATTTTACTTTTAAATAATTAGATGAGTGAAATATATGAAAAGTACTTAGGGACTTCCCTGGTGGTCCAGGCTAAGATTTCAAATTCCCAATAACTGGGGCCTGGGTTCGAGCCCTAGTCAGGGAACTAGACCCCATACGCTGCAGCTGAAGATCCTGCATGCTATTGGGAAGATCCCTTGGAAGAGGAAATGGCAACCCACTCCAGTATTCTTGCTGGAAAATCCCATGGACAGAGGAGCCTGGCAGGCTGTGTATAGTCCATGGGATCCGAAAGAGTCGGACACAACAGAGCAACCGAGCATGCACGCTGCAACTAAGACCTGGCAGAGCCAAATAAATGAATAAAATAAATATGTTTTTAAAAGTACTTAGAACAGTCCCTGGCGTCTAGTAAGCACGATTTAAGAATTACCTATTTAAAAAAGAGAATTTGCTATTATTCTTTTAAAAAATGCGATAGTTGATTTGTAATATTGTATTTGTTTCAAGTGTACAACAAAGGGATTCCGTTATATATATTTTTCAGGTTAAATTGTATTATAGATTATTACAAGATATTGAATATAACTCCATGAGCTATACAGTAAATCCTTCTTGCTTATCTACTTTATGAATAGTAGTTTGTATCTGTTAATTCCCTTCTCCTAATTTGTCCCTCCCTCCCCGCTCCCCTTTGGGAACCATAGATTTGTTTTTATGTCTGTGGGTCTGTTTTGCATATAGATTCATCTATATTATTTTTGGATTCCACATAGAAGTGTTATCATATAGTATGTGTCTTTCTCTGACATCACTAGGTATAATATTCTCTAAGTCCGTCCACGTTGCTGCAAATGGCAATATTTCATTCTTTTTTTATTGTTTAATTAAAAACTTTTTTCACTTTCTAAGCATTTAAAATTGAAGTATAGTTGGTTTACAGTGTTGTGTTAATTTCTACAGTACAGCACAGTGACTCAGTTATATATATATATATTATTTTTATATTCTCTTCCATTATAGTTTATTCCAGGATATTAAATGTAGTTCCATGTGCTATAAAGTAGGACCTTGTTGTCCAACAATTCATTCTTTTTTTTCTTATCACTGAGTAATATTAATAATTGGGGTTCCCAGGTGGCTCAATGGTAAAGAATCTGCCTGCCAGTGCAGAAGATTCCTGGGAAGGGAAGATCCCCTGGAGGAGGGTGTGGCAATCCACTCCAGTATTCTTGCCTGGAGAATCCCATGGACAGAAGAGCCTGGCCAACTACAGTCCACGGGGGTCACAAAAGAGTCAGACACGACTTAGCAACTCAACAACAATATTAAGAATTAGCTATTGCTGGAGACACTCACAGAAAAGTCTAGGTCAGTATCCTGTGGGGTCACTGCTCCTTTCTCCTGGGTCCTGGTGCACACAAGTTGCTGTTTGTACCCTCCAAGAGTCTATTTCCCAGTCCTGTGTAAATTCTGGCAGCTCTATGGTGGAGTTAATGGCGACCTCCTCCAAGAGGGCTTATGCCATACCCAGGTCTGCTGCTCCCAGAGCCCCTGCCCCTGTGGCAGTCCACTGCTGATCCGGACCTCCTCAGGAGATGCTCAGACACAGTTCTGTCTCAGTCTCTGTGGGGTCCCTGGGTCCTGGTACCAGACCACCTGACCTGCCTCTTGAGAAATCTGTTTGCAGGTCAGGAAGCAACAGTTAGAACTGGACATGGAACAATAGCCTGGTTCCAAATAGGAAAAGGAGTATGTCAAGGCTGTATATTGTCACCCTGCTTACTTAACTCATATGCAGAGTACATCATGAGAAACGCTGGGCTGGAGGAAGCACAAGCTGAAATCAAGATTGCCTGGAGAAATATCAATAACCTCAGATATGCAGATGACATCACCTTATGGCAGAAAGCAAAGAACTAAAGAGCCTCTTGATGCAAGTGAAAGAGGAGAGTGAAAAAGTTGGCTTAAAGCTCAACATTCAGAAAACTAAGATCATGGCATTTGGTCCCATCACTTTATGGGCAATAGATGGGGAAACAGTGGAAAGAGTGGCAGACTTTATTGTCTTGGGCTCCAAAATCACTGCAGATGGTGACTGCAGCCATGAAATTGAAAGATGTTTATTCCTTGGAAGAAAAGTTATGACCAACCTAGACAGCATATTAAAAAGCAGAGACATTACTTTGCCAACAAAGGTCTGTCTAGTCAAGGCTATGGTTTTTCCAGTAGTCATGTATGGATGTGAGAGTTGGACTATAAAGAAAGCTGAGTGCCGAATTGATGCTTTTGAACTGTGGTGTTGAAGAAGACTCTTGAGAGTCTCTTGGACTGCAAGGAGATCCAACCAGTCCATTCTAAAGGAAATCAGTCCTGAATATTCATTGGAGGGACTGATGTTGAAGCTGAAACTCCAATACTTTGGCCACCTGATGCGAAGAACTGACTCATTTGAAAGGACCCTGATGATGGGAAAGATTGAAGGTGGGAGGAGAAGGGGACGACAGAGGATGAGATGGTTAGATGGCATCACCAACTCAATGGACATGGGTTTGGGTGGACTCCGGGAGCTGGTGATGGACAGGGAGGCCTGGCGTGCTGCAGTCCATGGGGTCGCAAAGAGTCGGACAGGACTGAACTGAACTGATTGCTGGAGAAGGATAAATTGGGTGATTGGGATTGACATATACACACTACTGTAATAAAATAGACGACTAATAAGAACGTATTGAATAGTACAGGGAACTTTTACTCAAGACTCTGAAATAGGCTGCATGGGAAAAGAATCTAAAAAGAGAAAAGAATGGATATATTCACTCACTTCATTGTAAACCTGAAACTAAGTCTTAGCAACCCCATAGATGATACAGTCCATGGAGTTCTCCAGGCCAGAATACTAGAGTGGGTAGCCTTTCCCTTCTCCCAGGGGATCTTCCCAACCCAGGGATCGAACTCGGGTCTCCTGCATTGCAGGCAGATTCTTTACCAGCTGAGCCACAAGGGAAGCCTGAAAATACTGGAGTCGGTAGCCTATCCCTTCTCCAGGGCATCTTCCGGACCCAGGAATTGAACTTCGGTCTCCTGCATTTCGGGCAGATTCTTTACCAACTGAGCTATCAGGGAAACCCCATGAAACTAATGCAACGTTGTAAACCAACTGTTGTAAATCAAATTCAATAAAAAATTTTAAAAGAATTAGCTGTTATTCTTAATATTGCTATAATTCACAATTAACTTCCAAGATTCACCTGTCTTTTGACTGAACAAAATGAGATGTTTAAGAGTTCTGTTTGGGACTTTCCTGGGAGTTCAGTGGTTAAGACTCCACATTCCAGTGCAGGGGGTGTGGTTGGATCCCTTATCAGGGAATGAAGAATTAAGATCCCACATGTGGGGAGGGGGGAGGGGGGGTCTTAAGATATGGCAAAAAAAAAAAAAAAAGAGAGTGTGTTGGTCGGATGGATTACTTCAAGTTTCTCCAACTATTTTGTCATAATTGTTTTTTTGCATACTCTTCTAGAGACCTGGCCCTATTTCTTTTTTTTTTTCTTTTTTTTTTCCTATTTCTTACTGACATGTTTTTGTGGGAACATGGAATTCCAAGGGTTCAAAGTGGAAGCTTTTCTATTTCCCAAAATTGCAGTAATATATTCAAAGAACATATGCAGGGACAGGTGAAATCACCATAGAAACATTTGGTCTCTCTGTAACCCCATTGGATGTCATCACAACCTATCCCTTTAGATTCTTTCTCCTTCAGATGCCCCAACCATCAAAATAGCCCTCTTATTATATCCCTTTAGATTCTTTCTCCTTCAGACGCCCCAACCATCAAAATAGCCCTCTTATTAGATTAGGTTTCCTAATTAAAAGTTGCTGTTGATCGTGTATCTGAAAGTTCCTAGAATTTTGCAATATTGTCCTTTTCCCAACGTTTATTAATAGAGTGTAGTGTTTCCAGCGGAGAATGCAATGGCAACCCACTCCAGTACTCTTGCCTGGAAAATCCCATGGACGGAGGAGCCTGGTAGGCTGCAGTCCATCGGGTTGCTAGGAGTTGGAGACAACTGAGCAACTTCACTTTCACTTTTCACTTTCATGCTTTGGAGAAGGAAATAGCAACCCACTCCAGCGTTCTTGCCTGGAGAATCCCAGGGACGGGGGAGCCTGGTGGGCTCTGTCTATGGGGTCACACAGAGTCAGACACGACTGAAGCGACGCAGCAGCAGCAGCAGCAGCAGTGCTTCCAGACAGAACTAACCCTGTTACACACAGATCCGGAGGGAATGACATCGGAGTCATTTGTGCATTCTGGGAGAGGGTCTGGCTTGATCTTCAGGGCGAAGTTTTTTAGACTCAGAAGGTGACTCCGAGGAGGTGTGTGGAGATGCCCCCTTCCCGTATGTGCTGTGTTCTCAAAGTTGGTGAGCTTTTTGTCTTGGTAATTCCCTTTGGCTTC
>NW_011494842.1:5416161-5419285 GCF_000754665.1 Bison bison bison | reverse complement strand
TCCCAGCATTCCCCAACTACATGAGGGTTTGCCAAGACTCCTTCTATGGCTGTAGCTTCTGTATCTGCCAGAACTGGACTGTCCTTCATCTCTTTTGTAAACATATGAAGTTGCTAGTGGGCCTCTTCGGTTTTTGAGATTTTGCTCTCCCCATATCTAATGATCCAGTGACCAGAGAAGACTTTATCTCTACCTTCCCTGTGCTTACTCAAATGCTTTTTCATTTTTCAGTTTTCTAGCAACTTATCTTACAGATGGTCCTGCTTCCATTAAAGGCTACAAGAGAAGGCCCTCATTTATTTGTTTTATTTATATTTTTTGGCTGTGCTGTGTGGGATCTTAGTTCCCTGACTGGGGGTTGAAGACACAGCCTCAGCAGTGAAAGTGTCAAGTCCTAACCACTGGACCACCATGGAATTCCAAGAGGGCCTATGTTTTTTTTAGAGAATGATTGTAAACTCAACTCTGCCCATCCAATATGATAGTCACTAGTCACATGTGGCTATAATAATTAAATTTGACTAATTTAGAATTAAATGAAAAATTGAACCCACTTGTCGCACCAGCCACTGGCATTTTCGGTACTCAGGAGTAGTGGCTGGCAGGACCCTGCCGGGCAGCTCAGATGCAAACACTCCCATCAGGAAAGCTCTACTGGGCAGTGCTGCTGACGATTCCACTCGCTTTATGGATACGAGGACTCTGCTTACATAGACCTTCTTCTTTCCAAAGTTGATTTTGAAGGGTTGGCTTCTGTTGGTATGTTTCTTTATATGCAATTATTTAAAAATATAAATAGAGACTTCCCTGGCGATCTAGTGGTTAAGATGCTTCCAAATGCAGGGAGTGCAGGTTCAATCCCTGGTCAGGAAACTAAGATTCCCACATATCATGCTGCCAAAAAAAAAAAAAATTGATTAAAAAAGTATAAATATTGGAAAGAGCAATGATTAGCATATTTCCCTGGGGGCTGTCAAAGGCACAGCCAAACCACAGAAGTGCTGGTGCTGCCAAAGCCTCTACATTTGGTTATATTTATTCTAACTTTTATACGTCTAACCTTTCCATTGTGAATGTAGGATTACTCCAACAAATTGTGGACAAATCCCTTGGTTTCTTGTTCCAAGTTTAAATTCCACCATTGGCCACTAGGGGGCGATGGTAGCCTACTGAATATTCTCTAAAGACCATGTAAAATCAGATTCTTGGCAATGGATAATTTTGCCTTTTCTCTCAAAAATCTTAGACTATTTCTCATAAAAATTACAAGTATCCCACAGTTTTGTCTTTTTTTAAGTTTTATGTTCATTTATTTTTAAAATTTTATTTTAATTGCAGTACACTTGATTTACAATATTGTGTCAATTTCTGCTATACAGCAGAGTGACTTAATTATACACATAGAGACATTCTTTTTTTTTTTTTGAGACATTTTTTTTTAAACTATCTTTTCCATCATGCTGTATCATAGGATGTTGAATGTAGTTCCTTTGTGCTGTAAGTTAGGACTTTGCTTTTTATCCATCCTGTATGTAATACTTTACATCTGCAAATCCCAAATTCCCAATCTTTCCTTCCCTCATCCACAGGTTTAATTTCCTATAGTTGCCCAATAAAAAAGGGAAAGGAAAAGAAGCATTTAATAATTTATCTTCCATGTTCCCTTGTGATAATTTTCTACCCCCAAGAGGGCAAATTTCAAACCTGATTTGATGCTTAAAATCCTGAGTTGACTCACAACTTTATGACTGTGCTCTGATGATAGCACATTAGAAGGAATTCTTGGTCAAACAGAAAGTCAGAATGCTGAAGAATTGATGCTTTTGAACTGTGGTGCTGGAGAAGACTCTTGAGAGTCCCTTGGAGAGTAAGGAGATCAAACCAGTCAATCCTAAAGGAAATCAACCCTGAATATTCATTAGAAGGACTGATGCTGAAGCTGAGCTCCAATCCTTTGGCCACCTGATGAGAAGACCTGACTCATTGGAAAAGACCGTAATGCTGGGAAAGATTGAAGGCAGGAGGAGATGGTTGGATGGCATCACTGACTCAATGGACATGAGTTTGAGCACGCTCTGGGAGTTGGTGATAAACAGGGAGGGAGGCCTGGCGTGCTGCAGTCCATGGGGTCGCAAAGAGTCGGACACGACTGAGCGACTGAACAACAGCAACATAAGCAGAGGGTGGAATGTTCAGGACTCTAAGGCAACACCCAGGATGATTTTCAAACTAAGATTAAAAAATACGATTATGAAGTAGTTATAAAGTCACAGATATAGAGAACAAACTTGTGGTTACCAAGAGGGAAAGGACAGGAGGAGGGCTAAGTTGGAAGACTGGAATTGACATAAACACACTGTTGTTGTTCAGTCACTCAGTCGTGTCCGACTCTCTGTGACCCCAAGGACTGCAGCTCACCAGGCTTCCCTGTCCTTCACTATCTCCCGGAGTTTACTCAAACCCATGTCCATTGAGTCAGTGATGCCACCCAACCATCTCATCCTCTGTCGTCCCCTTCTCCTCCTGCCTTTAATCTTTCCCAGCATCAGGGTCTTTTTTGAGTTGGCACTTCGCATCAGGTGGCCAAAATATTGAAGCTTCAGCATCAGTCCTCCCAATGAATATTCAGTGTTGATTTCCTCTAGGATTGACTGGTTTGATCTCCTTGCAGTCCCAGGGACTCTCAAGAGTCTTCTTCAACATCAAAGTTCAAAAGCATCAATTCTTCAGTGCTCAGCCTTCTTTATGGTCTATCTCTTACATCCATACATGACATGGAAAAACCATAGCTTTGACTAGACAGACCTTTGTCTGCAAAGTAATGTCTGCTTTTTAATATGCTGTCTAGGTTAAGAGAAGACTCTACATATGGACATCACCAGATGGTCAACACCAAAATCAGATTGACTATATCCTTTGCAGCCAAAGATGGAGAAGCTCTATACAGTCAGCAAAAACAAGACCACGAGCAGACTGTGGCTCAGATCATGAACTCCTTATTGCCAAGTTCAGACTTAAATTGAAGAAAGTGGGGAAAACCACTAGACCATTCAGCTATGACCTAAATCAAATCCCTTATGACTATACAGTGGAAGTGAGAAATAGATTTAAGGGACTAGATCTG
>NW_011494842.1:5409792-5416051 GCF_000754665.1 Bison bison bison | reverse complement strand
TCCTCAGCGATCAATGCAAAGAAATAGAGGAAAACAATAAAATGGGAAAGACTAGAAATTTCTTCAAGAAAATTAGAGATACCAAGGGAACATTTCATGCAAAGATGGGCTCAATAAAGGACAGAAATGATATGGACCTAACAGAAGCAGAAGATATTAAGAAGAGGTGGCAAGAATACACAGAACTGTACAAAAAAGATCTTCACGACCCAGATAATCACAATGGTGTGATCACTGACCTAGAGCCAGACATCCCGGAATGTGAAGTCAAGTGGGCCTTAGGAAGCATCACTATAAACAAAGCTAGTGGAGGTGATGGAATTCCAGTTGAGCTATTTCAAATCCTAAAAGATGATGCTGTGAAAGTGCTGCACTAAATATGTCAGCAAATTTGGAAAACTCAGCAATGGCCACAGGACTGGAAAAGGTCAGTTTTCATTCCAATCCCAAAGAGAGGTAATGCCAAAGAATGCTCAAACTACCACACAATTGCACTCATCTCACAAGCTAGTAAAGTAATGCTCAAAATTCTCCAAGCCAGGCTTCAGCAATACGTGAACTGTGAACTTCCAGATGTTCAAGCTGGTTTTAGAAAAGGCAGAGGAAGCAGAGATCCGCTGGATCTCTGAGAACATCCCCTGGATCATTGAGAAAGCAAGAGAGTTCCAGAAAAACATCTATTTCTGCTTTATTGACCATGCCAAAGCCTTTGACTGTGTGGATCACAATAAACTGTGGAACAGTCTTCAAGAGATAGGAATACCAGACCACATGACCTGCCTCTTGAGAAACCTGTATACAGGTCAGGAGGACATGGAATAACAGCCTGATTCCAAATAGGAAAAGGAGTATGTCAAGGCTGTATATTGTCACCCTGCTTATTTAACTCATATGCGGAGTACATCATGAGAAACGCTGGGCTGGAGGAAGCACAAGCTGGAATCAAGATTGCCTGGAGAAATATCAATAACCTCAGATATGCAGATGACACCACCTTATGGCAGAAAGCAAAGAAGAACTAAAGAGCCTCTTGATGCAAGTGAAAGAGGAGAGTGAAAAAGTTGGCTTAAAGCTCAACATTCAGAAAACTAAGATCATGGCATTTGGTCTCATCACTTCATGGGAAATAGATGGGGGAACAGTGGAAATAGTGGCAGACTTTATTTTCTTGGGGTCCAAAATCACTGCAGATGGTGATTGCAGCCATGAAATTAAAAGACGCTTGCTCCTTGGAAGGAAAGTTATGACCAACCTAGACAGTATATTAAAAAGCAGAGACATTACTTTGCCAACAAAGGTCTGTCTAGTCAAGGCTATGGTTTTTCCAGTAGTCATGTATGGATGTGAGAGTTGGACTATAAAGAAAGCTGAGTGCCGAAGAATTGATGTTTTTGGACTGTGGTGTTGGAGAAGACTCTTGAGAGTCCCTTGGACTGCAAGGAGTTCCAACCAGTCCATCCTAAAGGAGATCAGTCCTGGGTGTTCATTGGAGGGACTGATGTTGAACCTGAAACTGCAATACTTTGGCCACCTGATGTGAAGAGCTGACTCATTTGAAAAGACCCTGATGCTGGGAAAGATTGAGGGCAGGAGGAGAAGGGGACGACAGAGGATGAGATGGTTGGAGGGCATCATTGACTCAATGGACATGGGTTTGGGTGGACTCCAGGAGCTGGTGATGGACAGGGAGGCCTGGCGTTCTATGGTTCATGGGGTCGCAAAGAGTCGGACACGACTGAGCAAATGAACTGAACTGAACTAAACTAGGTTAAGGAGCTACCGTATAGCACAAGGAATTCTTCTCAATATTCTGTCATGACCTACCTATATGGGAAAATAATCTAAAAAAGAGTGGATATATGTATGTGTTCGAATGATTCACTTTGCTGTACAGCAGAGATGAACACAACATTGTAAATCAACTACAGTCCAATAAAATTAACTTTAAAATGTGGCAATCACCCCAAAGTTCTGAATCTCGGAGTGGAGACTTCACAGGAAGCAATGCCAGGTGGTTAGGTCCCAGCTTCAGGGGCTGAAGGGAGACTGAGGGCAGAGGCTGATCCCCATGGCCGAAGGCCTGGTATGAAGGGCATACTTTTCTGAGGTTTTCTAACAAGGACAGAGTCTCTAGTCTCTCTCAGGGCAGGGATAAATGCATGCTAGAATCTCCAGATCCAGCATGAATCTGCCAGCCCAGACCACAGTCAGGGGGTTGAGGAGAGGAAACACTGCATGGTGTGACCTCAACACATGGTGAGTGGACCCCAGAGCTTGGAGTCCACAGGGTCGTCAGGGAGTAACTCACTGCACCCCAAGGTGACAGTCTGTCCAGGTTGGGGTGCTCCACTGGCAAGTATAGACACCTCCCCGCTGATGGGCCATTTTCAGCATCACTAGGGGCTGGGCGGCCCAGGCCCTGTGATGGATCAGGCAGGTGGACACAATCCCAGCTGTTTCCTGCTGACCATTCAGGGACCAGTGGGCTTGAACGTGGCCCGGATAGAAATCGGTCACGTGTTAGACGAGCAGATTGTGTTCCCGCAGGGTCTCCAGCTTGGAGGGGCGACATTCACTTTAGCTTGGACTAGGCGTGTGGGAAAGAATCTTGTTATGACAGAGGAGACAGATAAAGCACATGTTAAGTGATTTTCTTGCCAAACTGACTTTTACCTAAAAAAAAAATTAAGTTGAAGTATAGTTGATGCACATGATTATGTAAGTTACAGGTGTACATTACAGTGACTCACTATTTTTAAGCCAAATTGACATTTAGATGCGAAAGATAAATATATCAGCCAATGAGCTACTTGAAGGCAGAAGATGGGGGAAAGAGTTGGAAAAACAGAACAAAACATTCAAATTTCCCAAGAAAGACCTTGTCAGACATAATAGAGAGCAGAGAGGAACAGGAGAGGGTCAAAGCTGGCACCCTCTAACACTCTATAACACTTTTGCCAGAAACAACTAAGCTGGTAAGTAATATTCTTTGAACAGAAATCTTGAACCTGTTATGAAGCTACCTAAGTTGACATTTCCCCATTTTGCTCAAAAGGATGTATCATCCTGCCAAATACGATTTTGGCATTAGAATATTATCAGCCAACAGCCTTCTTTTGATCTCTCAGTCTGATATCCTCATTAGAAAAACAGAAGAAGAGAAGTAGCTTGATTCATTCTTTCAATGTGTTTCCTAGTTTCCTCCTGCAACTCCAAAACAACAACAAAAGACTGTAGCAAGAGTCAGGAACGCGGTGTTCCTTCTGTGTTTAATGAGCAGGAAGTCTGGCTCTTTCTCCTGCTGGTCTCCCCCACCGCCCTGTGACGCCTTCTGGGTTCGGGCTGCTCAGCC
This sequence comes from Bison bison bison, assembly GCF_000754665.1. NCBI lineage: Eukaryota > Metazoa > Chordata > Mammalia > Artiodactyla > Bovidae > Bison > Bison bison. The sequence goes on along the minus strand of NW_011494842.1, from coordinate 5,412,699 downwards.
TGGACCCTACTGGGGCGTGGCGATGGGGCCGAGAGCCCGCCCCTTCTGTGACGCCAGAGCCCACGCCTCCCAGGGGCTCCCCTCCCCCGCCCTTCCTCTCAGCTCTGCACTGCAGGGTGGGGCCCTTGTCCAAGGGTCTGTGCATGGGGTCCACGCTGCCCTGTCTCAGTCCCAGGAACTCACTCTGGATATTCCACTTTGGGGCAGTTTTTCTTTTTTAAAGATTTTATGTAAGTATGCTGCTACTGCTGCTAAGTCGTTCAGTCGTGACCGACTGACTCTGTGTGACCCCATAGACGGCAGCCCACCAGGCTCCCCCGTCCCTGGGATTCTCCAGGCAAGAACACTGGAGTGGGTTGCCATAATGTGATAATTTCTGCTGCATAGCAAAGTGACTTAGTTATACATATACATCCTTTTTCAAATTCTTTTCCATTATGTTTTTTTTTTTTTCAGTTATACATATATGCTATGCTATGCTAAGTCGCTTCAGTCGTGTCCAGCTCTGTGCGACCCCATAGACGGAAGCCCACCAGGATGCCCCATCCCTGGGATTCTCTAGGCAAGAACACTGGAGTGGGTTGCCATTTCCTTCTGCAATGCATGAAAGTGAAAAGTTAAAGTGAAGTCGCTCAGTCGTGTCGGACCCTCAGCGACCCCATGGACTGCAACCTTCCAGGCTCCTCTGTCCATGGGATTTTTCCAGGCAGGAGTACTGGAGTGGGGTGCCATTGCCTTCTCCGATTTTCTATGCCTATGAGTCTCTAGGAGAAGGCAATGTTATCCCACTCCAGTACTCTTGCCTGGAAAATCCCATGGACGGAGGAGCCTGGAAGGCTGCAGTCCATGGGGTAGCTGAGGGTCGGACACGACTGAGCGACTTCACTTTCACTTTTTCCTTTCATGCATCGGAGAAGGAAATGGCAACCCACTCCAGTGTTCTTGCCTGGAGAATCCCAGGGACGGGGGAGCCTGGTGGGCTGCCGTCTATGGGGTCGCACAGAGTCGGACATGACAGAAGCGACTTAGCGGCGGCAGCATGAGTCTCTAAATTCATTTGTGTGTTTTCTTTAGATCCCACACATAAGCAATATCATGGGATATCTATCTTTCTCTGGAGTAGACCTACTGTTTCACAGGCGTTTCCCATAGAAATGTTGTTAAGCCCTCAGTGATTCAGTGTCATTTTGATGCCACCTTGTATGGGAGTCACTACTCCCCTGGCCGCCCCTCCCACTCCCCCAGGCTTGACTTTATTCTCCCCACTTCTTTCAGGGGCATCTGGAGACCCCAGTATGTTAACTGGTTTATGCATGTCTGAATCACAGTTGTGGGTCAAGGGCGTATCTCTCCCACAGGGTCCAGAGCAAGATGTGGGGATATGAATGAGTATCTGTCTCGGTTGGGGGAATTTTCACATAAACTAGTTCACTGTTCTCTTACTCATGGTCTTGGTGGTGAGTTGGAACCAGAAACTAGGAGGTATTATGAGGATTTGATACAGGAACCTGAAAGTCAGAACATCACGTTATGGGTCCGGGCGCCCGGAGCGGGAGGCCATGTCCTGTTTCCCACGTCTTCTCCGGCCTGCCCTGGTCCACGGGCCAGAATAGCAACCCCCTCCCTCCAAGGGAGCAAACAGGCCCGTGGTGTCCTTAAAAGAAGTATTAGTAAATATAGAGTAACCACTTAAAATGAGCATAAGCAATGCATTTACAAAAGCAAGAGAAGTTACTACATGAAAACAAAAACCTAGGGGATGTGGGGAAACTATGAAGTTCTAGGTGTAAAAAATACAATGGTCCAATGGAAAACCATGTTAGCAAGAATAACTAGTGGGAGATGCAACTGAAAACCAATTAGTAAGCTGGAGGACTAAAGAACTCTCCTAAAGGCGAAATGCGACAAGTGCCCAGTATGGATAACAGAATTTCATAAAAATAAAGACTGAGGGACATTCCTGGTAGTCCAGGGGCTGAGACTCTGAGCTCCCAGGGTAGCGGGCCCAATGGGATCCTTGGTCGGGGAACTGGATCTCACAGGTCACAGCAAAGATGATAGATCCTGTGGGCCACAACTGAGGCTTGGCACAACCAACTACATAAATGAACAAATTAAATATAAATAAATATTTTTAAAATTGATAAAAATAGAGAGGAGAAAAGAGTTACAGAAAGAAAAAAGACGACTTCTCAGGATTAAAAGAGAAAGGGGCTCCATAATGTCCTACAGGAAGATAAAGACAAGCCCATTTTAGATACATAAAATGATATTTTAAAATAGCGGACAGTGAGGGCTTCGCCAGTTGCTCAGTGATAAGGAATCCACTTGCCAGTGCAGGAGATACAGGTTCGATCCCTGGTCAGGGAGGATCCCACATGCCTTGGAGCAACTCAGCCCATAGTGAAAGTCACTCAGTCGTGTCCAACTCTTGCAACCCCATGGACTGTAGCCCTCAAGGTTCCTCTGTCCATGGGATTCTCCAGGCAAGAATCAGCCCAGGCGCCACAATTACTGAGCCTGTGCTCTAGAGCCTGAGAGCTGCAACTACGGAGCCCATGTGCCTCAGCTACCGAAGCCTGTGTGCCCCAGAGCCTGTGCTCTGCAACAAGAGAAGCCGCTGCAATGAGGAGACCAGGTACTGCAACCAGAGTAGCCTCTGCTCGCAGCAGCTAGAGAAGAGCCTGTGCACCCATGAAAACTCAGCACAGCCAGCAATAAAAATAAAAAAATAAAAGTATTTTAAAAGTCGCAGAAAAATGAGAAAATTCTAAAAGATTCTAGATAGACGGACATCAGGTTTCCTAACATCAACACTGGATGAAAAGAGACATTGGGATAATATTACTTAAAATATTAAAGAGAAAAAAGTCAAACAGAATTTAATACATCAGCTAAATGTTATTC
>NW_011494842.1:5406729-5409692 GCF_000754665.1 Bison bison bison | reverse complement strand
TAAATGTTATTCAAAATGATAGTATAATAAAAAATGTTCTCAGGCATACAAAGCTTCAGAAGGTTTGCCACACAAGTACTCATGTTTAAAACACTTTGGGAGGAAGTATTCCAACAAGATAAAATGTTGTTGCTGCTGCTGCTAAGTTGCTTCAGTCGTGTCCGACTCTGTGCGACCCCATAGACGGAAGCCCACCAGGCTCCCCCATCCCTGGGATTCTGCAGGCAAGAACACTGGAATGGGTTGCCATTTCCTTCTCCAATGCATGAAAGTGAAGTCACTTCAGCCGTGTCCAAGTCTGTGCGACCCCATAGACAGCAGCCTACCAGGCTCTTCTGCCCATGGGATTTTCCAGGCAAGAGTACTGGAGTGGGTTGCCATTGCCTTCTTGGAGATAAAATGTTAGGAGGTGCCAAAAAGGTATGGGAAGTAAGGCTGATCAGAAACCTTGGTGAAGGAGAAGTATTTGAATGTATTTCAAAGTATGCTAAGGTGCTTACCTGGTTAGAGGGAAGAAGGCAGAGGTATAGAGAACACTTAAAAAGAGAGATGGAATGTATGTGCCCCAATGCTCCTCGTCACACTGTTTACAACAGCAAGGGCCTGGAAGCAACTTAAATGTCCACCAACGGGTAAATGGATAAAGATGTGATGTGTGTGTGTGTGTGTGTGTGTGTGTGTGTGTGTGTATACATAATGGAATAATACTCAGCCATAAAAAATGAAATTATGCCATTTGCTGCAACATGGACGGACCTAGAGATTATCATACTGAGTAAAGTAAGTTAGAAAAACACAAATATCATGTGATATTGCTTATATGTGGAATCTTTAAAAAATGGTACAAAAGAACTTATTAATAAAGCAGAAGTCAAGTCACAGATGTAGAAAACAAACTTACAGATACCAAGGGAGAGAGAGAGAGGATACATCGGGAAATTGAGACTGATATACACCCACGGCTATACCCAAAATATATAACTAATAAGGCCCTAGTCTATAGCGCAGGGAGCTCTAGTCAATACTCTGTAACCACCTAATGGGAAAAGAATCTAAAAGGAGCGAATATATGCACACGGGTAACTGATTCACTTTGCTTTACAGCAGAAATGAACGCAACATTGTAAATCAACTCTACTTCAATAAAATTAATTTAAAAATAGAGATGATGAAGACTAAAAAAGGAAAAACTAGAATATTGAATTAAATACAGTATTAGAAACAAGTCCAAATACAGCAATAATCACAATAAGTATGGCTGAAATGGGGCAATGGTGGCCTGTGTTCACCAAACCATTATATTTTCCTGAACATGCGGCTGAACTGCATTTCCCAGCCCCTCGCACCCTGGCAGGGTCATGGTCTAATTCACGCCAATGGAATGTGAGCAGACACGGCATGGGGTTTCTGGACCAGAGCCACACGAGCAGATGCGCCTTCCTGAGGCCCTCTCCTGTCTGCAAAGCTGGAAGCAAAAGGCTTTTCAACAGTGAGATGCAAGAGGAAGCCAGTCTGGGTACATGAGGCACTTTTAAAGAAATGCTATAGGTATAGAGGGCTTCCCTTGGGGCTCAGATAGTAAAGAATCTGCCTGCAATGTGGGAGACCCAGCTTTGATTCCTGGGTCTGGAAGATCCCCTGGAGAAGGGAATAGCAATCCACTCCAGTATTCTTGTCCAGAGAATTCCATGGGCAGAGGAGCCTGGCAGGCTACAGTCCATGGGATTGGAAAGAGCTGGACACGACTGAGCGGCTACACTTTCAATTTCATAGGTGCAGAATGTCTCGCCTGCCTTGAACAGCAAGCACATGGGTTAAAAATAAACCCATATTTTGTCAAACCACTGAAGTTTCTGTGCTTTTCTGTGGCAAAAGTAAGTTTGCTCACTTTGACTAATAATATATGAATTGAATCACCAATTAGAAGACAGAGACTGTCAGACTGGAAAACCCAAAACCTATATGATATTTAGGACAGCTACATCGGAAAGGGTAAAAACTCAAGGATAGAAAGAGATATATCAAACAAATGCTGACAAAAAGAAAGCTGTGTAGTGTATCAGTATCAGACAGGGAAGACTTTAAGACAGAAAGGTTGCCAGTACATATTGGGAAACAGCTCAATTCACTGAGAACACGATAATTCTCAAAAGTATGCATTTAATAGTCTAAACATAAACAGGGCAGAAACTATTCCCCAAATAGAAACACATAGAAAAATCTACAGCCACAGTTAGAGATTTAAATACACCACTCTTAGTTATTAACAGATCAGCCCCCAGATAAGGAAAGATACGAGAGATTAGAACAACAAAATCAATACTCTTGGTCCAATAACATTTACAAAATTCTTCACCCAACAAGTAGAGCGCGTGTGGAGCGCTGACCAAAAGCAAGTACACTGCAAGCCATAACGCAAGTTTCAGTGCATTTCTAAGATGTATCACAGTGCCAAGATTCTTGGATTATAAAGTCATTAAGTTAGAAAATAACAACAACAACAAAACTCTTATGCTCATCAATTTTCATATATTTAGAAATAAAAAGCATTCAACACTCAATTGCTGTAAAATAAAGAAGCAGCATTCTTTATCACAACACTCAATTGCTGTAAAATAAAGAAGCGGCATTCTTTATCACAAGCATTCCTGGGTTTGGCAGTCTATCCTCTCACCGTTTGAAGGTTCTAACTCTTCAAAGGAGAAAGGTAGGACAGGACCACTGTTCCCACAAAAATATCTGTTGGCCATCACTCTGCGCTAGGCATTCGTCTAGATCCTGGGGAATGGAAACAAAAAGAACCAAGGCTAGGGGTCCCCATAAACTGTGCCGCCAAAATCCATCAGTACTCATAATCTGGTTAGTTTGAAGTCAGAAGTCTCTATCTACTCCACTTGGTGCAGAAAAGAACACCAGAGCGGGCATTTGTTTGTGCCAGAAAGCAGTCCATAACCTGTTGCCCA
>NW_011494842.1:5405560-5406629 GCF_000754665.1 Bison bison bison | reverse complement strand
CCTGTTGCCCAAGAATCACCTAGGGAGCACGCTAGACACACAGGTCCCCTGGCCCCAGCTGTGGAAAGGCTACTTTAACTCGGGTCAGGATGGAACCCAAGGATTCGTATTTTTAACACACTCCATGGCTGATTCTTCTGTGTGGTCAGGTTTGGAAACTGATGATTTCTCAGATCCCTTCCAAGTTGAAAATTATTTCTTTCATCATTTTTGACACATTGCCTTCGGATATTTGGTTAGACTTCTGTTTACCAGGACAGAGAAGTAACTTTACGTATGTTTTACATTAGACTAAATTCTGCCAATGCCTCCCATTGTGTGTGTGTGTGTGTGTATGATCAGTCGTGTCTGACTCTTTGCAACCCCGTGGATTGTAGCCTGCCAGGCTCCTCTGTCCATGGAATTTTCCAGACAAGGATACTGGAGTGTGTTGCCATTTCCTTCCCCAGGGGATCTTCCCCACCCAGGGATCCAACCCGGGTCTCTTGCATCTTCTGCACTGGCAGGCGGATTCTTTGCCAATGTGCCACCTGGGCACTCCATGCCTCCCATTGGCTGAGCCCAATTGGAAGCCAAAAATAAGGGTGATTTGGTCCATACAGGTCAACCTTCAGTCTGAGATGGGGCACAGGGGACCTGGACGAACTCATGGAGGCCACCCAGTGCTCTCTGCCCTGCTCAGAACAGCCCGCTGGAGTTCTTTTGTACTCTAAACATCTCTAACAATGATACATTTTCCCTCATATAATGAAATAAAGTAATAATTTTAAACATGATTTAAAGCCTCTAAATATTTTTTGCTACTGTGTATCCAACAAGTGTCAGACTTCATTTTTTGGGGCTCCAAAATCACTGCAGATGGTGATTGCAGCCATGAAATTAAAAGATGTTTACTCCTTGGAAGGAAAGTTATGACCAACCTAGATAGCATATTCAAAAGCAGAGGCATTACTTTGCCAACAAAGGTCCGTCTAGTCAAGGCTATGGTTTTTCCAGTGGTCATGTATGGATGTGAGAGTTGGACTATGAAGAAAGCTGAGTGCTGAAGAATTGATGCTTTTGAACTGTG
>NW_011494842.1:5383550-5405460 GCF_000754665.1 Bison bison bison | reverse complement strand
CCTGGGATTTCTTTGGAAGGAATGATGCTAAAGCTGAAACTCCAGTACTCTGGCCACCTGATGCGAAGAATTGACTCATTGGAAAAGACCCTGATGCTGGGAGGGATTGGGGGCAGGAGAAAAAGGGGACGACAGAGGATGAGATGGCTGGATGGCATCACCAACTCGATGCACGTGGGATTGGGTGAACTCCGGGAGCTGGTGATGGACAGGGAGGCCTGGCGTGCTGCAATTCATGGGGTCGCAAAGAGTCAGACACGACTGAGCGACTGAACTGACCTGAACTGATTCAACGTTTCCCTTTTAAAATTTCTATGTAATTTTTTTTCTTGGCTGTGCTGGAAAAAAAGATTTTGTGGGATCTTAGTTCCCCCGCCAGGGATCGGACCCACGTCCCCTACAGTGGGAGTTTGGAGTCCTAACCACTGGATCGCCAAAGAACCCCCGTATTTATTCTATTTTTCAACTCCAAATTGGTCCACAAAGACTTCCAAGATAAGTAGGAGCCCCTACCCCACGGATCAAAGAGGATTTGCGCTTCGATGGCCTTTTCTCTGCCTTCAAAGGGTCCCCCTTGGAGGATGTAGGAACCCTGGGTCTAAGGCCCTCCCACCCCTCCTGACTTTCCTGTGGACAAGCCTCCCTGGGGCACCTGGGCCCACTGACCTCTTCCATCTTCTCATCCAGGCGCTTTCCTTCGCATCTTCCCCCAGCAACAGCTACCCCAACTGAGAGAATTTCTCTGATTGGCTGAACACAGCAGGGGGCTCCCCACCCCCACCCCAGAATCTGTTTGCTTCCTCTTTACCTCCACCTTCTTCCTTTACCCCCAACACCAAGCGGGACTTACTTGGTTAAAGCACCAGAGGGCAATGGTCCTCAGGGGGAGGCTGGTCCTGGGACTGCACACCTTGATGACCCTCCTGAGCCTCCAGGAAGTTGGGGCCATCAAGGGTGAGTGCTGAGGGCGCTGGGCGAGGAGAGGAGATTACGGGCGTGGGGTTACCCTTGCGATGATACAGAGTGTGAGCGGTTCCTCTCCGCTGGTTTACGGCAACTTCCGTTGCCAAGAGACTCCCCATCCCTCTCACCTCGATCAGGTCTGTCCTGGACCTAAAATACAGGCTCAGCCTGGCCACACTAGCCATGTTCTGGTGCCTCCTGTTCCTCCTTCCTTCCTTTCGTTTTTTAGATTTTTTTTTTTAACTGTGGACCATTTTTAGAGTCTTCATCGAATTTGTTACAACATTGCTTCTGTTTTATGTTTTGGTTTTTTGGACGTGCGGCATTGTAGGATCTTAGCTACCCTCTGGCCAGGGATCGAACTTGTAACCCCTGCACTGAAAGGTGAAGCCTTAACCACTGGACCACCAAGAAAGTCCCCTTCCCCCCTCTCTGAGACCCAAACCTCCATCTTGCTGCCCAGCATCCTGATTTTTTAAAACAACTTTTATGTATTTATCTACTTGTGGCTGCTCTGGGTCTTCACTGCTGTGCATAGGCTTTCTCTAGCTGCAGCAAGCCAGGCTGCTTTCCAGTTGCAGTGTCTTGGCTTCCCTTACTGTGGAGCACAGGCTCAAGGGGGCCAGGGCTCGGTAGCTGCAGTGCACCAGCTTAGCTGCTCCATGGCATGTGGAATTTCCCCAGACCAGGGATCAAACCCATGTCCCCTGCATTGGCAGGTGGATTTTTATCCACTGTACAACCAAGGAACTCCATCTTTTTTTTTAATTTATATTTTAAAATTTTGTGGCCAAGATGCACAGCATGTGTGATCTTAGTTCCCTGCCCAAGGATCAAACCTGCCTCCCCTGCATTGGAAGCATGGAGTCTTAACCACTGGACTGCCAAGGAAGTCCCAGCATCCTGATTTCTGCAGAACTTCCTGGTTTGAAATGTGCCCATTCACCTCCAGCTCTAGTACCATATTTTTTACCAGGTCAATAGAGAGTTGTTTATGTCTTTATCCTGCTCTGTTCACGAGCTCCTTGTCTGCAGGGCCCACAGCTGTTTTGTCTATATTCCTGGGGCCTGTATCGTGCTGCCCACACGGTGATTTCTCATGACTGCTCTGCAATTAATTTCTTAGGATTATCAAGCCATCTTATCCACCGTCACCTAAACCCTAATTTCTAGAAAGCTGAGCCTCATTCATGTCAAGAGACACATTTAATCATAATGCTCTGAGCAGAAGAGATGGGACATGAACTTTGAACTTTGAATTCCTTTTCTATTGCTCTCTGCAATACCTTGGGCTGCCTTTTTCTACCCTTCTTAATTCTTACTCCTACAGCCATCTCCTGTTTTCCTTCACACCCACTTAAACTGCATTTCTGTGCCCACGGATGCTTTTTTTTTTTTTTTTTGCCTTTGTTTTAAAAATTGAAGGATAATTCAGTTCAGTTCAGTTGCTCAGTTGAAGGATAATTGCTTTACAGATTTATGATTTTCTGTTGTACATCAACAAGAATCAGCCATGGGTACACCCATGTCCCCTCCCTCATGAACGTCCCTCCCATCTCCCTCCCCATCCCACCCTTCTAGATTGTCACAGGGCCCCTGTTTGAGTTCCCTGAGTCATACAGCAAATTCCCACTGGCCGTGTATTTCCCATATGCTATTGTAAGTTTCCATGTTACTCTCTCCATGCATCTCACCCTCTCCCTCCTCCCCTCCCCCCTTGTCCATAGGTCTGCTCTCTATGTCTGTTTCTCCATTGCTGCCCTGAAAATAAAGTTACAAGTACCGTCTTTTTAGATTCCATATATATGTGTCATATACAATATTTATATTTCTCTTTCTGACTTACTTCACTCCGTATAAGAGGCTCTAGGTTCGTCCACCTCTTTAGAACTGACTCAAATCTGTCCCTTTTTATGGCTGAGTAATATTCCATTGTGTATATGTACCACAACTTCTTTATCCATTCATCTGTCAATGGGCATCTAGGTCGTATCCACGTTCTAGCTATTGTAAATAGTGCTGCAATGAACAATGGGATACATGTGTCTTTTTCAGTTTCGGTTTCCTCAGGGTATATGCCTAGGAGTGGGATTGCTGGGTCATATGGTGGTTTTATTCCTAGCTTTTTAAGGAGTCTCCATACTGTCTTCCATACTGGCTGTATCAGTTTACATTCCCACCAACAGTGCAAGAGCGTTCCCTTTTCTCCACACCCTCTCCAGCATTTATTGTTTGTAGACTTTTTGATGGATGGGCATTCTGACTGGTGTGAGGTGGTATCTCATTGTAGTTTTGATTTGCATTTCTCCAATAATGAGTGATGTTGAGCATCTTTTCATGTGTTTGTTAGCCATCTGTATGTCTTTGGGGAAATGTCTGTTTAGGTCTTTTTTCCCACTTTTTGATTGGGTTGTTTGTTTTTCTGGTATTGAGTTGTATGAGCTGCTTGTGTATTTTGGAAATTAATTCTTTGTCAGTTGTTTCCCTTGCTATTATTTTCTCCCATCTGAGGGTTGTCTTTTCGCCTTGTTTGTAAAGCTTTTATGTTTAATTAGGTCCCACTTGTTTATTTTTATTTCCATTACTCTAGGAGGTAGGTCATAGAAGATCTTGCTTTGATTTATGTAATCAAGTGTTGTGCCTATGTTTTCCTCTAAGAGTTTTACAGCTTCTGGTCTTACATTTAGGCTTTTAATCTATTTTGAGTTTCTCTTTGTGTATGGCATTAGGAAGTGTTCTAATTTCATTCTTTTGCATATAGCTGTCCAGTTTTCCCAGCACCACTTATTGAAGAGGCTATCTTTGCCCCATTGTATATTCTTGCCTCCTTTGTCAAAAATAAGGTACCCATAGGTCCGTGGGTTTATTTCTGGGCTTTCTGTCTTGTTCCATTGGTCGATATTTCTGTTTTTGTGCCAGTACCACACTGTCTTGATGACTGTAGCTTTGTAGTATAGTCTGAAGTCAGAAAGATTGATTCCACCAACTCCATTCTTCTTTCTCAAGAGTACTTTGGCTATTTGGGGTCTTTTGTGTCTGTATACAAACTTTTATATTTCTTTTTGTTCTGGTTCTGTGAAAAATGCCATTGGTAATTTGATAGGCATTGGATTTAATCCGTAGATTGCAATTGGTAGTATAGTCATTTTCACAGTATTGATTCTTCCTACCCAGGAACATGGAGTATCTCTCCATCTGTTTATGGCATCTTTGATTTCTTGCATCAGTGTCTTATAATGTTCCATATACAGTTCTTTTGTCTCCTTAGGTAGGTTTATTCCTAGATATTTTGTTCTTTTTGTTGCAGTGGCGAATGGGATTGATTCCTTAATTTCTCTTTCTGATTTTTTCACTGTTAGTATATAGAAATGCAAGTGATTTCTGTGTATTGACCTTGTATCCCATGACTTTACTGAATTCACTGATTAGCTCTAATAGTTTCTTTTGGGTTTTCTATGTATAGTATCATGTCATCTGCAAACAGTGAGAGTTTTACTTCTTTTCCTATCTGGATTCCTTTTATGTATTTTTCTTCTCCGATTGCTGTAGCTAGGACTTCCAAAACTATGTTGAATAATAGTGGTGCGAGTGGACACCCTCACATTGTTCCTGATCTTAGAGGGAATGCTTTTAGTTTTTCACCATTGAGAATAATGTTTGCTGTGGGCTTATCATATACGGCCTTTACTATGTTGAGGTAGGTTCCTTCCTTGCCCATTTTTTGAAGCTTTTTTTTTTTTCTTATCATAAATGGGTCCTGAATTTTGTCAAAGGCTTTTTCTGCATCTATTGAGATGATCATATGGTTTTTATCTTTCAGTTTGTTAATATGGTGCATCACGCTGATTGATTTGCGTATATTGAAGAATCCTTGCATGCCATGGGTGCTCTTAACCTCAGTTAGTTTCTCCTCGTCCCACCCCTACTCTTCTCGTCTCACGCACAGGACCCCACTGGACCGGTGATCAGAGTCAAGATTTAACTCTAGGGTCACAAGCCTGAGCTTAGGTGGTCTCTCTTCTTCCAGCGCAGTGTGCTGGGCCAAACCCTTGCCTCTGTGCTGGCCAGCCCCTCCATCTTCTCCCTTCCAACCCTCAGCAACTCCTCTGCTCTCTAGGGACCAACTCAGTGTTAGAACAGGGCTCTTCCCCCACGCAGAACCCAGGATGCGGCATAGCTCAGAGACTCAACCCATCACACCTGATGGATGAGAGCTGATACCTTTTCTTTTCTCCCCCTGACCCTGAACTCACCCAACACAGCTGACCACATGGGCTCCTATGGACCAGCCTTCTACCAGTCCTATGATGGTGCAGGTCAGTTCACGTATGATTTTGATGGAGAACAGCTGTTCTCTGTGGATCTGAAGAAGAGGGAGGCTGTGTGGCGTCTGCCTGAATTTGGCAACTTCGCCTACTTTGACCCGCAGAGCGGGCTGGTCAGTATTGCAATGATCAAAGCGCATCTGGAGGACTTGGTGAAGCGCTCCAACGGCACCAGAGCCCCCAACGGTACCAGGCCCTTCCCCTGCCCACCCCCAGGCCCCCAGCAAGCAGAGGAGGTCCAGAGAAGCCTCTGCCCCACCCCTCAGGCCTCTGTTGGCTCCCTGGCCCCACTCTCAAAATCTGAGACTTGTACTCAACCCTTTTCTTTCCCAGGAGGTTCTAGATCTCCTCAGATTCCTTCAGCAGCCTCTTCCTGTAGGAATGACCCCTCCTGCCTGGCAGATATGGCACCCCCTGGGCACCCCCTGGCCCTTCAGTCTCTTGTCCCTCTGTTCCCCGCTTCTGCCCTGGTGTCACCAGCCCAGAGCATCCACTGCTCTCAGAAGGCTGATACCAGGAAGCACCCCTCAGTCCACCCCTGACGAGGCCCCAGCTGGAGGCTGCTCCTGTGGGATTCAAGGCCTGCTTCTTCCTAGTGTCCCCCAGAGTGGCCGTGCTGCCCAAGTCTCGCGTGCAGCTGGGCGAGCCCAATGTCCTCATCTGCATCGTGGACAAAATCTTCCCCCCGGTCATCAACATCACCTGGCTGCGCAACGGCCATCCCGTCACCCAGGGCGTGACCCAGAGCAGCTTCTACGCGCAGCCTGACCACTCATTCCGGAAGTTCCACTACCTGACCTTTGTGCCCTTGGCGGACGACTTCTACGACTGCAAGGTGGAGCACTGGGGCCTGGACCAGCCGCTCTTTCAGCACTGGGGTACGGAGCCCCCTCCCCGCTACCCACCTCAGACCCCCGCTACCACCTCAGGGTGCATCCTTCACCCTGAACCCCTTTGCAGGACCCTCTGACCCTCCCTTTCTCTCCCAGAGCCCCAGGTGCCCACCGCGCTGCCTGACACCACAGGGACTCTGGTCTGTGCCCTCGGCCTGATCCTTGGCTTAGGGGGCTTCCTCGGGGGCATCACCCTCATCATCACGGGCACCTGCCTGTCCAGCACCCCCAGGTGCTCCGGGGGTCTGGGGGAGGAAGGTGGGGACCTGCACAGGATGGGGGTGGAGGACGAGAGATTCCGGGAGGGGAGCAGGGACAAGCAGAGGGGAGGCGAGGGTGTCAGGTTGGAGGGAGGTGGACAGAGAAAGGACCCAGAATTGTGAGCTTGAACCTTGACCATGTGGGTTTTGCTACTTTAGGTGATGGCCCTTCTGAGAGAAGCAAGTGTGAGACACCATTCAGCTTCCTGGCAAGTTTCTGACGGCCCTTGCCTGCTCAGTGCGACTCCACCAAGTTCATCATGCTGACTTTGAATGGGATCAACCCTTGTCCTATAGGTCTCCTCCTTTTTGGCCCCCATACGCATGGCAGGGACTTGTGGGGAACCAATGCGTTCCTTTTCCTAGCCCCAACACACACACATGCGCGCGCGCACACACACACACACACACACACACACACAGTTTATTGGTCTACCCAAAGCCCTGGCCAGCAGCAGTAAAATTTTAAACAATGTTTGCACAGTGTCCATCTTCCCAGGCCTTAGCCAATTCTCTAAGGGTGTAAGGGACACTAGGGGAACTCCCAGGTGGCTCAGTGGGTAAAGACTCTGCCTGCTCTGCAGGAGATACGGGTTTGGTCCCTGGATCGGGAAGATCCCCTGGAGAAGGGCATGGCAACCCACTTCAGTATTCTTGCCTGGAGAACCCCATGGACAGAGGAGCCTGGTGGGCTACAGTCTGTGGGGTCCCAAACAGTTGGATATGACTGAAGGGACTAAGCATGCATGCAAAGGACTCTAGGGTCTGAAAGAGGGGATTTCTGGTGATGGCCATTGAGCGTGACGTGCTACTGGGGACTGGCATTCATTCATGGGCCAATGTAGCTATGTCTTGCTTCATTTGACTCATCAGCGTGGGCCCCCTTGTGTGTCACTTGTGAACGGACCATTTCACATAGACGTCATGAAATTTATATCCTGAATTCAGATTTGCCCCCAAAGGGATGCAGAGTATTCTGTTCATTGCAACTCCCCCAACCGATGACAGTTCTGAAGGAAACCAGGCAAGGGAACATTCATGGAAACTTCACTCTTACTCAGATTTACCATCATGAAGAGGCCAATGGTATCCAGCTGTGACCTAGATGCCATCTCCTTTTCCTGCATTTGCTAGCATTCCATGCATGACAAAGAGAGGCCAAGGCTTGGGTAGGATGGGCACATCCTCCGTCTGAGGTCCATCACGTCAGGTAGGAGGGTAGAGAGTAGTGATCTACTACTTCTCAAGGTATCTGTGAGAAGGGAGGTCTAGAAGATATCTCTCTGAATCCTCTTTAAATCTGTGGCCTAGGGCTTCCCAGGTGGTGCTAGTGATAAAGAACGTGCCTGCCTAACGCAGGAGACATAAGAAACGCAGTTTCAGTTGCTGGCTCCGGAAGATCCCCTGGAGGAGGTCATGGCGACCCACTTCAGTGTTCTTGCCTGGAGAATCCCATGGACAGAGGGGCTTGGCAGGCTACGGTCCATAGGGTCACAAAGAGTCGAACATGACTGAAGTGACACCACGCACGCCGAAGGTTTTAGTTTACTGTGAACAAAATCTAAAGTACACCCAAAGCAATAACCAGCTCTACAAAGTAGTTTATGAAGTGAAGTGAAAGTTGCTCCATTGTATCCATCTCTTTGCCACCCCAGGGACTATACAATCCATGGAATTCTCCAGGCCAGAATACTGGAGTGGGTAGCCTTTCCCTTCTTCAGGGGGTCTTCCCAACCCAGGGATCGAACCAGGGTCTCCTGCATTGCAGGCAGATTCTTTACCAACTGAGCTATTATATCAGGTACCAAATGAGTGGTACAGACTGGTGGTTTTCAAACTGAATACACAGAAGAATCACTTGGGAGCCTTTTGATGAGTACAGGCTACTCCCAGATCTACTGAATGAGTATCTCTGGGGTGGAGAGAGTGGTGACAGGGACTCTGTAATTTTTAACACGCTCCAGATGGTGCTGATGAAGTCGTTCTGGCCCCAGGCTGGGGTCTGGGGATGGAGACTGGCTGGGGCCATCGGAGGGCGTCAGAAGAGTGGATCCCTGAGGTCTGAGTGATTTGGGAAGACTTTCTGGAAAATCTGGGCCGTTTAGGGCATAGAAGTTGAGCAAGGGACTTCCCTAGTGGTCTCGTGGTTAAGACTCTGCCCTTCCAACACAGGGGATGTGGGTTTGATCCCTGGTTGGGGAACTAAGCTCTCACATGCCAGGTGACACAGCCCCTGCCCCCAGTAAAGAAGAAGCTGAGCGTAATACAGGTATGTAGGGGCAAGAAAGGGTTTGGAATTGTGAGCGTTTTGTCCTGGAAAAGAAAGAAACCAAGAGATTATGGGCACTCCGTGGGCTTCCCGGGAGAGAGTGAGGTGGGGAGTCACAGACCAGAAGAGGACTTGGGTGGGAGTGAGGGAGGGCTGTCCTAGGCGTGATTTTTGTTTGCCAGTCAGTCACGGAAACGCTATTAGAATAATCACAGACACAAGAGAGGGTGTTTACAATAAAGATGCTGGAGTGGTACCCAGAACCCAAGTGTGGGTTTGAGTCAGGCGCACAGGGAGCAGAACTCAGAGCTGAAGCGCCAGCAGAGCCCAGCGCCCAGCGCTCTCTGGGCCGCAGACGCCCTGCTCTCTAGGTCCCTGAGCGCGTCAGCCGTGTTCTCTCTGTGTGGACTGACTGTCCTGTTCAGCCGACCTGCCGATCTCGTGGGTCTTGTGTGTGTGTGTCACCTCAGCTCTAGCCACCCACGGAGACCGTGTCTCTCAGCCACAATTTAAAGTTTTTGAAAAAACAAACGATTGCCCAAACTTAGGGAAAGTGTCCACCCCGGCCCACGGGGATCACATCCCACGGTACAAACGTGATGGCCGGCGCCCACCTCTGAGGTGAGGAGTCGGGTTGTCCTCAGAGAAAGAAGAGGGTCTTGGAAGACACCATGAGAGATGTCTGGCTCCATCGCGCCCTCATCTCTGTTGATCTTTTACTTAAAAGTTAACTTGATGCATCCTTGGAAAAGTGTTTCCCTGATCTCTGTCCTAATGTTTAATAAAGTTGTTAAAATTGTCCTCTTTTGAACAGACCGGTGGCCGCCAAGGGGGCAGGTGGTTGGGGGAGGATGAAATGGGAGACTCGGGTCAGCAGATGTAAGCTTTTATATATGGCACAAGGAGCGATACTCAATTTTTGTTGTTGCTCAGTCGCTTAGTCGTGTCCGACTCTTTGCGACCCCATGGACTGCAGCACACCAGGCTTTCCCATCCATCACCATCTCCCAGAGTTTGCTCAAACTCTTGTCCATTGAGTCGGTGATGCCATCCAACCAGCTCATCCTCTGTCGTCCCCTTTTCCTCCTGCTCTCAATCTTCCCCAGCACCAGGGTCTTTTCAAATGAGTCAGCTCTTCGCATCATGTGGCCAAAGTATTGGAGCTTCAGCTTCAGCATCAGTCCTTCCAATGAATGTTCAGAGTTGATTGCCTTTAGGATGGACTGGTTTGATCTCCTTGCTGTTCTAGGGATTCTCAAGAGTCCCTATCCTGTGACAAACTATAGTGGAAAAGAATATGTAAAAATGTGTGTGTGTGTGTGTGTGTGTGTAGCTGAAGCACTTAGCTGTGCAGCAGTAGTTAAAGATACATAGTAAATCAACTGTACTTAAATTTTTTGTGCCTCATTTTTTGACCAGAAGTGTGCTTTTCTTCACTATGCCTATATTACCCAGAAGTCACCAGAAGCAATTTGGAAGGAATATGGAGCAATTCCAAATCTTTTAGGTTTATGTATTTGGCCTCACGCTCATGTTATTTTCTTCTAGTCTCAAAGTCTTTCTCTTCGGGTCCCTTAAAAAAAAATATTGTTATGCATTTTTGATCTGACTTCTTTCAGTCTCTTTTAGAGTAGATAGTCAACTTCTTTTCTGTATTTTCAAATTCTACCCCCTTTCCAGGGTTCCCCTCCATAGATAATAAAAATACCATCGCTTTCATATATTGAGAACAGGAAGCCTCCTCTCTGTCCTGTAACCCCCAGCCCACCCTGCAAGCTCCTCCCAGCCACTCTCTCTGAAGGAGACTTCTACATCAGCTGCCTCCACATCTCCTTTTCTGATGGATTTTCTTTCTTAAAATTTTAATTTTTAACAAAGTAAGTTTATCCACATAGTTTAGAGAGTCCAATAGTTCTGCCAGATTTGCTTAAAAAAGTTTTAGGCACTACCTCCCTTCCGATCCTGTCCTTCCCCCCAGAGTTGATTAGTGAAAGTGAGAGTCACTCAGTTGTGTCCAACTCTTTTCGACCCCATGGACTACACAGTCCAAGGAATTCTCCAGGCCAGAATACTGGAGTGGGTAGCCGTTCCCTTCTCCAGGGGATCTTCCCAACCCAGGGATCAAACCCAGGTCTCCTGCATTGCAGGTGGATTCTTTACCAGCTGAGCCACAAGGGAAGCCCAAGAATACTGGAGTGGGTAGCCTATCCCTTCTCCAGCGGATCTTCCCAACCCAGGAATCAAACCGGGGTCTCCTGCATTGCAGGCGGATTCTCTACCAACTGAGCTATGAGGGAAGCCCAGAGTTGAAAACTTTCAACTTAAAAATTTTTTTTCTTTACTTATTTATTTATTTGGCTGCATCGGATCTCAGATGTGGTGTGCAGGCTCAGTAGCGGTGGCCTGTGGGCTCAGTGACTGCCTTGTGGAATGTGAGATATTAGTTCCCCAACCAGGGATCCAACTTGTGTTCCCCACACTGAAAGGAGATTCTCAACCACTGGACCACCTGGGAAGTCCTTTCCAATGTTTTTAACTAATTCTGTTGGTGCTGACCTTCTGTCTGTAAATAGCACGTTTGTTTAGCTCCATCTTGATTTTTCAGCTTTAGGCCTTTTCTCTCTACTCCTCACTATGGAAGAAGAAGACTTAATTTTTTTTTTTCATCTTCACACCACACACATGCACCTCTTCCTTTAATATAGTTATATTGTAACTTTTCACCAGGTTGGTGTTCAGTGTTTATGTTATTAATTTGTAAAGGCTGTTCACAGCCAAACGTCCTTTCTTATACAGCTTTTTGTTTTCCCTAGGATAAATAATTGCCTTACTTTCTCTTTGCTTGGTTCTCTTGGTACCTAGCATTAGTGAACCGCAAGTTTCACTAATACAACCAGCTGTTTCAGGTTTTCCGTCCATTTTATTGTCAGATAAAACTTCCAGAACCGCCCCTGATCCACGCTTTCGCCGATGAGGGCCCCCGGTTCAATCCTTGTCCACAGAGCTAAGATCCTGCAAGGCGTGGCAAAGAAAAACAAAAATCCACCCCCCAAAAAACACCTCCAAGAATCTTCTGTTGGCTTCAGTCTTAACTAATGTCTTCAGTGAGACAGCTGTCATCCGGGGAACACCCTTTACCATCCTTGTCGGGATTTACCATCCTTGTCTTTTGGGTTGGACCTTGACTTCCCTGGTGGCTCAGACTGTAAAGAATCTGCCTGCAATGCAGGAGACCCAGGTTTGAAGATCCCTGGAGAAAGAAATGGCTACACTCCAGTATTCTTGCCTGGAGAAATCCATGGACAGAGGAGCCTGGCAGTCTATAGTCTATGAGGTCGCAGAGTCTGACACGACTGAGCGACGAACACTTGCATTTTCTGTTTCTTACATCCAGCTAGCAGATTGACCGTGTTTAGAAATGACTGCAGAGATGTCACTTCTGCCAACCATTCATGCAGATCCCCTCGTTCAGACTTTCTTTCTCACTTAGACTCTCAATTCCTTCCTGGCTAAGGTTCTCCAACCTCACCTCTTTTTTTTCATGACGCTACAGCCACACTCTCTTGCCTTAGAATCCTCCTGCCTGTGACCTTAACATCAATGCTTCCAACTTGCCATCCATTCATAAGTCCTGGGGTAAAAATTCAGAGTCTTCCCTGATGAGCTTTGCTGAATAAACCACCCGTTTACCCCTTCTCGATCACGTGACTTGTTTCTCTCCGTGGACAGACATTTCTCCTAGCATGCAGCCTCTCCTCTCAGGCTTCCTTTCCTCTTCTGAGTGGCCAGGCCTGCAGAGGAGCTGCCACTTCCTCCCCCCTCTCCTCCCCTCCCCTCGTCTCTGGCCATTGCCACTAATTCTGTGATTTGACTGTGTCTTGTGGTTTGATTCCAACTCCAGTGGAGGCTCCGAATTTGAGTCAACTTCCTCTTCACAAGAGAAGACCCCCTGGCATTTCTGCCCCCTGGCAACTTTCTGCTGCCTCGCCCCTGGATCCTCAGTGCCACTCCCGAGACCTGGTTTGACTCCCTGTTGTCCTTCATTCCTTCCCTCAGGCTGGCAGTGTATGCTCTGGCTCCAGGTACGAGTTCTTACCCTATTGCCCAGAACGCAGCAGTTACTCACCACATGTTCATCAAATAACTGACCAAAGAGTAAGATGTAGCCCACTCAGCTCTCAGATTCCTTGATGACATGCCCAAAGAAAACATTTAAAAACTTTCTGCTGTTACCAATACTATTGCTTTTCTGAATACTATTAGTTTTATGTATTGTTAGTCGCTGTCATGTCCAACTTTGCAACCCCATGGACTGAAGCCTGCCAGACTCCTCTGTCCGCAGGGATTCTCCAGACGAGAGTGCTGGAGTGGGTACTTGTTTTCTTTTCCAGAGGATCTTCCCAACCCAGGGATCAAACCCATGTCTCCCACATTGCAGGCAGACTCTCGACCGTCTGAGCCACCAGGGGAGATTTTCACGTATTGAGCACTTGCAGTTTGCCAAGCAGTAGTCTAAACACTTATATCTGTCAGAGCTATGAGTCTGCACACCTACCATGGTGTTGTCCTAAATTGTTCC
The DNA here is from genome assembly GCF_000754665.1 of Bison bison bison. NCBI lineage: Eukaryota > Metazoa > Chordata > Mammalia > Artiodactyla > Bovidae > Bison > Bison bison. The sequence continues at coordinate 5,392,171 of NW_011494842.1, read as the reverse complement.
ATGAAACTCAAATGTTCTGAAGGATGTTAATAACGTAAATCAATGTAAGTAATCTTTTTCTTCTAAAGCATATTTTAATATGGGTAAGGAAATGCCAAACATAGATACGTAGCTGTTAGTTTATAGTACTCTGCCTTTCAAAAAGGACATGTCATGTTTGCTAATAACAAAACACTGGAAACACGTCCAGTGAGAATGTCCCGGATGAAAGAGTTATGGTATATCCGTGCAGTGGAGAAACACAAAGCTGTTAAAAAGAATGGGGAAGGTCTCTTTGAGCCGATATGGAGGGATCCCTAGTATGTAGTGGAAAAATTGCAAGATATCAATACAAAAGAAGGCATACAGTATGTGCTACCCTTGGGGTAAGAAAGAGGGGAGATGTTTGCAAAAAACCACACTGAAAGGATAAACCAGAAATTGTTAAAAATGGGGAGGGGAAGGAAGAAAAGAGGGAATGCATTTGAGGCAACAGGGATAAAACTGGATACTGACTTTGGAAATATATAAGTACTTTATAATTTTTATAAACATGAAACAAAAACCCCTAAAATTTAAGACATAAACAACTGAACCAGAGAGACAAGAATTATTTTAACTCCTATTAGAAAACAATACTGTATATTCCCTGTGGACTATATTCCAAGGACAAAAAGAACTACTAAAAACATTGAAGGTCATTCAGTAGTTTTATCGTTAGTAATAATATTGTATTATTATTTTGAAACTTTGTTTATATATATTATAGGATAAAGCAATGCAGGAATGACTGATGTAATGTATTTGGGAAGGATGATTTTTAATGTATAAAAGGAAAGAAAAAAGTAGCTAAATTAAAACACTAATATTAAATTTGAACTGGAAATGGCCAATTTAAACTAATGATTTACAAGTATATATATTTTCTAGCTCTAGCAAGTGATAGAACCTAGAGGCAATGGTCCTTCAGGAGTGGTGGTTGTTTCTAGAATGCAGATTGTGATTTCTTAATATCATCACCCAATAAAAGGAACTGGAGCGTCTTAGAGAAGTGACTTATTTCAGGCCTGGATTAGGGAATATGCAAAGCAAGCTTGTTTCAGAAAGCAAGAAAGTACTCAAAGACTACTGGAATCACATCCAAAGAAAAGAGTAGGGACTTGTCTGGTGTTCCAGTGGTAAAGAACCTGCCTTCCAACAGAGGGGATGTAGGTTCTGTCCCTGGTTGGGGAACTAAGATCCCACATGCCACAGGGCAACTCAGCTGCACGCCACATGAAATCCCAGTGCAACCAATATAAAAATAAATATGTTAAAAAAATAAAAGTATATTTATAAAAAATGAAAGAAAAGAGCAGCCAGCTTGAAGGAGCTCCAACTGGCCAAATTTGGGGCAATTCGACAATTTAAAAATTTTTTTCTGTAACCAACGTAAGCACACTGAATGGATAAAAATGCACAAGTCCTTAGTAATAATCAAAATAAAGATAAAGTAAGCAACAACAACAGAACTTTTCTATGACCACTGGGGGTGATATTCTACTCCTAACAAAGATAAGTGATACTTAAAGGAAACTAGCTGATTTCCTGATTTTTTCAGAAAGAACTATATAGTTCACTGGATGAGAAAATGTCTTCCTTTCAGATGACGGCCAGCTAGGAAATAATAGAATGATTAAATAAGCATTTTGTAACCCTAATGGGAGAATTGACTCAGGGAAGGTGTCTAAATGTTAGGAAACAGAGGCCTGTAAAGGGAGAGTCCCGTCTCGCCAAAGTGTAGAGCCTGCGGCTTGTTTGCTGAGGATGGAAATGTATCTTCATAGTGGAGAGATCTGGCAGCCACTGCCTCGGCTCGCCAGTCTAGCATGACTTCACCAATAATGAGACAACAGCACAGTCATCACAGGCGTCTTGATGAGAGGAAAAGTACACAGCATCGCCTATGGAGAATTACTGTGAAAAATCTTTAATCGAAATCTAATAAAGCCTTTTGCTCAAAGTTCTAGTTTATAGAAAATACACTGGCTACAGGAATAAGTCAAATGAAGCCAGGAAGAAAACCACCATACGAACACAGAATATGAGATATTCTATAAGGCAATTGGCCTGACCTCTTGAAAAATCATATAAAAAAGGAGGAGGGGGGATTAAGAGACACTGCATAGCATTACAATCAAATTTAGAGGGTGATTTTTGGCAACACTTTTGGGGGAAAACAGATATAAAGATACTTTTGAGATAAATGAAAAAATAGACTGGATAATCAATGATATTAGGAAATTATTTTCAACTTTGTTCAGCATGATTACTTTACTGTGGTTATGTAGCAAGACAGCTTTAAGTATTTAAAGATAAAATGCCATAATGTCTTTATTTTGAAGTGGATGTAGATACACACACACACAGTTGCAATAAATATGGGAAAATCTTAATAGTTGTTAAACCAATGCACAGGTAGTCAAGTATTCTTTGCGCTTTTTCTGGATTTTCTGATTTGGGATTTGCATCATAAAGTGTGTGTGTTTGTGAGTGTGTATATGTTTGCATGCTGTTCTTGAAAATATCAGGAAATTAAAGGAGAGATCGTTGGATTCCTCAATGCATGAGTTACTATATTGCCACTTATTGAATAATTACTCCTCTCGCAAAGAGTTGGACATGACTTAGTGACTGAACAATAATAATTGATATTTTGTAATATACATATAAATAATTTTAATCTATTGTTTTTTCTTTAAAATTGAAATAAAGAAAGAAGATGTAATGCCTTGTTGGGGTTCCATTACCTGGCTATTAAATACATACATCAAGTTTGACCATTTCTTTCTTTTTTTTTTTTAATTTTTATTTTATTTTTAAACTTTACAATATTGTATTAGTTTTGCCAAATATCGAAATGAATCCACCACAGGTATACCTGTGTTCCCCATCCTGAACCCTCCTCCCTCCTCCCTCCCCATACCCTCCCTCTGGGTCGTCCCAGTGCACCAGCCCCAAGCATCCAGTATCGTGTATCGAACCTGGACTGGCAACCCGTTTCATACATGATATTATACATGTTTCAATGCTATTCTCCCAAATCTCCCCATCCTCTCCCTCTCCCACAGAGTCCATAACACTGATCTATACATCAGTGTCTCTTCCAGCAACTTTTTCACCTTCAGGTTCAAAGCACACTCTCCGTTTTGTCATGGGAGCTCTACAATTGCTTCCTTGTTTTCTCCTTTGGAAAAATGCTCTGTGGTCAAAAGTTACTATCACACTGCATCTCAGGAACACCAAGAATACGTTCAACTGTGAAAATACCAAGATGGTTTGAAATTTTGTAGTTATATCCACGTTTGAGATTTTTATTTTCAACCCCAACCAGAAAAGAGAGAAGATTAATAAAGATAGGAAGAAAAATTATGCAAAATTTTCAAAATCGTACAAAGTTCATGTAATTTTTATTCTCGGCCTATACTTATTTTTGTTTTTTAAATTTTGGAGGGGTTTGGGGGGGCTTGTTTTTGCTTTTTCTGGTCTATATTTTTGTCATCCCTTTACTTCTTACACGGTCAAAAGGAGGTGAGCTATACCCCTCCCCACCTTCCTCTCATGGACCCTGTTCATTTGGACACAGCGTCACCCCCTCACATCTATCGCCTGTTCCCTGGGAGCCCTTTTCCTTCACGAAGCTCCCAGTCTCTCAGTCAAGCCTGAAGGAATGGTTAGGAGGGGTGGTGGGTATAAACAGTCATTACTCAGACATTAGTCAGTGACATCACTGGGTGAATAGCACTCAGAGTGAGTGATTCTCACTCAGCCCTGCTCCTCTTCACACAGCAAAAGTCAGCACTGGGGATTCCCTCAGCTGTGCGGTTGGAACCAAGTTGTTTGACTTCTCTCATGTCTTCACACTTCCTAGTACTTCTTCTGCTAAGCTCAGTATAATTGGGCTTGGTGAAAAAAAATTAATTTTCTACTGCATGGTGGAATCTTGGGCAGGAGCTACGTTTAAAAAAATGTTGATACATCAGTAGATGTATCAGATAGACAGATAGACAGATAGCCAGACAGACAGACGTGTGTGTGTGTGTCCAGCTTTGTTCTTCCATTCTGGTTGGTGGAGTTAACAATATCTGAATTTTTTTTTCAAAGTTTCACTTCTGAATTCCTTTTTTTGCTTATATCTATAATATAACCAGAAACAATGGGCATAGAAAAAAAGATATAAACTTTGAAATCAGCATTTCCCTGTCTCACCAATTCCATGATCTTACACACATCAAGTCAGTATTTCCTCTAAAACATATGTAATAGGGATGTTCTGTGGACTAAAGAGATCACTACAATAAGGTTGACAGCAATGTCTCAGATAAGCGTCAATTCCTTTTCCCTGGTTTTCTCCTTCTCTTTCAGCTTGCCCGATTTGGCAGAAACAAGGCCCTTTCTGCTTGGTTTTCCACCTTGCTCTGAAATAAGGCCGAACCGCTATTCCCACTCACAGTGCTGCTCTCTGAACCTGCTTCTCGACCCCACGATGCTGCCTCGGTTGCTCAGCATTCTTTGTTTCATTCGATTTTTCTTCCTGGCCGAATCGTGGCTTAAATCACGGTGGGGCTTGGCAGGGTCTATTTGTGAGACCAAAGGCAGTGATGGAAGAGCCTAATCCTGGGACCAGCCTGAGGGGTCTGGGGGTCGGGTCACTGTGGTTGGGGTCAGATCCAGAATGGGATGTAGAATTTTAAGTGGAGATATAAGCAAAGGTTCACAGCCAGTATCAGCACCAAGTCACTGACCAGACCTCAGGGAACTAGGGGCCAAGTTAGGGGGATTCCTTATGGAAGACAGAAGGTGCAGCAAGGAATCCAGTATAGGAACTGAGAGACATGTGTGCATGTGTGTGTGTGTGTGTGTGTGTGAGTGAGTGTGTGTGAGTGTGAGTGTGTGTGAGTGTGTGTGTGTGTGAGTGTATGTGAGTGTGCGTGAGTGTGAGTGTGTGTGTGTGTGTGTGAGTGTATGTGAATGTGTGTGAGTGTGAGTGTGTGTGAGTGTATGTGAGTGTGCGTGTGTGTGTGAGTGTATGTGAGTGTGCGTGAGTGTGTGTGTGAGTGTGTGTGTGAGTGTATGTGAGTGTGCGTGAGTGTGTGTGAGTGTGAGTGTGAGTGTGTGTGAGTGTGTGAGTGTGTTGGGGTGGGGCGTGTTTGATGGCACTTGTTTTCTCTCAAATCAAGAATGTAGAACGACAGGTCGTGGTGGCCACGAACCCAGAACAGCCACCCCCACTTCCCATCACAGAGCAGGAAGTTTCACTCCGATGGAGATACAGGGCTTTCTAACCACTTAGAACTATCATCCTGTTAGTAACTTTTCAGCTTTCATTTCCCTGGGGTTACTTAGAAACATACAAGCAGGCTTGAAAAACCATTGTTTTGTTTGTTTGGTTGGTTTTAAGAAAGAGAAGAAAAGGATGAGAGAAAATACGAAACTGTCTCCTTTTTTTCTGTAGCAACTACAGATGAAAAGCAAAGTCTAGTCAGGAAGACAGGAAATCATCATTTTGGGAGAAACTCAGTGTCTCTACATCCTGCCTTTCTGGGGAAGCCCATTGCAGAGGCAGAAGAGAAGAAAGTATTAGTGGCTAGCCAGTGTTATGTTCTCAGAGTCTCAGAAATTATAAAAGCAATGATTCTGTGAGTACGGCTGATAGCATTTTAGTAATACTGGTTTTTCAAACGAACACCTGGCAGAAAAATCTTATTACTGGAGATATAAATCCCTTTTCTCCTCTAACTTCTAATCAAATGTTAGCTTACTGGACAAGAATAGCAGTGTCCTCATCTGGCAGACACATATGAGAAATATTTTATTGCATATCAACATTTACTTGCTATACAAAGACACACAAATAATGGAAGTTTGGCAAGGACGGTGGGTTCCTCTTGCTTTGACAAGAAGCTAGTCTTATCTGGACCATCTGAGGTTGAGGTGAGGCCCCCCTGGGGGTGACAGGCCCGGTACCCCGCCAGGGGAGGCTACTGTTGTGGAGGGGAGGGGGCAGGCACCAGGGAAGGAGGTGGTTGAAGGACCCCGGAGACAGCATGTTCAGCAGAAAGGCATGGTCTATGGATCCAGTGGTTTAGGCCACGTCAATAGGCCTCTCTGAACCTGTTTTCTCTTCTATGAAGTGGGTATAATAGACTCTAACGATCAGGAGTCAAATTCGAGGCGCATCATGAGATGAAGTCTGTAAGGGATGAGCGCAGAACCTGGACAGTGGTACAGCTTGGTGTCTACCAGTTCTGTCTCCTTCACTTCCGAGTGATGATCACGTCTCCCACTCATGACGTGATCACCCATCCCAATTTTCCCGGAGGACTTTCTCAGTTTTACTGCTAAAAATCCCATGTCCAGCAAAACTCCTCAACCCTGGGCAAACCCGGGAGGGTTGTCTACCCTACCTTTACCCCACCTTAATGATGAGCCCGTCCCGACGTCAGCTCCCCACCTGCCAGCCCTAGGCAGGGCCGGTGAGACTGTTTGGGGATCTATGTGGGGGCACGGGGATGGATGGGGATACCAAGGTGGTCTCATCACTGTTATTATTTGTTTAACATTTATATGTTTGACTGCGCCGGGTCTTAATTGCAGCATGCGGGATCTTTAGTTGCCAAGTGCAAACTCTTAGTTGCTGAATGTGGGATCCAGCTCCCTGACCTGGGGTCGAACCCGGGCCCCCTGCATGGGCAGCTCCGAGTCTTAGCTACTGGGCCACAGAGGAAGTTCCCTACAGTTTGTTTATGCTTAAAGTCTTTCCCCAGGCACTGGGCAGGTTAAAGATCTAAAGAATAAGACATAGTTCCTATTTCACAAAGGAGCTGTGGGAAACCTGTCCAAGGGGGCAAAATTAAGGAGGAAGGAAGCTAGGTGTGAAGTGAAAGAGGAAGTGGCCGTCTGCTCACCGGGAGAGCCCTCGAAGGCTGATGAGAGCAACCACGTAGACACTGTGTGAGCAGTCGTAGAGCCCGACGCTGCTGCGGGGGTCTGCGAAGTGCGTGAAGGAGGGGCCTGGGCGTGGCTGCAAGCTGAGCGGGGCCCCTTGGAAGGTGTGTGCGGACGTGTCATGGGGGACGGGCAGGCAGCGTTACCTGCACAGTGGAGGTGACGAGCAGTTTTTGGAGATTGTGTAGGACTTGCTGATGATGGAACGAGCATCTTCTGGGCAGAGAGAACAGCATGTGCCAAGGTCCAGTGGCAGGAAAAAGCTGGGGAGAATCTGGGAAGGTCTTTCTTTGGCTGAGTTGAGCACAGGATTCAGAGGAGGGTGGATGAGGGACATAAGTTTCTGGGTGTAGCAAGGGCTGGAGCGAGGCCTTGCGAAGGAGTTTAAACCTTAGAGGTAATAAGCAACAGACCGGATTTCTTTCCTCAGCCATCTCCCTGGCAGCAACAGTGCGGGCGGGTGGGGGCCCACGCGGGGTGCACTCAGTGGCAACAGGGCTGAGACTGAAGACTAGAAAGAAGGGACTCCCTGGTGGTCCAGTGGCCAGAACTCGCGCTCTCACTGCCCAGGGCCAGGATTCCATCCCTGGTCCGGGAGCTGAGATCCAGCAAACCACAGGGCCAAAAAAAAAGAAAAAGAACTAGGAAAGAGAGAGTTGTGATAGTCCAGCTGGAGCGGGCACCAAAAGGGGAGAAGTGACAGAGGGAAGCTTGGGCGGAGGGAAGCTCTGCTCGCTGGCTGAGCAGAGCAGGGGGCCGCAGGCCGCTCACCAGGCTCGGTCTGGCTGGAGCGACCCGGGCGGTGCGGTGCGTTACTGACACTGACTCGGCTATTGACCTGCTGCGGGATTGCTACTCAGTGGCTCTGAGCCTCAGTTTCCTCATTTGTAAAAGGGTGATGCGTATCTATTTGTGGGATTATCGTGAGGACTTCACTTTATTTATGTATTTTTTGAAGACTGAATGTTTTTATAGTTGATGTTAGCTGTTGTATTAGTTTCTGCTGTACAGCAGAGTGAATCAGTTACACATATACATGCATCCACTCTTTTCTAGACTGTTCGTCCATATAGGTCTTTACATTGAGTAAAGTTGAGGACTTCATTTTTATTTTTAAATTTATTTTTTTTATTGAAGTATATAGTTGATTTACAGTGTTGTGTTACTTTCAGGAGGTGTACAGCAAAGGGATTCGCTTATACATGTATCTACTCTTTTTCAGATTATTTTCCCACTTAGGTTATTACAGAATATTGAGCAGTTCCCCGTGGTATATGGTAGGTCCTTGTTGGTTATCTCTGGCTTTCTATTTTATCTGGTTTTAAATATTTATTTATTTTTGGCTGTGCTGGGTCTTTGTTGCTGCACGTGGGCTTTCTCTCATTGCCGCCACTGGGGGCTACCCTAGTGACAGTGAGCAGGCTTCTCATTGTGGAGGTTTGTCTTGTTAAGGAGCACAGGCTCGGCGGTGTGGGGAACAGGCCTGGTTGCCCCTCAGCGTGCGGGATCTTTCTGGACCAGGGATCGAACCGGTGTCCCCCGCGTTGCAAAACAGATTCTTAACCACTGGACCACCAGGGAAGGCCGGTTATCTATTTTAAATATATGTGTACCTGTCAATCCCAAACTCTCAATCTATCCCTCCCCCCACCCCC
>NW_011494842.1:5366356-5383450 GCF_000754665.1 Bison bison bison | reverse complement strand
CCCCCACCCCCCAGGACTTCATTTTAAAGGGATTTTAAGTGTCTGGCACATTAACGAGGGGCTTCTGTACCAAGTGCTTGTTACATAAATGGGTAACTCACAGAGACACATTTGGGGAAAAGACAGGATCTTTTCTGGATGTGTGTTGAGTGTCAGGAGCCTACGGGACATTGCTATGAGGCTGTTGAAAAACAGACTTGGAACTCTGGAACAAGGTCTAGACAGACATAGACTTTATGAGTGGGAGTTGCCTCCAGAGGAATGGAGGAAATTGCTTAGAAATACTGCGTCAATAAGGAGAAGAGGGAAAGGGAGGTAACAGGATGGACAACAACATGTGGAAGCTGAAGCAGGGACTCTGGAGAAAACGACCAAGAAGGGCTGACTACAGAGGATGAGCGCTAAGAACCTGGGGTGTCAAAGAACCAGGGAGGCTGAGAGCTTGTAAAGGGAGACAAGGGTCTCTGGGTCAGAAAAGTGAAGGCTCATGTTTCAAGAGCTGAAATAGAGGAGGTTAGCAGGAACGAAAGACCTGAAGCCGAAAGGGTGGACACACAAGGACAGAGCATGGAGGTTCAGGAGGACATCATGGGCAGCACGCCCACCAGGTGGCGCCAATGACCCTCCGTGGAGATTAACACGTGTTAAGAAACAGTGTCAGACTTTATTTGGGGGGGCTCCAAAATCACTGCAGATGGTGACTGCAGCCATGAAATTAAAAGACACTTGCTCCCTGGAAGAAAAGTTATGACCAACCTAGATGGCATATTCAAAAGCAGAGACACTGCTTTGCCAACACAGGTCCGTCTAGTCAAGGCTGTGGTTTTTCCAGTGGTCATGTATGGATGTGAGAGTTGGACTGTGAAGAAGGCTGAGTGCCGAAGAATTGATGCTTTTGAACTGTGGTGTTGGAGAAGACTCTTGAGAGTCCCATGGACTGCAAGGAGATCCAACCAGTCCATTCTGAAGGAGATCAGCCCTGGGTGTTCTTTGGAAGGAATGATGCTAAAGCTGAAACTCCAGTACTTTGGCCACCTCATGGGTAGAGTTGACTCATTGGAAAAGACCCTGATGCTGGGAGGGATTGGGGGCAGGAGGAGAAGGGGACGACAGAGGATGAGATGGCTGGATGGTATCCCCGACTCAATGGACATGAGTTTGAGTGAACTCCGGGAGTTGGTGATTGACAGGGAGGCCTGGCGTGCTGTGATTCATGGGGTCGCAAAGAGTTGGACACGACTGAGCGACTGAACTGAACTGAAGCATCCTTTCCAGATGTGTTAGTTGCTCAGGCATGTCCAACTCTTTGTGACCCCATGGACTGCAGCCCGCCGGGCTCTTCTGTCCGTGGAATTCTCTAGGCAAGAATACTGGAGTGGATAGCCATTCACTTAGAGTGGGTAGCCATGACTCTTCCCAACCCACGGATTGAACTCTGGTCTCCTGCACTGCGGGTGGATTCTCTTCCATCTGAGCCACCAGGGAAGCCTAAATAGTCATTGGAAGGACTGATGCTGAAGCTGAAGCTCCAATACTTTGGCCACCTGATGGGACGAGCCGACTCACTGGAAAAGACCCTGATGGGAAAGATTGAAGGCAGGAGGAGAAGGGGATGACAGAGGATGAGATGGTTGGATGGCATCACCGACTCAATGGACATGGGTTTGAGCAAACTCCGGGAGACGGTGAAGGACAGGTAAGTCTGGCGTCCACGGGGTTGCAAAGAGTCAGACACGACTGCAGAATAGCATTGCTGCTCCTTAGGCGAGCCTCCCGGACTTGCGTTCAAACCTGACATTCAGCCGGAGGCCTTCCTTCAGTAAGGAACCATCAGGCTTCCACTGCTGGAGAGCTCTGAGGGGTTCGGGTACACACACTCTTCCTTTGGCATGTGGAGATCAAATAAGAACCTTCGGAAAATAGTCCCGGCTATAAAACTCCTGCGTAGTTTTCTAACCCACCTGCGCCTCTTCGTGCTCATTTCTCTTCCAAACCGCTGTCCTCAGGCGGGGGCCCACCTCTGCCACGGCTTTCTAAATGTCGACCTGCCTCCATTCTCACTGCCCTGCCAACCCCATGTGACTCCTCACCGCAATTTCTTCCAAGGAGGTGCGTCTCCCAGCTCCCCTACATTGGGATTCCAGTGTAGCGGTTCCTAGCCAGGTTGTGAAAGTGAAAAATGTTCGTCACTCAGTCGGACTGGCTTCAAAAGCCCCCCTCCAACTCACTGGCTGTGTTCAGGTAAGTAATGCTTACCTCACAGGACTAGAATGAAGGCCAAGTGAGCTTACAGTTTGCTTCTAGCACGGTGCTTGGTACACCGTAATTGCTTGATAAATGAGAGTTGTTACGAAAACCTTCAGGATAAACATTCAAACTTTGACGGCAGCCTTTGATCCAGCTCTGCCTGACTTTCTGACCTTATCTGGAAGCCCACACCCTCTCCTGCTGCCTCAGCATGGCCTGTTCTCAGGCACTTCTCATCGTGGTTTCTTTTCTTGCTTTTCTTTTGGCTTGCAGGACTTCAGTTCCCCCGCTAGGGACTGAACCCAGGCCACTGCAGTGAAAGCGTGGAGTCCTAACCTCTGGAACCCAGGAAACTCCCATCACTGTTTCCTCCGCTGGCACCACTCACTCCCATTCTCCCTGACAGTTTCCAGATCTGTCTGAACAGTTCTCAGAAGTCTCTCAGATCAGAACCCTCTCTTCTACATTCTTTGCAGATCTTTGCCTATGGTGCTACTACAACTTACAATTTTTATTAAAAACTGGGACTGGTTGTCTAATATCACCCCTGTCCCTATTCACAGCATGTGAAATATGGGGACAGAAGGACCAGCTGTCTTGCTAGTGGGATTCTGCCGACATGGCACTAGGGTGATGATCCACGGAAGGGGAAGAGGCGAGGCCGGCGGTCACCACATCATCAGGTCAGCTTCACCCACCCTTTCCGGCCCCCTTCCCAACTCTCTGTTGCAGTTGTTCAGTCCGTTAGCCGCGTCTCTCTCTGTGCCACCCCATGGACTGCAGCATGCCAGGCCGCCCCATCCTTCACCATCTCCTAATGTTTTCTCAGACTCGTGTCCATTGAGTTGGTGACACCATCCCACCATCTCATTCTCCGTTGCCCCCTTCTCCTTCTGCCCTCAATCTTGCCCAGCATCAGGTGGTCAAAGTATTGGAGCTTCAAACTTCAGTTTTTCCAATGAATATTCAGGGTGGATTTCCTTTAGGATTGACTGGTTTGATCTCTTTGCTGTCCAAGGGACTCCTCAAAACAGTCTTTTGTGCTGGCACTTCAGTCGTGTCTACCATTCTAATGGCAGAAAGTGAAGAGGAACTACAGAGCTTCTTGATGAAGGTGAAAGAGGGAAGTGAAAAAGCTGGCTTAAAACTCAACATTCAAAAAACTTAAGAGCATGGCATCTAGTCCCATCTCTTCAAGGCAAATATTAGTCACTCAGCTGTGTTCGACTCTTTGCGACCCCATGGACTGTAGCCCACCAGGCTCCTCTGCCCACGGAATTCTCCAGGCAAGAACACTGGAGTGGGTTGCCATTCCCTTCTCCAGGGGATCTTCCTGACCCAGGGATTGGACTCGGGTCTCCTGCACTGCAGGCAGATTCTCTACCATCTAAGCCACCAGGGAAGCCTCAAGAGTCTTCTCCAGAACAGTTCGAGAGCATCAATTCTTTAGTGCTCAGCCTTCCCAGCTCTGAGTCCCTTTCTCATTGCTCAGGGAGTCCTCCCCTGCCTTATTCTTGGCAAGTCTCAGTGAGTAACTCCAACCAGCTTTGGTGCTTATCCTAGGAGCCCCTCAGGGAAGTGCGGCTTTTTAGTCAGGATAGTCCTGAGAGAATGTAAGAGTAAGGCAGGCAGGGCTTGGACTGGTGTACATACTTGGATTCAATTAGAAGGAATCATCTGCAAGAATAAGTCACGCCTTCATCTTGAAGCAGATCAGTCCAATAACTGCACCATGAAAGTTAACTGTATGATAAAGCTTCAAAGACAAGGTAAGGGCCTTGTATCCTCACTCGCACGCCTCCTGACTTAACAGTTAGGCAACATCTATGCGTAATGCTGTAATGCTGTTTGTTGAAAAATAAAGACAATCAAAGGAACTCAATAAAATGTGTTGATTGAATAAATGGAAGCATTAAAGATGAGTAAATGGCATGAAACAGGGAAAAATAAAAGCAGCAGTGGAACTGATGCTTATAGCAGGAGCTGGAAATTAAGAGCATGGGCGGGAACACTGCCCACACTAGGACCCCACAGTTGTTTTTCCCCCGGGTGAGCTGGAGACTGTGCTTGTTACTTTAAAGCGAAAGTGAAGTCGCTCAGTCGTGTCCAACTCTTAGGCACTTCCGTCCATGGGATTCTCCAGACAAGAATACTGCAGTGGGTTGCCATTTCCTTTTCCAGGAGATCTTCCCAACCCAGGGATTGAACCCAGGTCTCCCACATTGTAGGCAGACGCTTTACTGTCTGAGCCACCAGGGAAGTGGCTTGTTACTTTGGAAGGCAGTAATTTCAATCCAGATGGGGATCAGACTCCTGAAACCATTACAATGCCTCAAGCAGTCAGGATGTGGGGTAGAGCTAAGGTTTGGACCAGTAATTCGATTAAGGGAAAAAGTAAGTCGAAGGGCCATATGGCAACCTCAAAGGTCAGGGACCAAGACAAGGACTCTACCAACAGACTTATGCTCAGGAAATCCACAAACACTGGTAAACTACCTACTTAGGTGGCAAGGGAGGAGGTGTAAACCAGGTCCAGAGGCACTCTCGCCCAGTCTCAGCCTGTTTTGCAGTCAAGGGGATAAGCCAGGCTGCTTTCTCTTACCAGGTATCAAATTGCCAACATCTGTTGGATCATAGAAAAAGCAAGAGAAGACCAGGAAAAAACCTACCTCTGCTTCACTGACTACGCTAAAGCCTTTGACTGTGTGGATCACAACCGTGGAAACTGCGGAAAATTCTTAAAGGGATGGGAATACCAGATGACCTTACCTGCCGCCAGAGAAACCTGTATGTAGGTCAAGAGGCAAGCTAGAGCAAGACATCAAACAACTGACTGGTTCAAAATCGGGGAAGGAGTACATCAAGGCTGTATATTGTCACCCTGCTCACTTAACTTCTATGCAGAGTACATCACGCGAAATGCCTGGCTGGCTGAGGCACAAGCTGGAATCGTGATTGCCGGGAGAAATATCAGATATGCAGATGCTACCATTCTAATGGCAGAAAGTGAGGAGGAACTACAGAGCTTCTTGATGAAGGTGAAAGAGGGAAGTGAAAAAGCTGGCTTAAAACTCAACATTCAAAAAACTTAAGAGCGTGGCATCCCAGTCCCATCACTTCAAGGCAAATGTTAGTCACTCAGCTGTGTTCGACTCTCTGTGATCCCATGGACTGTAGCCCACCAGGCTCCTATGCCCATCAGATTTTCCAGGCAAATTCTGGAGTGGGTTCCCATCTCCTTCTCTAGGGGATCTTCCTAGGAATCCTCTCTAGGGATCGAACCTGGGTCTTCTGCATTGCAGGCAGATTCTTTACTATCTGTGCCACCAGGGAAGCCATGGCAAATAGAAAAAAAAAGAAACAGTGGCAGATTTTCTTGGGCTCCAAAATCACCGCAGTTGACTGCAGCCATGAAATAAACAAGATGCTTGCCCCTTGGAAGAAAAGCTATGACCAACTTAGCGTATTAAAAAGCAGAGACAGCACTTTGCTACCAAATCTGTAGTCAAAGCTACGATTTTTCCAACAGTCGTGTACGGCTGTGAGAGTTGGACCATAAAGAAGCCTGAGTGCCAAAGAACTGATGCTTTTGAACTGCTGTTGGAGAAGACTGAGTCCCTTGGACTGCAAGGAAATCAATCCTGAATATTCACTGGAAGGACTGATGCTGAAGCTCTAATACTTTGGCCACCTGATGCAAAGAGCTGACTGATTGGAAAAGACCCTGATGCTGGGAAAGACTGAGGGCAGAAGTGGGTGACAGAGGATGGGATCGTTGGATGTCCTCAATGGACAGGAGTTGGAGCAAACTGCAGGAGATGGTGAAGGGCAAGGAAGCCTGGCGTGCTGCAGTCCATTGGGTCACAGTGTCCGACACAACTTAGCAACTGAACACGTAAAGTCACTTACCTCTTGACAGTTGAAATCTTTATATTCCCAAACCACAATTTAAAAATACTTGAAGGGGATACAGCCACAGATGTTACGATTCTAACTGGTCTCCTTGCCAAACTCAAACCTTCAATTCCCTTTTAAATGTGACATAGTGCTAGGCAAACAGACACACATCTAATTGAAATCACTTATCCTTCTAGATTTAAATTCTATCCCACTCCAATTAAGTACTTCTGAACTTTCAGGACAAGAGTTTAAATGCAGTTGGAGTTCACTCACTGAGCCTCACAAGTTGGCTCAAAGCCCTTTCATAGGTCTCATTTAAAAAACTAAGGTCCTTGCAAAATTGTAACAAACAAGCCATCTCAACCCTGCCTGTGTGTTACTCTTTGAGCTGTTGCCCAGGCCTCAGTTTAAGACTTTAGGTAATTCCATGGGGGTCCAGCAGTTAGGACTCAGTACTTTCAACTGCCAGCATGGTTTCAATCCCTGGCCAGGGAATTAAGATCACACAAACCACAGGGTGTGGCCAAAACAATTTTCAGATATAATTCCATGTTACTAGCTTTTAGCAGCTCTGGAGAGCAAAGATTCAAGAGTTGAGAATCTGCTAGAACCCAACCTTCTGCTATTTCCAAAATCACCACTACCATTTCTACCATACGTGTTTCTGGCAACATATAGAATAAGCCAGTCTTCACTTAAAAAATGATAAAGATTTTCTACCATACCTGTTATACTGAAAGCTCTTGCTTTTGTATGGTTTAAGGCCCCAAATTCTGTATGGAACCCAAATGTTTCATCGTTCTTAACTATAGAGCCCTTCTGTCTTTAGCAAGAGAAAGCGCTAGATTTGTGCAAAGGAGTTTTTGTGATTTCCATTTGGTAGACTGCTGGAATCCTGTAAATGTGGCATTTGTATTAGGCAACTTTGCAAAGCTCTGCAAACATGCAATTTGAAGCCAAACCAGCAAATTATAAAAATAGGCACACCTCCCCTTAAGGCAGATGCCCAGTGCAAGGAAGTACCCATTGCTGGCTGCTCTCATCCCTTTCACATCTAGTTGGTAACTGCAGTGTTCAGGGGACACTCTACACATCCAGGACCAGCGAAAAATCTGAGCCTGTTTAAAGTCCTGAGTTTGAAACTCTTGGCCAAATGAGCCAGGTGTTGGCTTCATCTGAATCAGAGCAGATTGTGAAACTTAAGTTATCCTGGAGGATTCACTTTACAAAGGGCAGATGCACTTTTATCACAGCAACAGCCTACTGATTTATTTAAAACAGGATGATCCTTCTTCCCACCCACCCCCAATATTCCTCAAAATTAAGTGTATTCCATTTGTTCTGAAGCAACTACAAAAAACAACCATCATTAAGGTAATGAACTCAGAACATGAATAATATTTCTTTATTTACAAGTTAGAATCAACAGACAAAAGAAAAGACAATCCAGGGGACCAACTGGGGAGATGACTGAAACCCCCAGGGTCCCCAAATGGAGCAGAAGGAAAAGGGAAAACTGAGTAGAAAAAAAAAGTCAACGTAAAAAAAGAGCTCCCCCTTCCTCCCTCCCCATGGAAGCTGAGGGACCATGGCCCCACCCCTCTTCAGCCTTACCTAGCTTAAAATAAATTAGAACAAACAATCTCAAAACAGGGCCCTTCTAAGTGAACAGGGCAGCTGTGGCCTCAGTAAGCCTGTATCAGGGCCTCTGCCCATTCCCACCCGATACCCCTGCCTGCCCCAGCCATTTTGAATGGGGGCTCTATGCCTACGGGGGCACTCTCCACGGGGCTGGGAGCTCAGTCCTCTTTTGTCCGTTTTTCTGTCCCTCCTTTAGTCTTGTCCCTGCATCCCTCCCCCCTGCAGAGCCAGCTCTCTCACAGAGGGGGGAGGGGGTGAGATGAGAAGTGTCACAGCACAGGGAGGGAGCGGGCGGGGCAGGGCGGTCTAGGGGTCCGGTCCTGCGGAGCCTCCTGCCCCATCTGGCCTGGCCCTTTAGCCTGAGTCTGAATCACTGGTGTCTGAAGAGGAGGAAGATGAAGAGGAGGAGCTGGAATCCGAGCTGGAGCTGGAAGCGCTGAGGCGGGACACCGCTACCTGCTGTGCTGAGGATGTCTCTGTTTTCTCACTCGCTGAAGAACAGAGGTGAAGTTTAAAAATGTGTAAACCTACATTCCACTTTTGAAGAACCAAGAACCAAGAGGGCAGGATGTAATGAACTCACAGTGGCTTATGGGACACTCACCTTTCTTGGGGGGCTTTTTGGTAGAATTGAGCTGCCCACTAACATCTTGTAACCGCTTTTCTAGTTCCCGCTTCTTCTCCAAAGCCAGTTCCTCCTTTGTCTTTCCCACAGGCTTTTTAATAGCTAAAGAAGAAAGAAACCAGGACTAACATAGCCAGAAGCACTCCGGTTTCCCTGTCCCCTGTTGTTGCCAAATGCCTTTCTTGAACTTAAGGAAGCAACTAATGCAACCCATCATCCCAGGAACTGATGATTCCAAGTGCATCAAGCATACCCCCCCCCACCTCCTTCTCTAAATTGTCCTCAGAACCGCACAAGAATTCGCTAAGGCAACTTCGGAATCTCATTTCATACTCACTATACGGCTTCCGAGGTTTCTTTCGCAGGCAAGAAAGAACGTAACGTTCAAGCTCTCTAAGTGTGGACGGCTTGAGTGTTTCAAAATCAATCTCAATTTCTTCTGGGTTTGAGTCACGTAAAGAGGGCTCCCTGGCTTGGATTATGTGCACAACGCGACCCAGTTTCTCCCCGGGCAGCTTGTTGATGTCCAGGCTCAACTGCCGCTTCTCATCATAACTCATGGGCCTGCTTTCTTCCTCCTCCTCGGAGTCGTAGCCAGCAGGCAGGGCAGGTGGGGCTGTCTTTGTGGCCTTTTTGGGGAGTCTGAGCAAAAGAAAATTATCACTTGGGGGAACGCATTACCTCAACACATTCTACTTAATCCAGTGATCTGGATTTCTTGCCTGAACAACTGTTTCCATTAAGGCAAATGAGTGAGTCAGAGATGGGCTACAGGACACATGTGTGCTCCTCAGGGGAGCAGAGCTTCTTTACACAACAAATATTTTATATTAATCTCAGTTGGGCTTTGAAAAATAAATACAAGTACGTCAGCACAGGTCTATTGTTTTTTTTTTGCACCTAAAGCACTAACCCATCCCCGAATACAGAAAAAAAGAATATACAAAAAAGTACAGACTCTGGCTTAGAGAGGGGTAGGTAGCAGCTTCAAAAGACCCTATATTCTTCAAGGTCTATTTCATCATCTGGACACGTGCCAGGAAAAAAAAAAAAAAATCACTAGAGAAAACTGCAAGCACTGGGAGAAATCTCTGCCTCCGTCCCTTTGAGAACTCACTTGGTGGCCCCTCCTCCAGAAGGTCCAAAGCCAGGGGGACCCAGCGTAGCAGTGCCACCGCTCCCACCGCCACCCGCCTTCTTGGACTTCTTGGGCTGAGATGGGCGGGGTGCTCGAGGGCCTTTGTCATCTTCATCAGCCCCAGCTCGGCCTCGATGCTTCTCTGCCTTCCGTTTCTTCTTTTTCTCTTTTTTCTCTCTCTTTCGCTTGGGCTTGGATATTGGGCCTTGGGACAAGGCAGCCAGTTGTTCATGTACTGCTCTAAGCTTGAGAGAAAACAGAAACAAATTGAAAAAAATACAGATAAAGCAATGGGGAAAAAAAAAAAAATCAAGCCAAAGACAGCATGAACCTCACCCAGTAAACTCAACAGTAACAAAGTACCTGTTCCTGTAGTTCAGCCAAGCGATGAGCCCTTTCTTCCTCGGAGTCAGAGCTCTCACTTTCTTCTTCCTCCTCCTCCTCGTCCTCATCTTCCTCCTCCTCTTCCTCAGAAGAACTCTCACTGCTACTTTCCTCGCTGGAGGACTCTGAAGATGACTTGGCCAAGCCAGGGGGCAAGGCAGTAGAGACTGGTAAAGGCCCTGGTTCCAGTGGTTCATCTGGCATTTTGGCGTAACGGAACTCAAATACATCCTAGAAAGAGACAGCAGACTCAAAACCAGGCTAGTAGATATGCCCTGATCATACCCAGCCATCTGGCAGCTCCAACATACAACTGCATAGACGGGGGAACCTCACGTTCAGACTATGCAGCACAGATGGCAAAATTCCTTCCCCCAGCTTCACTTACTCTTCAAACTCCGACCTTGACACTCACCTGTAACTTTCGCGCCATGGCCACAACATCATGGTCTGGAGGATTATACTTATAGCAGTTGGAGAACATAAGCCGCACGTCAGCAGCAAACTCCTGTGCGTCCCGGTAATCGCGATTCTCCATCTTCCGCTGCAGAAGGAGGCAGCATCAGAAGCTGCACAGGCAGGGAGACTCACCTTTCCCTGCCAGGCCCAGACACTGCCAAGAACAGCCCTCTAGACAGCAGAGTGGGGGGTGGGATGTACATGACAGGAAGGACCTATACCCTGGGGCTCAAGTTTGAAGTCAAAGGAATTTGGGTGGGCTGAATAAATATCTAAGGGAAAAAAACCCATTATTTCTAAGTGAAAAGTGGAGGTGTGTGTGGCCTCCAACTACTGGGCTACCCCTTTACTCACCTACCCTAACCCAACACTTCCAGTAGATAGGACCTGAGGACAAGCAGTGATGCTCTGAACGTAAAACCCACCACATTGTTTCCAATTCCAGAAAATATGGACTCATTAGAGTATGTGACCTTCTGCCTCACTATTTTGTAAAAGTAAAACGCCAAGATAGCTGCACGCCCATAAAAAGTGACTGTTTTATTGATCCTTAGGTTCCAATCACTGCCTGAGTATCCCATCTGCCCCATGCAGTGGGTACCTTGACAGTGCTGAGGTCCATGGGGTGCTTAATGATGTCATGGTAGTCATGCAGGCCAAGAGCAGAAGCGTCCACTGGTTTATAGAAAGGCCAGGCATAGGCAGCATGCTTCTTAGACAGTAATTCCTTCAAAATGCCATTGCAATGTTTTAACTGTTCCGACAGCTTTCCTTTCTTGGAGCTCTGGTGTTGTTGCTGAGAGTCAGGCAAGTCTTTGCGTGGGGGCTTGATAGGGCGGCCACTTTCTCTACGCACAGGGGGGAGCCGTGCTGCCTTAGGCTCCAGACCCCCTGGAGGGCTAGCTGGGGACCCAGGAGCCAGGATAGCTGTAGGTGTAGGGGTGGTAGTATCTGCTTTCCGCTTTACCCCCTTTTTCTGTGGAGAAAAGACAGGTGCCTTTTACTCTGGATCCACCCCATTTAAGACCTTTTCCTCCTCATTACCCCAAAGATATCCATAGATGTATACCTTGGCAAGGGGCTGTGCTGGGGGAGCTGCAGAGACAGCAAGGAGTGGGGGTCCAGCGGAGTGCAAGGACTTGAGAAGGGGAGAAGAGATGACCGACGGGTGGGGAATGTTGAGGACAGTGGTAGGTATCTCAGGTGGTGGCGTATACAGGGCAGTGTGAGACACAGAAGAGACGGCAGGCACCTGGTGGGCACTGGTGATACTACCCTGGAGTGCTGGAGGGCAGAAAAAGAGTTTAGTCTGATTATCATTCCCATCTTTTGGTCTCTATTAGCAAAACTCCTTCTCTTCCTACCTGCCAATTTGGCCCCTTTCTTGTGGCTGTTCTTAGGGATAGTAACCACAAGTTCTTGTTCTTCTTGTGGCATTGATGCCACTTTCTGCAGAAAGATCTTTTCCAGCGTTTGTGCCATCAGGACAATATCATCAGTGGGCTACAGGAAACACAAACAAAAAGTTCAAATGCTAAGGAGAGAGGTAAAACCATTTTCTCTGGGAAATACCTAGCCCCAGGCATCATCACTACTCCCTTACACAACTCCATCAAAGTGCTAAAAATTACCTATAGTGGGTCACTCATTTCCCTTTATCTCTTCCAACTTTGCCCCTCAATATGCAACAAAGATAAAAAGTGAGAGATTCAGAGTTGATCAGTTTCTCTTCTACTCAAGTCTCCTGAGATTTCTGAGAAATAAGGCCACTATTCACAAGACCATCAGCAGTGTTGTATTTAAACATCTCTTAATCCTGGATCTCTGAAGCCACATCACTGTTTGCAGTGGTACCTTTGCAAACAGACTTTCTAGATACCAAACTACTGAGAACACCTTCAGTAAAAGATTTAAACTTTACAATGATAAAGTAGTGTTAAGAAATGCACTCTCTCCCCAACTGCTGCTGCTAAGTCACTTCAGTCATGTCCGACTCTGTGCGACCCCATAGACGGCAGCCCACCAGGCTCCCCCGTCCCTGGGATTCTCCAGGCAAGAACACTGGAGTGGGTTGCCATTTCCTTCTCCAATGCATGAAAGTGAAAAGTGAAAGTGAAGTCGCTCAGTCGTGTCCGACCCTCGGCGACCCCATGGACTGCAGCCCACCAGGCTCCTCCATTCATGGGATTTTCCAGGCAAGAGTACTGGAGTGGGGTGTCATTGCCTTTTCCGCTCTCCCTAACTAATAACAGACAAAAACTCACCTTGTTGTAGATGTAGCAGTTGGTGAACATGGTGTTGAAATCCTGCATACACTCTGAGGCAGCCCAATAGTAGTTGTTTTCAAGTCTCCTCTTGATAGTACCCATATCCATAGGCTGCTTTATAATTTTGTGATAATCCTAAAGAAAGAAGTGGTAGGTCAGACCAAAGAAAGAAAAATGCCTGTTCGCAGGCAAACTATCAACCCCAACACACACACATACACACACCCGCCCAAGTCTGTCAGGGGAGTACATAGTCTCAACTGCGGCCCCAATTAAAACTATGGGATAGGGATAAAAAATGGGAACAGGACTCTGATCACCCATAAGGAGACCCCTATTGCCTTGCTCTAACCACCCATCTCCCACCCACTCTGGAAAAGTTTCCCATCCTGTGACATTACCTCTGGGGCTGGCTATCCATGGGCTGCATGAGGGAAAGGAAGAAGCTAAGAATTTTGGCCACCGTGGTCCTCTCCCAACCTGGGGTGGGAATCTGTAAAATGGAGCCAGGGCACAAAAGTTAAGGAAGGACACATGGAGGGCACAATGAGAGACCCTAGATAGCAAGCGGTTGGATCAATCACAAAGGACCAAAAATCTAGAAATCTGGTGGCTATCTGCCCTACAGGGTAGAAATGGGAACTCCCTAGGGGCCGCAGCACCTACCTACACTAGGCAGCCCACCTCCATGCACACGCATTCTTTTTCATTTCCATACCTCCCCACTCCAACCTCTCCACTCACCGGCAAACCCAGTTTGACGGCATCCACAGGTTGCCGGAAGGGCCATGCAAACTGATGTTTCCATAGAGCCTTCATCACCACCTTGTGCAGATATTGCAACTGGTTGGTAACCCGTCCTGGCTTTTTGGGATTGGACACCTCAGGAGGTGGTGGGTTGGCAGGGGTTAGTTGCAAAGCCGGCACTGAAGCCATTGTGGGACTCTCGAATCCCTCATACAATAGAGACGGCTTTCGAATCCTTTTCCCAGGCGCTGCTGCTTCTGGGCCCAGGCCCAGTAACCCTGCATTCCCCTCCCCAGGGAGCCTGTGAAGATAGGAAACAAAATCAGATGTGGTAATCTGGTGGAATTTAGAAGAATTCCACAGTTCACAGATTTGCACTCAGCACATCTAGGCTTGGAATCAAGTGAAAACAGTGGTAAAGATTATGAAAACGAATCCAGTATCCAAACAATCCGTGGAGCTTTTGTTCTTGTACCTCTTATCGCCTTTTCTATACCCACAGAAGCCCTATCTTCTGAGTTCTTAAAATCTGATAGGCTTCTTCACCTGTTTTAAAGTGAAAAAGCCCAAGTAGCTTCTCATAGGGCCCAGCCATTTAAGAATCACAGCCTTACGAGGACAGAACTTAAGCAAAATGGGTGGAGCCAAGAAACTCAAGCCCCAAGCTTCCTCCTCACTAGGGGCTTGGTGGTTGCCATGGTGGTTGAGCCTGAGGGGAACGGATCTAAAGAAACAAAACAGAAAATTTCATAAATCGCTGATGAGACAGACACCTAAGAATCCACCTGTACAGAAGGGATCAGCATTCTCCACAAAGCTCGGAATAGTTAACTCCAAACAACGGGCCAGCAATCTAACGGATCCATACCAAGAAAAAAAAGGAACCAGACAGAGTATTTGTCAGACTTCACAGCCTGGAATACCTCAAGCTACCAGCTTCCAGGAATTAACTATTCGCAAATTCAGTCTCCTCCGTCGAAAGGACTCAAAAAACAGAGCTGTCTGAACAGTCAATGTCAGCAAATTCCCCCATAAAAGTGATACAGACCTCCCCCTACCCAACCTCTGCCAAAAGCTGCGATGCCATTAACAGGCTCCACTGTAGCATCACCTCTGGAGATCAAAGGCCAACAGTGCATCAAGTTTACGTTCTCTCTGGGGCTCCTCAGGACCAGGTGTTACCCAAGGCCCAAGATCTCATTGTTTACATCCCAGAGCTTAGCTCCACCTTTCTACCCTGAAGGAAACTCTCAATGGTACCTCTCATATACACACACACAAACGACAAGAAATCCAATCTTATGCAACACAACACACTCCTCTCAACACAAAACCAAACCACTCACGGAAAAGGGACCTATCCCCGACATTAGGAACCCAGAGTAAGAGTGGGCCTTATACCCTACTCAGGGAATCCCCGTTTCCAGTCCCCAAAGCTCTATCACCATGGCAACCCTGTAAAGCACAAGATGTGGCCACGAACCCCAGCCACTGAAGGCCGGACAAACGGTCGCTTAGACACCAGACCCACTACCCTCAGGACCTGCTGCCCCATCCAAGTCCTCCCCCGTTGCATATTCCGCCGCCACCTCGCTCTGCCCGACTCAGCCAAAATCTGACCACAGCGGAAAAGTAACGTGTAAATTACCTGCGCTCCCTCCATACGTAGGATCTGCGGCCGCTACCACAGTCCCCAAACCGCCGCTCACCCCCCTCCGCGAGCCTCGACAGCCAACAGTTGCGCCACGAAACAGCAACGCGCCCGAGTCGGTTCCGCACTCCCTCCGAACTCGGCACCTCACCCGCGCGCGCCGCAGCCCCCCAACGCCCCCTTCCCACACGCGGCTCGCAGGGACGTACTTGTTGTGGGGAGTCACGTTTTGCAGCATCTTGACCACGGGGAACCGGCGCTGCCCTCAGCCGCGGAAAGTCCGGGTGGCCTCGGTTCCCCTTACCTCCCGGTCCAGCATAACCCGGGAAGTGGGGGGAGGGCGGGGGCCGCTGCCCTCGGCCCTCCAGGCGACAACCCACCCCGCCGGGCTGGCACGAAAGCAATCTCCTCCGCTGTCCCTCGGAGAACTCCCAGCAGCTTGGCGCGCTCCGCAGGAGGCGGACAGCGAGAAAATGGCGGCGGCCTCAGCTGAGGCGGGCAAGCGAAAGGGGACGGGCTCTTCAAACCCCAGGACGGCCCCCGATCCCAGACACCGTCGCCAATACTGCCCGCCGTTGGTCTGCAAGGATCCCCTCTTCCTGCCAGGACCGTCCGGGGCGGACGACGTCCCGTTTCGATCTCGGATGGAGGCGGATGAACACGAAAAATGGTTTAGGGAGCCGCCGCCTCCATCTTTGAAATCCTCTTGAGGGCGGAGTAGAGGGGGTGGACAGACTCCGAGAACTGGGCGGGGCCCGAAAAAGGGGAGCTTCGGGGGCTTCTATGGGGTCTGTACTGTCCGCCGGGGCCGGTCATAGGCCGAGACGAAGGCCATTTCCAAGCGGATGGACGTGGATTGTAATGGCGGCCCCAGACGACTCGAAGGCTCTGTGTAGATACGCAGAATCCTCCAGCTCGTTCTAGAGGCTGCTCCACTCCAGCGCGAAATGGCGCCTCCGAGCCCCGCGCCAGCCCTTTATATATAGGCAAGGGGGAGGAGCCTCGCCGCTCATGCGCGCCACCGTGCTCGCGATTTCCCCCACCCCCTTCGCGCGCGCTCGCTCGCTCACGCGCGTGAAGAAGCAGAGTCGAAGGGGGAGGAACACCTCTCCGCGGGAGCGTTTTCTATTGGTCGGCGGAAGCGATGACGTCATAAACCTCATTTCCAAAGCGTCAGTCACCAGGCAGAAGAGTGCCGCATAGACCCCCAGGGAAGCGGCAACCTGCCACATCTCTGAGCCAATTGGCTGCGCTGTGGTTCGGCAACTCCAGGGAAAGAGAGAGGTTGGCAGGGGTGCAGCACCCTCTCCCTGCCTCCCCTTCCAACAAAGTCTTTCCAGCCGTCCAAGCCCAGTGCGACTGGCGACTGCCAAGCTTGGGCAGGTCGTGCCATTCGTAGTTCCTCCATTGGCCAGGCCGGCAGGATTGGAGGGGGCCGCGTGGGCGTAGCCAGGATCGGCCCGCCGGGGTGTGGCCACAGGACGCTGGCGGTGGTTGTTCTCGGGAATGAGGCGGCCGCCGCAGTGAAGAACCTGAAATGAGGAAGAAGACGCCATCTTAGAAGCCGCGGCCTGCCACTGGCAAACGGCCGAGGGCTCCCAAACACAGCGAGGAAGGCACCTAACGTTCCTGTGCTTCGCAATCAAAAGTGCAGAATTAACCAGAGCCTTCAAATCCTCTTCCTTCCCCAGGCCAAGCAGTCGAAATAAAAAACGCGCCCCAGAATCTACCCTCTGTGAACTCAAAGGCTTCTCTCCAAGGCAACTAAACAGAGACCACGTTCTAAATACTTGCACCCCAAGCACCTTTTCAATCCCTCCCTCTGATACCTTCAGTTACCAATACAAATATCTACCTGGTCGACAAAACCTCGGCAACCCTTTAGTGGGAGCAAAATCTCCAACAAAAGCACCCGTATACCCTGTAAAATGAAACCCACCTCCTCCCCAAACTTCTCTCCGGTGTCTGGCTCAGAGCGGAAAAAACAAGGCCTTCGAGGGGCGAATCAGGGTGCGCACCCTCCCCCTCCTGGCGA
>NW_011494842.1:5366027-5366256 GCF_000754665.1 Bison bison bison | reverse complement strand
CCCCTCCCCCCGGGCCGTCCGCCTCCGAGGAGGGGCAGGAGCCATTTTGGGAGCTCAATTTCGCCCCCTCCCCCCCAGCCCACTCAATCTTTCCCACCACCTAGTAACCTGAATAAGGTTACAGACTACGTGTGAATAGAGTCGCAGCGCAAGGTTAGGATCGCTAAAGCCATCGCTTGGACTTCCCCGGTCCCCTTCAAAGAGAGGGAAAGAATTTCCCCCGCCCAGC
>NW_011494842.1:5363983-5365829 GCF_000754665.1 Bison bison bison | reverse complement strand
TGTCCCCTTTTCTGGCTACCAAGTAAGAAAACAGTCTATGCGTATCTGAATAAGGAAATTAATCATGAAAGTCAAAGAATATAAGATCCGCCCCCCCCAACCGCAGGGCTTCGTGAGGGCATAAGTCCTCGAACTGTTACCCTCTTTCCTTCGTAGCAGCCCTGGAGCCTTAACCTCGGTTACTGCGTCTAAAATGGCCGTCAACCTTTCGTCTTCTCGACCACCAGACTCGGGCAAACCCTGCGGGGGTGGGGGGGAAGCACGCACAGGGACGGCAGTCTCTCCTCTCCTCCCCCCCTCCGATCAGGCCTCGGCCTCAAAAGTACAAGCGGGCCCGCCCGGGTGGCTGCAGCAAGGAGAGCAATGACACAGCAACTTTCGCAGAGGCCTTCTCCCCTCCCCCTCCCCCTAGTGGCCCAGCCTCCCCAATCTGCCATTCTTCCACGAGGGGCCTTGCAAATCTGCACAGAGGCCTATCTGAGGGCCGGTCTGGGAAGAAAAAGTTAAGAGGTCGAGAGACCACAGGGCCTTATTAGAAAGTAGAAGGGCATCCAGACATTCTGGCTTATTTCCCTGCATTCCGGAAAATCACTGTTCTCCTCTGCCTCCCAAGCGTCCCTTCCCCCAAATGAGTCACACGGGAGGCTACTTGTACTCAGTAATTTGGAAAAGTAACTCTTCCCTCCTTTCCGCTCCCTCCTCCGCAATACACAAGGAGAGACTGTTCAGGAGTGGGGGAGGGGGTGCAGAAGGCAAAAGACACCACCCAGGAGAAAACTGAAACTTTGGGAGCTGTGAAATCATTCCAGGTCCCGAGACTCACTCTCCTGTGTCTCAAGCCACGATTTTCAACCTCTCCCGAGACCCCCGTTGGGCCTGGTTCCTGACCCAAAGAAGACCCCAAGCTTCTAGCCTGCAAACTCTCCCCAGCCGGTGATAGACACATGCTCAGCTAAGACCCCGCCGGGGCAACCAAGGTTTATTCAGAAGGCTCCGCAGGCCAGGTCCACGTGAATGCACACAAATTCGATAACCCACTCGAAGCGTAACCTCCACCATGCCATGTGATGACTGCCAGGTTCCTACCGCTGACACAACAGCAGCACAGAAATGCTCCTTCTACAGCCTCTGGGGAGAAAGGGAGTGGGCGCCTGGGAACAATCTCAGTTCACAGCCTGGGTTGCCAACTCTCAGCATTCCCCTCTAGGAGTAGGAACTATAGTCACCACTCCCACTCCTCAGCCCACTAGATCACCCCACCCTCAGGCCGCCAAAAGGATCCCTTCTCACCTGGCTCCAGGCTCCTGTACCCCCAAGGGACGAATGGAATCGGGGGGGGGGGTCATACCGCCCCCAGGCCCCTTTGCCCTCCAACTGGTAAGAAGACAGAGGTTGGCCATTCCCCTCCCCCACCCAAGGGGCCCTCGCCTGCTCGCCCCCTCCCCGCTCCCATTGGCTGTAAATTGTTTGAAGGACAAATGCTCCCACCCTCAGGGTTCTTCTCTGCACCCCAAGAATCTCCTTCTCGGACTCCCCACCATTGGTTAGACATTTAAATGACTGACAACATGCCCGCCCGGCAAGGGCCCCTTCTCACCTGGATCCCGGAACCTTCCAGGGGGGCTCCACTGTTCCCCTTGGCTTGGTGCGGGGGGAGGATGTAATCCGGGGTGCCCCCCCCCCCGGAAACTGAGGTTGAGCTGGGGGAGGGGGCGTAGCCCCCAGCCCCTCCCTTCCCGGCCGAGCTGGGGGGTGGGGAGAGCATCGGGACCGCGCGGCCACGTCAGCGTCACCCAGATTGGCTGATCCGGGTCACGTGCCAGCCACCCCCCCTCCCCACCCCCCC
>NW_011494842.1:5348298-5363597 GCF_000754665.1 Bison bison bison | reverse complement strand
AGCAGCCCCTCCCCCACTGCAGGCGGCCTCGCGGGGCGTCCTGAGGTGGCCCAACTCGGTTCCTTTTCCGCAGGTGTGAGGGGTGGCTTGGGACGCCCGGGCCCGGAGTCCAGCGGGAGCGCGCGCTGCTGAGCTGTTGTCAGTGGAGGAGGATGGGGCCTGGACCTGGAGTTGTGAGGGTTTGCAGGGTGGGGTCCCTCCGCGGTGTAGTGTGGTTCCACGGCGGGAGTGTTGGCACCACCCTCGTCGTGCCTGCGGCGGGGAGCGGAGGTGTGGGCGGTTGACGTGGGCATTGTGTTCGGCCTCTTTGTCTTAGGCCCGTAACCTCTCAATTCGCCTGAGTCTACCTAGACTTCCTTACTTTATTGAATGCTGCGGGGCGAGGGGGAGGGGGGGGTGTCTGGACTCTGCATGCTGCAAAACTTAATAGCCTTCTTTCTGATCACTTCCTTTTGCTTTGAGCAACTTTGGGATTCTTAGGGTATGAGCCACCCAGGTATGAATTTGTAATGAACCTTGCTCTGTTCCAAACTCTGATGTTTAGATTGATGAGCCTCACTGTGCAGGAGGCACAGGGGCTTCCGAATTTGGTAACATAGGGATGGTTGGCACCTAAAGCTTTGTTCCTGGGCAGTAACCCCACCCGTGACCCTCAGAGTGTGGTTCAGTCTGTAGTTCATTACCCGCACTCCCCTCCCACAGACTAGAGCAGCGAGGCCAACTTGCCTGAGAACTCTTTGGCTTTGCGTTTCCCACCTGTCAACGGGCCGTGTATGTCTCTTTACCATTTTATCAGTACTAGAAGTCCTCTTTTCGGATTAAAGACACGTATTTTCCTTTCGACCTGTCAACCCGATCTGTTACTCTGAAGCTTTCCATTTTCTACCAATTGGCGTTTTAAACTGCTCCCTTCTAGGTTTTTCCCCTCCTAAAAATAAGGAAAGAAAGAAAATAACCTTAATCAATACCATATCCCCTTGTGGACTCTCTTATGTACTTGTCAGCTCCCCTTCCCAGTCAAGACCTGAAATTGTGTTAATTTTCCTCTCTCTGCCTCATTTCCCATTCTTTAGCCCATTTCTTCCACTACTGACACTGTCTTGGCAAATGTCACCAAGGACCTTCTAATTGGCAAAATCAGGAAGCACTTTTCAGCTTTCACCTTATTTGACCTCACTGAAGTATTTGACATTTGATCAGGCTTCCTTCCTGAAATTCTCCGCACCCTTAATTTCTGTGACTACTTCTCACTTGTTTCTTTTCCTGCTTGTCCTGCTGTTCCTTTGGTGTCCTTTGTGGACTCTTCTTTAACCTGTGTTGATGTTTGCCCAGATTTTGCCTCAGTTTGCTTCTAATTGTGTTTATCTTTTCTAAGTAATCTCACTCAGTGGCTCACAGCCTCTCAAATCTGTATCTTTAGTTCAGTCAACTCAACTGAGCAAAACTCAGTACTTAATTTTACCACTTAGATAGCCCTGACACTTAAACACGTTCAAAACAGTGTAAACTATATGCAGCCTAGACCTGCTCCTTCTATTAGTGTATTATCCTGGCTGATAGCAGTAATTCAGCCAAAAAACCTAGAATCTGGGGGCCGTTCTTGATTTATTTTTCTCACAGTTTTGTATCCCCTTGACTTATCATTGTCCCTCTGATACAGCTATTGACTCACCCTCTGCCCTAGTCGGATCACCTGAGCTGTATCAACAGCTTCCTAACTGATTTGCTTGTCTCTAAAGCTGCACTGTTCATTATGGTAGCCACTAGCCATTGTGGCTGTTTGACACTAAATACTGTTTTAAATTTAGTTCCTCAGGTGCCCTAGCCACATTTTAAGTTCTCATTAGCCCGGTGTGGCTTGCAGCTGTTGTATTGGACAGGACAAATTACAGAGCATTTCCATCACTGAAGAAAGTTCTCTGGGACATTGCTGCTCTAGATTTTCCTCTCTCCCTCTGCCACAACACTGCCAGGAATGAGCTTTCCAAAATACAACTGGAGCCATATGCTGCTGTTAGTGAAAAGTGAAGTCGCTCAGTCGTATCCAGCTCTTTGTGACCTCGTGGACTGTAGCCTACTAGGCTCCTCTTTCCAAGGGATTCTCCAAGCAGGAATACTGGAGTGGGTTGCCATTTCCTTCTCCAGGGGAGCTCCCCAGCCCAGGGATCGAACCCAGGTCTCCCGCATTGCGGGCAGACGCTTTAACCTCTGAGCCACCAGGGAAGCCCTGAAAGTGAAGTCACTCAGTCGTGTCTGACTGTGACCCCGTGGACTATAGCCTGCCAGGCTTCTCCGTCCATGGGATTTTCCAGGCAAGAATACTGGAGTGGGTTGCCATTTCCTTCACACATTGCCTGTGGGATAAAGTTCAAATTCCTGTGCTGGCCAGAAAGGTCTGCCTACCTCTCCAGCATCATGTCTAGCCACTTGTTCATGGGCCCTATACTCCAGCCATATTGAACTGTTCCCCAACATGCCATTTTGTTTTGCACTATATTTCACACACACTGCTCTCACTACATGAAATAGGTTTTTGCTCAGTCCATGTAAGCCCAAATACCATCATCCAAAAAGCCTACCCTTGCCTTCCAAATTGAGATGACTGCTCATCCTTTGGTGTCTCTTTCTCTTATAATTGCACCTTTCACAGTGAATGGCATGTGAGCCATTCACTGTGAGCCACGTTTCCCTCCCTTACTTGATTTTGATCCTGAGAACAGGTCCATGCTATAGTCTTTAAAACAAGGACAGCAGCAAACTTCCAGCTTCTGGCTCAGGATCTGGCCAATAAGAGGTGCTCACAGAATATGCAAATGTTGAAGCAAGTTGATGTTTAAGTATGTGACTTAGGTAAGATTGTAATGTTTGTGGTTGGGGGGCTCCATGCATAGTATGGGAGAAGTACTTGTAGTGAGACAAAAGTATTGTTATCAGATAAACATTTGAGACACTGGGATTGTGTGGGAAAAGACAGAACAGAGCAGGTCATTTTCACAGAGCATTGCAGTTCAGTCTGGCCAGATAGAATAAGTTCCAAGAAGTAGAGCCAGAGGAGACTGGAAGGTACATTTACTTGAGGCAACATGATGAATTCCAGTGCTGTTAAATTTGGACCTAATAGGGAACCACTGAAAGTTATTGAGCAACAGCTTGATCGGAATTATATCATTGAATAGGAATTCTGTCTTTATATCTGCGGTGGCTATCACTGTACCTGTTAATAAACACCAAATAAAAATGTCAGGTGTTAGAAGGAGATGAGGCTGGTGGTAGCTAACATTTATTGAGTTGAAATGTCTCGGACCCTACTAAAAGTGCTTTATGTGTATGAACTCTTCTAATCCTTGTAACCCTATAAAGTAGATTCTATTGTTATCATTCCCATTTTTCAAATGAAGCAACTAAAGCAAGAGATGTTAAATAAACATGGTTACATGTTTAATAAGCGTCCGGAGTTGGGATTTGAACCCAGGAAGTCTGCCACTGAATGGTATGTTATTCTGGTTATTAGGCGAAGCAGGTATTTCAAAGTCTAAGGTTGAGGTTTGAGGAAAAAAGATTGGTAGAGGTAGATTTGGGAGTCACCTTTGAGGTATAGTTTGAATCTGTCATGCAGGTAGGTGAGATTTGTAAGGGAGGAAGTATGGGACAATTTAGTTGTAGGTTAAGCATCGAGATCTGGGTTACATCCTCACACAGGCAGCAAGAATAGGAAGTGGAACCAGTGGAAGAACATCAAACAAAAGCAGAACAACGTAATATGAGCAACCCAGAACAAGAGACGGCTCCGGTGAGGACCTCACATTTATTGAATGTATGACTAATCAGGAGTTTTTTAAGCTTGTCTGCGCTATGGACTTGGGCAATTTGGTGGAGCCTTTGGACCTTGTCTGATGATAATATTTGTAAGGGCATAAATATGCAGTTATCAAAGTATTTAAGGAACTGCATGATGATTTAGTAATATGTATTCCCTTACTAATAGAATGCTAGTACAGTAAGTTAAATGATTTATTTCAAGTCTAACAACTCATAATTGTAGAGATATCCATTTTGAGACTGTGATATGAAATGTTAATTGATGGTGATCTCTATTGATGATAACATTACACATACTGTTGATACTACAAAGACTTGTTCTTTTCATTGATAAAGTTAAGTTTCAGTTAGTTAGATGTTCTTAAAATTAAAGGTGGCTCTTTATTCCATCCAGGTCCATGGACCCCCGAATGTTATGGCATAAAGGTGGCTCTTTTTATTCCATCCAGGTTCACGGACCCCTGAATGTTATGGCATGTGGACTGCAGGTTAAGAAGCCCTGTTCTTTTCTTTCTTTATTTTTGGATTGTGCTGTACAGCTTGTGAATCTTAGTTCCCTAACCAGGGATTGAACCAGGTAGGGGAAGCACCAAGCCTAACCACTGGTCTGCCAGGGAATTCCCAAGAACCCCTATTCTGATTGAACGAGGAGACAAGATCCTGCACAGGGTGTGAGAGCATGAAGAAAGGGGAAAAACTCATTAGGTTGGTAATTGGGGATTGTCATTGACAGTGGAGAGCCGTTTCTGTCATCTAGGGATAGAGGTCAAAGTACAGGGAATCTGAAAACCCAGGCCAGGTAATTCAGACTGAATCTTGTAGAAAGGGAGGAGCTGCTTAATTTTTGTGAAAGGAGAAGCTAGAGTTACTTTTATAGGAAGACGTACTTAACAGCGTGCACCATGGATTGGCTTTGGAGGGACTGGAGGTAGATCAGGTAGGAACCACAGCATACATTCACACATGGAATGAAAAGGAATAAAGTCATCACAGCATTAGAACTAATTGCACTTAGAAACCTCACTGTGGTTCAGGAGGCCCTATGTGGTCTTGCTTCTTCCTGCTTCTTGCCTCATATCTGTCTGTTGTCTCTTATCACTAATTACTGTACGCCAGCCACACAGGCTCTCCTTGACCTCCAGCCCCTCGCCTGCCTCAGAGCCTTCTCTCCCTCCCACCGCTTCGCCAACCCCTACTCACACTTCATATCCCATCACAATGTCACTAGGTTCCATTTCAGTTAGTCTTTCTATGGGGTCTCAGTTCTTTTCCTTTATGCTGCCTTTTACAATTTGTTTTTGTAGGTTTGTATGTTTACTTATTTAATGTCTCTAGATATTAGAGACAAGTTTTCATTAGATTACAAGTTTGATCATGTAGGTGCCTGGTACCCGGCATACTATCAAGTACATAGAGGACAGTCCATAAATATTTGCTAAATAAGTGAATGAACCTCTTTGAGCCAAGGATTTCTTATTTATATAATGGTAATAGTAAATTCCAACTTTGCAGAGTAGTTGACAATTGCTACTGCTGCTAAGTCACTTCAGTCGTGTCCGACTCTGTTCGACCCCATAGGCAGCAGCTCACCAGACTCCCCTGTCCCTGGGATTCTCCAGGCAAGAACATTGGAGTGGGTTGCCATTTCCTTCTCCAGTGCATGAAAGTGAAAAGTGAAAGTGAAGTCGCTCAGTCGTGTCTGACTCCATGGACTGCAGCCCACCAGGCTCCTCCATCCATGGGATTTTCCAGGCAAGAGTACTGGAGTGGGGTGCCATTGCCTTCTCCGAGTTGACAGCATTTCTGTATTCTAATAATGCAGCCAAAAAGGAAGAATGAATATGGATGTGAAGAGATACCCTGAGCAGGAAATGAAGGGAAGGATGGGAGCTGGGTGGCCAGGTTTACTCTGGGCTGTGGCAGAGGGGAAGGAGAAAATGGAAAGAGGGGTAGTATGCATGGGGAAGGCAGTGGGAGTGAAGATGTTTGTAGAGTGGCCCATAGACATGCCTGGTGAGATTTACTGTTGAAATACCAGTATTAGAAGAAACAACCTATCATTCATCTAAGGCTTGCAGATTCTTCCAGGCCCAGTTTTGCACCTTCAGTAACCTACAGCCCATTTATTCATACAATGAGCAGTCACTTGGTGGTGGGCTTTCTTGGTACATGCTGAGAGTGTAAAAAAAGAACAGGATAAGATCCCTTGAGACGCTGCAGTGGGAGTGAGGTGACTAAAGCAGACATTAACAGAATGATAAAATACAGATGATGGGAAGGGCAGGCCAGTGCTATGGACGCATACTGAGGAGGTCCCTCATCTCCACTCTGGGTTCCAAGGCTTTCTGAGGGAGCTGAAATTTCAAAGGACTAATACAGAGATAGATTAAGAGGGTCCAGATCATTTAAGTATGTCAAGGAAGGCAGACTGTAGAGAACTATTGAAGGTTTTCATATAAATATGATGTGATCAAATGTACTAGTAAAAAGATGCCCATGGCAGCACTGGTAAATGAGAGATTGGAGGCAGAGAGATCAATTCTAAGAAAACTGCAGTAATCCAGGAAAAAAAATCTAACCACTGAGGGCCTGAAGCAGTAGGAATGGAGGACAGACTCAGGAGATATGGGAGAGGTAGGATCGATAGTGAACAACTGGACGAGATGGTTTGAGGAAGGTGAAGTTGTTAGACTTGACTCCCACATTTGTGACTCATCTGATTGGGTAGACAGTCCGCCTACACCTGAGCTCTTGAATATGGGAGCTGGAGCATGCTGGGAAGGGAAGGTGGTGAGGTTAGTTTTGTAAATTTTGAGATGGAAGTACATTCAGTGTAGTAATTCCTGAACTTAATTTGCCTGAAAATTCATTACTGAACATTTAACAGAGGTTTATGAGACATCATGTAAAATAGGAAAGTAATTAAAAGCACAATTTGAAAACCACAAGAGTGCTTTCGATTTCAAACTTTCTCTTAGACATTTTTGAGATAGTCAGGGGGGAAAAATGAACACAAGACTGGGTTAAGTTAAGCAATCATTTTTAATTTTGTTACTTGTAGTGATAGTATGGCAGTTAAAGGAAAATTTATTATAGATACTCTTAGAAATGTTTCCTTGTGAAATATAATGATAGCATTTGTTTAAATACTCTAGAAAAAAAAGTCTGTGGAATAGGAGAATAGATGTAACAAGAATGGAAGACTTTTGGCATGTTTAAATTATTGAAACTTCAAGCATATAGGGGGAGACTTCCTTAAGCCAGTGCTTAAGAATCTGTCCTGCAATGCAGGGGAGCAGGCTTAGACCCCTGGATGGGGAACTAAGATCCTGCACGCTGCAGAGCAGCTAAGCCTACGTGCTGCAACTGCTGAGCCTGTGAAGTTGCTCAGTCGCGTGCGACTCTTTGCAGTCCCATGGACAGTAGCCTGCCAGCCTCTGTCCATGGCATTTTCCAGGCAAGAGTACTAGAGTGGGTCGCCATTTCCTTCTCCAGGGGATCTTCCAAACCTGGGGATTGAACCCATGTCTCCTGCCTTGCAGGAGATGCTTTACCCTCCGAACCACAGGGGAACCCCAACTGAGTCAAGAGTATATGCACTGCAATGAGAA
The DNA here is from genome assembly GCF_000754665.1 of Bison bison bison. Classification (NCBI taxonomy): domain Eukaryota; kingdom Metazoa; phylum Chordata; class Mammalia; order Artiodactyla; family Bovidae; genus Bison; species Bison bison. Next base: position 5,356,167 of record NW_011494842.1, on the reverse strand, counting down.
AGGTCCTGCATGATGCAACAAAGACCTCACGTGCTGCAACTGAGACCTGATGCAGCCAGATTAAAAACAATGGTGTGTGGGGGTTTACTATTCTTTTGTGTTTGTTTGAAATTTTCCGTGATAAAAAATTTCAGGGACTTTCCTGGTGGTCCAGTGGCTAAGACTCTGAGCTCCCAATGCAGGGAGCCAGGGTTCGAACCCTGGTCAGGGAACTAGAGCCCACATGCTGCAACTAAGACCCAGAGCAGCCAAATAAATAAAATTTAAAAAAAATTCAAACTTGGTCATAGATCCAAAGGAAATCATTTAGTGGAATATAAATATTATAATTAATTAATCAACATTGAGTCAAGTCATAAAGTATATTTTGAATTTGTGGCAAGACCTGTGATAAGTCATCAAGTAGATGATAGATATCATTAGGGAGTTGACTGGGAAATGCTGTCTGAATATTTATACACAGATTTCACATTATGTTTATGCCTTAGGTGATCTCATGCCATTGTCTGGGATGCTGTATGTTCAAGATAGCTATGTTGAGGTGGTTGTTTGGTTTGTGATAATTCTCTTCTTCAGGAATAGCTCTAAGACACAGAGATGATATTGTGCCTGGCCACCACTAATTGATCCAGAGGTCCATACCTAATACAAGCTGAGACAGTCAGATTGTCTCTTGTAGCAACATGAAACTTGAAAGATAAGATGCTGGAGGCCTTTGAAGATGAGGTATATTAATGGCAACTCAACCCCTGCTGCTAAGGCCCCTGTGACTCCCCTTCCTGAGACTAGCTGATTTATCCCTTTTGATTTTGGGAGCTAGCTCTATATCCATCCAGTAAATCCCCCCTTTAAGGGGCTTCCATTGTGGCTGACGGAGAAGGCAGTGGCACCCCACTCCAGTACTCTTGCCTGGAAAATCCCATGGATGGAGGAGCCTGGTGGGCTGCCGTCTATGGGGTCGCACAGAGTCGGACACGACTGAAGTGACTTAGCAGCATGGTGGCTGAGATGGTAAAGAATCTGCCTGCAATGCAAGAGACCTGGGTTCAATCCCTAGGTCAGGAAGATCCCCTGGAGCAGGAAATGGCAGTCCACTCTGGTGTTCTTGCTTGGAGGATTCCATGGACACAGGGGCCTGGTGGGCTATAGTCTGTGGGGCCACAAAGAGTTGGACACAACTGAGTGACTAATGGGCTTCCCAGGTAGCTTAGCTGATAAAGAATCCACCTGCAATTCAGGAGACCCCAGTTCAATTCCCGGGTCAGGAAGTTCCCCTGGAGCAAGGGACAGGCTACCCATTCCAGTATTCTTGGGCTTCCCTGGTGGCTCAGACGGTAAAGAATCCACCTGCAATGCAGGAGACTTGGGTTCGAACCCTGGGTTGGGAAGATCCCCTGGAGGAGGGCATGGCAACCCACTCCAGTATTCTTGCCTGGAGAATTCCACGGACAGAGGAGCCTGGTGGACTACAGTCCATGGGGTCACAAAGAGTCAGATGTGACTGAACGACTAAGCATAGCACAGAGTGACTAATGCTTTGACTTTTCGCTTAAAAGTTAAGTTAGCTAGGATTGATTTCTGTTGCTTAAAATCAAAATAACCTTATTAAAGTATTGCATAAAAGAAATTACTGTATAAACATCTTTGGTGTCTTATTATATCTGTGTTGAAATACATTTATAAATAAAAATTCCTACTATCAAATTCACATTTACAAAAATTTCTTGTGGGACCCTATTTTGTGGTGAGTACAATTTGAGAACCGCCGTGTACAACATCCAAGTGGAGATCCCTAAAGGCATCTCCTTTAGGTTTGGTGTAAGGATGGCGGAATCAACAAGGTCTGAGCCAAAGAGGGGAATTTGGAAAATGTCAGCAAGTAGGTGGTAATGGAAGGTAAGTGAGGGTAAATGCCATCGAGAGCAGGTATAGAGTATAAGAGAAGAGGGTGAGGACAAAACTCCAGGAACTTAAGGGTTAGCTGAAAGGAGTCCATAAAGGTGACAGGATGCCAGAGAAGTTGGAGGAAAAACTAGGAGAGAGTGCTGTCAGGGATGCCAAAAAATAAGCCGTTTTAGGAAGCAGGGCATGGCCAACGGTGTCAAATGTTGCTGAGACTGCAAAGAGTCCATTTAATTTAGCAACACAAAGATGTTGAACTGTTTCATTGTTTAGGGTTAAGGATTAAATGGCAAATATGAAAGAGAGATGGTTGCCCACAACTTTTTCAGGAAACTTGGCTCTGTCAAGAAATAGAAAATGGGGCAGGAGTACAGACAGATGAAGGGCTGGGTGTTAGAAAGCCGGGACCTATTGGGTTCACAGGTGTAAGGGCTCTATTTTCAGAGGCGTTCATATCTCATCAAAGACAGTGAGTTACTGGGATACAGAACTGGCCACCTTCCCTTGCTTGCAATTCCCACTTCCCCAAACGGATGACATACTATTTTTGAGATATCTATTAATGGAGGTTGTTGCACGGTCCTGGGAGGAAGAAGAATTACATAGAGGGAAGGGTAGTTATAAATGTTTTAACTTGTTCCCATTTGTACAGGGAAAGAATAATTAACCACAGCCTTGCCTCCATCTTAATGATGGACGGTTGAATTTCTCTGCATGCTGGACTTATCTACACTGTACTCTTGGTGGGGAGCTTGGATCCTCTTTGCCTTGTCCCTCCACCCAATGTATTGCAGGGTCTGCCCCCACGTGTTCCTAGAGCTCCCACGAGTCCTCGTGTTCCTCCCCCAGACCTCCTGAACAGTGTTAATCTGGGACACGTTAACGAATTGCCATCCCCAAGGAGGACTGGGGCTCTTTGGAGTGGGGGTTTATTTTGGGTCCCCCACCCCACTTCTGACCACACATAGAACCGTGTGCAGCAAACTATGGTCTGAGTAATATTCTGCCCATCTGCTTTTATATGGCCCAGGAACTCAGAATGGTTTTTTGTTTATAAATGATTGGAAAAAAAAGTGAAAGAATTGGGGACATGCCTGGCCATCCAGTGGTTAAGACTCCACACTTCCAATGCAGGGGACTCAAGTTTGATCCCTGATCAGGGAACTAAGATCCCACATGCCTTCGACCAATAAATAAATGATTTGAAGACTCTGTCTGACTACCCTTGCTCTCTCCCCCGACCATAAAAAAAAGGATTATATTTTGTGACTCATCAAAATGATATGAAATTTAATTTTCAATGATTTACTATCTGGTCCTCTATAGAAAAATGTTGCTCACTCCTGGTGTAGAACTGTAGGTGGCCATATGCCATCTGTCTCCAGCGATAGTTTTGGTGATGTTAATATGACAGTGATGGTGAAAGCTGCTGTCGTATCCAACACTTTGTGACCCCATGGACTGTAGCCTGCCAGACTCCTCTGTCCATGGAATTCTCCAGGCCAGAATACTGGAGTGGGTAGCTGTTCCCTTCTCCAGGAATATTCCAAACCTAGGGATGAAACCCAGGTCTGCCTCATTGCAGATGGATTCTTTACTGTCTGAGTCACCTCCTCTCTAATTTACTAGGGCTTTCCTGGTGGCTCAGATGGTAAAGAATCTGCCTGCAATGCAGGAGACGTGGGTTCTATCCCTGGGTTGGGGAGATCCCCTGGAGAAAAGAGTGGTTACCCACTCCAATATTTTTGCCTGGAAAATCCCATGGACAGAGGAGCTTGACGGGCTTAGTCCATGTTGCAGAGTCCGGTTGCAGAGTCAGACATGACTGAACGACTAACACTACTTTCCTAAGGGGCTGAATCTTCCCCTCCACAGGAATTACTGATGGATTAATCCACAAAGGAAGCCTACCCCAACTCTGGCATTCTACCCACCACCACACACACACACACACACTCACACACACACACTCACACATGTATGTACCCTTTAGTGTTTGGGGATATGCAGAAAGTCATGGAGTGTTTGGGGCTGTTAAGACTGCTATTGTTTGTTTCTCAGAAGGGAGTATGGATTTTGAAAGGACCGTGTTCACATAGATTGATTTCTAAGATTACTACTTAATTGCCACATTAGAGTTTTCTCACTGCCTCCCCCTCAAACCCCTTCTGTCTTTCTTTTTCTTCTCTATCATACTTGCAGCATATACACTGACAGTTTCTTCCTCGTCTCCCACTTCTCAGCCCACCACAATCTGGAGTCCACTCCCACTACAATGCTGAAACTGCTCCCAACATATTTATCACCCATCTCATAATTACCAAATCCAAGGACGCTTTCCAGTCCTCCCTCAACTTCTGAGCAGCATCTGATAATGCTGATCTTGCCCTTCCTCGTGGAACATCTCTATTTCTCTGAATGCTCTTCGTCTTTTATTCTCTTAGCTCCTAGGATGCTCCTCCTGCCACCTGCTGCTGCTGCTGCTAAGTCGCTTCAGTCGTGTGTCCGACTCTGTGCAACCCCATAGGCAGCAGCCCACCAGGCTTCCCCGTCCCTGGGATTCTCCAGGCAAGAACACTGGAGTGGGTTGCCATTTCCTTCTCCAATGCATGAAAGTGAAAGTGAAAGTGAAGTCGTGTCCGACTCTTATCGACCCCATGGACTTCAGCCCACCAGGCTCCTCCGCCAATGGGATTTTCCAGGCAAAAGTACTGGAGTGGGGTGCCATTGCCTTCTCCGCCTCCTGCCACCAGGTTCATACAAATCAGTGTACTGCGGTGACTAGTTAACACTTAGTGTCTGTGCCACAGCTTGTCTCCTATATTGTGTTCTAGACTGTTCTGTATAGGAGTCTGCAAAGTGTGTGTTTCCCAGCCTTCCTGGGAGGTTGGCTTCCTGTTAGATTCTCTCAGTAGGGTGCATGGGCTCATATTTATGCCTTAGGCAAGAGTTTAAACTCAGGACTTGGAATAGGCTCCGGTTTTCCTCTGGTGCTGGATATATGGATTGTCTTGGACACTTGGTCATCAAGAGGTGAAAGGGATGGGAGTAGCCAACGGTGCGTCCTTCTTTGTGTTGAGCATCTGCCTTAAAACTAGGATCCTGCATGCCGTGTGGTGCAGCAGGAAGCAAAGAAACAAAAACCCCACCTGTCTTCTGGTGTAACAGAGCCTATATGATCTAGCTCTTGCCTAAATTTTTAGCTCATTTTTAATCAACTATACCCCAATAAACTTAAAAAAAAAAGATAAAAAAGTAAAAAGTAACTCCTAAAAAAAAAAAAATTCTAGCTCCTCTTGACATTCCACCTTCATCCCCTGCCTGTTACCAAACAGGAACACATGAACAACCTCCAACTATTACAGTCCAACTATACAGAGGTCTCCAAAGAGAGGAGCTCTGAATGCCTTTGACCTTCACCCCTTTGCCTGCTCCTTGCCCTGGGTGGTTTTTCTCTCCTCACATTCTGCTGGCCTGTTTTTCCTTCAAGACTCTTATCAGCCTTCCTAATTACATCCCACCTATTCCTCCATCCTCAAACAGTCTGAAGAGCCCTGGGTCTGGGTGAGGGGGTGGGGTTTGCTGTGGCAGAATGAGCTTCCTCAGTTTATTATTTGGCCACGGGGTGGTGCTGCTCAGAAGAGTAGCAGCCTGTAACCAGGCTGAGGCTGACAGCCAGATACTAGAGAGGGATCCCCACCAGGAGGCAGACGTTCCTCCACTGCCTCCCCACGCCGCCAGCTACACCCCAAGGCTGGCCGGGTGAAAGAGCCAAGTCCTCAAAAGGTGGCTTGCCCCAGGTCTCTCCCCAGCAACTGATAACGTCAAACCCTACACTTTTCGTGATTGGCTTAACCAGAATGCCAAGGGCAGTGGAGGGAAGTGAGCTGGAGAAACATGATCTGGGAAGGAATTTGGGGACCTGGGTCAGCTGGCTGGTAGTTCCTAGCCCCCCGGGGAGGTGTGAAGATATGGATCATGAGCTGAGCCAGGAAGCTGCGCTGCTACGGCTGCTCTCCTTTCTGTGGCTGCTGCCCCTGTCCTGGACCGCCCCTGAAGGTATGACAGTACCTCTCATTGACTTCCATCCTGATTGGGGTAGAGCCTAGGGAGCCGGGGTATTTGAAAGGACAAGAGTGCTTAGTAAGCGGTGAAAGTGTGATGAGAGAGCAGAGACGACAGAATTGGGAAAGAGAGCCATGCTATGGATGAATGGTAAACAATGCCAGAGGTGCCTCGTAGGTTCCATTGAAGACAGTCTCTTGAAGCAGAGATTATTATATCCATTTTCCAGATGAAGGAAATGAGACTCAGAGTTTAAGTAACTTGGGCAAGTTCACCCCTTTGGTAAGTGGTAGAGCTGGGATTTGAACAAAACAGATGTTATCTCCACTGTTCCTACTTAGGAACCCTGCACTCTGAAATCAATTCACCTTACAATTCTTGAAAAACCTCTTAACTTTTTTGGTCCTTAGTTTCTTTCTCTGAAAAGAATGGAGTGGAATGGAAGAAGAACCTGGATGATCCCTCTTACTCTGTCTATCATTCTGGGTATTGGGTTTTGAGTAGAATCTTTCTGGCTGGGGAGATTCCTGCCAGGAGTTTCAAAGAATTAGGGATTATTTCCTGTAGCTATGGTACTATTCCCCCAGTCCTGTCTTTGCAAGATCTGCAGGGCTGAGGGAGGGAAGATATTTTTAGAGAGGCCTGGTGCCAATGAAGTGCCTGAAAATAAGCCTGGAGAGTGGTTTTATAGTCTGCCATGGACTTCCCTGGTGGCTCAGATGATAAAGCGTCTGCCTATAATGAGGGATGCTGCTGCTGCTGCTGCTAAGTCACTTCAGTCGTGTCCAACTCTGTGTGACCCCATGGACTGCAGCCCACCAGGCTCCCCTGTCCCTGGGATTCTCCAGGCAAGAACAATGGAGTGGGTTGCCATTGCCTTCTCCAGTGCATGAAAGTGAAAAGTGAAAGTGAAGTCGCTCAGTGGTGGCCGACTCTTAGCGACCCCATGGACTGCAGCCTACCAGGCTCCTCCATTCATGGGATTTTCCAGGCAAGAGTACTGGAGTGGGGTGCCATTGCCTTCTCCGATAATGCAGGATACTCGGGTTCAATCCCTGGGTAGGGAAGATCTCCTGGAGAAGGAAATGGCAACCCATTCCAGTATTCTTGCCTGGAAAATCCCACGGACGAAAGAGCCTGGTAGGCTACAGTCCATGGGGTCACAAAGAGTCGGACACGACTGAACACTTGTGTGTGTCTGAGTGTAGGATACGGTACTGTTGTCTATGGCTTAGATCATGACCATTCCTCCATCTACGTGAAGACTGGGAAACCCATCAGGCCCTTCACAAGTCAACAGGATGGCCTGGGAATTACACAAAGGTCTCTTCTGTGGGAGACAGTAGCCCTGTGCCAGGACTTCCCAGGTGGTGCTAGCAGTAAAGAACCTGCCTGCCAACTCGGGAGGTGGGTTCGACTCCTGGGTCGGGAAGATCCCCTGGAGGAGGAAATGGCAACCCACTCTAGTACTCCTGCCTGGAGAATCCCATGAACAGAGGAACCTGGTAGGCTACAGTCCATAGGGTCGCAAATAATTGAACATGACTGAATGGACTTAGCATGCACGCACACAACTCTGTGCCAGGATGCATGGCTTGGTTAGCAAAATGCAAGCTGAATTTGATCCACAACTTACCTCCTTGGCTGGCTGCTTTGGGGCACAAAAATACAGTCAATGCTGCGACTCTGTCAACTGAATTTGTCACTTTAGATCCTAGAACCTTTTACTTATCATAGCTTTAGATGGTTGATGTTTTTATGGACTGGGAAAGTTTGGAGAGATTCTGTAATTTCATTTTTGCCCCTATTGGGAGGCAGAGCCTAAGTGACAGACACAAGAGGGGTTGTAAACCCACCACTGCCCCCCTCCTCCCTGGAGCAGGGCTTGCTGTTTTCTTTTTT